>NC_086206.1:13759166-14388333 GCF_035770615.1 Melospiza melodia melodia
ATTAGAAAATGAAATAAACTATACAGTGTAACTGCATCATTACAGATTTGAAGAAGTAATATATTAAAATAAAAATAATGACTGCACAGAACAGTCACACTATCAAATTAGAACAAAATCCTCATACGTGAATCAGATCTAAGAATTCTTTGAGATGCTGAATATGAACAGTAATCACTCATACTACTGGTCTGGTACAAATATATATAGTCAGGAAATACATCAATATGAAATATTGTTCTTAGCACATAATCTTTCCAAATCACATATCCTGGGAAGGGACTGAGCATTCTTACACATGCTGCAGAGATTACTTGAATGGTTCCTGTAATCCAGAAGACAATAGTTTTTAGCACAACCTGAGTTGTAGAATATCTTTTCAGTGGCAAGAAGAGTTTCCTGTCTCCCCCCCAAGACAGACTAATGCTTTAGATGATTGCCAAATGCATACAATGTAGGTGCACTGTGCTGCCTTTCCTTTAATATTTCTATCATGCAAAAAGTCTCCTGCCAGCTTAGGGAGAAAAGGAGTATATTTGGGCATACAGAACACATATCCATCCAAAGGGAAGCTGAAAAGAAAAACACCAACCATCTTGTACACACCTTTCACAGAAAACAATAACCAAGAGCCCAGAGAACACAAAAGAAAAGAACCCCCCAAAATTTTACTACTGAATTCTAGCCACATCTAAACCCATGCCATTAAGTAAAAGACAAATATAAGAAGTATTTTCTAGATAGTCTCTGCCAGGGCAACCAGACCGTGCAAATATTAGATTTATGATTCCCAGACCTGCCCTTGAAACAAATCTACAAAATGTAAGTTTACTCTTTGGAAGGAATGTCTCAAGATAGTACATACTTTAGATTATCAGTAGATGTACAGTAGGCAAAGTTCTACAGTTTTACTCTTGTAAGGGACAGTATTTCATAAGTTACACTTGAAATGGAATAAACAATGTAGAAAATATGAAAGTTGTAAAGATATCCTGTACAGAGTTGTCAGAGCTTAGGCAAAAAACCTAAAGAAAGTGAGAAAGAAAGAAGAAAACTAAATTCATCAAAAGACCTAGAAATAGAAGTAGCATCTAATCACAAGGATAGGTGAGAGACTGCAGTCAATTAAAACAGAAGCTGTAGAACAGTAAATTCTTCAAATAAAATGAAAACTACCCTAACTTGCCTAAGTAAGCACATGATTGTAAATCTTTCTGATTCTGTCTGCATTTCAAAACCCATAAGAACAAAACAAGAACATCCAACCACACAGGACCAGACCAAGGGTAAACTGGTTAATAAAGATGCAATACACTAAACTTCCTCCTTGAATTTTCTTTTTCTTCAACCTATTTTATTTCTTTGTTCTTCTCTTGCTGAGAGAAATATGGGACTGTCTTCCCCTCACAGACTGCGCACAGATTTAACCAGGTCACTAACCAGTAAGTCATTGATTTCCATTTCATTTTTGCAGTTCCTACAGTGAATATTCAAACTCAGTCTAAAAACAGCACATACAAAGCAATCTAGAGAAAATAACCCACTGCTAAAAAAAAAAAAAAACAGCATTGAAACTGGAAAGTATATTTAGACACACTCCAACTGGGAAAAACAGGAGCAAATGATAGAAAAGGAAAACATCATAGACAAAATGGCCACTTCAGGAAGGCGGCTGCAATTCTTGCCCAAATTGCCTGTAAACTTTATCACAGAACAGTTCCCAAAGAGAACTCTCAGACTCTGGAAAAAAGCCTAGCTAGACTCAGCCTGGAATACAGAATCAGGTTTGATGGTAGATAACTGCAACCTTGTGCACAAGAGTCAGAAGAAACACCCTGCACTGGCTTTGCCCCCAGAAGCACATCAATTGTACCATAAGACTGCCAACACAAACACCCACAAATACCTGAATTCTGTGTGGGAAAGATACCACCTGAACCTTCTGTATATCAGAGACTGAAACAGGTAATGCCTGTTCCAAAAATACAGAGGGTGCCACTTTAATTTCTTGCTTCAAACGTGGGAGGCAACAGACAGAAACTGTAACCTCTAATTTACTGGTCCCAGTCTCACAATGCTTTCTCCACACAGGCAACATTTCCAGGTGGGAGATAAATTTAGGAATAAAGCAAAACAAGCAGTGTGCTCTATTCTGAGAGTGTGGGGGTGAGCATGGAATAGTGTCTGTGTTGCCAGATAACTTCCAACCTCAGTAAGTGGGAATTAATTCTTCCTCTGCCACTTCCCCCTTCCCTTCCCTAGTCAGAGGGTGCCATGCCTAGGACTGGCACACAGATGATGGGGTATCCACCTCTCAGACTGCAGAGAATCAGATTCCAAAAAGATCTTAAAGGAAATAGAGAATACTTTGTTTAAGCACACATTTCAGAGAAAGAAACTCCTAATCCCTAAAAAGTCAGCAACAATGATGTCTGTTGTCCTGACAGAGCAGAGAAATGTCATTAGTACCCTTGGAATTTAGCCATCCATCCACTTCCCTTGACTTCCTTAGTACTGTTTTAACTACAACTCAGCCTCCTCCCCTCTACCAGCAAGCCTTAAATTCTGTGTCTCTGAAGCCTTGGAGAATTAATATACTGCAAAAACTCTTTATAGCTGCAGACAAAAGACACTTAAGCCCAGTAGGGCTTTCAAGAACACTATTTATTTTACACTTTTCTTATGTAGAAACATGTACACAAAGAAGTCCTTACATTTCCAATCCAGCCTTTTTCAGCAAATTCAGGGGGCTTTTAAAAAGTTCAGGTGGTGACCCTGGCCCCTAAATCTTAGTCATCTTCTAGTCTCTTTGTTGGGGTTTTTTTAACAGCTATTCTTACACACAACTTACCTAAACAGCAAGTCTGCTTTCTAAGAACTAATCCACAGGGTCTTTTCCAGGCAGGCATGAGTTCACATTCATGCCAACCTCCAAGAAACTGGGCAAGTACTACCAAAAGGAGGCTGAATCCTGGCCAAGACAACAGCTGAGAACTGGTTTTTGGTCAGCTAAGACCACAGGCACAGCTGAACTACCTCTGCTTTTACATTAACCTACCAGTTCTTGTTATGATACCAACTCTGCTGCTATTTGCATTCTCAGAAAAAAATTATTGAGAAATTGCACACCAACAAAAACCCACACAAACACACACAAAACCCAAACCAAACAAACAACAAAACCAAGCCAAATAACAACAACAAAAAACAAAAACTGGATGAGAACCCCTACCCCAAAAGAGTCTCCAGTATTTGGAGACTAAAATATTTTGCATTAATTCCTTTAGTGGCTAAATAGTAAAACCTATTAAGTATTTAGACATTAAATAAAGAAAAATAAAAATTCTTCAGCAAAAAATTTTGTCCTGCTATGTGTCAACTTCACATATATTCATCACAATTACTACCCCTGTTCAATAATTATTTACTGGAGTTCTCTCACTGCTTCTGCAGCTGTACAGAGTGATGGCCTGAAGTAACACTGAGGAGTTTTGCTGTATGTTATTACTACATTTGCACCACCTCTTCCACAGACTTCAACCCATGATATGAAATATGAGTTACTTTTCTGAATTCCTCAAGAGTTTCCTCACAATCCCATCCATGGGTCACTCACTTCAACATAAAGCCCAGAGACCAGGATATGCTGAGCAGCTGGTGAATGGCATGGTGAGGGTTTTGTTGTTGTTTTGGTTATTTTGGGGTTTGTTGCTTTCTCAATGTGGTTTTAGTTGGCTTGGATTATGTGGCTGCTTTTAGTTATCCTTTAGCTATGTATCCAGCACATAATTGGACTCAAATCAATGGCCCTATTGCTTTACACTACAACTAAAAATAATTTAATGTGAATTACTGAATCAGAGAGTACTAATATTAGTTCTTTTGAGGATTACAGTATACTACAATATTATACAGAAAGGTGATGGGGAAAATTGCCATCTCCCTGATTTACTATTAAAATTCTTCCCAAGTTTTTCAATTGCTTAATCCAAGTTACAAGAAATACATGGGAGCTGGAAGGAATTTCCACCAAAAAAACCCCAAGAAGACAGAACTACAGGAAGAAATTGAGCTGCTGAAACACTAAACAAGAGGCTAATACTAATAAAATTAAAAGAAAATTAAAATGCTGATCTGCAGACTTTTAAATTATTTCTTTTTAGAAGCATGTACTGATGTTGAGACCAGCTTGTTGAAGCCCATGATATCTCTTAAGAGGCAGGTCTGGTATGAAAAGTGCCTTCACTTAAGTAGCAACATGTGCACACATGCAATATACAGAGCCCATGAAGCCTGAAGGAAAAATTCAGAGGAGAATAAAGCAAGAACTAAAACTTAAACCCTGTTCCTTCCAGACAAGGACACACAAAGACAAAAATCACCCTTCCATTTCAGCATCTCCGATCCGTTCCCAGAATACCAACACAGAAGACCATTGAATACCAACATCAATTAGCTGTACACAGATTAAAAGCATGCCCAAACCACTGATGATTATTAAGGGCTCACTTTATGAACGAGCGGAAGCATCGTGCAATAAATCCTTGGGCAGCAGCAGCAGAAAATGAGAAAACAATGTGAAGAAAGGGGAGGAAAAAAGAAAAAAAAATTAGTTGTTGCTCCAGAGATGTAATATTGTCCCATTAGAGTAAGTCACCATCTCTTTTTGCCCTGAAGGAAGGAATGACTATAAAATTAGCATTACCACATGCAGGATTCCAAGAACAATTCAAAAGAATTCCTGGTTCCCTTATAAGACCTTGAGCCTGATCTCATTTGGACAACATCTTCTAAAGAAGTCAAAGAGGTGACCAATTTAATAACAGTAACTGATGATCACAGGAGGTTGCAGCAACAGAATATAGGTTTCACCTTGTGGCAAAATTTCTGTTCCTATAACCATTTAATTGTGCAATACAAGCACCAGGAATTGCTATCCAAATGCAGAAATGAGGAGAAGGGCAAACTGAGCATGAGACACAAAGTCCAGGTTCACTAAACTGAAGATTTAACAAAAGGCAGAGGTGCTAGAGGTGGTCACTGATCTGTTCCATGCATGGACAGGTTCAGGTCACATTTTTCAAAGGTACTGTTACACTTCTAGCTGAATTTCAATTTAGCAAATAAGCTTCCATACTTAAGGTTTTAATACATCCACCATCTATCCATCAAAACCCCCAGGCAGTAGAAAACAACTAAAAGGCAAAATATTGATGGCTAAACAATGGGATGAATGTTTATTACTTCTCTGGGTATCATGAAAGCCACAAATAACTGAACTCGGTTTGAACTCTGGAAATATCTGTGGAACAAAAAGCCCTAAAATACAATATGCAGCTTCTTTTTACTGTTAGTCAAAATTCACCATACTTTTTATGTGATAATCTTTTTCCACTGAAAAATTGAGTATGCAGAACTGCTTTCAAAACAAAAATGTAATGTTCAAAGAGAAGACACAACAGGTAGAGCACTGCATCTTCCAAATACTCAAAACTTGGAACATACACATTTAAGCATCTGTTCTCAGTCTACAATTATTGCATACCAGATATCTGGCTCAACAAATTAAAGTTCATTGTCTTCTAAGAATCTAAAGGTTAAAAAAAAAAAGAAGAAAGAAAACATACCATGCCTGAATGTTTCCTATTACCTCTTGCAATATCACTGTTGTCCCAAAATGTTGAAGGACAAACATGCAAATATTATTGCCTTTTGTCACAAATCACTTGTTTACTTGCAGTGGTTTGAGAGCCACAAAGAGGATTTTAGGTCAGAGCTTCCAAGTAGTACCCAAAAGGGCAGAGTTGGAACTGTGTAAGTGCTGTTACCCACAGGGGTTAAATACTCACCAGAACATATTCAATTACCTTTCCTTTTAGCAAATATGTCATGACAAACCATGGATATAGATACAGTATCCTCTGAGACAAAAGGCAGAAGACATCAAATAAGGGCTGCTGGAAAACAGTGTTTGTAGCTGGTGCCTTTTTTTTCTTTTTAAGACTTACCAAGAAGATAAATTTCTGTTTGTTCACCTGAGAGCATTCCATCAGTCCATACAGACTGATATTACCTGTAGTATATTTGCTGTCAGAATGGACAGCACAGATAATACAGATTTTCTTTAGTTTGCAATGTAATATAGCTTTAATGAAAGATGCTCCTGCCTGTAACCAAAATTATTAGGAACTGAAACAATGTTTGACCAAGACATCTGTCTCTTTTTGCAAGTCACCACACCCAGCTCACAGCTCTCTGTATTAGAAATCAGCAAACTTTCAGTGTTGATGGTCAAACACTGACCCTACCAAAAGGATCCCACCACCAAGTGGCCAGGACAGAAAACTTCTGGCAGCCCCTACTTTCCTGTGGCAGCCCCTTTGCAGCCCCACTCCCACTGGGGCTCTGAACTCTTCAAACTCAAACCCAGACACCAAATCACTGCTTCCAGATCAGGATTTGTTTATTTAATGGGAAGGAAGGCAAATCGTGTGTTACTCTTCAGTCTGCCAGTTAAATATACAACAAGCATCTTGCAGTTTCCAAAAGTTCTCGCTTGGTCAGTTTGGCCTCCACTGATCAATACTCAGAGGTCCAAAGAGGTCTCAAGGAGAGGGCTACATACTAACCTGGTACCCCTGGAAGAAACTGAGTATCTCCTTCATTCCTGTGTTATATGGCAAGCCCTGCATCCGGACCAAGGCTCCAGGCTGGGGCAGGATGGGAGTGTGGGTGGCAGTGGCAGCAGCTGCCACAGCTCCTGGGGGAGCTGCAATGTACCCCACCGTGGTAGGAGATACTGGAGGGCTGAAAGAGAGAGGGGGAGCAAAATTGTTACAAAACCCAGTAACTGTTTCTACTAGGAAACCAAAAACTTAGATTTGAAAAATAATCCAAATACTACAGAAAAACAGAGATGTGGATTGTTTTGAGGACTTTCTTAATTTCTCTTCAGCGTCTTATGATCTATTTTTAGAGCAAGGAGGCAAGGGAAAATGGCTAACATTTGTAGTTAAAGACAAAAGGAGTGGCATTTGTCATTTCACAGGGGAGTAGGAATAGTAGCTGCAGATGACTTGTTGTAGATCGTTAATGAAAACACAAAGAAATAAAGGGGAGGGGTGTTGCCATAGTATGAAAAGGAGGAAAACACCCTAATCTGGCATTTCAGAGCCACAAAATAGTGAGTAATTAGCATCTCCATCACTGGTCAGGGCTCATTAGGAAATTCCTAGATACTCAAGCTAGCAAGTGTCACACAAGCCTAGGAGCTATCAGTGAACAAGCTATTTCCCCACAACCCCTGTACCAGACTTCAGTGACTCATGCTGATACCATCTGTGGAAGGGAAAAGGTGGAGATTTGCTTTGCTTTCACATGTAAAAATGTTCTTTGGTCTCACTGATGTACAAAATCAAACCGAGTACACCGAGTACACACCTATGAGGAGTCTTTCAGCATGAAAACAGTTTTGTAAGTAAAAGAACAAACTAAGAGGTGAGGGTAGAGGTGTGAATTGACACAGTTTCTCTTCTGGCCAAGAAATAGAACTGCCTTGATGACATTGCCTCAGTACCAAAAATACCCTTTTTGGCCAACATTATCACGAGATTGAAGCAGAACCTACAGAGATGAATCCCCTTACAAGGTCACAGAGAAACAGTTAAAATGGTTTCTGCCTCTGTTGCTGAACATTAAGTTCCCAGGACTACCTACACTAGAAGTGCAAATTTAAGAGCTGTTCACAGGTGATCACAGAGTCACCTACTGCACTGGGATGAAAGGTTAAGAGGAGCAGTGAAATCTCGGGGTTACCTGGGATAGTAAGCTGTGTAGTTCATGTAGAGCTGAGCAGCCTGAGCTGGGTAGTAGGTAACAGTTGGAGGAGCAGCTGCAGAGGCCTGGGGCGTCCTGGTGGATGGCAGGAGGGCTTGTGGCTGGTAAAGGGCTGCTGCCTCTGCTGGGATCACAGCTGCTGTTTGGAAAGCAGCATAAGCTGGTGGAGAAAGACCTAAAACCAAACCAGGACACAGCAACAAAAAAGCAATCAGAATGGAGAAGTCTCAGATGAGTAACTCCTCTCCTACAGCAATGTGATTGAAACCATCTGGGCATGATTGATGAACCCTTGAGCAGAGACTGCTCTCTAGCCTCTCCCCTGGAGACCTTTGCTACATTGCCACGAAAAACAACTCGGGCATTGGGAATGAGTAATTGCTAAAAGTTCACAGCTTCTAGATGTGAGCAGCCTTGTCTAAATGTAAATGGAAAGTAGGGAACTTCAGAGTTAATAAAAGAAAGCATAAAGCCATGTGCATAGAGAAAGCAGGCGTGCACACCAACACACCCTGGTGTTTTCTAACAGAAGTTGTACTCTGTGGGACAAAAGCACCATAATAGTGCTTGGGCATCCACGTGGGTGCACACATGGGCATCCATAACTACTGACCATGAGACTTTATGTATAAGCTTCCTGAGACTTCAAAAAGTATTTTTAGGATACAGCAAATGGAAGGGAGAATACCCCACTAGATCACCAGTCTGATGGTTTTTGATGAATAAATACCTAATTTGTCCAGGAACAATAAGCTTGGCTTGGTGTGCAGTCAAATTGGTTTTATGTACTATATTTGGCAGCTTTTTATTATTTTGCAAATACATCAGTATCTGCTTTGTGATTTGGTAGTGAGACTAATTAGAACAATACAGTAAAATTCCATTATAGCTCCTCAGTAAGGTTCACTGTAATCTTAAAATAAAAAAATTAAAATCCATCCAACTTCACCACTCTATGGTTGGTTAGTATATCATCCCAGTGGGTGTTTTCCTTCAAAAACAAGCCCAAAGAGTACCTTCTGAATGCTCTGAGGCAAGATAGCAAGAGCACTCATTGGCAGCTGGAATACAGAACTTCTCCCCATTTTAAAAATCCCTCTTATTCCAAGTAGATTTCACTACAGGCAAGTCTACTGCAGAGCTCAGAAGAACAGTACACCCATAAAAAGCAAAGTGTGCAACAATTTCACTGGCAAGGCCTTGCTGCCCTCTACTCACCACCGAAAATACAATAAAAATGCCTCTGATCAGTCCCATTATTGCCCAAAGGGAACAATTCCAATCTTAGCATGTACACAGATGGATGATTATTGATCATGGCAAAACCCGAGTCAAAAGGTGAAAGGCCACAAAGCTTCAGCACCTACCACATATCAGCCTTTAGCAGCAGAGAGCAGAAGAATTGGAGACTTACATGGTAACTTACATGGCGGTGGGGATAAGCCACTACGATTTAAAGTGCCACCCATTAAAACAAAGTTCATCTCCTCTCCAGAACACTGGAATACTTCCACATAACGGTCCTTCATCATTTTTTTGTGACATTTTTGAGCCACCATAAAGGCTTTGTCAGCAGATTTCATTTGGATAAAAGCATCGCCTGACGGTCGTCCCTAGGGGAGGCGGGGAAGTAATTGTAGGTCAGTCTGTTATGAAATCACCCAGATCACAAGAAATGCAGAAAGGACTAAGATCAAACATCTCCTGAAAGCCTGTATCCTTATTCCTTTTCTGGCACAAATGACTCACAACTCAACAATTCTATTTAGGAGCAGAAAAATCAAGACTCATGCAACAAGTGCCCAGTTAACACAATGCTGCTTCAGTCCTCTGCAGAAAGAAACAGAATCATGTAGCACGGAAAAAAATGTGGAGGTCTCTCATCCAAAAGCTGTTCAAAGCAGGACTAACTTTCAATTTACGTCAGGCCACTCATGGCCTTCTCCACTTGAAATCTGAGCATCTCCAGGGGTGAAGGTTCCATATCACCTCTGGGAATCTGTTCAGGTGCTTAGCTAATTTCTCATTGTGATTTTATTTTTTCCCTTTTCCATCAACTGGAATGGGAGTTTTTGGATGTAGTTTATTCACATTGTCTCTTATTCTTTTGCTGTGAAGCTCTAGGAAGAGCCTGGCTTTGCCTTCCCTACAACTGCTTTCAAGGTAATAGTACAACAGCATAAAGTTCCAGATCCTTTCGTAAAGTCCATAGCTGCATTGGAAGTTGATTTCCAGGCCTGATTTTCTGCAATCTGACAGATACCTGTCTGTATAAAATACAAAAAACTTTCTTAACCAAAAAAATATACACACACAAAAGAAACTCCTAAACAAATATAGTAGATCAGTCATTTGTTTTCTTTAATACCTCAGTATTTCTCTCATTAAGAGCTTACTTTTAACACAAGACAGCAGGGAAAATATATCTCTATGATCACATCATTAAAATACACCCAAACCACAATTTTTAATTATCAACTCTCTTTAAAACCTGAGCAACTGCTCATCAAATTAGAAAAAGCTCATTTTGACACAAAGAGCACTCAACGCAGCAGGAACCCTGAAGTTGACAGAGCAGCTATGCCATCTAAAGGAGAGATTTTTGTAATGTATCTCCAGCTTCTGGCTGAAAACAACCTCCAGGATAAGGTTATCATTCAAAGAACAAGCTTCATCTTTCCCAGGCTGATGCATATATACATACAGAGAGAGAAAAGCAAGGGTGTATGTAAAAGGGGAAGAGAAATGAGGCAAAGACAGATGAAGAGAACATTACATTTTCCCAAGGCTGGAGAAGACTAAAGCCAAGATCAGGTAAGCTGCCCTGACTCCTAACCTGTTCAGTCAATGCAAAGTTACTCCTCCCATGCAAAATGCCTTACCTGCTGATTAAGGACCATGTGAACTCCATGGGGCTTGATATCCCCCGTGGCATCTCCCATAAATTCCAAGATGTCATCAATGCCAGCAGTGTAGGGAAGGCCCCTGAGCCGCACGCAGTCGCGGACGCTGCCCGTGGCGATGGTGTACGGAGGGGGGATGACTGGGATGATGGGAGTTGGAAGGGTTGGAATAAGAGGTGTTGACATGTATCTATTGAGTACCTGTTGGCAGAAAACCCACAGCAATGCAGATTTACAATCATCTGTCTGAGCACAGGGCAGTTCTCACAATACTATTTCCAACAAACCCTTCTTATACTAAGTCACTGCAGTTACTTTTCTGTTGGGCATTTGAAAGTTTTAAACTCAGAAAAGGAGAGAGGAAGGCTAACAAATTCAATTTGCCAGACCCCAATGACAGACTTTTCTCATGTCAATATAAAAAAGTTAAAAGTCTATTACTGTTTATGGCATCTCAAAAAGGAACATCTGAAATCACATCTGTGCTAATAAACCAGTATTGCCACACACAGTTCTTAGTTAAATCAGGGTAAATTAAAACCAATCATTTTAAAAGGACTGAGACCTGAAATAGCCAGTAAGTGAAAGTACTAATTTTAATTTATTTTAAAAACTGATTGGTTAAGTGAGAGTGCTTATTTGTTTAACCCCAGTGCTCATCTCCAAGTACAGATTTTCTGAGGAAAAAATAAAAGTTAAAGATAAGAATATAGGAGACTTTGATCTCAACATTTTCTCTTGACTCATTTCCAAATGACAAAGGGATCATACAAAACATGTAGGGGCTTACTGCTGAAAACCATTTTTACTGATGATTATCACAAATAAACACATTCTGCCAAAAGAGCTACTAAAAGCAGGTCACAAAGCTTTAGTTTTGTTAAAAGTTATTTGGCTTAGGGAGTTGGTTTCAACAATGTCCTTGTAATGCATTTCAGGACAGAAGTTTCTCTTAGTTGTGTGGAGAATATTGCAATTACTTTGTATTACACTAAATAGATGAGAGCTGGCTTTGATTCTTGTAATTACTCAAACAAGTAGCCCATAATTTCCTAAGAAATAATCTCTTGCCCAGGCAGCAAAAAAGTTTGGGTGTCATCCTAGACAGCTGTCATAGAGGAAGAAGCAATGAATATAAGCTATATCCAGGTCTCCCTAAAAAAAGTGGAAGCAGAGACTTGGTTGCTGTGACAGAGTGATTTTGTTCCTTAGAGGATTTTGCTTCCTTCTCCCTCAGGAGGGAAGTTATGGGGGACAGGGAAATGCCACGTCCCAATCCTCACAGCCCACAGATTCTTTGCTGTTGTAATATCCATATCACAGTAGTGGCAATGATCTACAAGTGTGGATATCCTTTCCCTTGCCCCATCCCTTCTACAGAAAGATTTCTCCTGTCACATAAATTGCACAGTAACTGTATTACACTTTTATAGCCAGTGGTTATGCAAACACCTGACCAAACCTAATACTGGTTCCCCCTGGAGCCACCAGTCTAGAAGTATTCTGTGTCAGGAAGAAAAATACTATATGTGATATTTTTCATAGGGACAAGCTGCTGGTGACAAAATATAATGGTTTTACCAGTTTAAGAAGGTAATGATAGGAACTGGTGAAGGACAGGGGAAAAAGGAAATATATCACCTCAGGGAAAAAAAAAAAATCACTTCCTTTCACCAAAAAAACCAGATATATCCTCTTAATTCTTAGTTTCCAAGAAAGCAGTTGCTCATTTCATGCATCCAGATTTGGATTTAATATTAGAAATTCTGTACATGGAGACTAGCATTTAAAGACTGCAGATTCTCAAGAAGTATTACTACAACACTATCAATCTACTATATTTTTAGAATTATTTTTGTGATTTCAGTCAGCCTTTAAGGAAAAGAAAAACATGATTTTCACTTTATAGCCTGAAGGAAGGTAAAAATTAAACCACCCAAGCAGTGGCAGCTTAAAAAAAACCCCAAAACCAACACCCCCTCCCCGATCAAAGCAAAACCAATGCTGCACAATTTTCCATGCCCATTAGGAAATATGTATTGACCTTTCTTAACATTTTTCATATAATAAATGTTCATGATTCTCTACAACATATTTGTGTGTAAGCATTAGAAGAAATGTTTCAACTGTTCTGTTTTGAATCTCACAATCAATAGTTACAACCTGTTGGACCTCTGCCGCTGTGCTCCTGAAGAGTTCAATGTAACGTTTTCCAAGTATTTCTTTGTGCTTTTTAAGTGCATTCTGTGCATATTCTTCACAGGAAAACAACACAAATGCATCTCCTGTGGGCCTGCCATCTGGGTACTTGACAAAGAGAAGTCCCTCTTTCCCTCCTGTGACTGGGCACTCCGGCCCCAGGAAGCCCAAGACATCTTCCTGGGTAGCAGTGAATGGAAGGCCTCTCATCCTGATGATAACTTGATTCTCCTTGGACAAGAACTGGGCCACTTCATTGGAGGTGCCTGGCAGAGAGATAACAGCACGTGGTCAGCTAAGAACCTGTGGTCAGGGCTGGGCACCCAGTTCCAGGGGATTCAGCAGCAGCGGGGAAGCACTAAGGAATACAGTAGGTAAGCAGCCAGCAACAAAACCAGACAAGACCCAAAACACTACTAACTCTCAGCAATCTGTTTTGAGGGGAAAACCTCTTCATCTGCAAGTGCTTCATATTTTAATAAAATTGGAGCAAAGATAAGATCAGTGTGAATTAATACAAGATACATGGATGCTTCCACTGCAAAGGCTGGTCTTCCTCCAAGAAGGAGGAAAGTCTGTGAACATCACAGCTCAAATGCTCATAGCTCAGTTTCAACAACTTGACAGGGTCAAACATTCTTGGAAGACAAAACAGGAAAAGCTACTTCATTATCCATTTGCATCCTCAGTCAAGGAAAGAAAAAAGAACTTGAACAACATTCCTACGAACTGAAGTAATCACACTGAACTTCAGCATCACTTACCTCCTGCAATTTTTAAGAATTCTTCTCCAGTTGCTTTGTAAACCTTGAAAGAAAGAACAAAAAAAAACCACATGAAAATCACAATGTTCAGTTTTAAATGACACATATACTTTCAAGAGAATTGTGTTTTGGTACTTTGAGGAAAACAGAAGTGCAGTTTGGTTTTAAATGAGCACGTAGCTTAAAATATTCAGGTTTCTCTCCAAAGATTTGTTTCAAGTTACAGCTTTTTACCTCAATGTATCTGCTACCCATGTGATGCTTGTGCCTTTCCAGGGCAAGGTCTCTCTGCTCAGAATTGACAAACCGAACCAAAGCCTCCCCATTTCTTCTTCCTTGGGAATTCAGGCAAAGAGCCACACCACCTCTGGAAGGTAAAGTCAACAAATATAAGTTTAGTCTGAATCTTTAATATATTTAATAAACAACTGTGTAAGAATAGTAAAGGAATCAGACTTAAACATGAAGATTACAGATGTAAAAAGAAATTGCTACTATCCAAAATTTAATTTTTGTTGTAACAGAATTATACTTTAAAATCTGTTTAATTGAGCTCGTGGATCTCATGTTGTTCATCATTTTCTCAACTCCCATAAAGTTGCAAATTTGTCCCTCCTATTATCTCAGATGTACATTTGAAATTCCTCATCTCTCTAAATTAAAAAAATATATTTTTTCAGTGTTGGAGATCTGGAATATATATTAAGTGACAGGTATGATAAATAACCTCACTCTCTTCATATATATGTATACACATAAATCTATACATAGGTATATACATGAATCATATGAAAATTTATTCCAAACAGTACTTAGAAGTTTCTGAATGTGGCCTGTTTAAGAGGTATAGAAGAATAATAAGTTGGCACAAAATTAAAGCTTTTTTCATGCCTTGGCCTCTGCTTTGATTAATGCAGTAGGAGTTTCTCCCTTTTGATACTAGCAATAAATGAATGTATATTGGCTTTCCATTGATAAGTCTCTTTTCTTCTTCACACATTTCTAAACTTTCTCTTGCACACTCTAAGGCTGATAAACCTGTTCAGCTGTCATGGCCACAGCATGGGAAGGGGTCAAGTGGGGAAAGACTGAAGGACTCCAGTGGGGAGAGTGGGGGATGTATGTAAAAGAAATATTAAAGGGACTTGGTTTTAAAGGCAAAGTGATAAAGTGATAAAGCAAGGTTAATTTTCCTTATCTTACTTGGCAATGTTGAGTCCTTTGAAAAATCGAGCGATGTCCTGGTCTGAAGACTGCCATGGCAAACCTCTGGCACGTATTACTGTCTCACTGTCCACAGTTTCAGACTTACTGCTGCACAGAAAGAAAAAAGAAGACAAACTAAGCTTTCATCCAGGTTTTCCAATATTTTACCAAACTTCAGATTGCAACTAACTGAATTGTAAATTTGGAGCATATTTTCTGTTGAGACTCTCCTATCTCCATTATTCCTTTCAATAAAGAAATGGAAGATAACTTGGATAATTCCTTTATATCTACAACACTGTAGATGCACAATGTTGTCACCACATTGCAGTTCCTTAAACAAAAAAATAGGAAAACTGCCTCAATGCAAAGTAATGAGGAACTGAATTGATTTTATTTGAAAGATCTAGCAATCCAAGCAACACAAATGACTTATGCCTAAAATATTTCAGTCTGGACACTGAAATGCATTTGTAAAGAATGAGCCATCCTGTCCCTTCATGCCTGAACCCAACACCCAATTCAGCATGTAAAAGCACTTTGGGAAGCACCACGCAGCTCAGCTCATGCAGGGTGCACTGGCCATCAGCCCTGTTGACTTAGGGAAAGTTCACAAATATTTCTTCACCCTGGGTAAGATAAAACAGCCTCGCTGCCATGCAAAACAGAGGCAAGAGAACAAAGAGCATTTAACTTGCAGTGACTTTAAAGAGGTGGACTAAAGTGCAGCATTCAGCATGCCAGCCACAGTCTGGCTGCACTGCAGTGACTGCTGAGTACACTGGGCTGTTCTCAGGAGCCAGCCTGCTTTCACATGACCATGGGGAAATATTCACAAGCTTTCCTTGCCGTACACAAGACTCATCTTTGTTTGTAAACAACCGTGACAAGGGCACTTACCAAGGACCTGTTTCATACTTGTGTTTCACAGTTTCAGGCTCAGTAAATATGTGATCTGTGACAAAACAAGAAGTTTAAATATAACCAGAGTCAGAGATTACTTAAGAATGACAGCATCACTGCCAATTCTTTCAGAAAAGAAGGATTTCAGCATTCAGTATAAATAGTTAACTTACTACAACCTTCTGAAAGCATGCTGAAAATGATAGCCACCATGGTCTTCACTTGCCACACGCCAAAGTCCTCCTCTGCTTCATCTGTCCCTAAGCCTAGATCTAAACAGGTGATTATAGAAAATAACAGACTTGCACAATCCTTTGTAAACAAGTCATAAGGCTTTCCTGAAATTAGCACAGAACTAATAATCAAATGTACTGGTCTTAGCAGGGACATGTGGCTATTAGACATGTTACTCTGCTCATAAACTGGTTTATATTCACTGCAACAGACCACAGTTTGAAAACTATTGAGAGCTTACATAATCTCAGTGTTAATAGTCCAAAAAAGGAAAAGCTGACTAAGTTCCTATCACTTTAAACATAACTGAACTTCAATCCCATTCAGATGGGCCCCAACAATCTCTCTAATTTGAACTAAGATATAGAGTATTGTTTGGGTCTTGTTTTTGCTTTATTTTCAACTCATTTTAGTCAGGATCATGCAAGATAACTATTATCTGCAAACAGTGGAAACCTGCAGGCCAGCGGGTGCTGAAAAAGCCCACTGACAGCTCAGCTTTTCCTTTAAGATCAAGCACCAATGCAGGAGATGCTTTTCTTTGGCAGATTTACTAAATATGGTTTAGAAATCAATTAGATTCAATTTGGGGGGAGGGGGGGAAATGCAAGCAGAGCCACTCCCCTGACACACACTTAAGTAGACACTCCTTTCACTTTCCCTGTGAGTTTATAAAACCCACATTTAGTTTTATTCTTCTAAACTTTGTAATAATCACAGAGATAAAACTCAAGGAACTGAACTGCTTGTGGGATATAAGCTGCAGCAAAAGGATACATTCTGCCATGGTCTTGATAGTCTGGTCTTTCACGGCGGCTGAACTAGGGTAGCAAGTGTGGAATTCTTTGCGCAGATCATAAAAGGAATAGAAGCAGTCTGACAACAAGAAGTTCTACAAGGAAGGCAAAAATACTTGGTTTATACATGCTAATCCTTTAAATTTCAAGTAATACTTTTGAACTGAATGAGGCACTCTCAGAAATTACGTAGTTCCACATCACCAGCTTGTAGGTGATGGAGCAGTTTGGTTCCTTTGTAACACAGTTCAAATTCCATAACTACAGAACTGGATGTCTACATGAACAAAGTCAAATAACCTCTGGGAGTCAGACCCATGGAAAACAGCTGGAGAGGATGGCTGGGAAAAAAATATTTTAATATGTCTACGTTTTACTGTTAATTCCTATTTTTGACACTATTTTATCTTTTGTGGCTACACTGAAAAGCAGATTTGTACCAAACCACAATGACAAATTTTAAATAAATATTGTCACGGAATACAAAATCTCTTTCAGCAACTTTCAGAAAAAGACCCAATAACTGGCCAGCTCCTTCTATGTCAGCAGGTCTCATTCTTGTGGGGTTCCTGCAGACCCTGCTAAGCCAGCAAACTCAAGAGTCACCACCTTGCACAAAGGCAAGGTTCTCCTCCCTGTGCATGACAGGGTGCTCTAAACCCTCCAGGAACTTGGAGCAGAAACTGCTGCTTCATGTGGGAGTAGCAAACAAGAAGCAGCTCTGCTTCCCACTGAATAAATGTAGATGGGGAACCACTGCCAGGCCACACCACCACCTGTGTGCTTACCCTCCACAGGACACTGGTTTAATACAAGCCTAAGCAAAGCAATAGTTCTCCATCACTTCTGCTGAGGTTTGATCTGTACCTTTGTTTATACTCCACACACAGAATTCAAAGTACTTGTATTGCCTCTGTCTCTATCCTGTTTTTCCTAATTTTCCTATTCCTTATGCTCATCTGGGAGTCCAAGCAGTGTGGCTGACTTTCAAGAGTAAGTGCCTAAAACAACTACTCATGGCTCAGGCAGGGAAGGAATCATCTTCAATGGTCTTGGGACACTCCAGCTCCCAGGTGGAATTGTATTACTCCCCTCCCAGTGCTGCCTCTCTGCACCAGTTCTGATCTTGTACCTTCTTGGATGTTTCTGGGTGGAGAACTTGTCGGATGAGTAACTGGCCATCACTGCAGAGTGTGTAAGAGCTCCTTCCAAGTACTTTCAAATCACTGGATACCAGCTGACTAAACTGGAAAATGAAGAGAAATTTTTATTGTAGTGACTGATAATTTCATGCACCAGCCATTACTTCAGCACTTTTTAAAAAGGAGATAAAGTAATTCAACATTTTGTAAAAGTTTTTGAAAAAACATGATGGAGAACAGACATGGGCTCCTGATTAAAGAAGGTAAATAAACTGCATGCATTTGTGGAATAGCAAACAAGAACACCCAGAATATAGTAAAAAAAAAAAGACTAATTAGGAAGATACAGCAGAATTATGAGTTTATATGAAAAGTGATAATACTATACTGGTAATGTACAGAATCTGGACTAACTATAATTTAAGTTATTAAATATTTGAAAGAACTTTGAAGATAAATCACAACATTGATTTTGCAATACCCTTTCTTCACCTATAGCACCTCTGATTATATCCTTAATAATTTTTTTTTAGTTCAAAAACAAAAAACCTACTCATTAGGTTTTAATTATGTTTCAAAAGTCATATATTAAGAAAAGCCAAACAAATAGTGATCTAATACCTTCAAAAGTAAAATGATAATCAAGTCACGTCCAAGCTAAAAAAGGTCTTGGTATAGCTAAAATGTTATGAATACTAGATTTAAAAAAAATTATTCCCAGCTCTAGGGTGGCTAACCCCCAGCAGATTAATTCTCAAGAGGAAAGAGCTCCAGCTGTCTTATTCTACTTTATTTTCCATCCTTAGATAACAGTTTCCAGCCTTTTATTACTCCCTACCAGTGTTAAATTCCTAGCTCCTAATAAGTCAGCTAGCATATTATAGTACCTACATGTATCAGTAAGCAGTAGCTTGTTAACTAATTTTCAAGGGGACAAATGTAATTATTCTAAGCTTCCCTCTTGATGCTACTCCCTCCCAGGAAAGCATCACCTCACAAACAAGCAATAATTACAATCACAATGCAATAGCCACCCACTGCTCTCAGCAACAGACTATAACTCCAAAACAACCACCCCCAAAAGCAAATTAAAAGTTGACTTGAGACTTAGACAATATCTTTGTGCTGTCTTTTAACCTGTGTATGGGGAGAAAAGAGAGTTGGTTTGTTTTATCACAACACATGTGACACTACATCATTACAGTCTCTGCTCAGGAAAGGTGATGTCCTAATGACCTGATCCCACAGCTACACAGAACCCAAGTGTGAGCAAGAGTTGCAGCACCTGTAGCCCAAAGGTAAGGCTCCACAAGGGAAAACACGTGTATTGAACATGATTTAGAAGGAGCAGAGACATGATCATCCAAGCTTTATTTCAAAATAACTGCTCAAACCAATCCAGGGGCTTGGGCAGCTGACCAGAGTTCCACTACCATTCTGAGTTCAGAGTTCTGTAGTAGTGGGTACTACACATCAAAACAGGGAACTGAGGGGCAGAGCTGGGTAAGGGGGGCACTCAGCTCAGCACCTTGTGTTAAGTTGCTTCATTTGCAGATATATTTACAGATATAGACAGGAACATATCTATAAAGTGAAGTTACTTAATAGCAGAGAACATATTTGAAACTATAAGAAGGGTGAATATCCCCACAAAACAAAAACTTTTATAATGCAATTGTCCGCACACTACCAAACCACACAAAAAGAACAAATACACCACCAACAGATGGTGTATAACTAACTAAAACAACTAACTAAAAATCAACCATCCCAAACTTGCAGATTCCCAAAGCCTGTTTCCTCCCAATTGCTAGTACAGGTTGTGGTCCTACCACAAGCCGAAGTCTTGAAGAACCTGAGGCTTTAAAGCCAGTTATTGTTCAAAGATGATTTAAAGTCAGAAAATTGAGATCTGAGAGTGCTCAAAATACCTCAGATGATGTGTAAACATCAAAAAAAGAAGAAAATTCCAGTGGACTCCAGAGGAACCACTTCAGAAAAGTAGTTCTGTGGACGGCCACAGTCACAGACCAACAACAAATATTCTCACCACAATAACACACATGAGAATTGCTTTCTTACTAAATGCAGCAACTTATTAGGGTTTTTTTGTTTAACTAATGCACACAGTAAAGAGCAAATATTTGTAAAAAGGGGTTGGAAATGGTGATAGGAATCAGCCTCCAGAGGGGGTGCACAGGGATTCTTGCTGAAAGGAAGCAGAGTCTTACTGATGAACAGCAATAAAACACTCCCCAAACCTTCAACTTTGTACCCTGTGTTACTGGAGATGCTCAAGAGCCAATACAGGCAGTGCAGTTAGGGAGCTATTTTGATCAGGTACAAGAAGAAATCTAACCCACACAATCTGAAGAAAGCAACAAATGTAAGCAGCCTCCTGCTGTACACATAAAATGTAAGAACTGTAGATCAAAAAGACGTCATCAAGTTAGAAAACAAAAGGAGAAAAATGTTTGCACAAGGAAGGAAATGCTCAGGTCAAATGGTGTAAGTCAAGTTAGTAAAAATCAAGACTGTTGCACTAGACTATTCACATTTTTTCCAGGTGGTATTTCCCACACAACCTACAGCTGAAAAGAAAACACAGATATTTTCAGAAGCCTGTACTGAGAAGATGCCAGAGTAGTAAAATATTGCATAGGGACACTGATAAGCCCAGAATTCCAACTGCACTAAGGTTTAAAGAACTCCCAAGGATCAGGATTTGTTTTTATTTGTACCAAGCGTTAGTATTTGCACTGCATATTTATTAAATGTCAGTGATAACATTCAACATTGCAAACTCCTTTCCAGTGGAACAATCAACATGTCAAAACAATACTCTACTTTTCTTACCAAATGCCTGCAGCTTAAAGTGCCTTAGATAAACTGCCACAAGGTTGGCAGGACTTGCTGGGAGCTTATTTAGAAACTCCTATTTTAAAACCAGCCTGTTTCAAACTTTGGGGTGTACTGCTCTGGAAGAGGGCAAGAAGACTGTGGGAAGAATAGTCAGGAGATATAAGCAACCTTTGTTATCCAAATCAGCTCAACTATGGCATGGGTTAACTGAGGAGAGGAGGGGGTAGCAGAGTGAATGGGAAGATTCACTCAGAATCAGAGCATGGGGCAAAACAGCCCCAGAGGAAGGCCAGATATTTGAGATTAGCCTGAAGTAGCTTCTTTCACCCACAGGAGATGTCTCCTAATTCTGCAGAGGTTGAGTATCAGAGGCATAGCTGTGGACCAGCTCTTGCTGCTATAGATGACACTGGACCCTCAAGTCTTTCAGGCAATAGACCCACTTGACCCACCCATGTGTCAAACTTGTTAAAGCAACTAGGGCAGATGTGTTTGTAAAGCCACATTGTTCAGCACAACAAGCCACACCAGTTAAGCAATTCAGCACTGCCCAGGAAAAGCCATCTTCAGCCTCCTTTCTTGCACCACAGATTTCAGGCAGCATTTCAAAAGCCAGCCTTGAACCAGCATCCACCCAAATGGAGCAAGCACAGGACAAGTTAAGACCAGCACCTGATTTACATTACGTTTTTCTGTCTCACATGTTGAACAACCTGTCCACAACTCTGCCATTTCATAAATTCCATCTCCATCTCCTTCACTCCACTAATAAAATCCATCTCAGCTATTTACCTGCTGTCATTCACCTTCATGCTGCCATCCAAGCATGCCCCCACTGCAGCAGGCAAAGCTGCCCCACCTCAGCACTGCCCCCACCAAGCTCACACACCCTGTCTGCCCTGCTCCTCTGCTCCTTCCACAGCACTCACACACTGCTAATTACCTCTTTGCATCTTGCAACCAGCCCTCATTCTGACTGCAAGAACCAGTCTATTAGCATCATCCTCCACCTCTCTTGCTTATTCCACCAGATCAGTCTCTCCAGCAAAGCTCTGATGAGTCATTCCTTATTTAAAGGAATTTGTTCAATAATTCCACACCAAGATTAAAAACGGAACAGAGGGAAGAGGAAGAATCAAACAAACTGCTCTGTATACTTGCCTCCTCGAAACCTAAAACAGTTCTTAGAGAAAAGGTGGTGAGAGGGAAGGACAGACTTTGAACAGCAGTTTGAAAAACTGGCTAAACAGGATTTTGGTCATGTAGCGAGAGTACAAAGAGATTGAAGAGACATGTTTTGCCAGCAGCAAATCTGGATGAAAGCCAGCACAAGCTGCTGTGTTTTTTACTGATGAATCCCAAGGGACTAAAATAACAGCCCACTTCGTGTTGCCTTAAATATAGCTGAGCTAAGATGTAGATCTTGGAGAAACAAGAAGATTCTTCATTAAGCTTTTTCTACAGTTATGATGCACAAAAAACTAAAATAAACATCTGTCTATTTGGATAGTCTCATTTTCCTTACTAAAAATAGCTGTCATCCTTGAGAAAGGCCACTGCATCTGTGCTGTATCTGTGCCTGGCATGGTAATTATACACTGAGATAATTCAGGCACAGAATGCATCCATGCTGTCAAATAGAACCATTTCTAAAACACCATGGTACTCTGGGGGGTTCTTTCTTCAAATCACCTCTGAGAAGTAACAGAAAATTCAGCTGTCCCTTATGCATCAGATTTCCAGCAGCTCCTAGTGAGTCTTTAAAGCAGCATCCTTTCCTTTAGTCATGCACAGAATTTCTCTGTTTTGCTTCTTTTGGCCCTACTGACCCATCACAGCTAAGACAAAATCATCCACAAAGCTTTAGAATTAAAGGCATCCTTGCAGTTTAAGCAGGTCTGGAATTCCATGCAAGTATAACATAAAAATAAAAAAAAAACCAGCTTAGATTGTAGTTCACACTGAAGCTAGATTTGAATCTATTTTCAAGTAGAAAGATGAGTTATATTTATCAACATTCTTTGCACAAAGAGTGGTCCTCACAGTGTAGGAATCTGGTTTCAAATCAGTAGTATCAACAGGATGTTACTAAACTGCCCAGAGTTTACAATTTGGTGATTGCAGATGAATACATGGTCAACTTCCTGCCAGATCAGCATATCAAAAAGTGCTCATTTTTTCATCCATGCCATCTTTAAACTTGGGAGGGTGAACAGATCATTTCTGGTCCAGTCAAAATTGGAGACATGAGACAGAGAGATGATAATTGATTTGGCTTAAAGCCTGTCGAAAGACTTTAAACAGGTTTAGCATACTAGGTTAGTGCTTTACAAAAAAAAAAAACAAAAAACAAAAAACAAGCAAACAAAACAAAAACCACCAAAACAAACAAAACCCCTGACAATAAAACTTTTTTCAGGAATGACAGTTTTTTGTCATTATTAAGAAGAAAACTTTCAGGAATAACTTAGAAAAAAAATTATTTTGGTTAACTTAGGACTTACATTCTGATATATTCCCTTGAGCTTAAAAATCCCTCATATTACTAAAATGAAACTGTTCTAGAGAAAGTGAAAATAAGAATCCACAGATCTGTAAAGTACCCTGAGAAGAAAAAGGTTTTATCTGAGGCACATAAATGTGCACTGCTTACACCTCCTTTGTGCAAACCTATGAATAAAGCCATACTGTTTATAACCATGGATGTTTTCCAGTCTAACTTGTATTTTAAAAAAATCATCATCACTTATTAGACATTACTGCAATTCACAACATTAGAGCTTTAGACTCTCAGGCTTTTGGTGTGAGTCATTCTTTGCTTGTAGCATTGAGCATATAACAATGATCAGTCTTCTTGGAAAACAAAGGATAATCTTCAAAAAGGTTTCACTTAAGATTTTCTATTCCCAGTTCTGTTTCAACAGGCAAAAGGCACTGCAGTTGTTGCCTCAAAGCCTGATTTTATGCTAAGTCCTCTACAATTTATTCCAGAGAACACCCAAACCCAATTATAGAGTTGCAGGTGTGGTTCCTGAAAGAAGATCTCCAGCAGATGAACAATGAAAGAGGCTGCTGAGAGAAGTTGCAGATTCTTCATCATTGAAGATACTAAAGATCCAAGAGGTCATTGTCTTTGGCAGCCGGCTCAAGTGTCCCTGCTTTCAGTGCTTGGGCTGGACAACATCTACAGGTGCCTTCCAGCCTCAGCTGTTGTGTGACTCCCCGCACTTTGGATTCTATTTTGCCCACTCTGCAGCTCCACCAAAGATCAGGACACCAAAGGCACCACAGTGTGTACCTGAGAGGCTGGGGGTTTTTGGGAAGGGACATGTTTTCCAGGATGGGGGGAAGTGAAGGAGATCAAGAGTTGAGATGCAGCCAAATCTCATTAACAGAACCTGTCTGCCACTAAAACATAAGGAAGATTGGAGCACCACTGAATTCTGAAGTTTGTCCAAAGACTTAAAGGGTCTAACACAGCATGAGAAAAGTCAGGAGTAACAAGCCATGGCTTTGTTATACAAGACTTGCATACACACAACACACCACGACATGACAGCCTAGGGAAATATTTTCACTTGGTCATTGTGCCTCAGTTCCTACACTCATGAGGGTTTCACATCTATTTACAATACTCTCCATGAGCAGTCTTCTGCTCCTTCACTCTTCCACTCCTGGTGATAATGCCAGCCTTATCCATGCAATGGAGGAATTTAAAGCATGTCAATACTACTGGGAGGTGCACAGACTGCATTTCAGCACTATTTACAAGTATGATAACCCTTTATTGTGCTGGGTAACTTTTTAAACAGAGAATCCTATAGTAAGCCCTTGCCTTTGTTCATCTGTTAACTGATATTCCACATGGCTGATAATGGATACATGGTGACCTTGTACTGAAATTGCTGTATGGAAAGAAAAGAAAAAAGCATAACCCCCAGTGTAGCCAAAAGCTACAAATCACTTCTTTTCCCCTTCTAGCTAAATAGGGGTAAAAATACAATATTTAGATACCAATCAGACATAAACATGAAAAAGAAATTGCCCCTTAGTGTGAATTCATTGCTGGGCAAACAAGGTAGCCCAGGTTCACTCACTAGAAATGTTCAAAAATAATATTGCCAGTTGATTTCTCCTATTAGGAGGAAGGCAATTATTTGCTCTACTGAACACTAATGCCTGAGATTATTTAGTGACTGCAGACTAGCTTGGACAAAAGCATGGGGCCCATTTCCAGCTTGCCAGAGAATCTAATTTTGCCCAGTATGACCAGTCAAGTTACATATCACCTTATACCTCTGGATGGCCTAGAAACTACATTAAATAACAGAAGGATCAATCAGTCACAAAGGCCATCATAAATGTACTCAAGAGAGACATTACATATCCAAAACCAGTTAGAGTACAGATCCATCTTGGAATTTGCAAGTGTAAGAGCAAATTTACCCTACTAAGTCTCGAGGAGAGGCAGGATGTGGCACTGAGCTTCAAGCACTGGAGACTGCCTTCTCCTCGAGTACATTTTGCTGCTTCTTACACCTGATAATCTGCTGTCACTTTGTCTTCTTTCCTGAACAGAGGTCCAGAGCAGGTGCTGCACACCCTGCTGCTTCTCTAGCTGTTCCAAAGCAGTTTCCTCCACAGCAGCTGCTTATTTAGACAAACTCCTGTTGTTGCCTCTCACAGAAAGAAATTAATTCTTTTCCACTCATGCTGTGAGCAAAAGGTGGCAAGAGGGTCTCAGCTATCCTAGGCTTGGGGCTCTGCCATGAAATTCCAATCACAAATCTTCAAAAAAAGCAGTAGTTGAAAAACACAGAATTATGCTTTTAAGTGTATTTATGATAGTCACTTTTATTTTTACTTTGTTGGGAAGCTGAAGTTACAGGAAATAATACCACCTTGTCCTCCTTGTTGTCACCTCACAGGTCTCTCAAGAAAAAAAGGTCTACAGACACCTCTTATAATTACTGCAAGACTTCAAGGGGGAAAATGGAAAGTATTCTTCAAATTTATTGCATCCTTTCACTCCATAAAACAGAGAAAATTCCTTTAAAATTCATTATACTCCTTCAGAATTCATAGAGGGACTGGCTACTTTAAACTTAGCTAGTGAGAGTAGCCTACAGCTAATTTCCTGCACAAAAATAAGTTTGTTCAGCATTGTTCAGCAACAGGTGGAACATGAAATACAGAAACAGAGCAACAATTGTCATGGTTTGTCTATCCAGTGATACTCTGTGGAGCATAGAAAGCAGCCCATCGTTACTCAGGGCTGTGGTAAACTGTTTTAAAAATGAAACTTCCACACTATTTCTTTTTGTGGTTCATTTTAATTGGACCTGGGTCTTTGTGCAGCAAAGTAAACAATAGCTAACTAAATGCTTTAATTCTTCCTAGGAAAGAATGCAAACATCTAACCTTCTGCCATGACAAAGATCTGTCCAAACCATGCCACTTGAGCACTTTATGACCATTTTTGATTAATTATTTCTTAGATGGAAGTTTGAAACACCAGACTATTTGCATGCTTTCCAGCTATGGTATCTACAGCATCTAATTCGGGTAATGCATTAAGCATAAAAGGCAAGACCATGGCTCAGGCCATCTGAATGTCACAGCAATCAGGTCACAGGCTTTTATCTTCAAAAGCACAACCTGTTTTAATAAGAGAGTGTTGAAATATGCAGAGTACTCCACAAATAAGCTACTTGAAGTTAGCCTTGTGTAAGATAAAGCACCCCAGTCCAGCAACATAAGAATTTCAGAGTTTGTGGACTTACTTTACTACTACATTATGTGTCAGGAAACTGCTAAATAAAGAAACACTTACTGAGATAAACTGTTTTCACTTTAAATTAATCTGTGTGAAAGAGGCCACAGCTATCAAAACCAACAAAATAACACAAAAAATATGCATGTCTTCTAAAATACGTAATCATTTGTAAGCAGAGATCATTCATAAGTCTGATTTTAAGCAAAAAGAAAATTTTGAATACTACTTATACAAAAAAAATCCCTACTCTGTCAACCTTTTACCTACATTTCAAGCAGGTTTACAATGGTGCCTCACAGTCCTCACAGGCTGCTTGCTATCAGCTCAACTCACAGAGCAAGTCATTACAGCCTGAAAGACAAGGTTGAACATACTTTCCAAATTCTAGGTTTTAATTAATGCCATGACTGCAACATTTCCCAAAGTCTTGATATAAGCACAAGCTCTCTCTCAGTGTTCTATACCTCCCCCACTCACCTCTGTTTCAAGGACAAACTTTTATTAGCAATGTGATCTTTAGCACTGGCTCTATTGACTGTAATGCTTGGTACTGCTCTATTTACTCAACACTACCTCATTGTTTGTAGTGCAAGCTTAACCAGTTGTAGGAGAAGAGCCAATGCCTGCAAAATTAAAACTTTTTTTTCTAGTAGGTTGTTTCTCAAGTTGGTTTTTTTTGTTGTTGTTGTAGTAGTAGTACTCAGGGAAAGTAAGAAGATGAGGCAACACCAAAAGAATGAAGAGACACTTATCATCCACAACCCAGTTTCCTGCATGATTTTCTCATGCTCCTGCCTCTCCATTAAACTTGTACTGTAAGAATATAATAATCATGGACTTTTCTCAATAACAGTCTTGAAATTTATGAAGTATCTTTGCTTATGTAAGAATCCAAGTGATTCTTGATCAAACCCTTACAAATATCAGCAAAAGAAAGTCAAACTTTCTTGAATTGACTCTGCTTAGCTTTGTAAATGGGGAAGTGTTCCCTTTCTTGTACAAACATGTTTTCACAAATACATAAAGGACAAGTGGAATTAGATCCCTAAATCGGTTTGCCTTCAATCTCTCAAACTTTCAAATCACAGATTAGAGCAAGCATCAAAAATTGGTAATGACTCATAAGGAAAAATGAGAGTGAGAAACTATTAGATATGATTTTAGCAGTTCACAACTGAGTAATATCAAAATTTACACTTGGTCTTCCAAAGGATTCAAACCTGGCCAACACAGAAGGACATTAATGGTTATATTACTTGGATGTTGCTTCCTCTTACAGAACTACATCCTCCCTTTCAGGTAACTTTCTGCTTCCAAAGCAAGTTCCTTATGACTGGGAAGGCTTGACATGAGTTTGTCTGGATGTGAAGCAAGTCACAGCTTCTTGTGATCAAATCTTAGTATCTGACACCTATAGAGAAAGGATGTTGATTTCTATTTTCTTTTGTTTCTTTAAGCATAACCACCAGAACAGCAGTTTTATTCTGCACTTCATATTTACAAGGTGCAATCTCGCATGCTTTACAGTTATCTGAAGTCCTGTATAACTTTAATTCTGTTGTAAAAAATAACACTGAGACACTCAGGTTACCAGTCAAACAAACTGCAGAACTCTGTCACAGTCATATTCTTGTGACAATTATGTATTTCCAACTCTGTATCTCTCATTATCCCACTCCCATCCAATGGTATTTGATTTAAGAGGATTGGTGTGTTATACAATGTTAATAAAATATCCATTTCTCAATCTTTTTTTGCCACACTCTGCCCACTGCAGCTCTACAAAGAAAGGCAGCAGAAGGAAAGAGAAACCAAAATATTTTGAAATAGAAGTTTGGGGGAAATGAGAGAGTTGGTTTTAATTGTTTTGTCTCTCATCAAAAGGGGTGATCATTTGAATTTCAATTCCCAATACCTTTTGCTTAATATTTATCCCCTTACTCACATCTACCTTCACAGCATGTGGATTTAAGGAATGAGGGACAAATAAGCAAAGCAGCTGTTTGTGAACAAAGCAAGAACAGAGGCTATTATATAGAAGTACACTGGAGCAAGTTGTGAACAGTTTAAAGAACATCACCACAGTTTACCACTGAAACAAGATTTGTAGAACAAACATGACTTCTGACTCAAGACACTCCTAGAACACATGTCAAGGTGTCTTTTAGAGCATCAGCATTTCCTCCTTTTTATTGGAATAAGGTTGTAGCTAACAGAAAACAGCATGAGATCTCTACAGGAAAGAAAAAACACTTCTCGAGAGCAGAGGAGATGGCAAAGACATGAACATGAGGGAGAATTACTGTTCTTGTTTCTAATTAAGAGATATAAAATTTCCTCTCTAAATGACAGAAATTATAAAATGAGAGAGGGTTGACATTATGTTGCTAAAAATTAATCTTTAATCAGCATTTTTAGTTCTGGCCACAGCACTGCTTTGCTAGCAGTATCAATTCCAGTAACTGTGCATCAGTCTGAAACCCAACTGCTCTGCAAAGAAGTGCTGCAAGAGATTGACAGAGACATTGCCCTCATTTGGCAGCACTCAGCTACCCAAGAACTTCATATATAACTGAAGAGTGTTGGTTTATTAAAAGAGGGGAAAAATCAAGTAACCAACATACAGATTGACGAAGTGTGCAACCTTTTCCAAAAATTACCAGAGGAAGATAGAAAGAGCACAGACTTTCAGACAAATCCACACAGTTTTCTAAGCTGCTTCCATGTTAACAGCAAGAACAGATAGAAGCACTGCACACATAATTACTGCCAAAATAATAGAATGCAAATGACAGAATCATTTAGGTTGGACAAGAACTTCAAGACCACTGAGTCTTACCATTAACCTGACAGCACCAAGTAGACCACTAAACCATGTCGCTAAATGCCCCATCTGCATGTTAAAATCCTTTATGCTTCATTTATTCCTCAGCCACTTTTGAAACCCCTGACAATAACTCATTAACACACTTCCAGTGACTTTTTCAGTAGCTATTTAGAGCAAGTTAGAGGAAAGAAGTTCAAAGTCCCTGAGGACCATGCAATCCAGCAATCTTTGTATTAAAATGGTTCTACCCTCTATTTTGCTGTCTTTCAATGATGTAAAAAAAATCCCATAAGAACAATTTCAAGAGAAATTCAGTGTTTAGACATATTATAGGTGTGGAAACATCCAAATGTATTAGTAACACAGTTTACAAACATGGCACAACATCACTCCCCGTGAAGACAGGCACCTCAAGCTGTTCTGCAAGCTCATAGTAAAGTTTATTTGTCCATATATGCTAATCTCAGACTTGGTAATTAATTGTTACTGTTCCACTTCACCAGAAAATGTAGCAACATCTGCGATCACAAAAAAGTCTACTCATATCTTCAAATCACTGGGCCAAATTATTCACTTCTCATGAATATTGTCACTTCTAGTTTTAAGAGAAGATAGCCCAGCTTGCCAAGGCTCCCACACTTTTATGCCTATAAGGAAAAGAATTCGCAGCTTTAGACAAATTCTTTTACTAATTAATTCTTTGCTCATTCAGAAGTGAAACACCTAAATACAGGAACAAAGCAAGGAAACCTTCCTATTTCCTACAGGGAATACTTGAGGAATTCAGATAAAAGTATTGCCGCATTTGGAGAAGGTAAGGTCACTGATTTTCCACACAACATAACAGAACATAAGTGCTACCAATAACAAATGGATTCCCGTGGTCTACATATGCATATTTCTGTATACACATATATATATTTAATATACATAACAGAAAAACTGTTTATGCTATCAAGTCTTTTCTGGGCTTTTGGAGGGACCAGATTTGAGTGTTTCAAGAACAATGTAATGGGCTTCAGAGCTGGGTAGCACTGAGACATTTGTAAAGACAAAAATAATTTATCTAGGCCATTATCAATAGAATTGCAACTAAGGTTCTGAAAAAAAAAGTTAGCCATAGCTAAAAGAACAATAAAAATCCGCACTGCAACATCCTACAGCTACAGGAAGCATTAGCACATAAGACATATGCAACATAATTTAACCAATCCTCATCTACATTTATCCATGAAAATAGGGAGCTATTGGATGTTAATAAATGTGAAAACTCTACATAAGGCTACCTGCATACAGGACACTCAGCCCTCCTGTAAGAACAGGAATCTATCACTTACCTACCCTGGGAACCTGAAGGCCCTTGTGTCTGTCAGGAAATCCTCATCACTCACTGCTGATGCCAAACCAAGGCCACAGTTTCACATCAATTGCTCAGCTGTACCTGTATTAAAATGTTACCCTCCTTTCACCCACACCTTAGTGCTCTGGCTGCCCTTGGGAAACTTCCTAATCTGCCACATGAGCATCAGACAAAACCACTCCAAACCAGAACTGCCTTCAGCTCAGAACAGTGCCCTGCTCCAGCTCCATCTGCAGCCCCAAAGGCTTTTGTACAGGCAGAATGCAGGAGGGAGGGCCATGTAGCAGCACCTGCCTAAGTCAAAGTTGCCACTGAAGTGCTCAGGAGCAGAAACAGCTTAAGCTGGTATCGTCATCAAACGTGTTGGATCATGAAAACACAACCAAAGGGTGTAGTTTCACAGGATGTGAGCTTGGATAGCAAAGCAGTTTTAAGTTCCCACCCCATCTGCTCATTTCAGTGATCCTGTTTACAGCACAGCTTCACAAAGGGTTTTACTGACACAACAAAAAGATGGCAAAGTCTGGTGCAGGGCCAGGGGAGAAGCTGGCTTCACTGCTGAAGCCAAATCTTGTGAAACGACACCCTAAGTGTTTGTTGTGGAAAGAACAGCCTGTCTGGTAACACTTGCAAAGATTCACCAAACACCTGCTCCAAACCATCAGAACTCAGACCCAGCAAATACTCCAAACTCTGTTAGAAGTTTTATTGAGGTGATGCAGCCAACAAATAATCTGAAGTTGGAAGATCAACTGTAAGACTCAAAAGAATAAAAAGTCACCGTGCATTTTCAGATTTTTCTGCAATTTGAAGACTGAGAGGGGTATTAAAATAAATTTTATAAATCATTTAACCAAAATGAAGATGCGACAGCTGGCAAGGGAGCCAAGAAAACTTTCTGCTAGCACTTTGTGAAGAAGAAGCTGCAGAACAAGTTTCTCTTAAAAAAAGGGTTGTAACCGGTTTATCAGGTTAGAGGAATTCATGAGTTCTTCCACCTCTCCCCCCATCCCATTTGTTTCCAAAAGCTCATTTAACCAGCTTGTTTCTTGCTGAATTTGCTGAAAATAAATTGCACCTGCAGCTCAGCTAGGTGATCAATAGGCATCCGAACATGCTTGAGGGAACTGGCAATTTGCTATCACCTGATAAAGTGGCAACCACTCAGTATTTTCAATTTGAGCATTATTTAGGGGAGTAGTGGGGGGCAAAGGCCCAGCTTTGTCTCTCTAAGAATATGAATCAAAATATTCACTGGTGTATTTGATTCAGTATATTCAATCAGCAAGACAAGGAGAGTCTTTTAAACAAATTTTTAATATTTTAATATCAATCCATAGATTAAAAATGAATGTTTTTAGTAGGTTCAAAAGCAAAGCCAGGTCTCACATGAGAATGTCTCCCTTTTTATGTATATTTTTCAAAGAAAGATGGTAATTACAGCTGAATACTGCAGACAGTTCTCCAGCATTATTAGCTCTTCTTAGACATCTTTTTTCAGGAAGACATGCAAATATTGCCTTGCAAAAGGAAAGTAACATGTCTTAAGGCAAGTCATGCTGATTCAGCCAGGTTTTCTATATGGGAGGGATTAAGAAATTCACAACACTTTCAACTTCGTATGGGATCTTTAACTTAGAGCCCCCGTGGCTACAATCAGAGAAGCACATGAGGATGGCAGCTTTTTGATGACAGAGTAATGGGGCTGAGAGAAAGGCAAAGTTCATTTTGGTTTTGCTCTTTAAAAGCAAGGTTCCATTCCTACAAGGTTTCAGAGAGCAGCCTGAGAATAACCACTCTCCCTTAAAAGCTTGCAAAGTGGGGAACTATAAAGCTACAGCAATTAACTAGAAAAATATAAATAACATGCTAAATAAGCCAGTCCTGTGATTTGGGGATCTGAACAATGAAACTGGCAAGAATGTCCCAGCCATGCAGGAAGAGAACTATTCCCTTTGGTAAGTAGTGTAGTTGATACATGTTTAGAAGCTTAGATCACAGACTTTAGAGAGTTCCAAATACACACTTGAACAAGAGATCTCCCACTTTGTTAAATAAAAATCCTCAGTTTTCTACTCAGTAGCATTTTACAACATCTCAGCAGCTGTGAGTTCACCATTACTGGTCTCACATTAGAGGTAAGTTATTAATGCCATTTTGAACCAAATACATCAAGCAAGGGGCTCCCAAAGGGCAAACATTTTATAATTTCAGGTAACTATTTCCCTGACATTTGTACATACTCCACCCCCACAAAGGAAAGCTATCACAACCCTGCACACCACCTATGAGAAAATACAGATGGATCCCATAGCTGCAGTAGTACCTCTGGAATCAAATGCTTGTTACCCTGGACAAGTACAGTATTAAACACCTTACAACAAAACATACAGAGCATATGCTTTAGCAAGCAGCTTGGTTATCTGGGGGCAGTGTGCCTCAGGACTTTACCTTGTACAATTGCAACAGCCAAAATTTATTGAGAAGGAACCCTACTTCAGAAAATTTCAAGACAAACTCAAGTAGTAAGTGTGCCAAAATATGAAGTAAAATTAAAAAGATGCATTATTTGATGAAGTGCCTGGCTAAAAGCAAGACTTGACCACAGGCTACAGGCCTTTGGTAGACCCCATCATTGCTGGAAAGTGAACTATACAGCAATAGAAGGGGACTTTCTGTGGTCGGGGGAATGACTCCAGACCCACAAAAGCTGATCTGCTGTTTGCCAGCTACAAATCACTGATTCAGAACTACAGAATGTTTGAAGTTGAAAGAGGCCTCTGAAGCATGGATAAAAGTTACAATGGATTTGTGCTCAGTGGTTCTCACTTCCTTCTACGTGTGGAGATTGGGAACCCAAGGCAAAAAACCAGAAGCAGACACAAAACTTTCATTTACATGATTGAGATATGTGCTAAGGTGAGCAATTTTCAGCTGCATCATCAATTTTCTACCACAGTCCAGGCAGGGTGTGGAAAGCTAATTTCACATACTCTATAACATTATCTCAAATCAAGGTACAAGTCTACTTCCTTTTCCTCCTCCATTTCAAATAACCACTTCAACTACCTGTTGCTTTTGCTAATCAAAATGCTTAACTATGAAAAAAAATGTGTTGTCACCTGATTCATCCTTAAAATACATGATGCAATTAAAATATCCCGTGGACTTGTCTTCAAAAATGCAGGAAAGGATTTACTAATAAAGAATATGGGGTTTTGCTTTTTGCCACCACTGTAAGTGGGAAGTTGAATTAATTCTTTCCTAATTCCCACAGGAGTCAGGACACAGAGGGGAAGGGAGAAGAGTTTAGGTAAGGTGATGGAACTGGCCACATCACAACTGGCATCCAACAATTAACAGCAAAATCATTATTTAGTTGCATATATATGCAAACAAAAAGGAAAAAAATTGTTGTTTTTCAAGAGTCTCTACCCACCTACACACAAAGGTAGTATTTCCTTATATTTGCTAAAGCAGACCCACCTACAGTGCAATTTACAGCAATAAGATACAATCTCTCATAAAGTATTGGGTATAATTAAAGTGTGTCTGTTATAAAGGTAAACAGAGTGTACTAGGCTAAGCTGTTCCAGATGTCTTTAGTGCAAGATCTGGGACAAGATCAAACCTGCAGCTGCACATTTTCTCAGGGGTTATTATGGAGCTTTAAAAAAAAAAAAAAAAAAATCACCTCTTAGTCCTGGACTCTAACAAAACAAATGCAAGCAGAACAAATGCCAGTGCAGCCAATGCTGACAGATGTTAGGCCACGTAGAAGTTACGTGTTCAGAGACACTCCAGAGTGTAGTGTTAACCATGCAGTATCAAAGAGGGTTAGGACCAAGTCTGCCAAGTTATCTGTGTCACCAGAAATTACAGCAACATGAACCTGTTCTACTGCCTAAGCAAGTTTCTGCTGAAACACACCTACGAATGATTCAGACAAGGTGTGGAAAGGCAGGTTTATATGTTACACAAAAATGTGCTATTGTATTTTTCCATTCAAGCACATTTCATGCATAGAAAAGACAGTCAAAGTAAGCAAACTTTTGGGAACTGCATTATGTGTACACTATTTGTGCTAAGTTTTTTCAAGTAGCTTAAGTCTTCTTGAGCTGTAAGTATCATACAAATTTTAGATTTACTGTCTCAATGTGATATTAAATGAGACAAAGAGCAAAACTACAGACATCAGAAAATAATCAAACCAAATCACTTTATAATCCACTCATTAATCTCATCTGTAAAAGAATGATACACAACAAGCATATCTGATGTTACATGAAAGATTTTGAAGATTTCAGCTGATTTTAAGAATAACAAATGAGAAAAAGGTTTTCAATATACATTAGAGCAGTGAACCTGTAGATTAGAATGTACCATGTGAAGTTTGAAATTTTGATTAGCGCTGCTTTATTAAGCAGTACTCTTACTGGCCTACTCTTTCAAAGCTTAAAAGAAACTTGGAATAAAAGTAGACCCATCAAAAAAAAAAAAAAAAAACCAGAAGTCAGATCTTTCAAGGACTCACAGCATCAACTCAAATAATCTGGTATCATACACAACTGTTTCAGAATTATGGAGTTCCCATTTCAAATGGTTCAGGTCTCTTTTGGTTTAGCTTAAAAACAAGCATGAAAACTTGGCTAGTGATTTCAAAGTGAAAGACAAAACTAAAATCCGTTTCCTTTTTCAAATCCTTTAAATCTCATTCACAGGCTTCACTCTGAAGAGCCCCTGCTCCCAAAAGCAGCAGCTCACCTGCTGAAGAACCCGGTCCAGTGGTTCAGCTTTGCCCAGTCCCTCTGGTGTTAAGCCGCTGACTTCGCGACACTGGTCACTTAAGTCCAAGTTGTCTGCTTTCACCAGGGATTTGTGTAGTGTCCCTACCTAAAAACATTCAAGAAATTATGGACAAAAGTGAGGAACAATCGAAATAGTTCTTTCTAGCATTGTGTTGAGACTGCAGAAAAATCAGAAAGGTGCAGTATCACCTCCCGATAAACGCCAGGAGAAAACGCATTTGTCTATTTCACAAATCGAAACCTTTGGCCGCGGTTTCTCTCCCTCCCACCCCGGAGAGCCACGCTCTCTGCTTCGCAGTATCCAAGCCCATTTCGTGGGAGGCCTTTTGCAGTTAGCACCGACTTTTGCGGGAGTTGTTAAATACAAAGGGAAGATCACTAAATATTAAGGCAGTTTCGTGAATCCACTAATGAAATTGATAGTGCTGTTTGTTTTATCAAAGCCCTTCATCTCTAGGGGGTTATTTATGATAGGGCTTTTGGGGAGAAAAAATACTAGAGATGACTTTTAGGTTGGCCTAAGAATTAGAAGAAGTCAATATTCTCTTAAAGGTTATCCAAACATTGGCTAAACAAACAAAAAGCAGGCCCAAAGGGTCCAACGGTGACCGTGAGCCGGCTCCCAGGGAAGCGAGCACGCTCGGAGCCACCGGGGGGAACTTTTTGTTTTAAAGCTTCAAAAGTCCGTAGACATCCTCGAAGCTGCACATGATTTAAGGCGGACGAGGCAGTGGGGTGTGGAAGCGGCCAAACTTTCTTGAAAAGTTACTCCTTCCCTGAAGACGGAACAAAAAGGAGCTCCCCGAGCGAGCGGCCCGGGCAGGGAATGAGCCCCGGGCAGGGAATGAGCCCCGGGCTCGGGCCCCGCGCCCTCCCCTCCCCTCGGTGCATTTGTGAAATGAACAAACGGCTCCGGGCAGGCGGCGATGCCCGGCACAGCCCGCTCGCCCCGCGCCGGGGAACGCGCCCTCGCCCCGGATATCGAAGCCATACCTTCTTGTTCTGTAGATCCACAACTTGCCACACCAAGAGAATTAGTTCCCTCTCATCCGAACCCAGTTTAGCCCCATATGCACCAGCTGTTGCCCCAAACAACACCACCAAAGAGTCACTGTGCGAAGCCGTCATGACCACAGGGGGAAACAACTACAATCAAAAGCAGAGGTCAAAAAAAAAAAAAAAAAAAAAAAAAGAGGAAAAAAAAAAAAAAAAGCAAAAGAAAGACACACTAACAAACAAGGAAAAAAAAATTAAACCAAAAATTTCCCACAAGGCTCACCCCCTACCTCCAAGTAATCAAAGGGAAAAGAAGCGAACGAGAAGTCACGATATAAAGAGGAGAGAAAGAGCTATTTAGGATGTTGGGTATTTGAGGAAAAAAAAACATGGAGAAAGAAAGCTCTCATCTCTACCTGTTCCCGGTGATCTCCTTCCCGGGGCCGATTGGGAGATGAAATTAGCAAGCTGTGGGTTTCTCTACCTCTGACATCATGGCAGCTCAGTCTGGGCTTGGGCTTTTTTTTTTTTCTCTCTCTCTTTTTTTTTTTCCTTCCCTCTTCCCCTTCCCCTCTCCTGAGTTACCTGCCCTTGGTGCAGCTCATGTGACTCTAGTCAATCTCCCAAAGGGACAAGGCCATTGGGCCTCTGGAAAAGGTGTAGGAGGGACGGAGGGAGAATCAACGCCTGGCTGATCCGGCCTGATTGGTTTTTGAAGGAGATCAGAGGCAAACTCCCTTTCTCTGTTGAATTCTGCCTGCAGGAAGTGCCTCTACCTGCTTTCAGTGCGGCGGGTGCCGCCCGGCGCTGGGTGCGGGCTGTGCGCGCCCGGCGTGCGGGGCACTGGGGGCTCGGTGCGATCCGACCCGCGCCCCGTTCGGGGCAAATCTGAACAATTTACGTGGCTAAAACACAATTTATGACTTAGCACTGAATTCCACGAAAGCAAAGTCTTTACCTGCTTCTAAGTAATTGCCCTTTGTGCACGTTGCTGTGTGTGTATCCAGCTACCGACACCAACGCTAATGTGTAATGAAAGTGTAACATTCCACACGGATTTTTAATAGATATTCCAGGCAGAGAGTACTTTGCAATTTGGGCCCTGTCTTTAATATAATTTGTGAAGATGGGTCTCAATAGAACAATTCTTTTTGTTTTGAGAAAAGATGTGTCTAGGAAGTTTTGCAAAAACACAGTGTAAAACCTGCATTTTCTCCCCTACAAGTGCTGGATAAGGAGCTGTCTCCCGGGCATTAACTGCAGTCCAAGGTGGGCAGCTTTTCTCCACTCCTCTCTCCTCTCTCACTGGTGAGACTACAACGGGATACACCACCAAGTTTAGCTGCTATGAAAACACTCCTGCTTAACAGCAGCGGCAATATTTGTAACATTGGGGACTGAGAAAAATTTCAGGGATATTTTCAATTTGAAATTTTAAAACAGAAAAAAAAAAGATCAAAAGGCTTCTAAACTCTTTTGAAAGTTATTTTTTTCTACTGCCACTACTGATGAGTTACTAATGATTTTTAAAGGCCAAATGCTTCAAGTTAGACTAGTCATAATTTTTATTTTGTTTCATTAAGTCTTCAGTTTATATTTCAATATTAGTGTTGTGTTGAAACAGAGTTTTTACTGAACAAAAATTGGTTCTGCTATTTAGCTACTGATGTCTATCCTGGGAAAATGAAGATCTGGACATTTAACTATGAATATCTGATGGCTTAAATTATTAAATCACATTTTCTCGTCTTCTTTCAACATTCCAATTTTATAATTGATTAATTATAGCAGTTATTATGGACCTCCTTCTAGCAAGCACTGATTCCTCATGCTAACACCACCAGCAAGACTAATTCCATTTATTTTAATGAAAACAAATTACAGTTCAATGATGCTGTTCAATGTGAGGTACCTTAGAATTCATGTTTTACAAGTATTTAAAGTATTTACCTAACAGAGGCCATGCAGGAAACCTTGCACAGGTGCATCTCACTGGACATCACAAGACAGTTAAACACCTCTCAGCTGTTGTCTCTGCAACTCACGGAGCTGCCTGAGAAGCAATCCTGGAAATACTTTGTTACAGAAAGGGCAAATTCTTGAACAAAGTTGAAAACTTTAAGCTGCAACATGTATATATTTATATATTCAAAATATTTTCAGCATTGTATTTTCTAGCATTGCTGAATTCATGCCACAGCTATATTTTCCTCTGTCAATGCATTTCCAGAAGTACTTGGTAGAATAAAACCCCATTCATTTTCCTTCTGTTATATCCTTTGGATACAGTGGTAATGAAACAGTGTAACAGACTGTTATTGGGTGTGGGATGATTCTTATCCCTGACGTCTGTAATAAGGACCATAAAAATGATTGCAAGTGTGAGAACTGTTCCTCTTTTCCCAACCTGTTCCCTGCCTCCCAAACTCACATATATATATGGAGGTGTTTGGAGAGAGGCAGTGTTTGTACAAATAAGTGCATATACAGATTAAGTGTAAATACAGATTTTAACTGTAGCTATGTTCACAGAAAAAAAAATTCCAAGCTGTGGCAATTTAGCTGTCTTCATGAGGATGTCATTTTGTAGCCCTAATATGTAAGTACTTCCTACATAATGGGATTTTAATTAGCAGATTTCTATAGAAGATCATACACATGATAAACTCTTGGCCAGGCTGACACATATGCTCACAGGCTCCAGTGAACTGGCTCAGAGAATGCCAATACATATGTAGTTGTCTTTAGGATCTAATGTGAAAGAAAAATGGTTGTAATTCACTCAGAGCAATATCTCAGATTAAAGAAATCCTCCTCAAATAAATGACAAACACCCTTGAAAATTGATTTGAAATCTACACATGGTATTGAAGGCTGGTGAGCCCAAAAGCTTCCATGCTTTTTACAATTATATTAGTTCATCTCATAAAACGTAGCCTCTCTTCATAGAAAGCCCATCTGGTTTCTACTTTTAGACTGTCTTGACTCATATAATTCTACTGTTACTAATTTATCTGAACTATTCTAGCTAAATGAACTTAAAACTTAAAATTCTAAAGTGTTTAAAAACAACCCTTAAATAAATGCTGGCCTTCCTGCAATAACAGACATTTCAAAGTATCAGATTATGCAATCAGCTTTTCATTCATCTTCTATCCACAATCCTCCCATTCTCTGCTCTGAACTACACTAGCAATTTATTGACCTAAATAATGTAAAGGAATGACATCGTATGTCTCAACAGAACAGCAACAGGATCCAGTTCCTGAAAAACATATGGGACAAGCCCCTGTACACTGAGCATAGAAAAGTTAATTTGTAACCAAGATCTTGCTGAAATAGTTATTGCTCACCTTTAGCTTTAATCCTGGCAGGCATATTTAGAGAGGTCCATACAAGGATTATGTCTCATAACTGAAACTGGGTGGAGAAGAAAAGTTTTAAAGATGGACACTCATTGTTACGCAAGCTCAGTACTGAGATTATTTTCTTATTAATCAAGCAATTAAAACTGTAAAATAGATCAGTTTTACAGTTAGATCACATGAGACCATTGAAGACACTCATTAAAAGCATTGTGCTTGAATGGATAAATTTGTAGTGGCATTTTCATGAAGGGAAGGGAAGGGAAGGGAAGGGAAGGGAAGGGAAGGGAAGGGAAGGGAAGGGAAGGGAAGGGAAGGGAAGGGAAGGGAAGGGAAGGGAAGGGAAGGGAAGGGAAGGGAAGGGAAGGGAAGGGAAGGGAAGGGAAGGGAAGGGAAGGGAAGGGAAGGGAAGGGAAGGGAAGGGATCTTTTTTACTACATTATTAAAAATTCCTGTGAACTGAATGTCCTGATGACTGAAGTCCTTTTGTAAAAGCCTGATAAAAGGAGTATGAAACTTTGAGACATGAGATCTGGAGTAATATCCTGGCTGCATTTAGATCTAGAGAAATACCTCAATAACCTTTCAGGGAATATGGAAGTCAATCATTTGTTCCAAACTAGTATGATATTGAGAAGTTATTTGTCCTCATGAATATTTTACTCATCAGTTAAGAGGAGGAAAATAATGATGATATTTATCCCTGTAAAATAGTTTGAAATACCCTGAAAAAAGTGAATTAACTTTGAAGTTGGGTCTAATTTCAAAATTGGCTATGGTGGCAAGGCAAGGATGTGCACCAAAAGATGTCCAGAAGTCTCTTCTAGCTAATTTTTTTCCTATGATTTTGAGAAACAGAGATATTAAATTGAATAAGTATGGAGCCATAGGGATAGTAGTAAATTCTCTGCATGCCTCAGCTTCTCCAAACTGAACTGGCACTGGAAGCAAAAGATCTGTAAGTGATGTGTAAGCAAATGTGAGAAGACATTTAAATTTCACACCCATTCAGTCCTTAACTCCTGGATTGGATTGTAATATACTGCAGCAATATTTGCTGAAGGAGGAGCTTACAGTAACTCCTGAAACATAAACCCATAGGTAAAGAATTTTCTGGCATCCTTTCTTTAACAGAAAATGAGTGGGAAAAGGCATTGGAACGAGTGCTTAGTAGTGTTCTTTGATTGCTGTCCAGATGTTTGGAGAGATTTGATCTTTTGGTCTGCCAGGTAGTTGTGCCATGATTACAATGCACTGTAGAAGCCTCGAAATAATTTCCATTGAGATAGCCACAAATGCTCAGCAGTGTGCAGAAGAGCTTCAGAACTGTGGTTCTGATGGATTTTACCCTGCAGATACCAGCACCACCAGGCCACACTGGAAGCATTCACTTAGAATCCTGTGTCAGTTGGAATTTATTTCTATTGACTTAAAGGTAAGTTAAAACATAAAATTGGTGACTAGACAAGATAAATAAAAATGAAATTACTTCCCCTATTATTTCACATGGCTTCTCTTCTTCATGGGATGACAATCAATACAGTGGTTTAATCTGACAAAGATTTTATATGTGCTCAGTTCCCACTGGAATATGCTGAGAGTTGTTTAGCCAAGTTTCTCCAAATTACACTTACCAGGCTTTTGAAAGCATTTACTTTTCCGCCAAACTTGTGGACAGATCAAACATGCTTGCATAGTAGTGTCCTTCATAAATATTATCATAGATTTACATTAAAGTTAACAGTTTATAACAAATAAACTGAATTTCCTTTCTTTTTAAAATTGGAAATAATGCCATCTGTCAAATAATTTACTGAACAACTTTCTGGATTTAGAATCACTGAAATGATTGCTGACCCTCTGCAAGCCCCCTTGTCCAACACTGGCTTACTGCCAGCACTGCCAGCACATTGAACCAGCCAGTATTTTGTCCAGCTGTGACTTGGAAACTTCCAGGGATGACCCATTCCAGTGCATTGCTGCACTGCTTTGCTGATGAGAAACTTTCTCCTGGTTTCCAATCTGATCTCATTGCTAAGTTTCTAAATAACTCACTGCAGCTAGTTGAGACAGGATCTTTATGCTATGGTAAATTCTACAAGCCATGTGCTACAATTCCTGTTACCTAATGAGATGAATATGCAAGTACTTCCTGACCCTCTCAATCTGCCTTACCTGGGATTCAAAATTGACTTCGTGTGAAGCTTTATTGCCTTTACAACCTGCCTAAATATATTTCATTGCAATTGCTTCTTTTTTTTACTAGTCTCAGGTATAGTATAATATGAGAAAGAAAATTCAAAGGAAAATATCCTTTTTGTGGCAGGTTTTTAAGCAAGACTGACATTCAGTCTTAGATCAGAATACTTCTATATAGTAACCCATTCTCTCTTTGCCCCCTGAAAGGATATAGCATTTTACAAGTCTGTCAGTGTAAATATCCAACAGTAAAGAATTTCCTTTTTAATGATGAAGTTAATCTAGTGAGGTATTTGTTACATAAGCTATAAAGGAAAGTAATTCCATTACCAACATTCTTGCTACCATCACTATTGCCCTAGTGAAAGGAGTAAAACATAAATTGATAACACTATCCACTGCAATAGCTAAAAGCCAAAATGCTCTCTGTTATTCCCTAGTATTTACATGCAATTAAACAGAATAATCTTCTGAATTAATAAATAATAAAATTTAAAATTACACATTTATGGTTCAACAGGATAGAGTTATACCCTCTTGGGAAAAGATCAAGAGTTTAACTCCTCATAATAGTAAATGAGAATGACCTAATATCTACATAAAGCATTTAATTTGGGCCATTTTGTACTTTATATTTTAACAGACCAACTCAGAGACTTCCAGTCACAGGAGTAGCAAGACAGAAAATTCAGTAGTACTCTTACAGAAACCTTCTGTAACACTCCTTCAATTAATCAATGATATTCAGCTTGTCATAGTCCCACACAGTGTACATTCACACAGTACTGCCAGAAAGTTCTCAGAAGTTCACTGAACCACAAAATCACTGATGTTTCAGGGTGAGAAGTGGCCACAGGCATCTGGAACATTGGATTCCAGTCACCCATTTCCAGTCACCTCTGCATGCAAACACAAAAACCAAATAGGAAACATAAGACCTGTAAAGGTTGTTATCTACATCCAAAGATCTGCATGCTCCACACTGCTCTCACTTACTGAGAGCTGATAATCAGTGCTGCCATGCTGCAGTGGTGAAAGAATTGATCATCAAATACAAAGGACTGTACACTGCAACTCCAAGCTATTCAATGAAAAACAACTGTAAGGATTACATGATTAATGATGAATTGATGCAGGTTACATCTCCTCAAGCTTTACTGAAAACTGGCTGATACTGGTTTCTCTCATGAGATTATCTTGGCAGAAATTACTAATCTCTGTTCATTCAGATTGTACCACAAGCTCTCAGCTGACATAAAAACCTTGATAAAAAAGGAAGGTGTGTTCCAATAATATTTAACTGCTCCGATATTTAACCTGTTTCTTCATTAGAATTTAATTAAACTTACTCCACATACAGATATGCTAATGCACTTCTTTTTCTCACCACAGTATAAACAGAAGTAAAATATAAATGCAAAACATAAGCAAAACATAACCACCTGTTGAAGTACTTGGGCTTTGAGAATACTTCATTGAAGCATTTTGTAAAATAAATTGATGAATGCAATTATGTGCAACCAAAATAGACATGATAGGACCTATCATTCAAAGATTTCCTGATCTTTCACCTTGATTATGTTTATTTTGCTTCACTTCACTTCTACCAGCAATTGTTACATACCTAAGATCTGACAAGGGGATTTCAAACACACCCTGTGTCCTATTCAATCCAATCCAAGGGTGGCATAATTTCCCCAAACAAGCAAACCTCTTGATATTTTTTTTCTTTGTACTTCTGTTTTCATCACCCTGTCTTGAAAGTACAAGGTCTTTAAAAAGTCTTGTCTGACTCATGACTACCAGCCTCTAGCAGAACTAATGCCAATTTCTAGGAAGATTAGATGAGTTTATTTTCTGCTCTACCATTTGCAGCTTGATAAGACAACTACAGCTTTTGCAAAATAATCTGATTTTTTTTCTATGGCACCTCTAAATGCATGGAAGACTCCACTTCTCATTGAACTGTATTATATAGTTACAGTCATATCAGTAGAGTCATCAGATCCTCACTCAAATAAATTTCCTTGTTCTATTCAACAAATGCTCTTTCACTTTAACCTCTGAGCATGATTAAACAAGTACCTCTTGCTTTGGCCTGATGCTGGATCCTACACACTGTGGAAGGGAGACAGAAGTAATGTCCTCATAGATACATCTGGCTGATGCAGGAGAGTGATATGGTTTCCTGAGAAGAAATATTCTCAGAGAAACATAATGCACAGTCAGTAAATGTACTCAGACAGAGAGAAAACAGGTATACCTAGATTATTCCTTTTGGCACACTGTAGAAATTTTAAATTGAAGACGCCATATGATGCAATTCAGTGCATTTTATCACTTAACAGCTATAGAATTGCTTTATAAGCACAGATAATAACTAAGCACATGCAAGCAGGTGCAATTCCCTTCCCAGCGAGTTGGAGTTGTGATAATATACCCTGACAGAGCTGTTTCATAAGTGCCAGTACTACCTCACCTCCTTTTCACAACCCTCTGCTAACGTGGCACACCCTTGTTTGACAGGAAATGTCACCTTGCGTTCGGTCATTCCTTGTTTTCCTCAAACAATTATTTCAGCCATGGTGTCACACGGTTAACATACATTAAGATTTTGCCTTTTCTACACTGAAATTCCTGGTGGTGAGGAAAAAGAGAGCCCGGGGGCACAGGAGAGGAGGTTACCTGGCACATTCTGGGAGCGGCTCTGCACTGACTTGGGTGAATGCAGCCATGATAGCGATGATAACGCTCTGGCTCTGGGTGAGGGAGATGTCTAGGGCATAACTAACTTTTAACTACTCTTTTCCAGACTAAAGTGCTCTGCTTTGTGTGAGGAGGGAGTTTTAGGAGTCCATCCTCTATTCTCTAAAGTGGAGTCATTCCCTCATTCAGTTCAGTTATCCTGGAAAAAACAGGACTGGTGGGAATGGGCACCCAAGGGGGCACTTCTGCCTGCTGGGTCATGAATCCATGGCTTTAGGGCACGAATCCATGGCTTTAGGGCACATCCAGCTTTCCTCGGGCCAGGTACTCTGAACACCTGCAGCCTCACTGAGGGCAGTCAGGCCAGCTGTCACTGTCACACTGAGTCACCATGGGCAGCATTTCACACCTACTTTATATAGACATAAGATGCAAGATTGTGAAATCAGGTCTTCCTGGCTCTTCAAAACTCTGGATTACATTTTATCTATGCAGGAATCTCTATCGGAGGATGTATAAAACATCAAATTTTTGATAAATTAATGTGTAAACTTCTCCTTTTCTCACAACACATCTAGCAAAACTGACTTTAAAACACATTTTATATTTTTCACTGTTATCAAAGCCCAGGATCTATCTATCCAAACCTTGTGAATCTGTTTGGTTTAGGGGAACAAGGTGGAGCCCCCCACCTTCAATCAAGGATTGGCTGCTTTAATCAAAGAGATGTGAATAGCTTGCATTCTCAACTTTTGATTTCCACAAAGCCTGTTTGTTTTACTTAAGGCTAGCAGTCTCTGTTGCCAAGGAATTGCTAGGGAGCTAAGCCACACCTTTATGAATATACTTAGCACTTCCTGCTCTCTGCAGCCTTAAAAGCAGTCTCCTCTACTCCACAGAGATAATTGGAGGTTAAAAAAACATAAACATCTACATCTTAGGATCTTGCCTGGCTGGCAAAGCCACCTGTCTTTGTGCTCTTGTTAAATAGTTCACACAAGGTCTTGGGGAAGTGTTTACTATAAGTCGTATTTTTCAGAAGAATTCCATGTTTGGGATGGTGATAATATGTTTCTTACCCTTTCATCTGTTTGAATCCAGAGCTTCCATTGCTGGGTGCTTTGTGACAGAAGGAAATGAATTGGTGTGTTCCTCTGAAATCCCTCTGGGCTAGTGCAGATGCTGTAGGCTGACTGGTAGCTCCAGCACTCAGGGTAAGGGTTCATTATTTGTAATACATGTAAACAACCCTCTCAGTGCTCTGAGGCATCTCCATGGTGTAATTGCTAGATCACTTGCATCCTCCTTTTTCTGCTTCATCTGTAATTTAAATTATTATATAGAAGGATTTGTCAGTCCTGTTGATGCTCAGTAATTACATCAATCTCAGGAAGCTGTTTGCTGTTTGTTTGGGGTTTTTAACATAGTTTACTTAAAGAAACAACTTTTAAGCACACATATATTTAGTGCTATAAAACAAATCTAAGCATAGAGCTCATTGCTGAAACTTATGCTATCTAAAAATGCCTAAAGCAGGCAGAACATTCATATCAGGAACATTCTTACTGAAGAATCAGTCCCACAGTTTCATAGATTTCTCTCTTTACCCTTTCCTCTGATGCAAAGTATAAAACTATCTTTTGTTTTATTGTCACTGCTTACTGCAAATGGGAACTGTGGGAGACTTCAGATTCCCACTAAAGATTTCTTACAGTTTTCATGACAAGTTATAAATGATAGCAGCTTCTAAGGCTTGGGTGGGTAGTAGGGATGATTAATAAGATATGGTTCCTGGCACAGCAGTGAGGTGGAGTAGGTGTGAGTAATTCTATTCTGTGGGAACTTAATCAGAATCCTCTGGTTCATGGGCATGAAAGAATTTTATATTCCCAGCATTTCTAAGAAAGGACAGAAAACCAACAGCACCTTAGTGCAAGTTTCCTTAGGATTTCTATACAGAGGAAGATACAGGCAACAACAGAAAACAAACAAAAAAATTGGAATCAGTTACTTTAGTGTTACTTTTTTTATTAGAATGAAATCTGTAGTGCACATTAGAACGATGTAGACTCAAAAGCAGTGGGAAAGGATTCTCACTTGAGGACCTAGAACTTGTTGTACAGGCCTAAAAGCACTACAGGGAACAGACAATGTATTTGAGGATGGAGCTTCATTGCTTCAAAGGAATAGCAGTCTCCACAATAGTCCCAACATATTGTTGGGGGGCAGAGAAGGAGGTTGTGTGCATACACATAATGAAACTAAACTAGTGGGTGTAAAGTAACAGCCAGTTCCATTTATTTGCACAGTTTATCTATAGTAGCAACCAAAGCCCCAGTAGGCAAACAGCCTGGACAGCTGCTGTGGAAGAATGGATTCCACAGCTCTGCAAGGATTTCATGTGAAGCAACACCCTCTTACTGGGATTAGCTGCCTTACTCAAGGCCAGCCTCAAAGGGATTTACAAATGCACTATATACCCTTATTCAGAGTCATAGTAATGTCTTCATTGTTTGTGGACAATATGCTGCATCAGAGACATTTGGTTTTTTCTCCTAATGTAGAAGAGAAAACACCCCTTCCTTAGAAAAATCATAAGGCATTGGTAATATGGGGATTAAGCAGGCAGGATTATACAGTCTCAGCTGAAAGAAATAGTGTATGACAACTGACAAAAACTGTTAAGTGCCTTTCAGGAAAAGGGATTATTAAGCCAACAGTTCTGCAAGCTAGGCCCACAGTTCCTGGCTCTTAGGCAACAAGTATTCATTATCAAATACTGCTATTTAATATAAAATGTGCTCTCTTCAGTCTTCATGTGCCTTTCCACAACACAATCAAGGCCAGAGGACAAAAACACATTTGTCACATTTCAACAGGGAACTTGGTTTGACATTGGGCATGATGGGTTGTACAGTGGGTTAGGAATACTGAGGGAAAGGATGGGCACTGCAATGCTCTTAAATTCATAAAACCACAGTTCCTACCTTTATTTTTAATATGAAACAAGCAAATGTATGCATCAAGATGTTGTAATGTATAAAGAAAAATTAGTATGGGCATAAAACACTGAGGAGCTTATTTGATCTACTCTCCTTGATTGAGACAAAAGACAGTAATTTCAAGAGCATTGTTTATACATGAAGGAAAATCAGAGTTCAGGGATCTATTTGTTTCTTTAGCCCTTTAGAAATAAAGATATAGACTGCTTGAACTGCTTCAATATCAAATTTCAAAGAATCAAAATATTAAAGTTCAGTTTCCTAATTATTTCCTGAATTAAAATACATCTTTCAAACAAGGCAACATGAACATTTGAATAGCAAACTCCTCAAAACACATGATCCCACATTACAGACAAATATATATCTATATGCACATATACATAGCTCCTTTGTTACATATTCATTTTCATTCCTCACCTTTCTGTTCCCTCAGAGTTCTCAAGTTTGGGCCAAAGGCATATACTTGATCTGTTCTCATTTAGCATTTCTGACTTCTTTAATCTTCTTTTAATTCATATTTTTCTATCCTTTCTCTCAAGTATCTGAAAATACAGAACATTAGATGAGTACATACCAATGCAGAATAATCAAATGTCTGTAGAGATCACAGCTTTCCCACAACAGCATTACAAGTATAAATTGAATACATATTTCACACATCATTCACAAATTGCTGCCTCCCCCTGCTCCCCAGTGAAAGGAAGCAACACTTCAAAGAAAAACTGCCTTAGTAGTGTGACATTTACATCTGCTATAAGGCCATTTATGCTTAATTTCACATTTGATTTTGAGTGTGACTCTATAATTTTCCTACCAGCAGTAGATATGACCTTTTCAAGGAATGACTGCATAGGAGAAACATGCTCCTTTCACATAAGTGATTCTTTATGATACCTTTCCTCCACCCCTCCCAGCAGTGCCTTCATGTTTAAGCAGCTTCACCCTGAAGTTACTATAGCTATGCAACTCTTGCTCATTGTAGCCCTTAATAATTGCTTTCAATCTGGATAATGCTGTTGCCATATACTCTGTGTAAGGCTACACCTTAAACAGCTAATAAAATGAAGTTCATGTCAGAACAGCAAGGATTACTTCTGAACTGCTTGACTCAACACAATTTTTTCATGGGTGGTTATGAATAACAAGTGTTCACAGGAGGGTGGTAGAAGCCCTTCTCTTTTTCTCCTCATTACTCTTCCTCTGTGTAACACACACCAACACATGGCCACAGCTGCAGTCCATGTGCCTCACTGTTATTCTTGAGATAACAAAAGGCATGACTGGCAGAAGACTCTCTGAGGTTTCAGGACTCAGGATATCTGCTCCCACTTTACAATAGTAAGAAATTATATTTTAGCCATAATTCTGAAGACATCCTCTCAGCATGGCTTTTGGAAAGGGATGAGGATATACTCCCATTGATAAAGAACACAGAAACCAGTTCTGGGTACATCAAACCAACTCCAGCATCAGGCTTTAGTCCAAAGTTGGATCATGACTGAATTTTTGCAAAAAATCCAAACATGATGTAAACTACATTTCTGCAAAAGATTTGGTATTTCTTAGCATTTGCACAGTTTCTCAAGAAGTTTCACTGGGACATGACAGGTACCAGCAGTGAAGGCAGAATTCAGCACAGAGCTAACTTTTTGCATTCAAGTTCAACAATGTTTCCTGTTAACCAGAGTCAATAGAAATCAGCAAATAAAAGGCTCCCCTGGGCCTTGTAAAAATTCATTTACTAGTCATGAGTAGATCATGGGTGAATTCCTGTTGAAAGTTAAAGCCAAAGCTTTATTGTAATTAATTTTTATATAAATTAGCCATATTATACTTCCTGGACTCTGGATCCATTCTGAATAAAGAATGCATTGCTAGTGTCATTTCAATGTAACCTATTCCTTTGCAATATTTAGATGTATTTTATTTCACCACAGAAAGCTATGCAGTGATGGCAGGTTTTAAGGACATTTGTGATATTTGTCATTTTCATTTTGAACTTTCCAAAACTGTGTCCTTTGCCCACTGCTGAAGGGTGGAATTATATAATGGAACATGACTGTCATTTAGCCTCTGCAAGGCCACACACTACTTAGGTATGCAGTCAAATATGCTCTAGAGAGCTGCATTTCTGTTCAGCTGTGTAACTATGAACCTCTTCCATGAGATGCTCTAGGAGAGGGGAGTGAGACTGCCCCTGAGCAGTGCTCTGCAGTTACTGCCTTACCTTCAAATCTAATGGTGTTAGCAACTGAATCAACATCTCATACTGAATTTTCTCCTCTGTAGTCATTCAAAAAATAATCCTAATTTGTATGTTGTTCAAGAAATAGTAGAAGTAATATTAAGCTGTACTTTGACTGCTTTGATGATTGGACCACTGAGTTGATCTAACACTATTCAGACTTGCAAATCTTATATGATGAATTTTGTGTGAAGAGATTCTAGCTTTTGTTTGTTTTACAAAGTATTAGAAAATAAATCTCTGCTCAGAGTTGTGCAACCTCTGCCTCCTCTTTCTCTTTGCTTCCTTCAACTTAATTCTCATAATTCTGCTTAATGTCTTGGGAAGACTTGACAGTCAAATTTTACCCAATGATTAGACTTTTCCCTTTCCCTCCAGATTTGTGTGTTCTCTGGTCCAATTTGAATTTTTTGCCCTGGAGAGGAATATTAAAACAAGTAGATGTATCTGAAACTCACAGTAGGCATGTTCAAACAGTAATAAGTCTCACACTTTTGCACTACAAAGAAAACCACAGGATAATAAACTCATCCAATTTTAAGTATAAAATATGTATGTGTATATACATATAATAATGACATGTGGGAATCTGATACATGACTTTCATAATCTAGAGGTGATAGACAAAAGCCTCAAAGAGCCCTTGGATATTCTTCCCCTTTCCCTTTCCCTTTTTAAATGGGCATTTTTCTTTATAGCCCACCCAGAACTAGGTCACCTTTGAAAATGTTCTTGGGCAGTAACTGCACAATAAACCCAAGGCAAGAAGACAAACATACTCCTGCACCACTGTACAATTTGTCTCAGTGAGGCAGGTGGAACAAAAGAATATTTTGATTTGCTAGAAAAGAAAAAAAACCTGAGTATTTTACAGGAACTACAGCTCAAAAAAGACAAAAATAGAGAAAGATTTACAGTCCATAAGAACATTCAGCAGTAGCAGTATCTATGTCCTGTATGTTAAATGGTAAATGTCCATTTATTTGTTCAGTGTAGCTTACATCTTTACTTCTAACCCTCACAGCTGAGTAGTAGAGCATTCTCTGTTGAGGATGAACATTAGAGCTTGAACATTTTCTATTATGCAGATCATGTAATCAGGCTATGATCCAGAAGGAAAACACAATTCAGCTCTCATGTGGCCTAAAGCTAACAATTTTTCATATTTTGTGTCACTTGTAGCTTGCTAACACAGAATCATGTTTGAATAGCTGGCCTGGCAAAGACCTATTCAGCCTCAGAGTACGGTAAGCGTTTCCAGACTGGTGTAGAACAAGAGCCACGTGTGACAACAGCCATGTGTGAAAGTATGCAATACTGTCACATTGCTGAGAGAATGCTGGACTAGCACTTATGAAACTGCTAAATTCATGGTGGACTGATGCACTGCTCTATCACTTTTCCTCTTAGTGGGCAGGATTACTGCAAAACTGGTTGAGGGTGTTTCAGTCTCTTTGTGTTTTGTTTCATTGCATCATAGAACAAAGGGAACTTTCTAAAACTTTCATATTGAGATAATACCTAAGTCTAAAACTTTATTGGTTTGAATAGTTAACAGACAACAGGCTCACATGACCACCTGCAAATTTGAGTTGAATTCTGAACCTAAACTCTGTTCAGAAAAATCTGAAATTTGACACATGTCTTTTCAAGTAAAGCTCCTGAACACAACTTTTGAAGTTAAATACTGCAGCTAAGCTGGTTTAACAGCTTGGCACTGCCAGAAGTGGGAAGCCCTTGTTGTTTCCCCACTTCTTTTTCCCAGCCTCATGTATCCCATCTCTTTGTACCTGCTGTAGTTGTGGTCAGACTCTGGCTGAGCCAAAACCACTTGTTAATTCACCAGTAAAACCCCTTTTGATCACCAACCAGACTGACTGAATTCTGCTACTGCCAGAGCACACGTAAAGAGAAGGGCCACAGTCAGGAGGCAGAAAAAAGAGTCTCCTTTTAGCAAACCATAAGACTGGCCAAAGCCTCCCTTTCATTACTAACACAATGTAAAAAGCTGATTTTGTCTTTTTAACCAGGGGTTTAGGACTTGTTTTGGCAAGTAAATTTTTGGGGGAGTTTTTCGAAGCCTTGACTCTCTAACTACTCTTTAGCTGAACTAAGTCACAGTTTCACAACTTTTTTTTTTTTTTGACAGTTGGCTGGGGCCAAAAATGCCATTTTAACTCTAAGCTGCTTTCACAAGTAGTGCTGTGAAGAGGAATCGCCATGATATCATGCCCTTACAGGGTCCTTCAAACAAACACTTTAGTGTGACAATAATGTAATCACAGACTTCCTTAAGGAAATTCCTTGGCTGAAGTGCTGTGGCATTCAGTTTAGTCAGTTTAGTACAGACCATATTGATCTAAAGACAAAAAAATAATGTGCTTCAGATGTAGGTACAGAAGGAGACAAAGCAATAAAGTGACAGTAAGCACCAAATTCTTCATCAGTTAATGGGTCACAGTTACTCATAGCTACTTAGCATATTTTGAAATACTCACAGCAACTACTTCAGCCTCTGGGTCGTTGGAATTTTACATTTTCAAATACTTTGAGAGTGACAGCTAGAGCACAGAAGAAGGAAAATGCTGAGGAAAAAAGAACTGTACAGCACTGTACTTAAACTTTTTATACCATCAGTGCCTGAGACAGAAATTGATCTTGAATAAAAATGTCAGTGTTTGTTTACCAGAATATTACAAAAACCTGATGGTGTGAAGGGCAGATCTTTTCAATGTATTAGCTGCACAACCATATGGATTTTGAGTATTCCTTTCAGATAGTTCTGCACATGCATCTACAGTAGTATGCACTCTTTAAACAGTTCCTTTTAAAAGTACAACTTTAGTCAGCTACGAAGTGGTTCAGGTTTTCAAGAAAAGACTCCAACCTGATGGCTGGAATAGTAATTTTATAAACACCCCGTCCCCATTTGTTAACCAGCTCTTTGCTCATGAATAAATACCATGCTGCATTTTTCCTCCCCATCCCCACCTTTTAAGAACAAAAGCAGCCTCAGGCCATCGACTCTTCCCCATCACCCTTTTAATCTCTGAGAAACAGCTTCTTTCTCAATTGTTCTTGCTTAACGAATGCAACATTTAACACCCCAGATGAATCAGCACTGAGCTACAAGTAACCTTCTGACTACTGATCCTTCAGCTCCGCAGCACTAAATTTACTGATGAAAGTGCCTGGACTGTGAGCTCCATTTTGGGAGGTCATTTTAGAGCCCACATTTGCCTGTGATACTTTCTCACCTCTCGTTCCTTTGAATCTGTCTCTAGAATTCCAGTGCATGCGATTCATTTCTGTGATGTGGTGATTTCTGATTGTCAGAACTCATGTCATCTGTGTAGTTTTTGTTCTTCTCTGGGCAGATTGTAGATGATGTTTGAAGTTTAGGGGTTCAGGGTTTAATACAATACTTACAGAAATTCCCTGCATGACCTCACCAAAGATCACAAGGAAGCATTTGAAAAGCTATTGAAAAGACAGCAGCTCCAGTCAGCAGAAAGCTTCTTGTTCTCATAGGAACTAAACAAGAAACTCAAACAGATGATGGAAACAAGAGAACAGGTTTGTTACAAAATCTTTCCTCAACAACATGAATATGTATTTATTGGTACATACATACATATTTAAAATGTAAATTATGGAAATGTATACACACACACACACCTTTTTTCCCCAGCAATTATTCCTTAGAGTGGACAAGGATGAAAGCCTTTCATATTTTTGCTGGAGTTCTAACTTGTTCCTGTGCGCAAATTTTCTTTTTTTCCACTCCTAAGTTTCATCAAACAGAATGGTCTCTGTGTAATAGAAATAGCGTCTGTCAGCAAGATTGTGTCTTCAAGCACTAACAATTTCAACCAGCAAATAAAATGACCCAGAAATCAGAAAATTATATATACAATTTTTGTTATTGTGTCTCCCCACTATCCCATCCAGGAAGAACATGCTGTCTTTAGGTAAGTGCTCTGTGAATGTTTTCCTTCAGTCGAACACATGATCCCATCCACCCTCAAGAGGCGAAGGTGGGGCTGTGTTTGTTGTTTGTTGAGCAGCCTCTAGTGGTTCCCCAAGGAGCCACCCAAGGCTGTAACTGCTGCAGAGGCAGCAGGTACCTGCTCACACCTTGCACTCAGAGAAATGCTCTGAAATTGTCATCTGGCTAGAACACTGAGAAAACTGTTGGGCCTTTCTTTAGCCACCTCCATTTAACAGAGAAATTCTCCTAGCAATGAAAAATCTTTATTAGGCACCAATAATTTGAATAAAACTTCCTATTACTGAGACATTCCTGCTTAGGCTGATAAAATCTTCATTCCTAAAACAGGTGGTCCCTGGGCAGCAGCAGTGTGAGCCGTTAATATAATAAAAAAACGTCCAGCATATGAAAGACTGAATATATATTAATAATGAAAAAATTAATTATAAAATGAATTATAAATGATTTAAAATGTTTCCATTGTTTATAAAATTAATTGTCCATTAATTATAAAATTAATTATAATGGCTTTCTAACTGTTGCCACTGTTTATGTTTAAATACATAAACTTGGTGCTCTAATATTCTATTACCTTGAAAATGTAAAGAATTTCAAGCTTAGAAATTTTGGGCTCAGAAATTTACAAACCTATATCTAACTATTTTGTGATGATAGATTGATATTAATAATTTTTTTCAACTTTTAGTACCAGATCTTTTCCACTAAATATCAAGAAGATTCAGCAGCATATGTGTTAGTTCACGTGTAAAAACTAGTGATCATCACAGCAAAGAACAAAAGCTATATTTGAACTATCTACTAAATAATTCCTCTGACTACCTAAAACTAAACTCCAAAGTGCTCCAACCATTTTTTTTCAGCCTGGTTAGGATTCTGAGAAAAGATTTTTCAGCTGATTCTCTACATTTGCATCCTAAAACTACTGTTGAAGCTCTTCCCACCAGTAATTAATTACTCAGTGCACCAGGCATGTTTTCAGTACAGCCCAGATCCAGCAGCCCTGCCCCGAGGGGAGCACAGCTGCCCCACCTGTCAGCATGCAAATATGTTTGGTATGCCCAGTCACATTCACAGCAAAGCCTGCAGCCCACTAACAGAAAGATTAAGGTTTCCTATTACTGTGAGGCACGTTTCCAGCGGATCAAAACAATGGACTAAAGGGATACTCTGAAACTAGGAAGCCGAATTTGCAAGATTTTACACTTCTACTAAAGATACCTTGAACCCCTAAAAGAAAAAAAATCCTTTTTTTTTGAGTTTCTGAAACCCAGTACAGCCTGGGGTTTGATTTTTTTTCTTTTTTCTTTTAAATTTCTTTTTCCCCAAAATGCTTTTCCAATTGCTTTTAGGTGACAAAAGCTTCATGATTTTAGATCATTGAATAATGTTCTGAAATAATATCTCATCAATCCAGGATCATGAAATAATTTCAGAAATCTTATTTGTACTAAGTTAAAGAATATTTCTGTAGTCATTGCTTTGTACTTACTTCTTTGTATCCCAGGCTGGTAGTCCAGGATAGCCTCACAAGGTGGGAAGTGATAGGAAAGTTTGTCATCAAAGTTTCTCCGAGATCTGAGAAACAAAATGATTAAATATCTGGACTCTCATCTTTCATTTTTGCCCCCATCTCATCCTTACATTTACAGGTCTCAATGAGGTTGGTCCTCCACAGTCATTTTCACCTGTTATCCAATACTCCCAGCTAGATGCCAGTTTTTGCTGCCTGTTTATTTATGCTCAAACCTCTCTTTCACACTATCCCTTAAATCTAAAAAACCCTGCTCAAATTAATTAGTATTCAACTTACCAACCTCAAGGCATGTTTATGTCTGATGTTTACAGTAAACTGCCAGTTGCAGTGGAGAGGAAGGTTGTATGGAGGGAATTTTGATACCATAAACACTGTTACTTCCAGCTTCAGGAAGTCTACTAAGTATGCAAATAACTGGACTCTTTTTGCTTTATTGTTTATTATTTCTTCCACTAAATTAGCTGCTGCAGCTATTGCAATATGGCTGAAATAAATCTCAATGCATTGTTTGAAGATAATGGGACAGAAAGATGACTATTGCTGCGTCTATTCTGTTTGATACTGTGCTTGTATTAAGTAATTTCCATGTGCCAGGAGCAAAGCTGCCTAATCAACATTTATACTCAGGTAGCACTGTGCTTAATTCACCTTTTAAAATTTTTTTTAGACACAAACTGATTTTAACTGTTTTTAGAAACAAAGATATTTTGTTAGTACTATATAGTAAAATTTAGATTTATCTGCCTTACTTTGGCAAAGGACTTGAAGGACTAAAACTTACTCTTTTACTTCAATCCTCACTCCATATCTCAAGGGGAAAATTCAGTTATCTGTAAAAAAGGGAAAGGGAAATGTAGTAAACTGAGCTCCATCAGATCAAATCAGCTTCACCACAATAAACTGGTCTGATTCTATATTATATTATGCAAGAAAGAAAATAATGAATCCCTGAAGTTTATATGCAGAAACTCAGTTTATCCCTGATTTGTAATGTATTTTCTGTGCACAGACACACACACACACAGAGGAAAAGGGCTATTCCCAGCAGCAGTGAATCTTTGATATTCCTGCTCGACCCAGCAAGGGTTAAGAGATAGTGTACAAATAACAAACTTCATTATTGGAGTAGTAGCTCTCACAATGTTAAAGGACCATTCACAGATAATCACAAAATGAATTAATCATGTGTTTAGAAGGACTATTCAATTTGTGCATGATGTCATGCCTCTATGAAGACAAGTTGAGAAAATAGACATACAAAATACTGAACAGAATAATCAGATCTCTCATGGTGTGGCCTCTGTTGTCAAAGGCCAGTGAGGCTGTTCTCATTTACAAGTTCAAGTCATGACAGAAGGAAAATTCATGGGATAATTTTGCAAGACACAGGGTTAGCAGGACTTGTGTTAAGGCCTCACTGCCATAGTACCTCAAACACATTTTTCCTGTGTTTCTTGAAAACTGTACAGAGTTTACTTAACCTACTACATTTTCTGTCTGTAAAATCAGAAAGAATGCTTATCTGATAGGCAATTTGGGTACAGAAAAATCTGTAAGTAATCTTCAGGCCTATCAAATTTCATGCACTAAAATGAGATTTCCACAACTGCTTCCAAAGTCACATTCCCATAGAGCCAGCCCTCCATAGCTCTGCTGGGCAGTGCCACAGCTCCCCTTTTCTCCCACCTCCCAGTCACAGCCCCAGGCTCCCTCCAGCCTCTGCTCCCAGCACTTTTCCCACAAATCTGTTCCAAGGCACCAGTGTGCCCTGTGGGCAGGAGGATACTGCTTGTTTCAGGGGGTCTCCTGTTTGTGCAGCTACAGATCTAAGATGGTGCAGAACTGGAGAAAGTAAAGTCCTTTGGGTGGCAGAAGCATCTTCTGAAACAAATATTTGGCTAGATCTATAACACCAGGAAAATCAAATCTCTGATTCAGCCTATGTGACAGGGGTTAAAAAAATGAGTGAACAAGTTTGATGTGATAAAAAGTGTTGTCTCTTACTTTTCCTGAGGCTTTTTTCCTATTTGCTAGTGAAGTCTTGCTCCTTTGCAACCACCTGTGGTTGATTTTGTTGTGTTTTGTTTTCTGGGAAAAAAAACCCCTGAAATAGAAAAATATATGTAATTGGAAAAATACCACAAATAAAAAGTTACACAGAAGGCAAGCAATTGTAAAGAGAACTGTGTTGTCCAACAGCAAACAGCATTCACAGAAGAAAATTCAGGCAGACACAGCCAAAGCAACTACAGAAGTATGCAAACACGATTCTGTAGCTAGAGGAATACTAACAATGAAAACAAAAGATATATTGTTAATACAAATGATGGAATGAGAAGAATTGTAAACAAAGTCATTCACTGAAAAAAACCATCAAATTGAACATTCAGTGAATAAGTTAAAAAAAAATTTAAAAGTCCCACACCTGGAAATGTAAATAAAAGGAATATTGAGAGAGAGAGATGCCACACAGAAAAGATTAACAATGAAAAAAAGTCATTGAAAGACATAGAATATTTTCCAGCTTCCTCTGAAGGTTGGATTTACAGCAAGGAAGATGAAGGCAGGATATTTATACCATGATAGGTTAAGCCTCTAGTTTAAGCAAACAAATTGTGAAAGTATTCTCCTTATTTTTAAGTATAGTTGATAGTCAAATAAGAGCTTCCCCTAAATTGCTTCAGGAAGTACTTACTCCTCTCTAGGTTAAATAGGGAGTCCAGAGAGTGAGAAGTGGCTCAGCCAAATCAACAGTTCCTGGAGGGAGGGCACTGAGTCCTGTCCCCACCTTTCCAGCTCCTATTTCTTTTCTCCCACATCTTTCTTGTGCTGCCTCTGAAGTTTATCAGATTCTTTCCAAGGTCAGACAACAAAATTCACTAACTTGGTAAAAAATGTTTGGAAGGTGGGCAAAGGTAACTCCTGCTGTTTTATCAGGTTGAACAGACTGCAGCCAGATGAGCTGCAGAGGTGGCTGGAGGTCAGCAGGGGGTCCCAGAGCCAAGAACAGAGTGGGGTACAGGAGAAGGGCAGAGGGAAGAGGGAAGTGATTTCTGACAACAATCAGCTTTTAGCTGAAGTCAGCCAGTTCTGTAACTTAAGCACCTTAGTTAAATAATGAAGTTATGTGGAGGGAGCTGTGCACTGCCATCCCTTATGTGCACAGAGGAGGTGCCATTACTGCTCTTGCATCTTCACACCCTTATAGTTCTTATTCATGTTAATCATCTCCCCAGCAGTCTACTAAAGCTGAATTAGGAACATTTTCCACTGCCAACCTCTCCTGTGCTATTCTGCTCCACAGCACTGCTTTTTTATTATAGTACTGAAAGTTTGACACAAGAGGAAGGTAGTGTTAGATTTACACACTTCTAGGTTTTATTGCAAATCTCATTATGCTTGTTGGGTTTTATTTTTAGACTCAAACCCTTATATTGTGCAAATAGATGACAATCCACATTCTCAAATTTTCATTTCTCAGTGGTGTTCTCTGTTTTCTTGTTTATAGAGCCTTTTGTTATATATTTAAAAATCCCTGAGTCTTTAACATACCTTATATATATTTCAATATGCCTTCCTTAGTCAGGAAGGTTTTGTATAGTATTCAGATTAAATTTAGCCAATTTACAACTTTTTTTTCTATTTCTAATAGCCAGGCCGCTTGCCCCTATTCATCCAAGTTTAAGCAAAAGGTGTAACAAGGATTCTACTGCCTGTAGGAACAGATGAACAAACAAGCTGCTACAGGGCATGCCAGGGTGTGAACACAGCACATCACATGCTCTGCAGAAGCTCTGCAACCTGTTCCTTCTCCAGTTTGTTGTGACCTCTTACTGCACAAATCTGCACTTTATGATACCTTGTTAGCCAGCAGGAATTTGTGTACAATATATATTTATTCAGGCTACATGACCGTGCTGGGCCCTTTGTTCTTAATATACAACATTATTTTATTCTGGGAGTTACAACTTTCCAATATTTTTAGATAGCAGATGGATCTCATATTTCAACCACACACGCACATGGCAGTAGCCTACAGGTATAAAGAAACTTGTAGGCATCAGGAATCTCATCATGAAGAGTAAATACACTTTAGGAAACCCTTCCAAAAGGAAAAAAATCCTTGAAACCAGCTGTCTTTTTGGGCAAATTTTTATACTTTGGTTCATTTGAAAATCTAAGCATTCAGCACATACCTAATTTTAAGCTTGGGAGTGGTCATATTAAAGTCAATGAGGGGAAATAATGATAATGTATGCAACAGTTTTGCAGAAACAAACTCCTTGCACCAGTAGGGATTTTCCTTGCTTTTATAAAAAATTACTTGATTGACTTTAGTAAATCAATCCATTTATACTGTGAAAATATGACACCCTCTGTACACCAATCTCTCCCTGTGCCTCCCAGAGTCTATCCCTGTGCACATATATGTGCACACAAATACAAACTGTTCCTGTGTGCTCACTGGCTCCTCATGTTGCTTGAGCAAAAGGTAAAATGATGATTTGTTAGCTCATCAAACCTTTTCTGAACAGATATCCTTTTTCTCTGTGTTCTGGTGGATATGTAAATATTGTAGATTCTAAAAGAAACAAATGCCAGAGGCACTGAGGTAGGTGTGTCACACAAACTAAAGCTCAGAGAAAAGTTGGGTGGCATCTGCAGCACCTGCCCAGCCCAACTGGCTGAGCTGAGTGAGAGGGTGAGAAATGGAGAGCTGAGGGCACAATAACACATCAGCACTGCCAGGGGATTGAGCTTTCTAAATACACTGGTGCATAATGGGCAGCCTCAGTTGGAGACACGTTTAAATTCCTGAAGGAAGCTGTGCATGATAAATACCTGAAACTAAGACAGTGCCTGGGATAAATATGTTTTAGACTGAGAAGGAAATCTGTTTTGAATTAATTATAGATGTAGCCTTCACTTTGGCTTCTCTGAAGTATAATTTGCCCAAAACAAAACTAATCTGCAAAAATTCTCTCTTGTGCTACTGTGCTCATTACATCTACATGGAAAATACATAATCATTTCAAAACATAATTTTAGAGGTCTGATGTTAAAATCACTAATCATGACACAGCATACCAGAAAATACATCAGAGGTCTTAAATATATTAATAATTCTAAAAAGAATTTTTCATGCTTCTAAGATATCTTACAGTAGCTTCTGAGCTCATTTCTAAAAGAAGTGATGAACACAAACCAACTATTTGTGTAGGATCTTCCATATAAGTGTAAGATATAACCTGAGATTTCAGTCTGACCTCTGAGACATGTTGAAATCAAATGCCTAAAATGCAGGGTTTCACTCTGGAAACTTATTTTTTAGTTTCTGCAAAATGATTTTTCCAGATTAAAATTGCTGTTTCAGATTGCTTTGTGGCTACACGTTCCTTGCTTTTGTTTAAAACATCTTTAGAGGCCTTTGCAACCAAAATATGAAACTTTTACTTTAATTAAGTTGCAGAGAACTTTGTCTATAAAGGCAATTATTTATACCTTTAATATATACTTCAGTCATTCCAACTGTATCCTGAGGAAATGTTAATTTTTAAACTTTAATGTATTATTTTAATGTAAATTTCTCTGTTACTATTTCTGCCTTATTCTAATTCAGGAAGCTACTTGGAAAACCCTGCTAAGATAAATTCCATACTAGTTTAGAAGTCTACCTTCATTAAGAGCTCTATTGAAGTACCTACTTAAGTAGTGTAAATTCCTTTAGAATTTATATAAATTTGATTTTAAAAAATCTAAGCATTCTGATAATAAAAGTTTTTAAGTGTTTAGCCCACCTGTGCCATGTGATAATAATTTTGTTAGACTTACATTTAATTATGGTAATATATTATTACACTTATCTCACTCTTACAATGGCATTTACTGTGTAGCCTTGGGTACCTCCCTTCACCTTCTGTTTTCCTGACTGTAAAGCAGGAACAATAACAGCAGGAGTCACACACGGCCTCTCTGAGCTGTGCAAGGGGGGCTTTGACGGCAGTCAGGTCATCAAGGCACCCCCTCTAACCCATTCTTCCCTCTCGCTTTCCTTTCCAGGCATAATGAAATTTCTACAGGAATGTTTTATATTAAATACAAAACTGCACTCCTTGCCCAGTATCAACAACCATCTGAAGTTGCTATGAATGTGAATTCTACTCAGAAAGAAACACAAACAAAACTCCTCTTTTGAGATGCAGGTAATGTTGTGGCATTAAAGGGAGTGCCCTCCTGACCCCTGCTCTTGTCCTGAGGCAGCAGATTGGGTTACTTGGTATCATTGCCTTGGCTTGGATAACTGCTCATAAAGTTACAGAGTTTTAAAATTCCTGCAACACCACTTATTTCCACAAACACCTGCAGTTCTGGTTTCCATACGCCAGTTTTAAATTCAGTAGAGAAATATTTCTTGTCTTTTACTGCCTTTCTTCCTAAGGATCCCCCTAATTTCTTGTGGACTGAATGGAGTCCTACCAATTTTGTTAATCACTGCAAAAAAGCAATTTTTCATTTCCTGAACTTCCTTTTGTACTGATTAAAATCCTTCTCCCTTATATAATAAAATAAAAAGAAATTAATGCTGTATTACTTATTTGCTGTCATGTTATCATTAATTACACACCCAGAGTTAGAGTTTAAACAACAGATTTCAAAGATAATTAACTGTTTCAAATTAGTTCAGGATGTTATAGAAAAGGAGAAAAATCCTTTTTTTTTTTTTTTTTTTGGAATTGGATACTTTAGTTATTACTGTTTATTTAATATTGCTCTTTGAAGAATTGAATGCACTATAATACTGAACAAAATATAGGAAGTTGCTAGCTCAAGAGCCTTATCTTTATCTTCTGATCAGAGAAATGAAATGAGATTTCCTGTGGTTCTTTTTTGCTTGTCTGTTCACTTTACAGCAAAGTACTGATCTAAGGCACATTTCTACATCACAGTTCCAGCCTTTATCAGTGATCAGACATACATCATCCTTCTCCTTAAACAGGAATGGTGGTGAGCTACTTTTTGTGGAAAGGGGAACCAGCAGAAAGAAAAGGAAGTGGTTTTGCCTCAAGCAGCCAAGGTGAAATGTATGTTTTCACTTACCCTGAGAGCAGGAAACTTCACTTACCCTGAGACCAGGAAACTTCACTTCCCAGGCTTAGCAATGCCACACTGTGTGTTTATTTTTGCCTATACATGTGAGAAATGAGAAGGGATTTCCCTGGCACGCAGACAGCTGTGGCAAGGTGGGATTTGGAGGGGTCTCTGTTCACTCCCTGTGCTACCCTGGCAGCTGAGGAGAGCTCAGTGAGCTGCCCTGCCAAGGGACTGCCCCGGGCTGGCCTGGCTGCAGCCACCAGGGCCAGCAGCTCCTAAAGCAGGGCCCCAGCTCCTTCAGAAATGGTGGTTCCAGGCTGCCACATGCATTGGGGAACCCAGCAACTCTAGGAGCAGCTGAAGCACAAAAAGGGGTGTTATGTCCCCTGCTGTAAGGAGGAATGTGAGTGTGAGGAAAGTGTAGGACAGACCACACTGCCATAGGTCAGCCTAGAGCAGAGACCTGCTCACCTCCCACAGCTCCCTCACCCACAGGGAAAAAACACAGCAAAATTTTCCCTGGGTTCTTAAACAGCTTCATTGCTTTTGGTACTCTTTAGCACTTGTGGATAAACACCACTAATTTAAAAGATTAAATTTAAAAGATTAAATTACACCACTACCTCTCTGTGAAATTATCAGTGTGCCCAAAACTATTTACTAGAGGTAAATTATAGAGCAACAAGGAAACAAGTGTTCTATAACCAATGCAAAATGAATTTGGTGCTTGGGAAATGCACAGCTATGTTTTCAAACACAAGCCAAGAATTTTTTTTCGTGCTCTTGTGCTCAGGATGCTAAATATTTAACTTTATTCAACCAATGGTATTATGAAATGAAATGAAAGATCCTATCACATGGCCAACCCAACAGTTACACTGGGCTATTTAATTGTCTGGTTAACTCCAGCCAAAGTTCAGTGACCCACAGCAGGTGAAATTCTCAGTGCAGAGTGTGATAACATCTTTGTGATCAGAACAGCGTATGTTTTCCTTGCTCTTGTGCTCAGAGAATTTCTGTGTATTTCCAGTGGTTAAAAGATGTAATTTTCTGTATCTTGGAGAGAGCAAAGTACCTTTCTGTGTATCAAACATAGAAAAACTGTGATGAGAATTGAAGAATCAAAGGAAGAAAAAGGGTGAGATGTAGGAAAAATATTCTGAAGTTTTTATATTATAATTCTTCATTTGTAATATGAAAGGAATGTGAGTATAAGTGAAAAAATAGCAACCTTGAAATGTTAAAGTGTAAAAACAACATCTTTTTTTTTAGGAAGCTTCCCTATTTTTTACAAAGTTGCCTAACTTAAGCCATTACATAAAACGGCAATTGTGGCTTATGGCCATTATTCCTTGAATAATTTGCATTTTCCTGTTCTTGTTCTTTGTGTTTCCATTGCTGCTGGAAATGTATCAGGTCCCTGGGTGCACTAATTACTCTTAATGACCCTCCACTCCACAGACCCTGCCTCTAGGCCTGGAAATCCATATAAATTCAGGCCTGGAACTTCACCCCTACTTGACCTGCCTTGCTGGAGTGCCTGTTTGAGTTCTGCCCTGGCCATGCCTGTGCTTGGCCATGTACCTTATTGATACAGGTCCTGACCTATGGTCTGACTTCCTGACATGACCCTTACTGACCACTGTGCTCCTGCTTGCTCATCACTGGCTGGTTCTGATTTTCATTTTACTTTAGCTGTCAAAGAACAAAATAAGGTGTGTAATGTAAAATAGTTGGGTTATAATGTAGCATACAATGCAAATCTTGGGGTAGAATGGATATTTAGGGAAATGGTTATTGGGTAGAAATGTTTCATTCAGGATGTCTTCTTCCTAGAAGTGCTAGGAGAAGTTCTTCAGCAAAATAAGTTTCTTCTGATAATTTTAAAAGTAGGATTAATCAATTAGTGTAATGCTATTCAACATTACAAATGTAAGAGGATTAAGCTAAACCTTGTTGAAAGACACCAAAACCACTACATACAGAAGCTGAACATAGCAATAGAGAAAAAAGGTATTTGAAACCAAATCTATTGATTCTGTTTTCTGCTTTACCCTCAACACTTCTCTTATTTTCTTACAGGCAAAGCTTTTGCAACATTCTTATAATGGATATCTTCAAGATATTTATCATCTTCAAGAACCATTTCTAATTTAGCCATAAGGAAGTCAAGTCTTTCTGAAACTTTTTGAGAGCATCTCAAAACTACCAAAATCATAGAAATCAACAATATCACCTGGCAGGAGACAGGAGCTACTCAAATTCAAGTCAAGGTCCAGCTCTACATGCCTATTGATGGCTTGGCAGGGAGAAGTTGTTTCCAGCACAGACTTTTCACAGACTGGCATGAGGCAACTGTTAGGCACTCTGTCAGGCATTCTCAGATTGCCTAATTTGTGCAATATTTGAAACAATGTGGGCTTAGGCTCCTGAAGAGCAAAAAAGAGATGAACTAGATCACTCTGAAATGAATGCTTAATATATTATTGTGGATTTTTGTGAACATTTCTGTCTCAATGACTTGAACCTTAAATAGGTTCACAACTGAAACAATGAACAAAGTATTTCACTGCTTGTTTCAGTGACTTTCAGAGTATTAAACTTAAGCTTAACTTTTTAAAATGGAAAAGTCACATGGTGGCAGGAGAGAACAAGGCATGTAAAAACCTGTGATGCTAAATGCTTCCCTCAGATTTAACTACCTAATGTTCCCTTCTACAGCACAGCTGAAGCTCTGTGGCTGTATTTTTAAATCTAACAGGCCCTCATAGTTGCAGTGTTTAAAAAGTGTCCATGACTTCTAAGTTTCTGATACTAATCACCAAGTTCACCAGTAAATATTAATATTATAGTGACTTGTGAAATTATGTAGTAGAGTTAAGGTATTGAATCTGCAACTTGTTTTCAGATTGTTTACACTGTAATACATTCCCACAGCATCAGAGATGCAACGACTAGAAGTGATCTTCACACAGCTATCTTCCTATTGTGGCTCTTATGGTGACACCAATGACAGGTCATAAACACTGCTTCAAATTCACAATTCTATGAAAATGAAATATTTAGCCATTAATTTTTTGTGTAATGTGCTATACCACGAACAGGTCTGCTGTGCAAAAATGAGAAATCTGATTTTTCAGTTTAAGATCCAGTAAGAGCAGGCTAAACTTCTAATCCTCCAATTTACAACCATCTGAACATACCCTTCACTTTAATCACAATACATTGTTTGTAGGTGTCTCAGTGCAGTTCACACTGTTTCCTAGTTAATAGCCCATGGAAATAGTGATGCACTTACCTGCACACACTATTGGTACCTATACAGGTGCAGCCAAAACTGAAGACTGACCATTAATTTTGCAATCAAGATTTAGTTCTGATAGCTGACTTCTAGTAGATAAATAATAAGTGGATTTTGCTGTTTAGCAGATGTATAATTGATTCCTAATTCAAGAGCTGTGACTCTTTAACCTGTATTTGAAGACTTCATGGCATCTTTTTCAATAATGCCATCATTTAAATCACTGACTTGACACATTCCATAAAATAATTTTCTTCTAATCTGAATATTTCTTCAACTTCAATCTATTTTAAAATGTTGAATCTTTCTAAGAACCATCCACGTCATTTTTAGCATATTTGATTTAACGGGAAAGAAGACACAAAGAAATTCAATAGTACACAACTCTCTTATCTCTTATGGAGATAAGAGCACGAACTTTTACAGTCCTCAGAGCACGAACTTTCTGAGGACTGTAAACAGTGTTGTAACGTTTCTGAAATCCTGGTGTCCCTCATCATAGCCCTGGTCACAGCCAGCTCTTAATGCTAACAGGAGCAGCATAGGCTACTCACCCTCTCAGAGGACAGGCTTATGTCTCTCTAAACTCTGGTTTATTGAATTTTTTTCTTAAATCTACTGAGCACCAGTGTGGATCACACTGAGAAGTCTTCTAATAAGGAACTGTTTCAGTGATTAACTGCTCTGACAAGAAAGCATTCACAAAAATTTGAAAATGTCTTGCAACTGAATAGTTTTCACTTCCCTGTCTGCTCTCTTTCTATACTCAGTTCTCATGGCTGAACTTCTCAATTCCAGTTTAAGTCTATATAATTCTTAATAATCTTGACTAACTTATTTCTCATGCTTTTCTACTCAAAAAAGCAATAGCTTTTCCTTTGCCTTCCCTTTTCCCAATATATGCAGAAAAGAGAATAATACAAGAGCTGTACACTAACCTGTAGAGAAAACCTTCATCACTGTTAATATTTGCTACTTCCGCATCTTCTGAAATATTTATTCTTTATCAGACTCTTGCTTGAATGTGAAGAAATTGAATTCCTATGTTGTTTCTGTGTCATCTGTTAGCTTCTTTTATTCCTTTCACCCAGGCACTGCAGGCAAATCTTTCATTTAGTCCTGCTAATTGTAACCCTAAAAGTTCCATAACTGCAGCCTTAACTGTCTTTAAAATGTGTCTTTTGCTCTACTTCTACCTAGAAAACGTTCTGGAGGTTTAAACATTTTTTTTCCTAACATAATGCAGTTGCCCTGTTTCTTCTTGTAAATAAGGATCTCTGATTTCCCTCGTGCTACTCCTTAAATTGTGAGTTGCCTGTAAATATTCACAAAGCTTCATTGTTTTAATCCAGGTATAACTCTTTTGCCTTGATGTTTTTGATGTCAACAGGCAACAAATAGTGTGAGGCTGATGCTTTATGTCCTTTTCTATCCTTCTTGTATATTGGCTGCACGAGCTAAAAATTTCTCAGGCTTTCCTTCAATCCATTTAATATTACATGAATTCACTTTAGGCAGCATAATCCTACTATAGTAAATGTGAAAAAATCCTGATGTAAACCCTTGGAATGTTGACAGCAAGTTTCAGGCTGGGAAATATTGAAATGTTAAGAGATAATTGTTAGAAGATGATTAATTTTTACAAATGTGAGAAATTCAAAGTATCTGATCACCTAGTACTCAGTGTTCTAAGCAGAGTTGCACTGACTCCACATGATGTTCCCTGCACTTCAGTGTAGTCTGAGGTGATTTCACTCAGGTGACTGAAGTGGCTCTCTCTTGGCTCAGCCTTCTGCCTTGCTGTGTCATGAGAAATAACTGGACACTGAAAACACACAGCAGACCTCATAAACAAGGGTAGAAGGGTTAGGAAGAAAGAAAAAAGAAAAAAAAATAAGAACTCAAATGACATGAAGCCTCTATTTTCCTGGGAGAATCTGAGTGTGTCTCAAGTTAATAGGAGGTCACTATTTTGATCTAGCTTGAGCAACAGATAGAGGTGAGAGCATGTTAGCCCTGATGAAGTGCAAAATCTGCATTCCTAGGCCTGATGTGTACCTGCTCAAGGAAGCAGCAGACAACCAAGTCATCTGCTTGTACTTTTAGGTGGACTCTTATTGTCCCAGTTACATGACTGCTGTGCTGACAAAAATATTAAATCAGTGAGGATTTTAACTGTGCATACCAACTGCAAGAATTAACTCTATTTACTCTACATAAAAATGAAATTAGTTAATGTTGCTGGTTTAGTATGTTCTAGTACTTCTCAAACAGCCTTCAAAAGAAACACAGTTCTTAGAGATGACTGTCTGACTATCTACTGGACATAGAACCAAGGTCATTAATGAGAAATTAAGAGGGACAGTTCTAGCTCCTTGATGGACCTCCTGATGGACAGGGACTTCAGTACTGTGAGTAAAAAGCAATGGAGAAAATGTGAAAAAATAATATTGAGGCAGAAAATTCAGGCATGGACTGATAGAAAAGAAAATATTGGTCAGGCAGCTTGTACTAAAGTTTCCCTGCGTGTTTTCTCACACGCTGAGTTGGGAAATACTTGACTCTTTGTGGCCTAGAAGTTCAGTTGCAGTGCTCATGTGCTTATCAGATAGCAAATCTCCTGGTGTGCTCTGTGTTGTTGAATAGTGAGTGATTCCTATCTCAAGAACATATTGGGAAATACAGCTTCACTTTTTTATGAGTAGATAACTGAAACTGCTGCTTTTTTGTGAGATAATGTCACATTGCTATATTGAATGCCCTATAGCAATTAAAAGCTATTAGAGGGGTGAAAAATAGTGGTAGGTAAAGGCTGGGGTCAAGTCTAAAGTATTTCATCTGTTGCTTACTTTTTGTTGCAAACAAGATCTTGCTAAAGTTTTCTTTAATTCCAGTGAAGGAGTCCTGTTGAAGGAAAACCCTCTGTGCTGTGGACTTCTATTCAGGAGAAAAAGTACTTTTTGATAAGAAGCAGGAATAACAAATACATATGCAAAGTTTAGAGAAATATTCTTCCATTAGGAGCTAAGGATTTAACCTCCCTGTGTTTATTTCAGTTTACAAGCTAAATCAATACAACTCAAATATCCTGCACTTCAAAATTAAAAATTATTCAAAATTTCAAAAATTAATGGCTGGTTAGTATTTGTAATTTCTTTTTAAAGATGAGTAATATAGCTATTTAGCAACTGTCCAGAACAAGGAAAATGAAATCACAACATGCTTCGTAATCAGTAGTTATCTTGATCTTATTACAAATGTTTGACTTAAAAATTTACAAAGCAAGTGTAAAAAATGTTAAGCACAATTGAAATAAATAAAACTTCAAAAGCAAACACTTGATGCCATGTAATTTTTCACAGTGAGTTTACACACATTCACAAAACTAAAGCCCTTGCAAATACTAATTTTATTGGTTTCCTATGGCAAGGTCCACTATTCTATAAGAATAGAAAAATATAACTATTTTATTTGCAAGGTGAAGTTTTTCTGATATGAGACATTTTGTACTACTACCATAATTTTCTTACACATAAGATTAATAGGAAGGATGTCTCCTTCCTCCTCACCTGAGCCTGATCCAATTCTTCCACAATTTAATAGACCTCTTGGAAGCTTAACTTCTTTGAATCAAAATTTTTGAGGATGCTCAAAGTATATATGTTTAATACATCAAATTGCCACTGAAGTATGCAATGTGTTTGCCATCAGATCCAGCATGCAGTCTGCAGTGGTGTTTGCCATACAACACAGTTCTCATACTCCATTTTTGACTTGTTCAAACCCATTACCCCAAGATAATGCAGTAAATGATCTTGACTGTATAAACAACGCTTATTACTTTCAAACCTAAATATAGTAATGAATAAAAAACAGCTTTGAATTTTCCATCAACCCAGAAGACTTTTGTGTCATTAGTACAATAATTTAAAACCATTATGAGCCACATAAAGAATTTAACTTCTTAAAACTTTAGATTGTATAAGGATTTTTGAACATGTAAAAATTTTTTTCTGCAGAAAAACCTTAGTTTCATTAGTTTCAAGCTTTCAAAGTCTCTCTTTTTCACATGCAGTTCTTTTCTGTTTTCTGCACACAGACTTTCTAGAAATCAGAAATAATTTTAATGGAAAGAAACAATGCTGTATTCCTCACAATTTTAGCTTTTAGCCACCTTGTTGATGTTCTCAGCAACAGTGAAATAGTGCCCATTTCATGATGTGAATAATAATTTATGAACTGAACAATGTTGTTCATGCCAATTCTTATAAAACACACAAGAAAAAAACCCAAAAGGCTTTTCTTTCTTTACAGCTTTCCCTGGACTGCTCAGTAAATGAAACTGAGAGAATGAGGAGAAAGGACTGCTGAAGAAATGACAGAGATTATTCACTGAGTTCCTTGTTAGAGATTTTCTGTGCCTACCAAAGTATCTTCATGTTTGGCTACAACCAGATTTCTTTTCTTGTCTTCCTCTGTTACAGTCTGACTGATCTGTTCAAACAGCTTTGACATCTTGGCAAACCTCAGGTGGTTCTGAAACCTTCGTGCAGCAAAAGCATAAAGCAGAGGGTTAATACAGCTACTGATGAATACAAGTGCTCCAGAGATGTATGCTCCTTTGTCTACAATTTCTTCCAGTGCCAAAGACATCTCCTCATTTGAGAGCTCTATTTCAACAGAAATGACATCCAGGATGTTAAAGATGTGGTGAGGGAACCAGCACAGAATGAAAGCCACCACGACGCTGGCAATGAGACGTTCCGATCGCTGCTTGGATTGGTAAGTCATTCTGCTTATTCTTCTTGCAACACACACATAACAAGTGCAAATAATTAAGAAAGGGATTACAAAACCTGCAAGGGTCTCCAGAAGAAGATAGGACACTTTCTGTCTATTAGAAGAGTAGTTGCGACACGTGCACAGAAGCCGACCGTCCATTTCTTCTGTCTCTTGAAATGGAATGACAGAAATGCCAAAGGCAACAGACAGGAACCAAATGAGGAACACAATTAAAGAAATTTTTTCTTTTCTTCTGTAGGTTTGAATTGTGAAAGGGTAAAACACAGCCAGTAGCCGCTCCAAGCTGAGTGCTGTAATCATAAATATACTAGCATACATGCTGCAGTAAATAATGAAAACCAGCACTTTGCAGAAGATGATTCCAAAAACCCATGAGTCAACAAAAGAGTAAATCCAGATTGGTAAAGTGATCAGTACAAGGACATCAGCAATGGCCAGGTTCAAGATCAGCAGGACTGAAAGAGATATTTTCTTAATTTTTGTACAAACAGTCCAGATGACAATGCAGTTCCCAGGAGTGCCAATTATAAATGACAAGGCCAGTATTATGCAGACTACTGACCTCACAATATTCCATGCTGAGTTCCCACTGCTTTCCTCAGCTTGACTCATTCTGGAAATTCTTCTGTTCTTGGTTGCTCTGTGCTCTGCTTTTATTCTGTAGGTGTTGGTGAACTAGTTGAAAGTTCTCCTCCAACTGATGTTCTGAAGGCTAATGCAGACTATGAGCTCACATCCTCATGTTTACTCTTACTGACATCTGACCACATATGGCAGATGGCCACATATGGCAGTTCCTGTTGTTTAGGAGGATGGGTATTTTTGCATACAAAGCAAAAGCAAAAATACAATGCAGGACCTGACTTTGCTGTTAGTTATACATCCATTGTGCTTCAGCAAATTTTACAGCATGTTGGTGGTCTTTCTAAAGTGTCCCTATTTAAAGAAATGTGCTACTGTTTTGATGTTACTGATCTAATCAACAGCTGTGAGGAGAAAGAAACCCTTTTTATGCTATTCTATTCTTGCTCCTATGAACAACTTGGCACTTTATTTTATAAAAACAAAAACCAGAGGAGTGGCAGGTCAACTACAAATGGGCATTATATGTTTGGCAAGAATTTTAAAGCATAAAAATTGTGCTTACTACCTTCATGTCATCTTTTTTAATTCAGCAGAAAACAGTCAATCATATTTATAAATACCCTGGCATAAAGGAAATCAACTGTTTGTACTGTACTGGTACAACAAAGTGGGTAGGAGTTGTATTTCTAATTCTCTGGGAAATTGCAGTTCTTTACCAAACAATAACCCTCAGAGTATTCTGTCTGGATGTAGACTTATAGGAGGAAGTGCTCCATGCCAGAGAGAAAAGATATGACTACATTATTGTCCTGCTGTGCCAGCAATGGGCTATGACGTTTATGATTTTTCCTAGGAAACTTGGTAGTCAATGTAGTACTCAAATCCTAAATGAATCATAAGTTCTTCAGAGCCTGGCCAAAGAGTATGAAACTATTTTGTTATCCTGATTTCAAAACATTTTCTGAAGTTAATTTCTAAAATGTTAAAGGAGGAACTAGAACAGCAGAGCCAACAGAAATATTCAAGAAGTGGAACTGGATGGGTATTTACCACTAAAAAAAGTTCACTGAAACAAAGGAGTTATTTATAAATTTCTTAAATTTAAGAATGTGATGCAGATTATTTCCCTAATTTTACAAACCTGGCAAATGTAGTGCACAGTATTAAGTTTAAAAGTATTTTTCACCATGGAAAAAGGATTGTAACATCAGCACCCCCAAAGCAGCTTAGCTGGTTTTGCTCTTGTAAGAGTATAATGAGATCAAAAGCAAATCCAGAATAACCCCACTGAAGTCAAGTATTATATCTTCAAAATACTATTTGTGTAATACAGATTTTAATTGGGATTTAATCTGATACATGATTCCAGTTCCTTTCATTTTTAACCACATTTAATGAATATCAGGTAGAGGAAAAAAGAAGGAAGCTGTTTGTATTGAAGGGAATTTCTGAAAACCACATCTGAAAACTAACTAATGGGAGGAAGTGCTGGGCAGGATCTCTTCTTCCAATGAAATCACCTTTACACACATTTTTTTTTCCCAGAAATATCTTCATAGACTGTTTTAGTTTATTGCCAGTGGCATATCTAGATTGAATTAAGTTGCAGATTTTTATTGGAAAAAGACTATCAAGCAGAGATGTCCAGTACCTCTTGTCACCCAGTGCTTCAGGGACTGGCAGGTTCTTTAAGTAAAGTCAATCTAGATTATGATTGTTGTGTCATACACTGATTATCAAGACTTTGACCTGAATTGCAGAGGGCTCAGGTGACTAAAAGCCTACATAACCAAAGACTTTAGATAATAAAGAAAGCTACACTGATCACTAGAAACTGCTTAACTGAAAGGTGGGATAATTGCTAAAATTCCTGTGTAGCAGTAAGATACACAAACTGCTAGAAATTGTAGATAACAATAAGGTATGCTCTTAAGTAAATTTTTATGTCATAATAAGTGCTCTAAGTGTAGCTACAATCTTGTGGCCAGCCCTCAATCTACCAAGGATCCCTAAAAGGACTTGTATGTTCTGTACCATTGTGTGACAGTCTGTAGGATTTTTTGTATAACTTTATTTTTGGTGGAAAAGAGCAGTTGTCTGAACAACCACTGGTATAAGTATAGTTCTAATCCAGTAGTGTATGGATGTGGTTGAACTTCTGAAGCACCTGGCCTTACATTTTCCAGAAACACCTTTCTCCACTTGAGGTGAAGTTTGCTTGCTAAATGGCCTCAGCCTCTGGCTGTGTCTTTCATTTAAGCTAGAAAACAAATGAGTCTCTCAATTGCAGCCACAGTCTGGAATTTCTGTTTCAGAAAAATCCCAGAGAAGTTTTGGACTGCTAAGATTTCCTTGAGTAAGACTCTGAAGCTAGGCTGTTAGACTAAATATCTCAGACATTAGAGTTAACATTAGCTCAGGAGCATGTTCCTGAACAGCTCTATGTGACTCCTCCTGAACAGCTCTATGTGACTCCTGGATCACTAAGAAAACTTCACACTGTAAACTGTCTTTAATATTCTCTAAGAGTGTCCATTATTTATCAAATTTAAATTAGTAGAACACAAACTTTATAGGCAATTTAGCAAATATTTTCATTAACAAATATGGGGAAGAGTAATAACTTACAGATGACAATAGCACAGTCAATAACTGCTAAAAACAACAGTGGCTAAACAATTCAATATCTTACTCACCCTATTGGCCACATGTGGGTGGGCTTTAAAGTATGAATGCATTTGGACTTCGAATCACAGAAGCTCTGGTCCACTTCATCACAGCAGTGAAATTAAGCTGCATCTGTATGTTTAAAAAACACAGTTTAAGTTTTTTGTGTACATGCATATTATAAGTAGTGCAATAAGTCAGTCATCAATCCAGGAAACTCTCTGTAGATGGGCAAATAACTTCTGAAACCTTTCCAAGCTCAAAAAGTCCATGCTACTGCTATGAAACAATTAAAATAGAATTTGCTTTGCCTTAAATATCAGGTGTGTGTTTCTCTCATCCTTCAAATTATTTATTTCACTCTGAATGAATGCATGAGCTTCCCTCTGGTGGATGTTCTGTAATTTACACTACCACTGAGCATTTTCAAACAGCCATGTTTGCATCCCTGCATGTAAATTGTAATTGATATTTCTGCCTCTTGCAAATTTATTCTGAGAAACAGAGTTTCTCTTCAAAATGCTGAGAGACTTTGGGCTAAAAGTCTCTGCTCAAAGCATGAGCATCATCCTTCCATGCCGTAAGAGACTCCCCTGTAAGGACTTACAGAGTAGCCAATACATGGCAAATAGCAAATCCACAATGTGGAACTTGTATTCAGAACTCTACCAAGAAGATTTTGAAAATCAGAAGGATCCCCTGGATGTTTGTCTAGTAAGTGATTGCAGAATAATGATTTTCAAGTATCATGGATCTACTGAGATGCTGCAAATTGATGTTATAACCTCATTTATTTTTAATGTGAAAAAGAAGTAATTAGCCTGAACCTCTCAGTTCTTCAGCCACTGCATCAAGGTATTTGCAGGATTTGTACAAATGTTTTGTAACAAACTCAAGTCCATGTGCTACTGAGGGCAGTGTGAAAGTGCCACCTTGATCAGAGAACTATGGGCTACTTCACAGCTGATCTAATTATTGTTTTCTTGATTACAGGAGGGGCTCCTATGTAAGAGGGATTTCAGGGGAATGTGCTCTGCTCTGCAATTACTGCAAAGGGAAGTGCAGTGTAGGAAAAGATAAAAAGCAGATATTTCTATGGTCTTGCAGTGTTTGTGGCAGCAGCCCATGGGGCAGCAAGTACAAATAAGAACACTCCCAGGGCTGCTTCATCAGAGAGTAAATAACTTAAGGAAGAACTTGGGATCCGTTCCAGAATGTAATAAAAGGTGTGTACTTTGCCCTATAAAGTTTGAAATATTCTGTGCTGTGTGTATTGTTGTTAATCAGTATCCTAACATTATTAAAAATTTGTATGAGAAAAGGTTTCCTGTTTGTTCTGTTCAGTTTTTTGGCTGGCTAGAGATATGGCTGGCTAGAGAAAAGATTTCCTGCTTGTTATGTTCACGGAAAACTGCTTTAGGATTTGTGACAGGGAAGAGCTTCCAAGGCACCTGTTGTGTGTGCACCAGACATGCTTACATATTGGCACCTCTCTTGCCCTAACAGACTGATCACTGACAATCAGAACATGTTTCCATGGTGAAAACCACAGAGAAATATTTTCCTTGTACAGACATACCAGGTGCATTAGATTAGAGGTGTTAATTAAGATAGTGGAGAACTGTATTCATACTTCTGACTACAGGCAGGAATATGAATAACAATTAAGCAGAGATTATGGAAAAACTTATAGACACCTTTTCTTGACATTATGAATGTATACAGTTTTAGTGCCCTCTTACAGTACAAGCTTTTGAACAGTAAATGTATAAATTTGTTACAATTAAAGGCAAGGCTGGCCCATTCTGAATCAGCTACTACTAAGTAGCTACTTGTACACAAACTGTTGCTATCCAAAATCCTTAGGGGTATAAGCATATCTGGCACCGTGGTTGCTACTGAGAAAATCAAATGCAGTTTATATGCTCTTCCTTTTGAGAAATAACTTACAGATGGCAAATACTGCTTGGATGATTTGCTGCCAAACAGGATTTGAATTTTTTTTTAATTGTTTAGCCAAACCTATTGGCATTTCCGACTTGTTTACTGGGATTGCATGTAAATATTATTTTGCTATATGATCGATGTCTCTTTTTGTTATTCAGCAGTGATAAAAGAAAGTATTCAGCAGAGCATGTGTTAGTGAAGGACCTGTGATTATAAACCCTGCAGTGCCTGAGCAGCAGCACCGGCCGTTCTGCCCGCACGCACGGGCTGTCCGTGCACTTCTGCCTTTGCAACACAGGGCGGCACTGGGGAGCCGTCCCTCGGTGTTTGGCCGGGCCTGCAGGCCCGCAGGTGCTGCCTCTCTCTGCACTGCGTGCTCGGCGTTCAAGGCCACGGCTCTCCACCACACTGATTCTTTTGTAACTAAAACGTCAATAAACTCACGGGGGAACATCACATTGTCTTTTTTTTGTCTTGTACATCACATTATTTTCTAAATATTCATCTTTCTAGCTCTCTCAGTTCTGTTTTGATACATGTCCATTTCTGTTTTAACTGATCTAGTAAGGACAACTCCCTTTGCGACAAGAAAAAACATTATTTTAATAAATAAATTTTATTTTCTATGTCTCTGAAGGAACAAAGTTTGGAAAGTTTGGTAATTATATTAACATTTGCTCCTTCAGTGTAGCTTCCATTTGTGTGTTCTCTTTGAAAAGCAAGTCAAATTGTCATCTCTTGGGTTGTGAAACAACCCTGTCCAGCAGATTTGAGCACCTTTAAAGACTTATTTAATTCCTTTATTACACATGACTTAATCTTGCTCCCAGTGTGACATGAAGTTTTGATTTTGTGGCCTTGTGTCAGGAGGCTGGTTAATTGTGTTGCAATTAGCAGACTGCACTGATTTTATGGGGAATACAAAGCTTTTTCTTCTGCTCTGTAGCAGCCACCACGTGTGTGTAAGGAATGCCTGTGTGCTCAGTCACTCAGTAATTAGCATACCTGACATTCTGTTCTGCATAGCAGAGAAACCAGCACCCTGTGCCAAGCTGCGCTTCAAAATGGTCTTGTCCAAGCATTCTTGATCTGAAACAAAAAGTAGTCAGGATTCATTCTGAGATGCTACACAGAGCCACACTAACAACTATTTAGTAAACACACACATAATATACTGTATGGAAAAAGTGCAAGATATGCAAGCTTCAGGCACAGATAATGTTTTATCATTCTGAGCTGTTGTTTCTGTAGAATTTCTCTACAATATTAGAAATGACTGTGAGTAATGATAACTTCTCCAATAAATGAAGTGTTTTCACTGGCAGAAAGTGGCAGCACCATTTTCTTAGTTAAAACGTATATCTATTTATGAAATGTAATAGAATGTACAGCTAATAGCCTCTAAAATAATCTGATGTCTTACTTTTCCTATATTTGACTCTCGAGCCTAATAATATGACCTGGTTTTAGGCAGACTTATTTTCTCTGTTCCTGTGTTGAGTCAGATCAAAAAGTACTTTTAGCCTGGTATCTTGTCTCTGGTAGCAGCCACAAGCAGGTGTTTAGAGAAGAATGTAAGAACAAGCCATGTGTGTCTGTACTTGTCCTACACATCCTCTGGCATTCAATCAACCACAGCTGAGGAGTTTCTTGGATCAGAGATGATTTCTGTGTGTTTAATAAAGCTTTGTGGACATTTATTCTGTAGGCTTCCTATCCTTGAACTCCAGTGAACTTGTAGCACTGCAGCTTTGATCCATGCTGTGTGAAGAGCCATCTCCTTTTGTTTCTTTGCTGCTCTTCTGTTGGCTCCAGCTGGCTCCCCACAGTTCATCTGTTGGAAAAGCAGTGAACAGCACACCTGTGTTCATGCTTTCCACAGTCCTGCCTTGATTCAAGCCTGCATCTGTCAGTCAGTGCTTGGCTGCAGACTGAAGAATTCTTACATACATGAATATACCTACAGACCTTCTTATACCCAGTAAAGAATTTCTCCCATGCTTTTTATCATCTCTTCATTCTTCTCACTGTCTCTTCATTCAGGTCTTTTATGTTTTGTTCAGACAGAGGAACAGACTAGCTCTGAAATTCAATAGTTCAATTAAACCACAGTGTGCTGATGAGGGAAAATGAAAGAAATCAAGACATTCAGAGGTCAAAGTTCCCTCATCTCCAGTCTGTTTGTCTCACCCTGCTGCAGTGTAACAGGGCTGGCCATACTGCACCCAAACATGTCCTTTTTTTTTTTTTTTTTTTTGTCTAATTGGGGATTAGTTTAGTTTACATTCAAAGCATAAAAATAATAATTAGCTTTTGTCTTTCTCAATGCCAGTCTGTGCTCTAAGATTTAGAAGACTTTGTTCCAAAGGTCACTGTGTCATTCTTCCTTCATTTACTCCAGATGCTTCACAATCATAGAAATCCTCATGTGATACAATGACCTTGTAATCCTTAAACCACAGGTTATCCCCTGACTGGTAGAGTTTTGTAGCTCTGCTGTGTGTCCTATTCTGTGTTTAAACCACTAGAAGTCAAGTATAATCTAAAATTGCCATTATTTGGTGCTGTATGAAAGGCAGCTTTAATTGCACCTGTTACCTTTTCCTAGGTAGCTTTGTGTCTTGTTATGTCTGGCTGTGTGGGAAGCATTTAATCCTCTGTGATATTGAATGGTATCTCTTTAACACCTCCTCTTTTCTGACACAGCAAAAGTGTGACTTCTCTTTCTCTCATGATTGTGGTTTTCCTGTCTTTTGAGTTTGTGACTGGGATCTGTTAGTGAGTGAAAAACAGACAACATAATACAGAAAATATGGCTAAGGCTCTTGGTAGACACTGCTGATGAAAACACAGACCCAGTCACGAACTTTATCCATGTTCTAGTCCTCTGATTGAGGTTTTGAACACTGTCAGGTTCCAATTACAATTTATAGATTATACATCTCTTATTTTATAAGAGATTTGCTAGGTTGTTGTCATCATGTAATACTAACTTCTATAGAAGTTTATACAGATATCAAGAAGACAACTGTAATGGATATAAAAGCAGATGTTACCCACACATTTATAAAGAACTCATATTTTAAACATTATTAGTCTTTCTGTGTTATCTGAGAACAAGCATCTTGTGTAAACACTAGAGAAAAACATCAGTACTGTCTAGCAGATTCCCAAAATGAGGAAATATCCAATAAAACAGAGTAAGAGAGCAGCTGTGAGAGAACTGCTCTCTGCAGCTAATCAATGCATCTTTGCAGCACACAAACACAGCAGAACTGTTTTCACATGTCAGAATGAGGTCCAAGTAGAAGAGCTGAAATTGCCTCATAATGGTATAACATTTTACAGGAACACTCATGTATTTCTTGTTTCAGCAGAAAATTTGTTTTCATGTCACATGATAGCAGTACTCATTTTTTACTGCTTCTTTGGCTTGTAATCTGAGCAGCTTCACATCCAGCTGCCAAGCACTGATAGCCAAATTAATTTCACCATACCATGAAGAAACTTTTATGAGTGTTAGTCTATTGTCAGTGTAGCATGGCAACAATATTTACAACATCTCAAGCTGTCTTTAGCATACTAATTAAAAAAAAATAATTTTCCAATAAATCCATCTTCTCAAACTACAATGCCCAGATCCAGATAGCCTTTGGCAAGCTTCCTCTTTCTAATATGTCCACAAGTGTCTCTAAATTGTCATTATGCAGGTTAAAACATGACAGGTCAGTTCACTGCTACCTGTTTAAAATGTACTTTATTCAGTGCTGTTACCAGGAATATGTTAAAGGAAATTGTGGAATTTTATTAGAATTTTCACTTTATATTCACTTATCTGCCCAACAGAATGATCAAAATAATTGTCCTGATCCAAATTTGATCATAGATATGATTTGAACATGAGGATTAAAATAATGACCTTCACTAGTCCCTTCCAACCTTAATTTCCCTGTAACTGTATTGTTGCACTGACATGTTTGACAGAGCCTCACACGATGCTTCTCATGATGCTGCTGATTCAGGCATTTCCCCATGATTAACTGTTCCCAGCTGCCTGTGTCCCTCAGTCCAGAAGGGAACTCTGTCCTTACAGGAATCATCAAGCAACACTTTTCAGCTTAATCTGTCCAAAGGATGGGACAGAAAGTGCCTGTGCATTCGTAGCCTATCTATGCCTTACTTTAGAACATGGTACCAGCCAAACAGCAGATCAGGCATTTCTTTTTGCAGTCAGTGGCAGTTAAAACTCAGATCTCAACAACTAGTTTTGTTAATTTTGTTTGTTTTAAATGTTAATCAAGAAACTTTGGTAAAATGTGGGTCTGTCCTATTCAGTTAAGTGTAGTCAGTTTTCCTGTTCATATCTAGTTTTTAATGGGGTACTCTGGATTTAAAGGATAGAAAATAAACATTTTGTCTACAGAGACATTACATCTTCATATCTAAGATGACATTTGCTTCACAGATGCATCAGTTAGTGAGATTGTATAAGCATTTCAGAGCCAGAGACATAACTGAAGAAAAAATCTTTACATATCCTTTAAACTCAGGTGAACTCTCATTTTTAATGCACCAGTGAAAGAGGAACTCTCAGATTTGTTTCTTACAGGCTGAAGGGAAGTCTCTCAACATATGTGATCAGGGTCAGATGGTTTTCCATCCCTCAGTGTTGGGAAAATTCAGCCCTGAAAATGAGTGAGTGAAACCTTGTGAAGACTAGACAAAGACCAACATCCCCTTTGATACAACACTAAATTACTGACAGCAGTTTCAGTTCTTCTGGACACACTTGTGTTTCCAGAGATGGATTCACTTTTGTCACTAATCTGTTGGATTCAGTAGCAGGAGTGTTGTGTCTCTTCAGAAGTACTCTGAGCTAGCAGATTTCCTCAGGCCTGCATTTCCCTGTGACTCCCCTGACACTGTGTCCAGCTGTTTGGGATACCAAACAGGTGTGACACTGGATGAAACACTGAAATGCTTATTAAGCAGTGGCCTCTTGCCTTTTCAGTACATGTGGACTAGAATCCTGAAATGCTGCCGCTTGACTTGTGTCACTGTGCCCTCTCTAACCACACTCAGTCTTGAAAGACTTGTTAAGCCTTCCAGTAACAGCACACCAAATTCTGCTTTTCTTCCAAATTTCTTCTTCACAGAAAAAAGTACCTTGTCTGCAGATTAAACCACTTTGTCAGCTTTCTATCTCAGAGGGCCCAAGTTTCTCTGCAGAGCAAAAGGTGTCAGGTTCTACCACTCCCGCAATGTGCTGGGAAGTTGTTGTACTTTGTGGGAACTTGTGCAAGACACAAACTGTGCCTGAGGGTTCAACCTATTCAGTTTTCATCACAACATGAATTATATTTTCAACACTTTTCCCCATATATTCATCCTACACAAAATTGTATCTCCCCATTTCATCTTCCCATGCCGCCTCTTATTTTTAAATTATTTTTTCACTTCCATATATTGCTTAACTCCAGTTTCAAAATTCTTCAGTGGTCCAACCCAGAACCCATCTCTGAGTAAATCTTGAGTAAAAGTCCCACTAGTTAAGTTTGAGCATTCTTGCTCAAAATTTCTCACTCCCAGATTCTAACAAAATTCTCTCTGAGCAGGAATTCTGAAATTCCAAGTATTAGTAATTAAATCCTCACGATTTACTATGAAGCTTTATTACATCAATGGTTTACAAGGACAAATTGATTTGCTTTAGCTAAACATGAGCCAAAGGAGTAACATGATCTCTATTGTATGGATTAAAGGTTTGAAGATAGGAGATATGACAGTGACTGTTACTCTGTTAATTGTGGTTACCCCACGTTGGCTCTGAGTTTGTGGGTTGATGGTTATGTAAGCCTGCATTTTCAGTACTCCCACTATTCAAGTGCTCTCTTCCCTTTTTTTCCAGTCTCTGTTTGACACTGTGACCAAATTTAGCCTGAAAGACAATGAGGAACACAGGTTTTGTTTACTGTCCTAATGCTACTGAGCAGCAGCATGGGGAACAATATGGAAGTGGATGTGAAGCACTGAGGAGAAGTGAAAGGAAGAATTGTCTTTGCAGCCCTGGTTCAAATGCAAGTCAAGTTGTGTCCTGGGACTGTGCTACTGCACTGGGCTGCAAGGACAGAGGAAATTTGTCACAACACTTTTGGTTGTCTTCACATCTCTCTTTGAAAGTAGCTGTCTTCTACTTGTGTGTGTAAGTCAGCACAATTGTGTTTGAGGGTATTTGAGCCAATGCAAACACCACTTCAATGGCAAGGATCACAGGCAAACAGAGAATTCTGTTCAATCAAATAAAAGACATTTAAGCAAACAGTAGATTTCTGAAAAGGATTGTTTCTCTTAAACAACCAGTGTGCAAACTCAAATTCAATTCATGGTCTCTGTCAAGAGTGCAAGCCCTCAAAATGTCTTAAACAAAGATAATGCTACTGACACTGTAGTTTCTGGCATTTAATATGGTTTATTTCTATGATGTGGGTTTTTTGGAAGAAGTAAAGAATATTTTCTTAGAAGATGGATTATGCACATGAAAAAAATTCTACAGTGATAGCAAACTGGCTTCTGAAGTATGAATAATGATTTTTTTCACTTCATACATAAATGAAAAGGATGTAGTCCTCCTTTTATCAGTAGTTTAACTGTAACAATTTCATTTTCCATTTCTAGCCAACTTTGGATATCAAACATGTGAAGGAAGCAGTATATAAAATGTATTTTATAAAATAATGAGTTGGCTGGCATTTTACTGGCAGTTCAGATGTAGAGTTGGTTCTGTTATTTTTTGAATCTGCCTTGGATGATGACTGGTAGATTTCTGTGTGGCTACACACGCTCATGTTCCCAAACTGCTGTTAATCTACAAATCCCTGTTGCTAAGTCATTCTCTGTGGAGAAAGAGCTGGATTGCTCTTCTAACAAAGCAGCCCTTGGAAATAGTTACACTGACTCAATTAATAGCAGGGTATCATCAGCTGGAAAGCAATGCTGTGTGTCCAGGTTCCTGGGTTTGTTGGTGTGAGTGACAATAGGACCAGGCACTCAGTGTGAAAACAGAAATTTGCTGTGCATATTTAAACCTTACAAAAGCAAAGAGCTTAATGCACTTTGTGTTTAAATGCAAATGCTCTGATCTCACAAAAGGAGACAATAAAAGAAATAACTAACAAATGCTACTTGATTTATCAGCTGAAAGACTGCTATTTAAAGAGCCTGGGCTTGCAGGAATAGTTACTATGGTTTTAGAAGCCTTTTCCTGGGATAGAATTAGATGGAGAGTATTTCAGTGAAATGTGAGGAGGTTCCCAGCTGTCAAAAGAGCACAGGGATTTGTAAAGGAAATATTAAGACTAGTTTGAAGACATCCTGAGTAGAATCAATGAAGAAATGGTTAGAGAAGTGATACATATGTGATAATCACTAGGAGCACTTGTAAATGCTGACAAATGCAAAATGTACCTGGAGCCCAAAAGGTCTGTGCCCTTAGAGGCCCACAGCCAGGCACAGAAAATCTGCCCCAAGATGATGCTCTGAGGCCACCCAAGGGAACCCACAAGATGTGGAGGGCTTGACAGGTGCCATTCCTTGAACCTTGTGTCATAACACAAGTGATCCCAGCCAGGCTATTGGGACATGTGCCTTTTGGGCCTTTTGAGTATGAGAGAAAACTGAATTCAGACACAGTCATTCTTTTAAATAGTGTTTTAGCCTCCCATAAGGTGTTTTGCCGTATTTTGTAACTTTTAATTCGTACACGAGGTTCCCTGTTGCAATCACTTTTAGTCAGTCACACTTGCACACCCTGCAGTTTGCCTCAGTAGGAGGTAATTTCATGTCAACCCTTGCATGGTGACTAAGCACCTGTCTTTGGGTTTGTTGGATGTAAACACACAAGGTGTGGCTCCTGCCTAGAAAAAGGCAAGTCTAGATTTATATTTAGCCTTACCTTCCTTGAATATTTGTTTTTTAATTTTCTTATTTAAGGAGGAAGATGTATCCTTCTGCTTCCATGTTAATGCCAAGACAATGCAGTGTTTTAAAACTCCTCTCAGTAGGCTGTGTATCTGATTTACCAGATTCTGCCTTCACATACAAATATCTGACATGTCTCTCTCCAGGAATTACAGAAGTTGCTGAATACTGAATTTAGTGAGGCCAGAAATTCTACTTCTACTTGTCTTTCCCTTACACCTTCACTTGTGATATTGTTCATGCTCATGTATTAATCATTCAAGGTAGGAATATTTCTGAAAAGTATTAGACCCACTGGCGGATGTAGGAAGCTGTGAAGTAGACAGTGCAGTGCTCCTGTTGCAAAATAACCTTGTCAGAAATAGCTCTATCCTGAGCATGAATTGCTTGTCAGAAATAGCTTTATCCTGAGCATGAATTGCTAACATCTGGCTTAGAAAGTGTATTTCCACAGCAGGAGCAGATATATGACTGAATCAAGAAAATCTTGTCCAGCCCATCAGCACAATCATTACTGACCATGAGCTGTGATTGCACTGGTTCCATTTTTTTCTCTATTTAATTTCTGCTTCTATGGATACCCTTCCTTGTTCCTCTCCACAGGCAGACACCCATCAAACGACCTGCACACCAAACAGAGCACGTAGCCCCTACTAACTGGTATTGCTGAAGCACTAAGGCTTATAACACTTCTGGTTCCAAATTACTGTAATTACAGGACAGCCTGTTCTTGTTACATGTATAAAGGTCTAATGATTTTTTTTCCTCTCAGTATTGCCAAACGCCTGATCCCAGGGATCCTCTGTACCAATTAGCTCCCGGGTGAGTTGGGTGTTGCCTGAAGTGCAGACATGCCCGTGAGCTCCTCTATCAGATGCCCAGTCCTTTGACCGTGTGACACTAATTCCCAGCTCTTCCAAGCACTTCGGCTTTCAACCATTCTGACCACGCCCCTTTTGCGCTACTTATTTTTAGACATGTTTTGCAGCAAACGCCCATTAACTTAGCTGTTAGATTTTCACGACCAAAGAACTGTAGATGTAATAATGAGAGACATCTCTGCTCCCTTAGCACATCTCCCTCCTTAGAGTGTTCTGCCGGCCCCAACAGAACGGGGGGCAGCTGTCCCTACCTGTCCGGAGCAGCAGTCTGTGCCTGCGGCCGGGGCCGCCACACTGACACGGCTTTCTGAGAGGGAATGGAGCTCCCACAGCCGGGGCCGCCACACTGACAGGGAACGAACTGCCACAGCCCGGGCCGCCACACTGACACGGCTTTCTGAGGGGGAATGGAGCTCCCACAGCGGGGGCCGCCTCACTGACAGGGCTTTCTGAGGGGGAATGGAGCTCCCACAGCGGGGGCCGCCTCACTGACAGGGCTTTCCCGGGGGGATGGAGCTCCCACAGCCGGGGCCACCACTCTGGCAGGGAACGAGCTCCTACAGCCGGGCCGCCACACTGACAGGGCTTTCCGCAGGAGGACCGAGCTCCCACAGCCGGGGCCGAGCGGCGGCCGCCCGGGCCCTCCGCGCTCGGCGGTGACGCGAGCGGGGGCGGACGCGAGCGGGGGCGGGCCCGGCGGGGCGGGCGGGCCCTTTTCTGGCCGTGCCGGGCGGCGGGGCCGCACTCCGGCCGGGCCGCAGCAGCCCCGGCGCAGCGGTGGCGGCTCCCGGCCCCGGGGTTATGCGCAGGGGCGATGTTCCTGCCGGCTGGCGCCAGGCTCCCGCGCTCCGGACGGAGCTCCTTCCTCAGCCTCTTCCTGCTGCTGCTGCTGTGTCCCGGTGGCGGGAGCGCGCCGCGCCGCCGGCCCGCGGGGCCGCCCGTGGTGCTGGGTAAGAGCCGGGGGGCGGCGGGGCGGGCACTGCGGGGCCGGGCTGAGCTGAGCTGAGCCCGCCGGCCCCGTTACCCACCCCCGGCGGGGGGGCCCGGGGCGCTGCGGGCTCGGCACGGCTGCGGGGAGCGCGCCCCGCCCGCCGCTGGCACTGCCCCGGCTCCGTGGGCGCCGCGGGTGCAGAGCCCGCACCGAGCGGCGGCTCCGACGCTGCTCCGGCGCTGGCAGCTCGGCCCGGCCCGGCCAGGCGGACGGAGCTCCGGGCTGGGGCTGCCTTGGCCTGGCAGCCGGAGGGGGACAGACAAGGCTCATTTTAACACGCATCGAGATCATTAAGTAACACCAGAGCATCCCTGCTTAAGTCTTTCCTCTCTAGGAACCTTTCGCGAAGAATGTGGATGGAGGAGTGATTGGGTGTTTCAGCAGTTGAATTACAAAATAAAAAAAAAAAAAAATAGGCGTTTCATCATATGACATGAAAAACGAGTATTTGTTACTGGCCTGTCGTTTCACCTGATAACACAAAATAATTTGTAGTGAATATGCAGATAATATTCGTATGCAAGTTAATAAGTAATACTTGTTAGTTTCTTTTTGTATCCATTGGTAATAAGATGTAAATAAATTTTAAATGTTTCGATAACTTGTCTACTGAAACTGTAGTTCTTAAGCATTCCAAGAAGCAAGTGCATTTAGTGACAGTAATGTCAGTAGCCAGTCCTGTGAATATATTCAGCATGTTGCATGTTCTTATCTTGATGGTCACAGGGGAAGAAAAACTAAGAAGATGGGAAAAGTGGCATGTTGTTCAGTTTCCATTTCTTGATAGTTATTTAGGCTCTGATGGTGACTTTGTTACTACTGTTACAAACTTCTGACTTATAAGGGCAAACTCTACCAGAGCATATTAAAAAATGTTCTTGTTATCTCAGGGCACAGTGTGTACAAATCCACAGTTCTTAGAAGGTCTCTGTACTGCCTGACAGGCTGTGGTTTGGAAGTAGAAACTACAGAAGGGCGTCCTAAGAGGCAGGAGTTGAAGCAGCAAGAATTCTTTGAATTCTGTCTGAGGAGGCTAGAAACAATCTTTTATGCCATCTTTCCACTCTGTGGTGCTGGATGTAGCAATAGGCCTTGGCACTTGCTCCAGTGCAAGCTTCCTGATGACAGAGATGTTTTAGTTGCTGATTTTATTGAACTTTATCTGGAAAGGAATCAAAGATTTAAAAGCAACTGGCAGAAAGGGTTACCGACTGTAGAAGTGTGGATTTACTACTGATGGATCTTCTGTAAGTATATATGTTCCCTCAGGATGGTTTTAAGAACTGTGGCTGACCTACATTTCCTGAAAAGACATTCTGGTAAACACTGTGTGGCTGAGCACATGTTCATCCGCAGTGCTTTACAACAGACTCTCTTGCTGTTACAGTGAATTTTCATCAAATGCTGCAGAACTTGTATCTCTCTTTTCTAGTCAGTCTCTGCATTTTAAAATTCCCTGGATTTTTTTGTTGCCCAGTTCTCCTCCTTCTTGCACTTGTGGCATGTTAAAATAAGCTTTTTAGGAATTGCTTTGATGAGGATGATGGAAGGGCTTATGAGAATCATTTAGGGAAGCATTCGAAGTGCTGGCTTAACACAGGTGTTTGGGGGAAGGGAGAAAAACCCACATCACCTGGATATACAAATGAAAAAGATATAGAGCTATAAGTCTGCATTATAGAAGCCTATACAAGCTTGTATAGGAGATGAATATGGAGCCCATACGAGGTAGGAATCCAGAGTTGATCCTCCTGATTTATCAGACTGGCATCCGGACTCCTAACTTCTCATGTAAGTTCATTTTTAAAATAAATTTTTATCTAACTTTGATCAGTTCTCATGATCAAAGCACTCCCTCTTGATCTGTTTGGAGGTTAACATGCCTCAGTAGAAAGGGGAATTAAGTTTGGTCACACTCTGTATGTGACAAGTTGGCCACCTGATCTTAAGGAATAAAGAGAGAAGAAATGCTGTTAAAAGGAATATTGTCAACATAGTGATCACTTCAGAAATGTTTTGGACCGAGGTGGTCACAAGACACAGTGTAGCTTGCTCTCAAACCTTTTGTGTAATGACCCCACTTTGCAGTTGCAATCTACTCTTACCCAAGTAACAGAGGGGAACTAGAGCAAAATCTTGCAAAATATGGAGTGTTGCTCATGTGTGGGTAACTTCTGTTCTGCTGCCCAGGTACTGACAAACTGCTGCTTTGAGGAGTCTCACACCTGAAAACAGCTGAGCTGCACGAAGACAGCCTTGTAACTCTTGGCCACAGCTGTGATGGCAGCAGCTCAGATTTGGGGAGCCCCCGCTGGCTCAGGTGCAAGGTGGCTCTGTGGAACAGCTGTGCCAGTCTAACAGCTCATTAGTGCTCACCCAGCTTTCCTTGTACCTGTTTGCTGGCCACTTTGTGCAGTCCTTTGTCTTGCTAAAGCATGAGGAAATAACCTGATGAGGAAGAAGTGATTAATTTTGTAGTTGAATTACTTTAATGGAGGAGCTGGCACAAGGAATGTGGAGAGTGGCACCACATGGCTTGGGTTAGGTTGCTTTTAAGCTGGTCTGTGCATAGTCGAGGTTCCTTAGGAGCAGGAGCTGCTCTGCCTGGAGCTGGTGTTCATTCATACCAAAGGAGCAACACCAGGGACCAAGTGCCACAGGTAGTAACTGACAGCAAAATACTGCAATGCAATTGCTTGGTTTTCTCTGAGAGGTAAATAAAAAAGTATTGAAGTATATTTACACAATAGTGACATTAGAGAAGAAGAAGTAGGTGAAAGTCAAAACCTTATTACAGAGCCTGCTTGAAGACCTGATATATAAGGCCCAGTTCTCATTAAAACCTAAGGTGATTGTCTCAGATTCCTTTCCCAAGTGTTTTTGGGGAAAAGGGGACTAATTATGGTACTGACATGCTTTTATGCCTTTTTTAAAGTGTTTTCTATTTAGCCAGAATGATGTAATCATACAGAAAAATCTTCTTTAAGAACCAAAATAACTCACTGAATGCTTCTGTTCTACTAAAAATGTATATTACATATATTCTGTGCAATCACTTCTGCATATCTGCTTTTATTTAGATGAACTGTAATTTTTTACCCTTCTCTTATCAGTTTGGTGATGTTCAACAGGCTTGTCTTTAATGCTAGTTTCAAGCAGTTTTTGTGGCTGTTCTTCATTCTCTGATACAGTCCATCAATAATCACTGCATACTATCTCGTGTCTTGGACATTTTTGGAGCTGGTAACCCATCCTTATAAGATCAGTGTCAGATGCACTGAACTCTTTACCTTTTACAGCTGACTCAACACTATAACTATATCAATGTTCTGATACCTTCTGCAAACAATTTGTTAGGTACTTGGCTAAAGTTTTCTAGAAAGACACCTAAATGAAGTTTGTTAATAATTGATTTACATGCAAAGGAGCCGTGCCTGTGAATTCCTGCTGACTGCTAATTGAGCTGTGTATGTTTGTATGGTCAGCTGGCTAGATGTCAGGAGTGATTTAAATGTTTATGCCTCATGTGATCCAAGGTATCTGGAAGTATCATGTGAGACGTTGTTTGCTTTCTTGTTCCTAATTTTAAACAAGGCCTTTTCTGTGGCAGTCTATGGAGTCTAGAGCTGCTTCAAGACATTCTCAGAGACCTGTAGTCAGAGTTTAAAATTAATTTTCCTGGGAAGTTGCTTCATTTTGCAGGAAGACTAATTTATAGAACCAAAGAGGCAACAGTTATTTGAGGAAATAATACTGGTTAAAAAGTTACAATAGTTGATAAATACCCAAAGGCATTTGCATTTCAGATAAAAGCAATAAAAAAGTACCAACTGCTGGCCCTCTTTTTTTCTTTTTCCCCTGCATGAAAAAATATCCTGGCTCCCCACCCTGTTATTAAATAGATGCCTTTTTTTTTTTTTTCCTAAGGATCCTCATATTTGGACATTTGTTGGATGATCTTTTTTCTTTGTTATCTGAGCAGTCTTAAGGCAAGTCACTTTTAGGGTGCAATTTGCTTCTTGTCTCTTGGTGGGAACTGTGAATCTGTCATTAAGACTTAAGGATAGTGATAGGAATGTGTCCTAAAGCTAATTACTGCAATTCACAGTCTATTACCTCTCTTAAACTCTAATGATATTTCTAAATGTGCTTTTCTTTACAGTTTAATCATATAAAAGCACATCCCAGAGGGAGATCTACTGGTTTTGTCAGGCCATATGAGACCAAAAAATTAGCCAAGGATACTATGAATATTGGAAGTAAATTTGGCTTACTGATGATTAGAGTGAGTTTTGTTGGGATTAGCATGTTTTTGAAAAAGGAGGATGTTCTAGAACTGATAAAACTCAAAATCTTATGGAAACACATTTTTCTGCTGAATAAGAAATCTAATTTTTCCAAATGTTGCAGTTCTGAAATCAACGGAGGAATTACACAGCTGCAAATTAGGGAAGCAAGGCACTGCTGAAGATCTTGTCTTGGACATCCGGTTTTAACTAGTGCTGATGTGTTTTGCAGAACTTCACAAACAAGTTATTTTGGGATCAGTTTGCAGACTTTAAAAAGAACTTTTAGAACTTTAAAGAACTCTCTTTAATATTTCCAGCAAAAAGGTTTAGGAACTGCAGATATTGGTAGATGAGAGGAGTAGAAAAATTGCATACAGATTACTCTGCCTGCAGGTCCATCCTCTGTATGGCCTGAAAGGAAAGGAAACATGTTTTTCTACTGCTTTCAAATTCCACCATAGAAAATTTAGAAAGCTATGTCCTTAACCTACAGAATTAATCTTCAGTGTGATATTTTTTAACCTGTTACTTATAAAAAACCACTAAGTAGTTCTCCAGCCAAAACGTAAATCATTAACACTGTTAAACTGGTTGGGTTGAAGGCTGAAGAGCTTGCATGTTTTTTTCCATAATCTCAAAATCAAAATTTTGTATTGTTTCCTATAGGTTCATCACAAAGCATCTTCAGTTTGCAAAGTAGACTTTAGAAAATAAAAGAGCCCTAAGGTGTGAGTGATAGTGATTAGTAACTTCACTGTTAATATGGAAATGTAAACATGACAAAAACATTTTTGTTAGTCCCTGCTTTACAAACAAACAGGCATCATACCTGTACATCAGAATTTATTTTTAGCTACAGTATTTGTCTTTGCACAGGTAGAACTTGTCCTTTATCTTCTGTTTAGAATTGAAAAAATTGCCGTTTTTCATCTTGTTTCTTATCATCCCTTGAGTAACATCAGTATGTCATGTTTTTCATCTTGTGTCCTGAATTGGACACAGGAGCAGAGCCTCTATCATCCAGAAGCTTGAAGATAAAATTTCTTAACTAAATGAAAGTTGCAGTTAATCTGAGATCATTCCATTAAGTCCGAGTGAGATTTTGTACAGTTTCCTGCTTTCAGTGCTTTGTTGATAGATGTATCTTGATTATAATCTGAAACTTCTTCAGCTGTGAGTTTTCCCTGCTCTGAGCAGGAGTGCTTGTGATTGATTGAGTGCAGTTTGGAAACCTCAGCAAGTTCTTCAAACTCTAATACCCCAGGTGTTTGTCTAAGTCTTTGAAGGGTGTCTTTGCTGGAAGAACTTTATTTTTACCCAAGGAAGTGAGATTTTAGGCTAGAACAAAATGTCACCCTTCTTTGTTTCGCGTTGAAACTGAAGACAAAATCAACCTGTTCTGTCCTTGGCAGGTCTGCTGCAGAAACTGGCCAGTCATGACAGATTGATATAAATAGAATTACATTCTGGTCCCTTTCCAATTAAAAGCACTGACAGGGCAGAGGCACGAGACTGGAACAAGTTGTTGCAGTAGTTTTCTAAGCAATTCCTCAGTAGGATTCTGTGAGGTTACAAGACTGAACTTCAGTAAACTCTTTCTAAGGTGTGATGCAATGCTGAAATCTCCCTTACTATGCTTTCCAGTATATCAGAGTCCTTGAAATATGACCTAAAATAAACTGTGGTCAGCTACTGGGCCTTTTAACGTTTCACTTAAGGTGACAAAAATAAAGCTCCTAAAAACCTAATGAGAAAGTAGAGGTAGTTAATAAAGAAATCCTGAGGTACATCTCATGGTGGAGCAAAACCTGCTGTGGTTGGAGGTTGTAAGAATGTGGTTATCTGAAGTTTTGGCCTTTTTCAGTTCTGCAATAACTTTTTTTCTAAAAGCACATCTGGTTTTCTGGTTAAATTAGGCATTCTGCTAAATGGTATTCTCTCTTTCCTTAAACCATTGCTAAGTACCAGTGTATTATAGAACTCAAACTGATTTGATTGCACAGTTTACTGGAGGATAGGGGGAACAAATGTGTGGGTAGACCTGCATTAAAAACTTCAAAACTAAACATTGATATGCACACCCTAAAAAGGGGGCTTTGTGGACCTGAAAGGAGTGGAGGGAACCTTTAAGAAGTGCCTAACTTCTAATTTTTTCTATTACAGAGAAACTTTTCAGTTACTGAAATGCTTTTCTCTTTCTGGTTCTTGAGGAAAAAATGCTAAGCATAACAATTTAAGAAGTTTCTCTGAAAACTTTGTGCTGAAAATTGTTAATGTTTGGTTAAGACTAATTCTAATTTGGGAAAGCGTTCATGTTTCCATCTAGGGTTTAAAAAATAATGAAGAATAAACCTTAGTCAAAGGAATACTGACATTTAGTATATGCCTTAAGAAGGTGCAAATAGCCAAGACCCTTTCCACCAAGTCTTACTCAGGTAAGGTATCCAAAGGAAAAAAGGTAACTGTTGTTGCCAAAACCTGAATGTAAAAGAGATAAAACTGCATTTTTACATTGTTAGCCAACCATGTCTTGTGTTGTAAAAGTCTGGTCTTATGTGAAGAAGGGAAGATAAGTAATATAAATCAATCTTTTACTTTTTACATTTCTAATGTCAAATTGATAGTTTGCAGGCAGCCATTTAAAGAGAAGAAAATGGTGTAGTTGTGGTGCTCTGGAAAAAAAGTTCTTGCAGAAAGATTCAGTCTGTACTTGGAAACCCAGATCAGTTTGATGATGTCCTACACAATCTTTTTTTTTTCATGCCTATGGCCTTACATGCTCCTTTATAGTCTGCTCTTTGAAGTTAGGAGCTGTTCATCCAGAATCATTCTACATGTTGGTTTCTCAGGTAATGAGCTTTGAAAGTATATAAATATTTTCAGTGGAAAATGTATATGTAGTACCTTCTTATGTAGTATTTGTTCTCCAATTACAAAACCTGATGGTGTCTCTGGGTGCAGTGATGATGCACATAAGGGCTACAGTATTTAGCTGTGTATACTGCAATAGAAAATGTTATATGCTTTAATTAACTGTCTCCTTTTTACATCTCTCTCTCTTTATATTTTTCAGTTCCAGGGGACTTAGGTAATCAGTTGGAAGCAAAGTTAGATAAGCCATCAGTGGTGCACTATCTCTGCTCTAAGAAGACAGACAGTTATTTTACACTCTGGCTGAATCTGGAATTGCTTCTGCCTGTCATCATTGACTGCTGGATTGATAATATCAGGTAAGAGCAGAAATGTTGCTCTTTGCAGTTCCATCCTTTCCATAGGTTGACATGCAGAATGGCTGCCTTTAAATTACTTTTCTGATTCAAGAGCAGTGAAAGGAATGACTTGGAGTTCTGCTGGGTAAGCTAACAGGATGGGTCTGAGGATGCAGCTCTGTTTCATCTCAAGTGGCTGTAATTGCTGATGAGGAGCAGAGGCTCTCTTAATTTCTTCCCCTTTCTCTTCTACCAGTGACTCAGTGTAGGTTTGAGCACTTGTTAGACTCCTCTATGGCCCTTATCTCAAGGAGGTGGTTTTCTTCTCTTTTTTTTTTTTTTTTTTTTTTTTTTTTTTTTTTTTTTTTGCCAAGCAATAGGACAAGAGGAAATGGGCAGAAACTGATGCACAGGAAGTTCCAGCTGAAATATTTTGGTTTTAAGAATTGCCTAATTTAAAGCTTTCATGTTATTTCCAATCTGTTTTTATTAGTGTTCCTGTAAATTAATATAAATATATGTATGAAAACAAGATATAATTAGCTGGTGCAATTAAAAACTATTGTGTTGGCATTTTGCTCTTTTATGAATGTACTGAGCTGTTGCCAAGTAATCTGCTTTGTCTTGTCCTGTGCCTTATGGATTAGAGATTTTTGTTAAGAGATTTGTGCATCAGTTTAGATTCTTAGACTCCATCTAGGAGCAAGAACTTGCATTCAGAAATGGCAATTGTATTGATATGGTACTAAAAACAAACCAACCCCCAACTGTAATAACAGGGATGATTAAAGAAACAAACTCCTGACTCAATGCTCCAGATTCCTCACATCCTAAGTTGATTTGAAAAGTATTTACACAACATTCAATACCTCAATGTGTTTACTGAGGTGCTAGTTGTCATTAGTCAGGAAATAAAGTATTCCCTTATGCTGGTATGGGTGTTTCTAGTTAAATAGAAATTCATTATTTTTAGGTAGGTTAATATTTTTGATGTCTGATTTAATAGGTATTTTCTGTCCTAGTGCCACATTCCTATGCTCTTCATAAGTTTTTCCATTTTGTGGCTCAATGCAAAGTCAAATGGTGTAGAACTATATAAAGAAGCTGATATTTTAAAGATGAAGTTCAGTTGCACTTTCATATGCTCAGTTTTACAGAGACAAAAAGTTTTAGGTTCTGCACCATGAAGCATTGAAGTAATTAAAGTAATTGTTTGCACTGTATGATCTCTTAGCCATGAGAGTACTCTGATCATGTCTGCTTGGGTTGGGTTTTTTCCTCCTTCTGAGTAACAGCACTTAAAGTTCTTGTACTGCACTCAGAATGTAAGACCCAGTGTAATTGAGGGTTGTCATGTGGCAATAAAACATGGTTCATGGCTTTTTTCATTGTTTTCCTTCCCCTCCTCCCCAGGCTGGTGTATAATCGAACAAGTAAGATCACAAAACCACCAGATGGGGTGGATATCAGAGTGCCAGGCTTTGGGCAGACGTTTTCCTTGGAATTTCTTGACCCAAGTAAAAGGAGTGTTGGTATGTACAAGCTGTGTCTGGCGTGCTTTGTCACTTGCAGGGTTTTTCTCGTTTGTCTTTATGCAACAAGCTCCTGAAATGTGATTTCAAATCACTTGGCTTTTAAGAGTTTTCATTGCATTGTATTGTTTCATTTGTTGCGTGGCCTGACAGATTGAGACAAGAAGATTCCATGGTATTTAGTCAAATCTAAGTTTGGTGGATGAAATCTGAGTAGGCATATTGAGGACAGATGCTTTCTGAAAATGAGATGGGTTGAGTAGAAAATTCTGTGACAGAAGCTTGACAAGCAAAACTGAAATAAAAGCATGAGTTCTGAGTAAGCTGTTCTTTGGGTTAATTGGTTTGGGAGATATGGTACCACAATGTGTAGCTCCTTGTATTTTGCTGGTGTCAGAATAATTGTATAATTGCATTTGTGCTGCAAAAGATTTCTGCATTCATGTGTTGGCAGGTTTTTTGTTTGATGCTTTTGTAGAAGTCATGTTTCAGAAAACTCTGAGTTTGATAAGCTTCTGTGAATTGTTCACTGTGGCTGAAGACTGGAGGAGTTGAATAGTCAGTAATGGACTGAGCTTCACCAGCTGCATTGCATGGATCTGTTCTTTGAGGGCAGTGATGTGCTTAATGATCTGCACTAGGTCACTCTTACACCATGATTCAATTCTCCACTTGAGGGGACAGTATGATAAACATTCAAGACTAACAAATGAGGTTCTGCTCAAAATTTAAACATGGCTCTCATGTTCAGTAGACTGTTCTGATGCGTTTAGTCGTGGTAATACTTAAATCCCACATGTCAAACCTTGTATTAAGTAACATCTTTCAATATTCAGTCTGCAGCTATTTCCCTTTCTGCTATTACAGCTTTATCTTCAATTACTTAAGTCTTAGTCCACTACCCCAGAGATAAAAAAAGTTTTGGGGTAGTTTCTGGAGTTCTGCCCTAGGGTATATAATAAGCATTTGTTTCCAAGAATAAATGTTGAAGTCCAGGCCAACTGTTACTCCCTACCTGTTGTCAATTTGTAATCAACAAAAGCTATGACTCTGAAAACCCCTCAGAAATTATTATCTTGCAGTTCAAGGGTAAACTTTCCTCTGCTGAGTAAAATTTATCCACTTTGTGTATGCTACATTTGGCTGCCAAAAGGTTTGAGAGGTCAGCCATCTAGTAAGGTTTAGTGGTGATATTCTCTCGATTTTGGGGGATAGTGAGCATAACTCATTTTGTTTAATATGTATGCAGCTTTCTAGATTGTTAAAGGCAAACTGCAGATTTAGTGTGTACATATGGTGTCACAGATACTGCCTCTGGAACATGTTTTGCAGTAGTGGCTGACAGCTGCTTCTCACACTAACCTTGTTACTCTTCTGTTTCTCTTATCTGATATTTACAGGAAGTTACTTTTATATGTTGGTGCAGAGTTTAGTAGATTGGGGCTACAAACGTGATGAAGACGTAAGAGGAGCACCTTATGACTGGAGAAAGGCACCAAGTAAATAATATACTGTTACTTTAATGAAATGTTGACTCTCCTAGCCAGCAAAAATTGAATCACTTCTCTCATCCTTCACAATCTAAAAACTTAGTTTTGTTTAGTTCTCAGGACCAGGGTACTCCTGGATACAAATTCAAGCTCAGTGTTGTGGTTTCGTTTTTTTTTTTCTTTAAACAACTTGCTACTTAAAATTTGCTTAAAACCAGAAAAAAACAACAGAAAAAACCCATTTCAGCAAAGTATGAAAAACCCCCAACCCTCCCATTCAATATTGAAATTTCTAAGTCTGCATTATTAATTCTGCAGACAGTTCAACACCATTATTTAAAAGCTTGTTTTTAAAGCTCAGCATTCCCAATTAAGAACTCTCACTGTGTAATGTGTGTATTTTAGATGAGAATGAAGACTATTTTGTGGCGCTTCGCAAGATGATCGAGTTGCTGTACGAGCAGTATGGGAGCCCTGTTGTGCTGATTGCCCACAGCATGGGGAACATGTACACCCTCTACTTCCTGAACCGCCAGCCCCAGGATTGGAAGGACAAGTACATCAAGGATTATGTGTCATTAGGTGCTCCGTGGGGGGGAGTGGCCAAAACTCTGCGTGTGCTGGCCTCAGGTGGGTAATTTGAGGCTTTGCCCTGTGCTGTGTGTAGTGCACAGTGCTAACGAGGCTGTGGACTGTGGGACTGCAGGATAAGAGTTTAAGGTACCATGAAGGGAAAAATACTTTTTTGTAAGCAATAACAACTAGGTGTTTCAAGCCCTGCAACCCAACTGTTATCTTTCATGCTTGTGGGGGTGGACTGAGATTTCCCACATCCTGTAACCAGGAGCTTTCTCCCTTCTTGACCTCTCCTGACCTTTTTCAGCAGATTGTTGTGTTGTCTGCTGTTTGGCCCGATGCCTTCCCTTTCTGTCTCTTCTGCCACCAGCCAGATTGATCTCTGTTCAGTACTGCAAAGCTACCAAGGACTTCAGAACATTCAGCAGTTTCCTTTGATTAAAGATCACGCAGCTGCTTGAGGTTAATGTTAAAGGAAATTTGTAGAGATGGTGGGGAACTTGTGTTCAGTGTTAATGTCAGGTGAAAATTGTAACTCTGCAGATTAGGAAAGTGAATCTTTGAGGTCTTGGGTTTACCACACTGGATATGCCAGAGACTAAAACCAAAAAAATTGAAAAAAGCAGCATAATGTATTTCACTAAGTAACTGAAAATGACTGATGGAAAATGTTCACTTACCCATCATGTGATACCATAATTGCATCATGTGCTTTGATATTTAGTTCTCAATGTTTCTGGCTTGGTTTTGTAGCTTGTTTCTGACTTGTTAGCTTTGGATATCCACTGTCTTCTTCCTAATCAAAGCTGACATCAAAAATTGGACTTCATCAAAATGCAAAACACACAGCAAGAGTCAGCCATGCATGGACAGAGCAAAGAATACTTTGCTTAGCAAAGGCATTTGATTCTGAACAGTAGTGCACTACTCCATTACTAATTAGAAAACTTGACTCAATACAAACATCCAATTTACACATTGTTAAAGCTGTTGAAATGTCACTGTAAAAATTTAATTCCCTTTTCCCACAGACTTTGTCTGACATGCTTGATACAGAAATGGCAAGAAGTGAAGAATGTTATCACCCTCATAAAATTACACTATTATATTTCATAGTCCCTTATCTCTGTTGGATTAAACTTTTCTGCTTCATACCTTGTCTACACTTTATAATGCATCTCAAGCAAAGTGGCTAATTCTACTAATGCATAATGAATAACTGAATTTATACTAAAATATAGTCAGTCATCTTTTAATCTGTGTATCTGTTGTACTAAACTTCTATGTTTTGGAGCAGAAATTTGAGAACCATGTGGGAAAATTACATGGGCAAACATAATATCAGAATGTACAGGTTAAGCTGTTTCTGTCTCAAATATCTGTAGTAAAGCACCACCATCAGCCCTTGGACTGCATTAGTCCATTTAAGAGTTTCTAAAATTATTAGGGTTAGTATGCTGAAGAATTGTAGCTTTAAAGGAAAATACTGCATTTCAGCAGGAAAGACAAGGCACTCTATGAATGCATTCTTTCTGCTCCCATTCCTGTTTATAATATGTGATGCCAGGAACTTCATGTCAAATCCAGCTGTGTTATCAAAGTGGTAAACAGTACACAGGTGGAATTGTTTTCTGGAAATTTCTGTGATACTTTCAGCTACTTGTACATGAGCTTTGCTGTATCCCACTATAGTGGGCAAAGACACAAAGCTCACAGTGGTTTGTTTCTATTTTTAATGTGTTGAAAAGTTGAAATATTAGCAGTGTCTTCCTTACATCTAAGGTTTTGATGTGTCTGCTGACTTAAATGTGATGTTGGCCATCGTGTACTTCTTCACTTACGAGAAAAGTAAAGGATTTGAGAAGCACTTTGTGAGAGTTCTGTAAGAGAAGGCTGGGATAGTCAGGTTCTGTGTTTGATTATTCTGCTGGAAATAAATCTTGTACACATTCTTTTCATTGTTCAGTTCAGAACTTGGGCTTTCTTTGCTGAAAGCTGCCAAGCAGTGTTCAGTAACTTAGCAGTGAGAGTGCACAGTGAAGTTGTTACACCACACAGTATCATGAGACCCATTTTTCAGGACCTTTGTGATTCTTGCTGTGCATTTGAATTTCCTTTATCTCTTTCAGACTAGCTATGTCTCCATATAGTCCTCCTAAAGATGGCATTACTGTGCTTTGTTTCTCCTTGCTGAAGCAATAGTGCCACCCCATGGAATTGAAATACCACCCAAGTATATTTTTCTTTGAAGAGTGGTTTCAGTTGCAGCATTCCAATTTTTATGGCATGGTTGACCTGGACCACTACATGCTGTAACCACCTGGATCTAATAATGGAAAATAAAATTCAAAGTTCAGCTGACAAAAGAATTGAGATGTGACAGCCACTGTGATAATGAAAAAAAAAAGGAATATAAATTTGTGTTTGTCTCAGTTTTTTTTTTTTTAAGTAATCACTGTAATTAGTAAGCAGCTTTTGATTTTGTGAAGATGGAAGAACAATTGTTAAAATATGCAGAAAGGTGCATATAAATTATCCTTTAATAATGTGTTAGTTTAAGCCATTTGTTTCAGTCATTCATCAACTCATATTTAAATCTTAGAAGTTATTAAAAGTCAGTTTGCAGAAGTTAATTTACGGGACAATCATAAATGAGGAAAAACTTTTCAAATTGTCACTGTAAGCCAGGGGAACAAACTTGTTCATGTTATCACCATGAGTGCTAGTAATTGTTACTGATTAAGATTGATGTCTTGCTTTCTGGATAATGAAATTCTGCTTTTTTTCCCTAAGGTGACAACAACAGAATCCCTGTTATCAGTTCCCTCAAGATCAGAGACCAGCAGAGATCAGCAGTTTCCACGAGTTGGATGCTGCCCTACAACTACACGTGGCCTCCAGACAAGGTGTTTGTGAGCACCCCCACAGCCAACTACACACTGAGGGATTACTGGAAGTTCTACAGGGACATTAACTTCGAGGATGGCTGGCTGATGAGGCAGGACACGGAGCCCCTGGTGTACGCCATGACCCCGCCCGGCGTGCGCATCCACTGCCTCTACGGCACGGGCGTGGAAACCCCCGACTCCTTCCACTACGAGAGCTTCCCTGACAGGGAGCCCAAGATCTTCTACAGCGATGGGGATGGTACAGTGAACTTACAGAGTGCCTTGCAGTGTAGAAAGTGGGTGCACAGGCAAGAACAGGAAGTGGTGATGCTTGAGCTTGCAGGAAATGAGCACATTCAAATGCTGTCCAATGAAACCACGATCTCCTATGTGAAAAAGCTGCTCTTTGAGTTGTGATAACCTTGTGTTGATAGTTATTTTCCTCACCTGTGATGCCTTCCCTTAAATATGGGGAAATGCCTTTTAATCCCTTGATACTTAGATATTTGAATTATTTATTTTGCTTTTTTAAAAGGTTGTTTTCAATTTGCTTGGTATTCTAAATGATTGTTTGTCTCTGATTTGTGTTCATGATGTTTCATAATATTTTCACATTCTGAAAATTTTGTCAAATATGCATTTTGGTGCCTCTGGTGTTGTGTCCAATGGTCATACAGACTTTCATTTGGAGACTGTGCAGCCCCTTGCACGTGCCACATGGAGTTATAGATCCCAGAGTTCCTTTGTGTGGTCTTTGCAGTTTTGGAGTGGAAGGCTAGGAAGGATGGCAATTTTGGATGCCCAAGGGAATGATATTAACAATTTGGCAAACACAGTAAGCATTTTAAAAGGTCTTGCATATTCTGATCCACAGTTCCCAGTGGATTAGTTTGTAAATGTGCATATCTACTAGGGAAAATAGGGAAGAGGTCTGCCTGGAACTGTGCTACCATTGTAATCCAGACTTTTATTTATTACAGCCTGTGGGGGGGAAAGACAGATGTGTGAATTACTTGAAGCTTCTTTATTAGGTGCCCTACTGGGTTATTTTAGAAAGAGGAAATGGTTTGCTCATCAACTTCTAGAATCCCTGATCACATACAGTCTGGAGTCTGAGGAGTTCTTAGCCTGTGCTTTATTTCTCAGTGAGGGAATGAAGCTAAACTGTGGTTGGTGCTTGTAATAACTTGGAGCAGTGTGGAGTAGCACACCAATCAAAGCTAATTGAATACTGGCAATCTCTAAGGTATAGAATTGCATTTCTGGGTGGAAAACAACCTCCTGTGGTGGAAATGATAATGGATGGTAGGCAGTATTTAAAGAAAAGTGAACTTCTGAAATAGAGTGGGGAATGAAAACCAGTATAGAATATAAACCTTGTTCTCAGTCAAATACTCTGGCTCTGATCCAGTTATCTGACTAAGCAGTGACTGGATCAACATTGCATTCCACTGAAAAGAAATTTTTTGCTTTAGGACTAAAAGTAATTTCCCATAGATTACAAGTTTCATTTTTGCTGTTTGAAGAAGCTGGGACATGTGGTTCCTTAAGTGTTTCTATAAACTGCTGAACACGCAGTTCTGTAATTTCCTACAGTGTTGTTCTACTCAATGTTAAAATAGTTATTTCAACTCTGAACTCCACAGAAGTTCAGGTCTAAAGGCCATCATATCTACCACCCTGATTACAGATGTCCTGTTGGAGAAATAGTTATACTCAAAAATTTTCTCTTGCTTGCTTTAAAACAAATCACCCAGTTAGACCGCACTTAGTTTTCTAAAAACACAGCTTGGAATGCTTTCAAAATGCTAGGTTCTCCAAGAAAAATATTTTAAGAGTTGCAGAAACTCATCAAACTATTAAGGATTTGTTACTTAAGAAACTGAATTTGTCTAAAGGCTAAAGTTTTAACTCTTTTGGTAGCATGCCTAAAATGTTTTCTGCCACTGGACATATCAATAAGATCTGTTGAACTGACGAGCTTGAACTCCTGCTATTGTAGAATGGAATCAGGAGGTAGTTTTAAGACTTTAGTTTTAATTCAGAAATCTTTTGTTTATTCAAAAAAATTAGAACTAGAGTCATCACCAAGCTGATTATCTTACTAGGTTTTAACTTCCTTATGTAGCTTTGTTTCCCCCTCTGCATTTTTTCCTAGTGCTTATGTTGAGGGAGTGTAGACGTTTTCCTGATTTTTAAAATAGATCATCAATCTTGTCCTCACTTGTCCAGGACCCTATAGTCCAGCAGCAATATTGCCTAGACTTTTCCAGAGTAAGTACTGACTTGTCCACAGCCTTTGCAATGTGTAACTGCTGCGATTGGAAAAAAAAAACCCAACAAAAAACCCCACAACCAGTCAACTTAAACAATCAATCCCCACAAAAGAAGAAGTCCTACAACAGCAAGGAGGGAGAAAAAAGCCAACTCGACCCCTCCTTCAAAAAATCCCCACAGAAATTGCCCTTTAGCCAAGTGATCTATTTTATGCAGGGCTTGTCAGCTGGATAAGCTTCAGGCTTATGTTCCAAGACTGCTCGAAGATGATAAAGCTCTTCCTTGGTCTGACTCAATTTTTGAATAAATGGCTATCTGAATAAATTACAGAAAACATATAATCACAATCTGTGTTTCTTGCTGAAGGAGAATGCCTGTTAATAAGCACTGGATTGAGTGGAGCTGGAGGCTCTATTGCAGGATACCAACATAGACATCAAGGGCTGAAAAATGAGAAAACAATGTAGGTAAACAATTCTTAACCTGATCTGGAGAATGTTTGTAAGATTCATTTGGATCCTTACCCATTAATCAATAGCATTTTCAGTCTCCTAGCAAGAATTTAGCTGCAGGGTTTTTTGTGATTTGAAGTTCCAAAATACATTATTCAAAAAATGCTTGGGCTCTTTTCTTTAGTACTTTTAAAATACACTTTTTGTGACCCAAAAGAAGAAAAAAGCACAACTTTTTTATTATTTTCTAATTTTGGCAACCTAGTACAGTTTCTGAGATTAGTTGGCTGTATCTTTTAAACTGAAGATTTCTATACCAGTTTTCTGTTACTAGAAAAGCCTTGTGGTAGTTAATGTGGTAAAATGAAGCTGAAGGTTTTTCGAGGCTTTTATTTGTTTGTTCTGCTGTTTGTCACTATAAAGCCTTGTTGTACTGTTGTAAAGAAATGTGTGTACCTGAATCCTAAGTACTGTGTAAGAGCAAGCACAGCACCTCTGGTGTTCTTTGATTGCTTGTGGTGCATCTGCAGGATGGAGTTTTATGTCCAGAAAGTGTGGGGTCGTTTTTCCCCCTTCCAAATGATCATCAGCCCTTTCATTTGCAGTTTCTTGTATGTTAGGATGCAGTTCTCACTGAGAAGTGAATGCATTATTCCAGTTGCTGAAGTGGAAGCCCTGCACTGTGTGAGGAGTGGCTGCTCTCTGAGCAGATCCTCTGCAGGGGCAGCACTGAGCACTGCTGTCAGACCTGCTGCAGCCACGGGCTCTGAGCTGTCTCCATTCCTGTGGGGAGGGAGGTCTGAAAAATATATTTTGTGAGAATGTGGCACTTTGATAAGAGGATTAACTCAGGTGCTTTGCCACACTGCACAGCTGAAGTGTCTGAATTCACTAATGTACCTTTGTTATACCTAAAGCATTAATTATGTGTCTCTTTCCATAATTTTTACTTAGTTTTATTCTTCCAGGATATTTTCAGAAACCAAAACTAGTCTTGAGGACCAAATGTGTTTCTTATTTTTGGCAACTTGTATAGACAATGCTGAAGAAGCTTTCAGCTGTCATTGTAGTACTTCTGAAAAGGTTCAGAGTCACTATGTGATTTGTACAAAAGCAGAAAGCTTCGCTAACTAGCAATAATTGCAAAGGACTTGCAGACCAAAGGAAGGAATGTTTGGTATTAAGGTAATTCTTGGAGCACAGTGTGTTCAAGGCCCTCTTAAATTCAGGGAATGTTTGGCAGTGACTTTGCTGCTCTACACTAACCAGTATTTTGTACAGAACATATTCTGAGGCCTGGCATTTTATATGTTCTTGTGTATGAATGTGTTCAATAGATTTTGAATATTTTATTGTCAAATTTGATAATATAATAAAGTTGATCTAATACTGATTGTCTCCTGTTGTGAATAATGTGCTGTCTCAGTTCTCAGAGGAAATGAAAACTTGGTGCTGTTTTTCTTCTCTAGAGATGATTGGTGGCTCTCACAGTAATTCTTTCTTAATCTCCCAAATGCACCTACTGTCCTGTGGTACATTTGGAGTTCACTGTTAATTGTTCTTGAATTTATGGAGGTGTGGGATTGAGTCTACTCAATTTCTTTTTGCTTGCATCTTGCTTGTCTTGTGTTAAAAAAACGTTCTCAGGTTGCCTTAGCTCTGCTCAGGTAATTATTTTGAGATTAGTTCCTCAGTCATGAAGTGTTTTAAATGTCTGCAGCTCCTTTATGGTGTTGGTTTCCAAACTGACCACAAACCCATGGATGATGACCATACAGTTTTATAGTTGTATGAAACAATCTTTTTCCAATTAGAAATAGTGCATTGTGGCTCTTAAGAAACTGTAATGCTAGGCAGTGGTTCTGTGAGCATCTGGGGTTTTTCTAAGGTGATAATGACTGTAACACCAGTAGAGTTTTAGTGACTGCTTCTCCTCTCTGCGCCCTAGAGGCACTATTGGGACATCTTGTCCCAGAACAGATCTCATTGATGCCTGCCTCAAGGTTTGACCCCATATGATTGTAGGAAAAAGAGGAATGTGGCCTTCTTCCAGCTCCCTGTTAATATGGGGAGGGTCCTGCACTGAAGCCATGTGCCAGCTCTTGCAAGAAGCTGGGGAGGAAGAGGAGGAGACAGGGTGATAACAGGCCTGGTAGAGTGATGCAAAGCCACGAGAGATGTGTAGGATCTAATGCTGGATTAAAGATGTAACACTGGAGTTAGCAGGGCTTGTGCAACCTCCAAATAACAAAGTTACAGCTGCAGATTGTCTGACGCTATTTTGCTGTGCCGGCTTAAATGATTTCATTAATTATAGGATTGCAGCTCTGAGAAATGATTTTGACTTTCTCTTGCTTGAGTTGTGGCTTTCCTCTAAAGGTCTAAGTTAATAGTTTGTTTTGGTTTAAGACTGATGTCCTTTGTGCTCATTCAGATCCACAGATAAGGTAAGTGAAATATTTAGCTTCAAATCAGCATCCTTTAGGCAAAAACAGAAAGTAGTATGAGCCCAGGAAATGCAAGAAATTCATATGCAACATTTTACTAAAAATAGTGATGTTAAGTTTGTTTCAATGGTTTGTATATATACATATGTGCAGTAGAGGGCAGCAGTATATAGGTTACAGAGGGTTTTTAGGTAATGTTGAATGGCATTTGTGTTAATTTCACCTGAGAGATACAGCATTGCAGGGAAATGAAGACCTAAGTTTGATATCCACAAAATGTTTCCTGCCCTGAACCAATTGTACATATGCAGGAACCTTTTTCCTATCTGATGTAAACAGCAAGAAACTTCAGCTTGATTCAAAGTCTAATAGAATTATCTAAGTGTAAATTAGATATTTGTCCCTATTTTCATGCTCAGATTAAAGCACAAATTGGACACTACAACTACATGCAGTGGATTGGTGTATAGTACTATGATGTACAAAAGAAATCATGTATTTTTAAAAAAGTGCTGCAAATGCTGTCAGCTCTGTTTTCTTATTGCGCTGCTGAATAATGGATAAATCTTGTACCTCAAAGTTTTCACTTTGCTTGTAACCACTGACTCACACCTAGTAACCTTTTTGGGAAGGCAGATTTATTGACCAAGCTACAATTCCATGTATAACTAAAAATGTCACCTTATGTGAGTAAAATCATCAAGACAGATGGTAAATTTGACTGCATGAAAATACTGTGCCTACAGATCAAGTGTTTTCATCACTATTAGTATTTTTGAGATTATGTTATGTCTGAGGTAGTCAAAGAAGGATTCTAGTCCAGGTCTAAGCAAGGTTAAGAATAGCCAGGACCACTGCTGTTATCATAGCTGTGCTAGCAGAGCCTTTGTACCTGTATTGAAAACAAAAGGCAAGATTACAATAGGAAATCTCACTAAACGCCCTTGTGACCAGTGCAGATGAAAGATGACAGTGGGATCCATAAAGAAATCTGGGAGACAACACTTGCAAGGGACACAGCTCAGGTCTGGAAGGACTTTGGAAGGAGAAATTGTGTAGTGAATTCTTAAAGAGGTTTCAGTAGGAGAAAAATCATACAGCAAAGAATGGTATAATCTCTGATATGTGTGAAATCCTCACTCTGCTTGTAACTGCTTCAGCCTTGAGCTCTTGTGGTTTTTCTAGATGCAGGAAGTGCTATTGTCCCTGTTTGACTCAGACATAGGTAACTTGTTTGAATTCTTTTAGGTGGAATCTAATAATGTACCCTAAACTCCAAAGTTCTCTTGTCATTAAACCATCTTCAGTCTGCAGATCATTTGCAAGTGAGAAAGGGCAAAGCAGCCATACCCCTCTTGGATGGAGGAAAGAATACTTGAGGAAAATGTAATGAGTGAATAAATGCATTGTCTGTATACACATTCCTTGTTAGTAATTTCATCTTGCTGAACTAACTCAGGGTTCCAAAGCCATTTATCCCCTAGGAAGGTGCATCCTTTTTTTTTCAACTGCTGGTGAGTGTATGTTGCTTCACACTTTCCATGTTTCTATTATGTCCATTAGTACTTTTATGCCAGGCCATGATGTGATGAAGAAAAACAGAGCTAAAATAGGACATGAAAGGGGGGAATGCCTTCAAAGTGGCAGTAGGTTTATGTTGAATATTAGGAAGAAATTCTTTCCTGAGAGAGTGGTGAGGCACTGGCCCAGGTTTCCAGGGAAGCTGTGGATACCCCATCCCTGGAGGAGTTCAAGACCAGGTAGGATGGGGCTTTGAGCAGCCTGGTTTAGTGTAAAGTCTCTGCTCATTGTAGGAGACTTTGCCCATGATCTTTAAGACTCCTTTGAACCCAAACCCTTCTATGAACATGAAAGATTAAAAAAAATCTACCAAATATTCAATTTAAAAGTTCCTCAGTCTAGTTTTGGCTCCTAATCCAGTGACATAAGCCCTTTCCTCCTTGCTTTCAATTCAAACCTTTCCAACCAGGCTTTTGTCATTAAGCCCAAGGTTTTTTCCTTGTTTAAATGATGCTTAAATCTCAGCACCTCATGCAAAAATAAACCTTCCAAAGCCAAACACAGCATGAAAATCTTCCACACAGACAGAAGTAAATTGTTGACAATCAAGTCTTATGTAGAGTCTCTTTTTGGAGAGAGACCAAATGCTTCAATAATGGCAAATTAAAGAAACCCCAGTTTTCTTAGCAGGCATGCCTATACAAAGATAGCATTTAGCTCAGAGCTTAAGGGTGTCAGGAAATCAGAAAAGAGAACTGAAATGTCCGGCAGCATGAACAAGTGAGAGGCTGGGCTGGTAGAATGGTGTCTGTGGGGCTATGATGTATTTGTGTTTGTTTTTAAAATCTACTTCTTCAAAGCAAAAGGAAAATTCTGACTCCATGAGAGAGAAGGAAAAAACATGGAGCTAGCAGGTCTGCAGTTACTGGCATCCTCCATCAAAGTCTACTTACCAAGAGCTAACTTGAGGCTCCCTGGCCAGAAGAGGGTGATGTTGGTTTGCTACAGACTGCAGCTGTGGGAATCCTGAAGTTATCAAATATTTGCACGGGACCTATGTATGTATAGATCATTTGTCTTAGGAGAATGCTTCCTGTGAGAAGCAGCAAAGGATCTGGATTTACATGAAGATAGAAAACTTTGTCTCCTTTTCTCTAACTCCACTTAGCTAGAACTCAGTCAGCACTGCAGGTCTCAGAGACCTCTGCTATTCATGGGGAGTGAGGTGCCCAGCTCTGGTCTCTAGGCTTCATCTGAAGATGTCTCAGTTCCCAGCTAAGGAGTTGAGACTCACCTAAGGCCCACAAGTTTCACTGTATTTTGCCATTTTCCATGTCTTCCATTTTAAGAATACAGACCATAGTTTACTTAATCTCCCTGTTCAGACCAGCCTGTGCTATAAATTCAAGGTCATCATGTTATTGCTTTTCCAGCTGTTTTTGTTATTAACTTTCTGAGGAGGATCACTTATTTACTACCACTGAGACAAGGACATAAACACACAAGACAGTACTATACATCTCTAAAACAGGAGTATCACCTAATTTACACAAGAATCTGTTTCTGTTGGAGCTTAACAGTAGAACAAGACAAGTTTTATTACCTAATTCATTTGTTTATGATCAGTCTAGAAGGGTTCCATTTGTAAAGTAAAATTTATACCTTTTGTGATGATAATATCTCATAGGATTTAGGTAAGGAATTAGTTTGGTCCATAGCAAAAGTTAGAGAGAGCTTTACCAAATTTATTTTTAAAAATTGCCAGATTTTGTTAATCCATAAATTAAATCCATTTTGTTAATGTAATAATGACCTGTTGGATGTATGCCCAAGTGTGACCAACTACTAGCAAATGGTTTTTTCAGAAGCATTAAACAGTGAGGTGCAAGAAGAAGAAGAAATACTGCTGCTATGATTCTCTGCTTGTAGCCTCTGTTAAATATTTACATTTTCAAAGTTTTATTTAGTTTTTCAGCTGAATACATTTTCTGTAATACTAAAGGCTGAACATCACCTATTTCTGTACAACAAAGCAGCCAGGATTTGGGATCAAATTTACATGAAAGAGTCATCTTATACTTAATGTAAGGCTGTTTTTGGGAATAAATATTTAGCATCAAGCTCTTAAGAAGTAATACATATTAATGGAATAGAGTAAGATACTGTGCATTTACTCCTTTCAGAAAGACTTTTGTAAATGCTAAGTGTATGCTCAGTCAGTGTTTTTTCCTGAATGTTTCAGGTCAATGGAGTAAACAATTTAATTTGTTATTGTTTGTTGTTTGTTCCTGTACTCCAATTAGTGAATTGAGAAATTAAACTGATTTGTCTGGTTTCACTAATGAATAGAAAGCAAATAGAAAGGTCAGGTTCAGACTGAGTTTTCAGAAATGTACAAACACATTATCCATAAAAATGCTTTCATTTATAAAGAGGCATGTTGAAAACAGGAAATGCCTTATTTTTCTCTGCTGAAATGAATCAAGTTGTGATAAATAATAGGAGCAGTAGGGTTTAGAGCTGACCTTACATTCCATCTGTTTTACCGCAACAGCTCTGAGTTCCAGCTGCAACCAACACTAAAACAGACTGGGAATCTCTGTCTGTCTTCAGCATATAGGAGCAGGTTCTGGTGCTTTCTATGAGACACAAAACTGACTGAAGCAGCCCAGAGCACGTCTTGAAGGCTCCTGAGACTTGTCACAAACTTTCACTGATAAGCTGTTAATTATTTCTTTCCTGTTGTCATGTCGTCCTTACTACAATTCAGTTATGAATTGGTTGCAGGGAAAGAACTAATTTTCTCCCAAGCTCTGTGTGTGTGTCATCAAGGCAAGCAGTGAGTCAACATCAGAGCAAATTTGATTTCTGTGGTTTTGTGGTTTAACCCTTTGTAAGGTCCTTGTTTCAAGGTGCTGCATCTGCAGCTTTCCAGTCCTCAGCGCAGGACCACTGTTATCTGCATTACCAACTGCCCAGAGCTGGGGCACTGACTTGTCTCAGCAGCAAAGTAAAAAATTATGAAATGCCTATTAATTCAAAATGGATGTAATGGGTAATTTTCAACCCACTGCACTAGTAGTTTGGGACATAGCTATAAGACTCATTTACTTTTCTAAATAAGGCAGCCTATTTCAAAAGGTGTGTGGGAAGCTATGCACAAATGCAGTCAGTAGGAATTTGTATGCTAAACTCCCACATTACAGTAAAACGTCCTGCACCACAGGAGGTGGCATGTAGGAGTGGGTGGGCAAACTTCAGAACAGAAGAAGGTAGTGTCACTTGAAAATTTCTCCTTACTCTTTATTTATGTATTCAATTACTCGTCCCGGTTTTTACCTCCTAAGCACTCTTATTTTACATGGTTATTTCAAGGCTGAATAGAAGCGCTACATTCTTGATGCAAACCTGTCTTTACTCCCACTTCCTCTTCTCTTTAAATTTGAGATGCAAAATTTTACTGAAACATGATAAACCAACTCCCAGTGCAAGTTCCAAACCTAGCTTGCAGTTGTCAGTTATTATCCAGGACTCCCAAAGATGTTACCATGATTCTGCTACACTTGAATTTAAAGACATTTATATTTTGTAAAACAGTAACAGACAAACAAGTCCTGTTACTGTTTTACAGTTTTGTAGTAACTGTGTTACTGTTTACATAAAACAGGAGAGATACATGGCACATATTGTAATACAAAATTTCATTGGATGCATCAAGAAATGCAACTTTTCTTTTTGGTTCATCCAGGTGTTAGAACTGTCCCAGAACTGGCAAACAGAATGTTCATTGATTAAGAAGCTCTCCTAGTAAAATAGCAGTGTTTGAATTCTAACACTGCATGGCCAGAAAAGGGACAATAGGTGGGTGTCTGCATGATTCTAGAGCAGCAAAATCATCAGGGCCAGCTGCTTGGACAGACAATAGTTATACCTTTGATCAAAGACTGCAGTTTTAAATGGTCACAACTGATTCTAAATTTGCGTGTTTATTAATTTCTCTATTCACAGAGAATTCAAACCTGTGTTTATTGCATTTAAAATTCTCCTCAGCTTTACCATTGATCTCTAAGTTAGATTTGCACTGGAAAGTCAACTGTGGAAGAAAGCACATCTTCTAATTTGTGACTGAATTCTCTATTTCTGGTAATTTGCAAAGCTTCTGCCTGAAAAAACTACATTTAGTCCAGAGACTTATTATATCATGCTTTAAAATCAGCTTGTGACTTTTAAATCCAGTTCTAGACTGGCAGGGTTTCATTAGAGATGTTTCCAAAACTAGTAATTACCCTCCTAATGAGCCCTTGAAGATATTGTTTATATTTATAATTAGATTTACAGAGGACACTCAATCAGCTCAAACACAGCTGGGTGCATGATGCTGGCTGAGACAGTCAATCCACTGCAAAGTCCAGTCAGACACAATTGCCTTTTGACAAAGAGCACTGAGCACTGGGACCTTGCAATCTGCAAAGCTAATGAAAATACTGCTGCTTTGCATATTCCACTATAAAAATGGTGATTCTCTGCTAGAGGAAAGATTTTTTACCTTTTTTTTTTTTTTTTTTTTTTTTGATCAAGCTGACTCTCAGTTGTGGTCCTGAGCTCTCAGTATTTGTGGATATTTGGGGTTTGGTGGGGGCAGGGGGAAAGTGCTGTCTCATTCACTGAGATCCTTAGCCCAAGGACAAGGTGAAATGGTTTCTGACTGAAAGAGAGTAGGTTTAAATCAGATTTTAAGATTAATTTTATTTACTCCCTTAAGTCAGAATTGTTAGAACAAGATGTACAAGTCCAGGATCTTATGGAAACTTTCTTAACTTACACCTGACAGCCAGCCCAGAAATAATGGGGCACAGCACCAACTAACCACAAATCTGCAAACCAGACATTACAGCAATTCCCAGTGTTTAATTTCTATGTTGCTAATAACAAGCAATGTCTTTGACTCTTTAAGAAGAGAAAAGTATTTATGTTCCTATCAGGGTGATCTGATATGTTGTAGAAGTACTTACCTATGTAGTGCTTAATATTAATTATTCTTTACTTTGTAATTTCTTTCTTCTTCAATATCTTTTTACATTGTCTTTCTGTGCTCCATTTATTTCAGTGCTTTTTCTACCCACAGTAAAGTTCTAACCTACAAACATATCCATGAAAACTGGAGGAGCTCCATGGAAACTAAGGTATTCCTTTTCAAACTGATTAATTTTCCTTACATAACTGCCAGAGGATGATCTGGCAGAGCTAATGCATTGATGAAGATGGCTAGAATATGCAGGCAATAATATATTTACACAAACTGATGCTTGCTTTAAAAATTATTTTCTATACTTAACTGCTACTTTTGTCTTCTGCAGCAGGAAACTAAACCAGGAAAGCTGTGTGTTCCATTTTCTCTGTTGGAATGAACATGCTCTTCAAGCACATCAGCTGCAGAACAGAAAGCAAAGTTAGAAAGTTGTTAGTACTACTCTAATTTACTCTAGAATTTTACACAGGGTTCCTAAGACTGACTGATAAAATTTCCCCCTTAATTTTAAAATAAAAATTAATTTAAAAATTAGGCTTCATCTTTGTCACCCAGCTGCAGCAGCATGTTCACACTCAATAATCTCCATTGCCATAGCAACACATGCTTGTCAGATCAGGGCTGAATTGATGCAGGAGCCTCTGTGCAGAAATCTGCTAACCCTTAGATGTGCAACTCTGGAATTCACTAGGATTCCTTTTTACTTTTAGAAATGTAACATTGTTATACAATACAAGATAAACATCTCAACCCCTCTGATCTGTGTGACTTGCTTTCTAATAAACCAGAGTTTTGAAAGGCTTAAAACAGCAAGAAACAGAAGTAGATTATTCAGATGGCAGGTTTTCATGCAGGAAATTGCAAATGAAAATACATTATGCTGAGTTGGAAGGGACCCACAAGGATCATTGAGTTCAACTCCTGGCCCTGCACAGGACACCCCAAAAATCCCACCCTGTGCCTGAGAGCATCATCCAGATGCTCCTCGAGTTCTGCCAGGTTTGGAGCTGTGATCACTGCCCTGGGGAACCTGTTCGAGAGCTCAAGCACGCTCTGGGTGAAGAACCTTTTCCTAATATCCAACCTAATTCCCCCGGGGCACAACTGCAGCCGTTCCCTCGGGCTCTGTCACAGCAAGAAGAGATCGGTGCTGCCCCTGCACTGTCCCTCCAGAGGAAGCTGCAGCCCACCGTGAGCTCTGCCCTCAGTCTCTTCTCCAGGCGGAACAAGCCAAGTGCCCTCAACTGCTCCTCATTAAGCTTTCCCTCTATTTAACATTTAAATAATAGTGCACAAACCGGATATCATCCTTTTCCCTTTGGAGTCAGCAGAGTCCTTCCCCTTTTATTCCTTGTAGAAAAATGTTTGTTCATTTTTTCCCTACAGTCAGTCATAAGATACTCAAGTGCCATTGTCATCATGCACAGCAGGATTAAGCAAGGTAGGGGTGCAGAGAAAACTGATTTGTGCAAGTTCACATATAAAGCTGGCATGGGAAACACTGTTTTGCAGCTCTGGATGAGTTGTTACTGCATTTATCATTATTACCTATGCTACCATTTATATTTTCAACATTGCCTGATTCTAAGAAAAAAAGCAATAATAAAATTTCTCAGCCAAAATTGCACATTTCATCTGGCTCTGGGAATTCACCACACAGATTTCTAGGCCTGGTTTTCACTCCAGTATGCTGTGGTTTAGAGCCTTGGTACATTTTTAATCAATCAAGCTCCAAGTGGGTTATAATAACATTCCTAATTCAAAACATAACATAAATACACAATTTAAATGTTAATCTTTTGAATAGACAGACATTCAGGTTTGCAGTTAATAATCTACTTCCATAGAATATTTATTCTTTTCAAAAATATGTTTTGAGGCCTTTAAAAATATAGAGATAACTATGAACTTCATCTATAGTTTCAGGTTTTCTAACCTCAGGGTCTGAGGAATAATTGAAATCATTAAGTTCTACTATACATTTGTATCTGGGTGACAAAAGATCCCAACCAAGTGTCCTGGGCTCCCAAACATGCAGTGTGCCCTCTGAGTACCCCCACAATGTGTGTGTGCATTCATTCAGGCAGGAAAAACCATGTGTACCCATAAAATTTTGAGTTTGATTTGCTATACTTACCCAGGCTACCATGCAATAGCAATGTTGCTATGGGAACAGGTTTTCAAAAAAGCAGATCACACATGACAGGCAACACATTTTGGGATGTTTTTTGTATGTATTATGGCAGGGTGGATAGCAAGCATATCAAAGTAAAGGCTAACTTGAAGTCTTATATGCCCTGATCTACAATGAGATTCCATTGATCATTTTGCATTATATTTTTTTTAAAGATTCCACAAAGCATTACTTGTTTCCAGGTGCATAGGAATTCTTTTCCCTCATCTTTATATACTTTAATTTGTAATTTTTTACCTTCCTATCAGGTCCTCCCCTTTTATTTTGTTTTTCCCTAATTATATTCATAATGCTCAGTTATTAATTTTTCCTGCCCATTATATACCTCTTTCTTTCTTTTCTCACTCTTTCTCTCTGTGTACATTTTTCTCAGGATTTTGAACCCTTTTTTGTGTATTTTGCAGTCTCCCTTCTCCCTTAACTCACAGTGTTAACACCAGACAAAACATTCAGCACTTGCTCTGACACAAAGGGCAGCAGCCACCCAGAGCCACTGTAACAATACTTAGAGGCATTTTTTCATTAGTCAAAATGGAAATATGTGTTCCTTTCTTCCACCTCCTCAAAAGATAAGAGGAAGAGTCAGTTCTGCTTTTTGTTTTATGCATTAAAAGAACTATGGCAAAATTACAAACTTGAATTTGTTATTTCAAACTCTCTCAATAAATCCATTTTTCAGAGTTTATTTCCTACTGTGCAGAGTAGCAGGTATGATGTTTTCTGTAAACTGATGATATAACCTTTACATCCTAGTAGAGACTTTCAAAAGCTTACATCCCCAAAGCTTTAAAAATGAAAGGTAACACAGGCAGCCAGCTGAAGAACAGCTAAAACCCATGCAAGTGTAGCAGTATTCCAGAAATCTGTTGCATCAATTCCTTCTTTTTAAATGCTCATGAAAATGTTATTAAAGATTTTTGTAGGTCTTGACATAAAAAAATAGTATTTCATGTCTTAATTTGGCTTAATATGCATCGAAGAACACTCCAGACCAATAACTTGCCTGACAAGCATCCTGTCCTGGGGTATAGGAGACATATTGTGCTTCATGTGACATTTTGAGCTGTTAGTCAGACACCAGCAGTGTCAGGAAAACGTCATCCCAAGTGGAAGGTAATATATTCAGATCAGTTCTACTTTTTCAGCTTTCTGATTTCTTCCTGTTCCATGATTATTCTTCTGCATCAACATTTACAGGAATTTGTAATTCAAATATAGAATTTTTCAACCACCAGCAGCCCAAGTTCCATCTGGGATTTGAACAGTCAAGCTGAGCTCCTTCTGCTACACACAATACTTACACCACCACTGCCAATAAATATTGTGAAATTAGAATTCTGCAGGCAGACTTTCTAATGAACAGAACAATTTGCTCTTTCGCACTCTTACTATGATTCTAATTATGATTCCCATAAAAGCTAATTTTATGAGGTAACATTTTTATATCCCAGTCAATCAAAATGTTAGTCACATAACCCTAAATTCATGTGCATACTTAATAAAGTTTTAAAATCTGTTGTGAGTATGAGTGGCATGTCTATATGAACATGCACTGAAAGATGTATAGCACCAATTTCCTTGAGTGATAGTGAACTGTGGGAATTGCATGAATCACTTTTGTTTTTCTTCTTTCTTTTACAGAAACAGAAGACTCAACATAAGCTTTTACAAAACTTAACATGCAACAAGAGTAGTGATATAATTAGTTTATACATACAAAACCAGAAGAGATTTCACAGTTACCCTCTTTACACTTTATGTATTAAATTCATTATAACCACCAAGATCTGCAGTTTTCTACTGTATTTTAACTAGCATTAATTTTCAAATAAAAGTATGTTGCATTTTTTAAGATGCACCATTTAATCTTTTCCATTTGTAGTCTACTACTTCATCTGCTAACTCAGAAATTCAGTGATTCTGAAGTTCACCACCATAGTAAAATTAGTCACTTTAAGCCCTTCTTTAACTACAATGCAGATAAAGTTGTATTTGTCTGGCAAGTACTTTAAATAGCTCCTATTTCAGATGAGATGGCTACCAGACCACAAAACAAGCTGCTGCTACACTGCTGTGCCTGAAACTGTTAAAAATGAGGCTAATTTAGAAAACCAACACAATGCAGGAAATAAATATCAGAAACACAAAGAGTTTGAATATGGTGAGTTTCTCCATTTCTCCCTCTTGTTTAGATGAAAAAGAATGACATATCATTATGTGAGTTATTGTGTGAGGTGGGAAAAAAACCCCAGGTAATAATAGCTTTGTAAAAGGTCTTTAGGCATACATAATGTAACTACTGACTGCATGAAATTCCATCTGTTTGTAGGATGGAAGCAGAGTAAGTCAATATTGACCAATTAAGCTTATTAATTGCATTACAAAACATATAGTGTGAGTAATCCTTACAAACTCTCTGGGGATATTGACAACTTTCCCTGCCCATTTATATGCATTTAGAAGTCCTTAGAAATTTTTTTCTCTTTATAATTTAAATTCTTTGTAAGTATAGCATGAAGTGAGCACTCTCATACAGGATGCTACAGGTATCAACATTTCCTTAGGCATAAACACTAAAATGCATGGCTGTAGCTGGGAAAAGAGTTTTTAAATAGATTTTTATCCACAGACAACAGGGGTTATTGACAGAGCACTACATGGCAAATATTAAATAGTCAGAAAAAACAGATGTAAACATTAGTTCTTTACTGTTTATGCTCAGTTCATTCCTGAACACCCAACATTTCAGAGAATTCCCTAACTCTCCAAGGGTACTGTTGAAGGATTTTGCAGTGTTTTCCTCCTTTTGGGGAGTGTGACACTAGATGGCACATCACACCATGAAATGTGTAATGAGGTGTAAGAAATGCTGCTGGCATTAGAGCACATTACTCATTTAAAAAGCTCCTTAAATCAATACAGTAACACTTCTCTATCAGACTCGAGGTCTGCTTCTGAAAAAAGTCCTTGAAGAATAAATGTCATACAGAATTCATAGGTAGATATTTAATTCACTACTAAATTGATCTTAAGAGGCTGATGCTAAAATACAATTTAATATCCACATGAGAATCATAGGTATTAAGTTATCCTTTTCTTTTAAAACTATTTGCAAAATAATACCAGCATGGTTTAGTTTAATTTGTGGTGCATTACTGTGTTATGTCCAAACCATGATTTTAACTCACATAGCTTTGAGTGGAACTGCCAAACCTGAAATTCAGAACTGATAGCAGTTCTCAGAACTCAGAGATTTTTTGCATATTAGAAATTACTAAGACTATAAAGTTTATCTCTAGTCCTCCAAACCTCATTCTTTCATAAAGTGAGGTTGTATCACAAATCAGAATGGATCGTAAGGTCAAAGCTGTACAGCTCAAGGTCTGGAGCTTTCCAGGCAACCACTATATTTTTGCCTTATGAATAAACTAAAGTGCCTTTTTAGGCCTGTAAATAAATATCTATGATTCACCTAGGTATTATATTTGTGATGCATGGTTGCACAAAACCCTTTAAATTAGATCTGTATTTCACATGCCTTGTAACAGCTTGGAAACATTTAAGCAGGAATCTAGCAGTCAGAGTATTCTTAAGCTGCACTGATGTTTGATGCATGAATCCTGGAACAAAATGCAAAATAATCTCTGAGTACGAATTGGCATGCATTTCTTTTAAGCTCCATGAACAAAAAAAAGAGAGCTTCTCTTTTCAAGATAGAAATAAAGGAAGATCTCATAGGGAAATAATTCAGTCAGTGGAAAACAGTGCTTATATTTGCCTTCATATGAAGGCAAGGAAGTGAGAACATAGAACAAAATGTAATTTTTCTGGAAAAGAAAAGTAATTTTTAGAACTCTACTTCATATAAACTGAGTCAAAAGCCTAGAATGTTTTAAATGACAATGTAATTGAAAGAAAAAGAAATTAAATGGTTGCCATGGTTGCCTCCAAATGCCTTGATATGCTTTCCTGTCTTTATTTTTAATCCTAACTCTGAACTAACTCTGAATTTCTGTATTTTACTGCACATCAGCCATTTTTCTTAAGAAGTCTATGCCACAGCTTGTATCTTTAACTGGTAAGGCCAGACAGCTTTGGGATAGTATGTCCCAGTCCAACCTTTCAGTTCAACATTTTACATGTTAGAAACAAGACTGGAAAAGGATACTTCAATATCTAGCTCCTCTGGTATGTAAAGATAAATAGATAAATAGTTACAGCTTTTTTTCCTTTCTCAGCATGATTTTTCTTGTCTCTGCTTAGATACCCAGCCTAGAATAAGATTCTCTAGCTGTATAACAGGATTTGCTTCACTTGCATAGGGAAAAAGAGCCCATGGTGCTCTAAGTACAGCCAGGCAACCAGCACAGCAACCACAGCTATTTTGGTAGCAGCAGCACCTTACAAAGTGGGTTCCACTATGATAATGTGGTCACAACTGCATCACTCAAAGAGGTTAAATTGTCAAAAATAGCTTTCCCTCAAATGCAGTAATCAGGCTTGTATTTGTATGTTGAAATTACAGGCAGTTTTCCATTGCAAACAACTTTGTGGCAAACCAAAAATACAGGTTTTTTTTTCCCCCTTCCCAATACCCACATGCTGTCCATTGGGTAGAAGGAAGTTTCCTCTGTCTTCAAAATAAAGCAATCCTTTAATAAAATGAGTTTGGACTTTGAAATAACAAAATAGTAGCTGGGAAAATGTAATCCAAAGACAAGCTCTCTCCTGTCATAATGCTGTGGCTAAACCATAATCCCTTGAATTCCATTATTTTTGAAGATCCTGGCTTGTACTACCCATCAATGAGGCTCTGTTTCCAACAGAATGACACTCTAATTCAGACACTTTGGAGTATGCCATGTTTTCCCCTGTACCTTAAGGGGTAATATGGAAGCTGAAACACTGGTCTGCTTCTTCATGAGCAACCAATGCTAACAAAGTATTAATGAAAGAATTCTGTTTGCAGTTATGTCATTACAGAGTGAGGGTGCTTTTAACATATTTTATATAGAAATCATGTTTTAATTGAAGCATTATGTACCATTCCATCCTAGGATGCACAAATTAAATATGAACAAACATTGGGAAGATCTGTATCTAATCTCAGCCAGCATCCAGGCACATAGGGCTGCATAAACTGACAATTATCAGTGGGTTTGGGAAGACTTCATTTTATTTGTGCTATTTTAGTTAGTGATAGTGTTATAATTAGAAGCTAAAAATCCAAGGACGCAGAAAGATTTTGAGATAATAACACAGCCCTGAACTAATGCCATGCTACTGTACTCTAAGGAGAGAAGTTCAGGCTTCAAGGACTACAACCACTACCAGTTCTTAAGCCACTGTAGGATCATGCTGGAGCACAACCATATGTACAAACTTTAAATAGCAAAGAACATGAAACCAAATAACCAGATTAAAAGGCTACTCTTTCAAAAATCACTGGAACTCTGTGCTTTGTACTTTACCATTTCAAGCCCAGACTTGTAGCCTGGTGTTAGCAATCAAAGTCTACAATTAAAGTGAGAGATTCTTTTAAAAAGTCAGCAGTTTCCATTTAGGATAGAAATGAAAGAACTAAGTCTCCTAAACTCCTGATCAACCAGCAAGTTCCCATCAGTTCATGTATTTTTAACTTGTCACTATTGAATATTGAGGTCTAAATATCAATCGAGTCTTGTTAAACTGGATCTTTGATGCAGTGTGGAGAAGAGGTATTTCAAAAACATTTTCCTTTAAAACATAGTTTTCAAAACCAGAACCACCCCAACCAAATTGTAATCCAGTCTCTTAGTGCAGCCACAGTGTTTCAGACTGTACTGCAGCACCACCTTATTTGCAGCAACTAAAGCCCTACAGATCTGCCATCATAAAAGCAGAGTTTTGTGGCATCCCAGCTGGGTGCACTCCTTAGATCTGCATCCTTAATAAACACTAGGTAGTTAAATATCTGGTAAATTTATCCTGACATTTCTGATTTCTTTATTTCTTTGTAAAGGGTATATAATTTTTTAACATTACAAGTCCATATATCAGCAGAAAGTAAAAATTGGAAAGTTGATCACAGTACAAAGCTGATTAAGGAGGAAATAAAAGAAGACAGTGTACATGCTTGGATCAGGAATGTTTGCAGTGGTAGATAATTTGTACACATCTCCTCCACTGTATCTGAACTTATAAGAAATAAATCTAAGAGCAGAAGACTACTATCACTCAGGATAGTAGTTCATGAGGTATAGCTCATGAAGCTACAAAATTACTGAGTACTTTCTTTTAGTATTTCAATTTAACTTTACAAATGGTGTCCTCCATTTTTGCACTCATTGTAAACTACATAATTAAAAGACATCATACTCTGCCACTAAAGAATTCTTTGTTCTCATTCCTTTTCCTAAAATAAATTCAAGTTAAGGTACATTATTATTATGCATGTCTAGGAAAGTAGAACATATCTAAAGCTTTTAAGTGCTCCTTCCCTAATTCAGCTATTCACATTAAATTAAAAACTTTCACTTCAGAAAATGCAGTTGATATTGCTATGGCAACGTAAGAGGAGTGAATCCAATTTTTGGAAAGATTTTCTATCCAGATTTCTTGCAGTATGACAAGCCAGTGGTTCCCCTCTGGGATCCAGTGTTTCTTACCACATGATGATTAAAAGAACTAAGCAGGACCCTCTGCTGGACACTGCAGCTGGCCACAGATTTAACAGTGGCCTAGCAAAAACCTGGAAATCAAAGGTAAAGACCACAAGGACCAGACTACCAATACTTTATCCATAAAAGTCAGTAAATTCCCCCAGTGTAGGACAGCAAGCAATGACAGCAGAAGAGTAAAGTCTTCCAGTCCTTGAGATGTCACAAATTTATGGACAACAGAGTAAGTCAGGTTGGACTGCAGTTTATTGAAAATTGAATTTATTACCAGCAGTAGAGATCTGGTGTTTTCACTCTGCATAGCAATTTTTTCCAGTAACTCTCTGGAAAGGTTTAAGTAAACAGGAACAATTTGTTCAAGAAAAATGATATATCTATGACTGTTATAAATGCCCTGTGTCATCTTATCTACAGCAAATGCAAAGGAAGAAATTGAAATACCTAATATCAGAAAGAGACTGTACTTAAACATATGTCAACTGTACCAGGCTTAGCTGAATACCATATGCCATGGAGACATGACTTACACTCATATCCATATACAAATTATGTGACATTTTGCTTCTCTATCAAATTAATATTTTAAAGGATATTACAGGAATGGTGGAACAAAGGTAAAAATCAGATTATATAGGGAGATTAGCCTTTGGAATTCTCATTATTTAACGTTAAAAATACTTTCATATTGGTCTGTAAAATTTAAGAGTAATTCTTTAAAGAATAGAAGCCAAGATATAAAGGAAAATTAGAAATAGATTCCATTTAATAAAATCTTACCCGATCAAAGCCACCCTAGGCTTAATTTGAAATTCATATGTTTAAAACCACAGAATGGAAACTTCCAGTTATGTTGAAAGCCATGTTCTGCATATAGCCTTTCCCTTTTGGAAACTGAACCACAGCCTTGCTCTTTATTTACTGAACTTTCTCTGTACTTGGTCATCCCTGAAGTCTGTCATTACAGACTCTCTGCCGAGTTCCAGGCCAAAAAGCAGAACTATTTATGAACCTTTGTAGCAGCAGAGGTAAAATAGGGATACTAATAGGAATTCAAGGCATGTATTAACATTCAGGATCTTGAGCAGAATTCTTTAAGCAAACAAGAAGGCAAACAAGAACAAGCTGCAAAAACTGTGTACATTAGTCCTAGATGAACTTTTGCAGCAGAATAAAATGAGCTGTCATTCATCCACTTATTTTTTTTTTTTCATTTTCATTTCCAAATGAGCAGCTAGTTGGAAAAGAATCCTGTTCCCTGATCTTCTCTATGATTTGTCAAAACTAGAAATGTTGCTTGATGTGTTTTCATGAAGAGAAGTGTAGTTCAATTTTTTCACTTGTGTTCAGTTTTGAAGGATCAGTGAGTGAAAAACAACATATATTTGCACATATATCAATGTGGGGGGAAAAACTGGAATATTTCTTAATGACAATGTAGCTATGCTGATGTAGGGATTAGGAAATAGTGATTTTATAGTCTAAAAACTGCATGAACAAACAGAAGCTCAGCAAGTAGAAAATTGTCATTAAAATATAAAGTCAATCTGGTACATGCTAACTAAAATCAGACATATTTGGCTGTTAATTTTGCCTTATAAAACACAGTGATTATCTATCCTTGTCACAGCGCTTTTTCAGTTTGCTTCCAATTACAAAGCACTGTTTGTTAATGTAATATTAGCATTATTACAGTAATATTTTATTGATGCATGTCTGTGTGTGGAGCAGAATTTACTGTTAACCATTGCTATGATTCTTCAGCTTTTTATGGCTTAACAAGGAATGTGTAGTCACAAGTGTTTGCAGCCTAACTATTTAATCTCCTTAATTCTTCTGAGGATCTTACTATTAGCTGGAGTTTGATTTGTTAACTCTAAATTGAATTGAAATTTAAAAGATTTATATAGTACTTGCACATCAATTGTAGCATTAACTCTTCATTGACAAAATTCTCCTTTTGTTGCCACATGGCTTTTTTAAGGTGGTCATCTCAGATGTTTAACATAAAAATAATCGGGGAATTCTACATGGTTTGAGTAGCTTTTGTAACTATAAAAGAGCCCAAGGAAGTACAAATGAACAGTTCTACATATTTTCTATGAACAAGCAAGCTAAGAAAAGTGAAATAACTGTGTAACTATGAAAAAATAATCCTACTACTGGAATTCTAAGAACAGCATAAGTAACCTACATTCCTTTTTTCTCCATTCCACACAAATTCTCTTAATAATCTTCCTTCCACCCAGAGATGAACTGTCAGAGGAATAGAGAACATTCATACATACATATAGAAGAATCATCAAAATCAAAATGAAGAAGGAACAGCCAGAGTGAGTAACCAGACTTCTCTGTTTTTGAGACCACACTTGATCCCATGAAGTCAGAAAATAAAGTGTCATTTTGTGCCTAAACAGAGTTTTTTATTCCATTTGTGCTCCAGAAGAGGAACTGTGTGTGGTGGATTTGAGTATTGCTTTTTTCACATGAACAAAAGCAATCCTCTTCATTCTTCCTGCTCTATTTAAGTAGTTTCCTTGCCTGCTCAGATGACAGTCACATAATCTGCTAATTCACACATGATGTAAAATCTGCCTAATGAGTAGCAAGATTTATTTTCATATAACTGATGACATGTATAATGTGCAAATCTAGACTAGAAATATTCAGCATCTTAACTCTTACTTAACTTTTCTTATTTGCTCAGTTGAATCCACTTAGAAATGGAGATAATATTTGAATAATAGTTGAATATTTCAGACTTTGAACAGAATGCTTGCCTATCATCTAAAATTAAATTATTTGTATTTTTAAAGAAAAACATCAGTGTTTATCACTATAATTGCCCATGTATAGAGAACCTGTTTCTAACACTGGGATGCACAATAAAAGAACTTAAAACATCCATATGCATTACAAAAATGCAGTTTAAATCAGCAATCTATGACAGGGCTTAGAAATGGGCATTAGGATACAATATGCTGTATTTTATGCTCTACTACAGAGAAATGAAATTTATAAATGTGCTGAAGGTTAAAAACTTTTCTAAAACACATGGCCATAGACACTCCTGGAATTATGATAAAGGCTAGTAATTTATCTTAGTTTAAACAAATCTTATAAATTCAATATTGCAATTAATTACTCCATGGAAAGAAAGAGCACCAAGTGACTGAACAGGATGTTTTAGCACAGAGTTACAATTAAGTTCTCCTTTTTTTATCTGGTTGTCTCTGTAACACCCAAGGAAATACCACCAGGCAGGGATTAGTGTCACACTCCTGAAGCTGTAGGTAACAGATATTCCATAATCCTTCACTCCTAGCAGAGCCCCAGAGGGGCTCATAGGAACATCTATAACTTTAGCACATAATGAGGAGAGAGGCTTTGGGCAAGACAAGTGTGTAGGGAGAGGGAAGGTTGTAAATTATTAAATGTTTCAAGAATTACGGCTGTTCCTAAATGACTGCACAGTTACACGTGCTATATCACTTGCAAAGGGAGGTGATTATGAAACAAAGCAATACTAAACAGAATGCTGAAATCAGTTTAAAGAACTCAAGAACTGTTCTCTTTTGACAGGTTTATATCATAATATTCATAAAATATCTATAAAGATAGCTTTTTCAAAACCTAGTGAGACATTTAGCCACAGCATTCTGCTACTAACAAACAAGCTAATTAAATAAATGCTAGCTTGGATAGGCTTAAAAATGCTGCAGTACAATAAACATATCCATGAACTAATCACTTAGAGTGTTGATGCTTTGATGTGCTTCTGAGGAAGAAAGCTCAGAATATACATCTGGTTTTCATATGGTACTTTATGTCAGACCATGTGGCCAATTGCAAAATTTCAACTTGCTAAGATCCTCATTGTATTTTCTCTCACTCTTTATTTTTTCTAAAGCTTCCACTTAAAATTATTTGTAATAAACAGAAGAATCCCCTTCAAACAGCACTAAATTGAGTATATCTCTACATAACAAAAGTCAAAATCAACACTCCAGCTTGAATGTATGTTGTGCACCTCTTTGTTACTGGAAAAGTACATCTTACCTTTATCTTTGCCAATTATGTGCATGATCTTAAACATTTTCTCTGAGAATTGCTGCTCCTCATAAAACTGCAAAAATATAGAAAAAAGAAATGGTCACATTGTACTTTCTTAAGGTCATAATATAAATTGTCACTCCTGTTACTATAGAAACAGAGTGGATTTCGTCATTCTAATGCATGCAGTGATAATTGTTCTGCTTTCAGTCTATGGATAGGTAGTTAATGGTGCCAGTTGCTGTTAGCACAGACACAGACTATTGTCATCTAAGCACAAAGCTGCTGTCTCCTGTTCTGTCACTGTGAGCTTTCCTAACCATCAGCAATTCATAGGGGAACATTCAGGCAGAATGAAGAGCTGTTCACAGGCCTCTGTCTGTGGCTGAAACAGAATTCCCTGCAGGAATTATGTTCTCAAATGAAAACCAAATAAATATGACACAGCACAGAGTGCTTCTTCAGATTGTCCTCTCACGTCATTGCACAAAAACTGTTTTCTGAGCTTATAAAATTTGCATTGCATTGAGAAAAGGTTCCATTTACATCCTATCTATACAGCAAGCTTTCACTGGTACAGCCAGATACCACAAGCTTACAACACACATCTCCGTGCAACTGCGTGTTTTCACCTAGAGATTATAAACAGATCAGTGGGTACTAAATAAATGTAAATACTGCAGTTCTGGGAGTTCACAGCTATTCCACAGGTGCTCAAATTTAGGCTCATTTAGAACACACAAGTGAAAAGTAAGGCAAAGTGAGAGCAATATGGGATAAGAGAACAACTGTCCAAATTCCAGCATTGCCCAGTTTCAATCCAGAACTCAGTTGTATCAGTTTTAAAACAGATGGACTCTAAAATGAGCAGATAATGGGTTACTAAAACTATTGTTATCACTTTTGCTCAGGTTTGGCTTAAAACATGAAAGATTTACTCCCAATCAATTATTCTCAGTTCATGTTAATTTGGTGATAATTAATGGAAGTTGTGGGGAATTATCTCCTTATAGGAGATGCAGCTAATGTGTAGTTTAAATATTAATGAGCTTATTCTTATAAGGATAACTGCAATACTTAATATAGATTATTATTAAGTATTAATATAGATTAGTCAAGCATATGGAGGCTTTACATAAAATTGACATGCTTCAAATCAATCGGGTTATAGGTTACCTATAAAACACTGTTTTCTGCACTTAGCCTTCCTCACTCAACACCGTCAAATACACAAATTGTGCACAGGATCGTATTTCCCTCTGACACATGTCTGTGCAATTTGGTTCTGAAACTCTTTCAGAAACCAATACTATGTGAAAAGCAATTGGCTTTTCTTGTCAATTTTCCCAGTCTAAAACTGACAAAAATGCTGTAATGAATTAGAGCAGTGTATAATCAAAAATAGACATTTATGGAAAGTACTACGAAAACTGAATTATAACTGGAATTATACTTGGAAATGTCTGTTTAGAGGTCCCACCTGTGAACACAGAAAATTAAAACAGACAAAATGTGGATGGTGGTATAATTTGTGAATACCTATAATGACATTAGCTGTTGCTGGACACATGAAACCACCAAGGCATACAACTTCTGTAAGGATTTTTTATGAATAATTTCTCCTCAGATCCTAAGAACTGTAACATACAGATTCTTACTCATGAGATTTTATGCAGTGTATCCCTGCATGTCTCTGACCCCTGAGGTTTTCCCCAGTTCCCCTGGGAATCATCTCTCTGTTATTCATACATATGTACATACATACCCTACTTATTTTGTATTTAGGTCACATCAGCTATGCTCACACAGCAGCACCAAACAGGTCACCATATGTCCAAAAATTCCACATATATTTGTTATGTATGTGCATTCTGAAATACATTCCGTTTACTACATGAGCATATCAATTTACTACAGTGAGCATATACACTGGTTCAGAAAAATGTTAACCACAATTAGAAATTTGGCAATATATTGGTTACACAGCAAACTCAGCCTTTTGGAGAAACAGCAGGGGTACTGCATGAGTGCTCCATAGTGCACATACACATACAGTTTTCCCACAAATGTCAGGCAAATATGATAGCCTTGTGTTTTCTGAAGATTTTACTTTTTTGGCAGACAGCCAGGCTGAAAAGATTCTGCTGGAGCCCTATAATCCATATTTGGTAATATCTCACTTCCTAGCAAGCATATATAAAACTATGTGAGAGAAGAAACAAGGTTCTAATTCTCCCCCCTTTGACAAGAGCCCAGAGGAAAGAAAACCAACAGTGCTCTCTGCTAATGTGGGTTGCTGCAGAAAGCTGGAAACGGCTGTGACCATGATTCCTGCCCTTCAGGCCTTGGCACATTTGCCCACAGCCTGGCTCATTTGCTCAGGACAGGCACAGAGCTGGGACTTGGAACAGAAACAAAGTGTGACCAGTGAAGTCGTGTTGACTTTTTTTTAAACAAGTATTTGCTTTGAGCAAGTATAGCTCATACTATAATAGCTCATAATAGGAAGAGGGTAATTAGGCATATTTCAGTAGCCAACTTGACTCCCATAATACTTTAATACAGACAATATTACATACTTGACCTTCATTAATGATACTGCAGTGTATCACAATATACTGTTTTCTAACCTGAACTGAGCCAGAATGCACTGTGTGGCAAAAAGAACAATGAAAATTAACTAAGAACAAATTACATAATGTGGTATGAAGAGCAGCAGTATAATTAAAATTTGGAGAGCAGTAGTGCAGTAAAAGAGGCATTCTTTTCCTATTCCAAGTATCAGGTAATGAGATCAGTACCTTGTAAGTAAAACTGAAGCATGTAAAAACCTGCCACATTTCAAGACAAATCTCCTATGCAAGTGCAGCATCTTTTATGATGAACAACGCAGTCATACAAGGCTGAATGAACTCAAAGACAAAACAGCTGGAAAAAGTTCACTGCAAAATACATCTACAGCTCATTTGTGAGCTACTTCGATGAGATTGCATCTCTTCTTCAGGGAAAGCTGGGGAGGGAATCTGTGTCTGTGATCCAGGTCTTTGAAATCCTGACAGATTTTGCACACAGAATAAAATCTGTTTTCTTACAGGTGTCTTTTGTATGCAGCTGTTAATGTTCTTGATAGCTTTTGTGCTTTCATTGCATTTCCTTATACTTGGCATGGTGGGCAACACCACAACAAACAGAACCATCCTCACATGTACCAAAATCTAGAGCTCACAGTTCACTTAATAGAACTTTTCAGACACTAGTATGGAATACTTCCAGGCCACACTCCTTTACAGCTATTAGAGAGGGGATTGAGACAGGAAATTACTTATTAACAACATTTTAATGTAGACTGCCCTGTTCAGCAAAGCAAATTTGGTCTGGAAAGAAACCTTTCCCCATCAGCTCTTAAAATGATTCAGGTAATATTCTTCCTGATCAGAAGAGTAACCAATTTCCTCCTGACCACATCCTTCTCTGTTCTGACACATAATGCCATGAAATAAAAGCCTGTAGGCACATGCTGGAGTAAAAATATTTTTAGATTTTTAATCCCCTGGCTAGATACAGCCATATTAAATATAGATTACTTTTTATGCCTAGAGATAAAATGGAATGAAAATAGGAAAATTGTCACTGAATAAAAAAGAAGTGTGGCAATGAAGGTATATGATGTACTGTAGATAATACAGTATAGAAAAAGTTAATGTATATGTTCATCATTTGAGGCAGAACAATGAAGATAGTATTTCTGATGTCTATAATATTAATAATTTATAAATATATTCTTACTCCAATTCCATGACTGAACCATTCTTGAATTTAAAGGGTCTTATTTTAAAATATTCTCTATACAAAATGAGATTCAAGCCCTGCAACATCCATTTACATAGTCATGTCTTAGGACATAGAGAAAATATAGCTATTTTCCATTTAAAAAATTCTAAAGCTCAGTGATATTTGTACTTAATGCACAAAACTTCAGCTCCTTTGGCTAGTCTTGCAAAGCAAAACAGTCCCATTGTGATGAAGGATTCCAAATACAACTTAGTATTATAAATAGTATGACAAGCTGATCTTTCAACTAGAGTTTCACTGAACTGGTACTGTCAACAAGTTGGAGTTTTCCTGTTAAAATTATAAATAGGTTGGATTTCCACTGAGGTTTCAGGATATCTTCTTTTGTTAAGGATAACATTTATATTTTCTAAAAATACATCTGCCTTTAATACAGAAGTACAAATCAGGCAAACCAGTCAATCCTCTCTGTGCAGTTGCCCACCCAAATGCCAAGAGTTAAGTGAAATAAATTTTACAGCTGCAGTGAGCAGTGAAATGGCTGCTGGGAAGGACTACTGGAAATTGTGGAAATTGTTTGGCTACCCACTGAAAGTTAAGCAGTAGACAGAGAGAAAAGACATTAAATACCATGTTTTAAAATATTACCCCAAATTTATCCAATTCATTGCAAGATTCATATAGACATTTTTTCTTTCTGGAGTGGAGTGCATATAGGATGGACTGGGGAAAATGAAGGTGTTCCAAAGAGAGGCTCATAACATTTATGTTACCTTCAATGGAAGTAGCAAGGCTTTCCTGTGAAAATGCTTCTTTGACTATTCCAGAATCCAAATTTACTGAGTTCATCTGGAAGCTTCCTTTCATTTATCAACTTAAATCCCTTTTTGGTACATCTTAATGACATATATTAAAACCCAAGGGCAAAGAAAAAGAAAAACAATCAAGTCCGTATCCTTTGTGCACATTTTTCTACCCTAGTTACATAAATCAGTCATTTATAACAGGAAAAAGGGACTAACACCTTCACTTTGAACACAGGAGGAATATCAGGGTACCTAACTAGACAGCCAGTGAGGGGGCAAAAGTCCTGCATTTAAAAAAAATTATTTTATTTTTTCCCCCCCAAAATAGTATAATTTTGTGTGTGATTTGGTCTGGTTTGTTTTTTTCTTGTTTGGTGGGTATTTTCTTTTTCCCAGAGATTTTCTTTTCCCAAAATGGCATGGCAGACATCTGAAACACTAATCAACTGAGAGACTGGAAAAGTTCTTAGTGGACACAGCTCTGGCTAGACTTTTCACAGAATAAACACTGCCACTTAGCAGAGACTGAGTTTAAGGGCTCTGCTCCAAAAATAATGCAGAACTCCAGTTTTACCTATTGCATAGAAGGAAAAAACATTGGAGTTCAACATCTTTCTCCTAATGAAAAAGGATTCTTTGGGTTGAAACTCCATATTAAAATGTAATGTTAATTTTTGTGAAGCAAGAATCATTAAATTACACTGAAGCATCTATTATTGCACAGTGTTTAAACATTTTGAACTCATAGTTCTATTTCTGGATACTTCTTTGTCCCTCTTTGAAATTTTGAAATTGTTCACAGCTCAAAAAGGAAACTGAAGGCAGCCTTTAAATAATTGTCTCTGCAGATGAAAGATAACCAAATTTTGAAGGTCTAAGGAGTCAAGAAGAGCACAGTAGCCTGTTTGATTGCAGAGGGTCAGACTAGCCTATATTTCATCAAGTGTTATACATTCTATTTTTAAAAAACCTTTAAACTTGTGGAAATTTCAATACATTGCCGTACATAGAATTGAGAGCATAATCCTTCACCTCTGATATTGAGCTGCCTTTGCAAAATTCCTCTCTCAAAATGTCCTCATAGAAGACTTCATATTAGCTAAAGCAGCCTGCTCACAGAATTCTCCTCTTTCTAAAATCAGGTGTCAGCACACTAAAATTACTTCTGTTTCCAATAGTCCCTGCCCAGTTCTAATCTAATGATCAATTTTCCAACTTCTGTTGTTTTATTTCTCCTCCTATTGGAAGATTATCTTCTACCAATCTGAAGGGAGGGTCATTTGAAAGCCTCACCAGTTATGAGAGACATTGTGCTCAGATTGGACACTGGTGCAAACCTGCAGGAGTCACTAGATGGGCACTGGCTCATTCCAGAGCTGAATTTGGTACTTTGTGTTTACACTAATTGTTTCACCGTTTGAAACAAATGTTTATTTAAAGCTGATTGAGGTAAGAGTTGACACAGTGTGCCATTTATATCATCAATGCCTTTGCCACTTCATCTCAGCAGGTTTTACTTTGAAGAAGCAAAAATAGCTTCATCAGACACTGAAAGAAAATCTTAATGTTCTGGTTAATCAGCAGCAGTCTGTGAAGAAAACAGCAAAGTAATGAAATCTCCACTTCTGAATAATTGTACTTGGGAAGAAGTGAGATTCCAGCATAAATTAATTCTGAGCATCCAGCTCACTTTTCAGCCAGAATCAATCAGTTAAGTACTGAAACTAAATTCACAGCTCTTCACAGCGTACTCTTTTTGGTAGGATGCAGAAAGATTAAAAAATAAAATAAAATTAAGGCACTAAATGATTTTTTTCCTACACAGGAGATCCATTATTGTACAATAGAAATCAGTTACTGATGTAGAAAATTTTAATAACCTTATGTTCTCAATGTTCCAAATCCAAGTGATGGATACACTGGAAGGCACATTGACGTGCATGCCTCAGAATTCTAACTAAATATGATTTACTACTGGAGAAATGTTAGCAAATCCATCATATCACCCTGCCCCCCAGTCCTCTGTTGTATTACATCATGTGAAATCTTTGCACAAAGTTCATAAAGCACTCAACAATGAATTTTAAAGATGAGTCCACATTAACTATGCTTCTCAGACTGAATTTATCATCTCAACAACTTAAAAAAAATTATAATGAAAAGAAAGTAGCTAAAGGGCTGTTTAAGATATACCATAAAACTTGGGGCCTGCACCACCTTGAGGTGACAGGGAAGGAGCCAGCAAAAATTGTACCCACAATGGTATCTTGTACAGGTTCAAGTACCCAGTCACAGAAAATGAGAACCACATAAAGAGAATGTAAGAGGAAGATGCAAAAATGACATCCTGGGTTACAATTGGGCTGTTATGGGTGAGCCAAATGTAGCTCTAAGATCATTCTACCTTAGCTAATCAGAATTTACAACTTGCTTCAATTTAAGTCTCTGAAGTGCCTGAAAACATATTTTTGTAATTTTGTTCCATTACTGCACACATCTGTCTCAAAGAAAAAGTGTCCTTAAGCCCATGAATATAACATATGTTACTCATTCCATTCCTTTGGGTACTTGACCAGTCTTCCAGAGCCCAGTGAAATTTAAAAGCCATTTTAAAAAAGAGCAGAAATTCTAGACCAATTAGAGAGCTGATAAAGGACAAAATCTCTGTGGAAAAAATATCTTTATTGTGACTGGAATTAGCTAGAAAATGTCTCCATTAATCTCCTGTGTTTCAAGGCAAATGTCTAAACCTTTAACATCCCTCAAAAAGTTTTAGCAATTTAACACCTGGAATTCTGAGAAACTTTTCTGAGGAGGAAAAAAGGAATTATTTTTTTACCAAGAAACCCATCACTAATTTAAACTGTAACCTGTGTAATCCCTAGAACCTAACATTCTGATCAATTAAGGCACTTCTCACTGCATAGTAATTGCTGCATCTCAAACAGTTTATCTCCTCACCAATTACCAAATTACTGGACTAATCCTCATTTGCTTTACAGCAGTAAAACAAAGACCTTTGTAAAACTGTGTGCGGTGCTGTAGAATTGGCAGCCTTTACTCCAGTCTTTTCTGCACTGAGTGAATTTTGTTAACTTGTGGCAGTGGGAAAATTATCTATATTTCTTCTATTGTTTACTCTAAGAAGAAAACATGCACAATCTTTTGCTCTCAGATATTTTCTCAGTTAGAGATTGTTTAAATGCTAAAAGATATTTTAGACTGTATGTCAGCAAATTACTGAACTCCTTAATTTGCTCCTTTTTCTGTACCTGCACAAAGAACATGCCCTGCTGATGGCCAAGGTGTGCCACAGAGACAAGAAAAACCATAGGACACTTAACTGTGTATCATCCAGACAGACAAAACATGCAAATACTCAATACTAGATGAGATATATCCTTCAATGTAAGAAAAAGAAACTTCTAGGACTGCTTCCCAAACTTCCAGTTACTGACACAAACACAGACACTGATCACAGAAAACTAAAGGTGCCCTTCCAGGGAATGTTACATATCACACTCCAGCCAAGCTCTCTGTAGTGCCTCTGGAAGAGAGACAGAAGGCAGACATTTTGATGTTCTAGAAGTATCTTAAGTAAATAAAGAGTTGCACACTTGCAACTCTTCTGCTAACACCACCTTCATTATTTTCTACAAGTGCAGCAGCCTCTGCAGAGGGAGACCTGAGCTTTGATAACATCTCTTCTGGTTATTACAAAGGCAAACCACAGGACCTACAACAAAACAGTGTCTTCACAAGACTTTCTAACACCTTCAACTAAAAGGGAAATAAACAAACAAACAAATAAAACTGAAATAATAATAACCTAGGACCAAATCTAAAATTATCACATAAAAGAAACAGATCTGAGAATTAACAGTACATTAACCTGTTTTGTTTTCTGGAAAGATAACTGGAATGACTGTCAATAAATAAGCATCTTCTTGAGGCTTCTAAGAAATAAACCAATTGGAAGCTCGTCAATAAATGAATACTGCTGGAAAGCCAGAACACAGGGCACATAAACCTAAATATGATGGTTTTGCATCATTGTAACAAGAGTCATAAATGTAGCCTTTCCTCTGCTTGTCTCACTATTGAAAGTCCTGCTGCAAGTGTTTCTAAACCACATAAACTTACAAGTTGACCAAGTATCAACTGAGAGTTTAATGTTGCAAAACCAAGTGTAGTTGCCTTATATCTCACCACTCTCTGAAGGATGACTCCTCTTTTCCCTTGCTTGAGAAGCTGAAAGCTCTCTGTTCATTTGTTATGATATCCCAGGAGATCAAGAGACAGAAATTACACTGTCATGACCACAGCTCTCAGCATTTGCTTTCTGACTACAGCATCTCAGATTTCAGTTTTGTTTTAATGCCTGCTAGTGACCCACATCAATGCAGCTCGAAGACAACATTATTATGTAAAAGTCACTACAGAGTCCAAATTAAAGATCTCATAATTGATCTGAATGATGGGTCTATCCATAGCAGAAGGCTTGAATTGCAAGGCTTGCTTCCCCTTCAACTAATGGTAGACTCGTCTGTGGTCTCAGTTCCACTCTTTATTCCTTATTTTAGAAGATCAAAATACAGTGGTTAGTAAAGATGATTTGGACCACATTCATCTCTGAAATTACTCCTGCAATTTGTTAAAGCAAAAGTAAGCATTTTTGCTTTAAAAAAATCACAGGGGAACTAGTGTTTTACTATGAGAAGATCTAATTATTAGTATACAGACAGGCAGTACATTTAGAAATAGAAAAATAAATCTTAAGCAACAGCAAGAAATGAAAGATTTAAAACACCGTCTAGGTAGCTGCTGGCTGCACAAACACCACAAACAAAAAACCCCAACTGGCTTAAACTAGTGGCTGCCCACTTTATGGTCCTTAGACTTCCATTTCCATGGTTTGGGAAAACTTTTATACTTGTTTTTTCATGACAAAACTCAACATAACTGCAAAGATGACAAAAATTATCATAAGAATAGGAAAAGTAAGGCAGTAAAGCTACTTTTGCATACTGCAATAAAATTCTAATGTAGAAATGTCTTCCTCAGCACTAGTTAGCCACAGCTCAGTTTGTTTCAAGCCAAAATTTAGGTGCAACTCAGCCACTGCAATTGCTGCTCAAACTCTATCCAACATCATTGTTAAAGTGATTTTACAAGCAGGAATTATTCAATGTCATAACCAAAGCAGAACTTTGGCCCTTGTACTTTAATCAATAATGGACCACATATCACAAGAAGAAAGATGTTGGTGTATCACAGGTGCTATGAGAACAAGAAAAATCCTGGAATGAGCAAGGTTGGCAAACTGTAGCAGCCAGCCCTGTGACGCTGCCACAGCAGACAAGAACATAAACTTCTTGCTGAAATACTTGGCATTATCAAAAATATATATAAAAATCTATTCCATCTGAACAGATCAGCTCATCAAGGAAGTGTCTCCCTAGCAAGGTTATCCATGACACTTGATTGATTTCCGACATCCCCTAGGATTTAAATTATATCTGCATAAACCAAAGCAGTATAATCCTAGAACATCTCATCTATCCCAGTTATTTCAAGCTAGAAATGTTTTAGGGATTCTGAAGGAGAATTCCATGGTAATGCATCTCAACAGCTGTCAGTATCCAGCCAGTCAAGCAGAGCTACCACCAGGACCCAAGGAAAGCCCCTTTTCATGTCAAGTTGAACAGAACACAAATACACAATCACTGAACTGACATGGAAATGCATCCTCAAAGTGACTTACCCATGGACTGCTGTACTCTTGCTCTCTCACTTTTGTAAGGGATATTTATTTATATTCAGCCCCCTTCCCTTTCACCAGCACAGACATTTACAGTCAACAGATCTGGGAGTGGAAAACTACATTTTCACCAAAGACTGATTTTCTGAAAAGCACAATCACAGCACCACATATGCACCAGTGTCAGACCAGCAGCAGGTTGCAAATTTCTGATCACAGATGGCTGGGCTTGGCTTCAGTCTCCTAGGAACTATAGCCTAAGTTCTTACTGGTTTGTGTATTTTATAGTCCACTTGTACGTCAGTAAAACTAAAACCCATTTCTATGTAATGCTCTCCATGGTTTTAAAATGTATTAGTGTATTCCAGAGATTCTCTAGTAGGAGATCAGTGATCCTGCCAGAGGGGAATAAAGAGAAATCTTTTAAAAGGTCATGTTTACTACATTTGAAATTACATGCTACAGATTTCCTAAGTGGACAGATTAGGCAAAGTGCTACTATGAAATATAACTGAGCTTTCTTTGGCTACTGAATACTTTGGAACAGCCTACAGAAATCCTTTACCATCAGCCTCAAGAAAACTGTTACTGCAGTTCATTTAATCAGAATTCTTGCTAGCACAGGTTCTTGTCTACACATACTTACATGCCAAGAAATCACTTACTACTGAGCCATTACAAAACTTCTGGAAATTACTCTGACTGACAAAGTCAAACAAAAGCCAAAACTCAATTCTGTATTGTTTAGTGTCCTCTCAGAAAGAGGCAGCACATCAAGATTAAAACATTTCATGTGAATGATGAAAGCAAGAATTTTATTTATGCCTTATTTTCAGCCTCTTGTTAAACAAATCTTTCATCTGTTTGTCAAGGAAGATTTCCTCCTTTGCTACCATATGTAATCCTCATGTCAGATACTATATGGAATACACATATGTCTTCCACCTATAAATTAATCAAACTAAAAAATTGCAATGGTTTTTCATTCTCACATGTGGAAGGTTGTGAGTTATAATTGGTAAAACAAATGAAATTAAAATATTATTTTTATCTTCTGTATTTTTTTCTAATTCCTATAATATAATAGCAGAGATAAGAATTAGTCCAAACGATTTAAATAAAGTGATTTTAATCTCATCCAAATCATTCCAATCATGTCTAATACATTTATTTACAGAGTTCAGAACTGAAAAAAGAAATGAGATGATGCTTAATGGCTTTCTACTGGACTTTTCTCTTTCCTTATGTTAGCTTTATCTATGGAGGGTGTCTGATGTTGCAGACACCTATTTTACATTTTTTAGTACTTAAATACTGTTTAACTGATATTTTATACACAGAGGATTAAGTTATCTACTTGAGCAAAGACTTCAAAATTAGTGCTTTCTGATGATATTTTTACTCTACTGAGCAAGAAGCTGGAACTACACAAATTGTTATATTAGCTTGATTATGCCTATGATTAGCTCAGTCTTGTCTCCAGTGCTGGCCAATATCAGACACTGATTGCAAAAGTATAACAATTTGGTATCCACTTTGTAGGCAAACCAGGGAGTTATTTTGTTAGGCTCTGGACTTGCTGTAGAGGTGAAAGCTTTCTAATAATTCTTAAAACCCTACAACATTAATGCAATAAAAATCATACTAAAGTGTACAAGAAGGCAAAATTCTGTTCTGTAGTTTAAACTAGAAAAACTTAAAACCCACTCTTTCTATGTCAGCTTAGAAATCACTCTCTTCCAGAGACTTCTAAAGTCCATTTCTCAATTATTTAGCAATTCTGCTTCTAGATGTTGGGAGCAATATTTTACAGATCACAGGATGGCCTAGGACCCTACTGAAGGGAGGAGGTAAAATGCCCTATTAGATTTGTGGCAGTAGAAATCTCCATGGCAGGTTTAACAGGCCCTGCAGAATCCAGTCTAAATGAACACAGAAAGGTCACAGCTGCAAAATAACCAAGGAAGGTGTCAGAGAAGTGTTCATAGGAAGTACAGAGAAAAGACAGTCCTTTCTAAACTGGAAAGGGAGGATGTAAAACACAGTCTGAGGTTCTGGGCATGATTTTGATCCTCCTTAGGCTATAACCATGGTGATTCAACAGCACCCAGTTCTCAGATCCATCTTGTGTGAAAGATATCTACATTATTGTCTGGGTGAAGGCAACACTTCAATAATGAACTTTTTAAAAGAATTGCTCTAAGTGCTAATTTCTGTGAAGACTTTAGACCTCAGACCTTTTTTTCTATGAAGCTTGTAGATTATTCCCAGTTCCTACATAAGGATTTCCCAAACCCAAGACCTCATTTTAAGACACCAGAGAAACTCAAATTATTTCAGTTTTCTACTTTCACTCACAGTAAGAGCTGGGCTAGATTTCCCATTACATTGTATGAACTGCATTTGGATCTATTTACCATGCTCTATAACTCAGTCTTCCAGCTTGATAAAAAACAGAAGACCCAGAACTGGAGAAATGTATTAGTTTGTTATACCAAGTAAATTCAGAGTGCATATGAGCAAAGGGAGGGTAAAGAAAAACATATCAAGGTGAACATCTTAATAATTTGTGAAGGTTTCTGGTTCTACAAATAATATAACCACTTATGTATTTGAAATTAGGTGTTTCTTGTGAATTCTTGTAGCAGCTGGTAAGATCCCTGCTGCAGGTCATGCATGACAGTACAAGAAGAGTAAACAAAACCAGGCATAGCTTGTCCCAGTGAAAGATGGGAACATTTTGCACAGAGATTGCATTTTTATTTGATTAAAACTTCAGCACTGCTCATGGCATTAAACCATATAATTAATTTACTGGAAGATTAGTTTCAATGCTATGCCTTTTAATAGAAGTTTAACCTGCAAGCCAGAATTTCTGAAGTGAGCAAGACAACCAGCATACTCCAAATACCAAAGTAACTCTTATTTAACAAAGCATATACATAATTCTAAACCAATCCCATAAAGACCTATTGACAGCAGGAACACTCTGTATTAGGGTAAAAAGAGGAGTTACTATCAAAAGTGAAGATGGCAGAGTATTGTTTTTCCTATTCATCAGTATTGTTTTTCCTATTCATCAGTGCTCTGACATGAAAAACAAATCCATTGCAGATCACAATGAAATCAAGGCTTTATATGTGTTCATGGAAGTATAAGAGGGAACTCTTGTCTCAGGCATTCACTGTTAAATTCAGATCCAAATCCTTTGCTTAGTTAATTCAAACCTGCTGCTAACATCCAAGTTGCTGCCCATCCTTCCATGCAGCAGGTTTGCCTCAGCACTGCCTTGTTGATGGGATTTCATACCTGAACAGAATAACAAAGAAACAAATACTAAGAACTGCACTCTGAAATCAAACCATTTAGAGATGAGAGCTCAAATGCAAACCAGCAAGTTCAGGAAAGAGATTATATTTCTCAATGTGCTGTTGACAATGGCTGTTATTAATTTTTGGCTCACAGGTAGTAATTTTCAAGAAATAATGAGAATTTGTTGTGTTCCAGCACAGCTCCTGCACACAGAAGCTGTGAAAATACACTGTTGTCAAGATTCACACAGCAAGAAGGAATGAAAAGAAGGATATTTGGCAGGAAGATATTTGTCCTCCAATGTGCAGGACAAGCTATATGTCTCCTTCATATTCTCTTTGTTAATAAACACAAACAAAAGGACTTGACAACTGTGCAGGGCTCATTTACATATGTGGAGAGCATATGAAAACACACATGATTTTAAAATTTTCTGTCTGAAAAAATGTACCAAATATCAAATCCTCATGCTGCTAGTTCATTCTTAAATACATTCCACACCCAATTATTTTAAAAGAGAGAGAAAGAAAAAAAGAAAAATGCCACCAAACTTCAATGCTTTAATGCTTAGTCACTACCTGCGACTAAGAAGTGTTTCCAGAGGACTCCAAGTGTATTTCAACATTTTATTTTAGTCTCCTGACTGAAAATTCAATTTCTCTTTGTCCTCTGGTATCAGTCTTAACAGATGTTGCCTAATGACAACATTCTGGTGTTCTAATAGCAACAAAAGGAACAGCTACCTTATTTTACGACCTATGATGGTTCAGCACCTCTTCTATATTACCATTAGATTAAATTGTAAGTAAATATATTTCTTGGCAAGTTTTCATATCAAGTGACACTGGCACAAATAAATCCAAAAAATGTTAACCTACTAAGCAAATAGTGTTCCATTGCCACAGCATACAGCTTTTGGTAATGGTGATTATTATAATGAACAGTAAAAAAAAAATAATTTAAAAGTCCATTTTACCAGATTCAGAAAATAGAGAAACATTTAAGGTTGTATTCAGTGCCTCAGCTGACTTACAAGGACCACTTGTTCTTGACTTGCAAGCACCACTACTTGGATGGTTGCTTACCTCAGAAGAGCACAGATCATATCAGAAGGAAGAGAGGATCAAGTACAAAGAAATGTTTGTGGATTTTTTATGAGGAAATAAATGTGGAAAGGAGAATTGATATTAAGTTTGAAACGAGAGTCAGATAATTCAAAGTTATGATTCTCATAATTAGAAATGGCATTTCCCCTGCTCTGCCATGACACTGCAAAGCACCTGCTCACAGGAGCTTCACAGCAAACAGATGAGAATCTTCTTCTCCAGAACCCACTTGTGAGCTCCTAAACCAGAAGATAATGTTATGTCTTCTCTTTGCTGAGCTTTGCTGGGATGTAGAAGAGACTGAATTGTTCCAGTAAGAGCTGATATGACTTAAGCCAGCTGGAGCCTTTACCCCAGTGTAACCTTTCATGTAGATGAGCTCTTGAGGGCCCAGACTGCTCTGCTGGGTGAGTGAGTGCTGAGCACAAATGTGAAGTTTTGGTCTAGAGCAAAGCCTATGGGTGTGGCTGGGCTTTGTGAAAAGCTCTGCCTGTAGAATAGAAAGGTTTCCTGCTGCCTGTCTTGGCTCTGAACTTCTGCTTTGTTCAGCCCTTGAGGAAGCGACCTGCAAAGAATGAACTTGCAAGATGTGGCAAATAAGGTTTTAAAGATGCAAAGCACATAGCATTAACAAAAGCAGAACTGCCAGGTGGTAAATAAGCTTAATGAAGAAATCCTACATATCTTAACAAAAATCTTCAGGACACAATGTACAAGAATAAGCAATGAATATCCCAACAGTCGGTCCACCTCTTTTGGCTAATATTGAGCCTGCTCTTATTAAGAACAAACTTTTAAAGTAAACTCTACACTAAAAGTTTTAAGCCCTGTTATATGAGCTAATGCTTTTTTCAGTTCTCATTCCCTCTCCCAGGAGAAATTATCTTCATACTGCATTCAACAAATATTCACAAGCATGATCAGAAGGGTATATATTATTTATTTCTGCATAAGTTGCAGAATTCCCTTGCTTACTTGGGCACTCTTAAGCATTTGAAAATGAAAGATATTTCACTCATCTGCCAAAATAGGTGACAGAACCTTTGACACCAATGATCTAGGGGGATGCACAACATAAATTAACCAGGCCTGTTGCAATAAATTGACAAATTGCTTTGACAAAACTGCTCAGCCCCAAATGGTACACAGTAATTAACAGAAGAGGGTCTAAGCACCTCATCAACAAGAGGAAATTCAACACTTTGGATGTCACTGCCCATGGCAGGGGATTGGACTAGATGGCCTTTAAATATCCCTTTGAACCCAAACTATTCTATGAGCAAACACTTTTTCTAAAATTGAAGTATTGCATAATAAAATGTCTACATTTTAAGTATACAACTTGACTATTGGAAAACTTACTTTTAGCAGGAAATATTCCAATAGAAATGGGGATTAAACAGCTTAAAATTTCTGGAACTTCTGCCATCATGTGCCTTGAACTGTTAACTTGCTACTTTTCCAAAGCTCATGCCTTTATGGAAACCATTAATGAAGAATGGGGCAAAATTTTCCTTGGAGGAAATTGTGCCTCATTCCCCTTTCCCCTCAACCCCCTTAGCCCCTCAATTCAATTCTTGATTCCAATTTCAGTGAAGATACAATTTTTAAAATGGAAAAATCATTGAGAAGAAGAAACAAAGTTATTTAAATGCTTTAAACAAAATCACATTTCTGTTCATTCTCAATTTCACATCTAAATGGCTTGTGGCAAATGCTCAGCATAAATAAAAGTTCATAATCCTTTTAATAACAATTTGCCTGCTGTTTAAATCCATTTTATTTTTTGGTTAACTGAAGATATTTTGGAAAATATCATAAAGTCATAAGAAACCAATTACATTGTTTGTTGGCATAATCCATTTTTTATATCACAGGGTGTGAAACTGCTAAAATGCTAAAACTGGAAATTCAAGGATGAAGCCCTGCAGAAAAAGAACTCTGAGAAATAATTTAGGGTGTTAAGTGTCATTTTCTTATTCTTTTAGTTAGCACTGGAGTAGGAAAGTATTTAGCATGGAAATCCAGTGTGAAGCCTTCAGTTAGCATCCAACCTGGGCAGTGTTCTGAGGGTGAGATGATCTTGGACCTACTGTACAGTTTGAGGTACTTCTGCACCTACCACAGTGAACACTTTCAAAAAATGCACTCAAGTGCCTGCAGGAGATAAGAGCAAGGAGCTTGGCAGTCTATCAGTTGAAAAACAAATTGCTTTGATAGTAGAAACCAAAAATGTTTCACCGGAGGAGAATATTATGCTATATCAGAAAAAAAGTGTTAACATCTCACAAATTCTGAGTCAGCAAGTCACTGAGATTTCTACCAAATTCACATGTTCAGGTTCCCCCTCCCTCCTGATTCACTTGTTGCCTAGTCCTTAGAGGAATTAAGGATTTAAATAATCAGTAAGTTTTTAAAACTGACTACCTAGTGGGAATATCTTTAATCAAAAAATTGTAGAGCACATAGCTCTAAACATTAAAATCAATCTTTCAAATCCAGAAAGAATCACACAATAAAGCCAACTAGAAAGATCAACCCAAGTAGCCACAAATGCTTGCATGTGGATTTTTTAGTTTGGTTTTCTGTTTGTTTGGATTTTGTTTTCCACCAATAAAATTAGAAAGAAATAGAAAAGCTGTTCAATTCCAGACTTTGGTCTGATCTTTTTGATTTGTTTTTATTACACAATGTGTTCATTTTGTCTCATCTCTCAAATATTTTTTGCTCAGAGATTTCTATTTTAGCAGACATTGAGTTTGTTCTACAATGCCCATGGAACTTTTTCCTAACTATTTATTACAGTAATTTTTTCACCAGATAGGCAATGTATGCCTTCAGTATGGACTAATACTTAATGAATCTTGTTTCAATTAGCTTAATTCTTTCCCTCCTCCCTGTACTACTTAATGATCTATATTCAGATCAAATATTCTTGAAATAATCTGTTATTCAATGTTAATCTGAGAATCAAAGTCAATTTTTTTACTAGAACCTAATAAGGCAAACTGTTTATGGCAATTATTCAATATTAAACTAACTTGAATTGCAAAGCATTCTGAAATTTCCCAACTTGGATGTCCAAATGTAGGCAGCTTGATCTATGCTTAGGAATCTAAATTAATGGTCTGGCTTTTCAAACATGCTAAGCAATTTTTTTCTCTAATAAGGCTTAACTAATTAAATCTAGCCCAAACTTAGTATTTTTGAAGGATTGTGAAAGGGGCAAATACTTGCTTTTCAATTCACAAATAGCTTGCAAAATGAATAATGATATTTTAATGTTTTTATACTAAAAAATACCATAATAAGTGGCTTTCTACTCCAACATAAATAAAACATTAAACAAAACAGTAAAACCATCCATAACATCAATGGAGTTGTCTTCTAAAAACCAAAACATCCAATTCAAATGAATAATGAAAGGCTTCAGCACAGTTTTTACGCTTACAGTATTTACTTATAGATCATCTAATTTCCTCCTAAGGCTAATGTGGAAACTGGAAGCTGCTACCATACACAATCAATAATCCTCTTAGAAGCTCAGTGTGAGATACAGGAGACATTGCCAAAAGTATTCAGCCAGAAATTAAATTCATTTCAGTTTTGTTGCTGTTGTTTTAAGGAGAAAGCAACTCAAACATTGCCCAGCATTTCTCATTTTGCTTACTGACTTTTCTTTGCAAAAGATGATGCTCAAATCTTCCAAAGCTTTGTCTGACTGGCTGGACCTTATTAACACAACTTGAATTTGGAGAAAAAGCAATAAAACATTTTGTAGTTCATGATTTCTGTGAAATGTTGGTTGCAACACAGAGGGCAAATTCAGCTGGTCAGTCTTTACTGCTATTAAAAATGCCTTGGGCCCTGAAGAAGGCTGAGTCACTTTGTGGGGGAAGAAATTACCTGGTTGCATTAGAGTGGAATTCCAATAAAGGATCACATCTTGAAGAAAGGCACACACATTCTTCCTGGGGACAGCAAGAAGCAGAACAAAGTAGACTCAAATGTACCAGATGTTGCACATTTTAACTAATGCTGCTCTCTGACAACATCAAATACCCCAATGCTCTGTGTGGATTGGCCTCTTGCATACTGGGGGAGAGAATCCATTTCAGACCAACATGAAAAAATCCAGTTATGCAAAGCAACTGAACTGAACCTGTGAATTTAACTGTAGTGTCCAGCAGTATTTTCCAGTTTGTGTTCTTGAGGTCAAGCCTGGAGAGTTATGCCTCTAGAAGTGATCCAGCCTGACTCATTAAAATAACATTTTCAGAGAATGATTAGAATGGTCCACCATTAAATAGCTGTACCAAGCACTCCTAAGGAATGAAGCATTCCAAAGTATTCAAAAGAATTATCCTCTTCCTCTAGAGTCATTTAAAGGTCTAGGTTATTAAAATATTTATCCCAAGTGTTGAGTGATAGATCTGTAGGCACGTTTAAGTTTTCCCACCACTGGGCCATCCAGAAAAATAAGCATTAAGCATGATTTGGAGATCTTTCAAGTCAAATGTAAGAACAAATTCTTAGATTCACTGAAAAATTATTGCTTTAATGTTATTTTTTCAAGCTTTGAACAAAAGTTCTGCTAACCCCTTGTCTCCATAAGGGAAATTCAGACACCAAGAACTGAAGGGAAATAATCAATACAATGTGAGTTGTAGGGAGGAGGTAGTCTGTTATTTTGAAATGTCTGTAATCCTCAAAACTTGGTAATGCTATGCAAGGGGAGAGAACTGCCAAAAATCAAGTTAGGAGATTGCACATACCACTTAGTATTACTTTCAATTCTGATTAAGTGGCAAGCCCAAAAATCAGGAAAGGACAAGCATTAAAAAAAAAAAATCAACATAAACTAGTAATCACTCAAAATACAAAGGACTAATCAGAAAAATCCTTAAATGTAGTAACTGAGATGGTAGAGTATTTTGTGCACTGCACTGATTCTGGTTTGCTTCTGTTTTTTAAATCAAGGGTCCTCTTTACTGGGGAACCTTTATATGTTATATAACTCCAGTAATGAAGAATGGGTCTGCATTCCCAAGGATGGGCAGTGAACAAGAAGGAATACAGATGAGTGTACAGCTCCAAACAGAATGATCAAAAAACAGAGACATTTTTATTTGCCCAGAGAAACCAGGTCTGTACTGGCTATTTCATGTCATTAAAACTGCTCACAGGACAAGAGCTTGAGATGCCCTGATGTTTCTGGTTATTAGGACAAGACTAAAAGCAATCATCATCCTCTATTGCTCACTTGGAAGCTACAATTATCCTGGCCAGTAGGACTTGAAAAAGGATACCCATTCTCCCAGAAATCTGAAGCATATTCTACTAGTCTGGGTAATTACACTGCTTAAATTGCAGATCCAACCCTAATTATTCAATTTGCTGAGCAACAGAAAGATCTGAAGCTGGAAATAAATATTTGGCTCCAGCTTTGCTGTCTTTTGTACATTCCACCTAGGAACATAGGAATGGATTGTGTGCCTTCACCTTAAGCCTACATGTTTTTCTGAGTGGCTGTCTAAAATCACTTTTACATTTTCTTCCACTAGAATCTTTCTAGATCTCAAGATATCTGTCAGATGGGCTTTAAGATGAGATTTCTTAGACTTCTAATGTAAAAGTAAGAGAAATACAGGTCAAGAGAGAGAAAAAAAAGAAAAAAATTCAGACTGCTTTCCAATCCTGATGAGGTAAAAAACAATTTTCCTACAAACTTCAGAACATTTTGTTCCCTGAAGATATCCAGATACTGGATAAATAATTCACTCTCATTACCTTATAAGAGGTAACAAAACCTCTTACAATTTTGAACTCAGTATGTTTTTTTGGCACCAGATATCTGATGATAGCTAACTAAGCTAAGTGTAATACTGCTGTCTTGAACTTAAACTCTGAGAGTTGAAAGAAATATTAAGTGAAAAAAGTACAAGAAGTTGCTTTAATTATGCTATTTTTAACTCTCAACATTTTCTAAATGCAATCTGCTCTATGCAGTTGATTTGACTACAATTTATATTAATGAAACATTTCAACAGCACAATGCTTTGCAATAAAAAGCGTGTAGGTATGAGCACAACACTGATTAAAATTAAGGTTTTGGTGGTGGAAGAAAGCTTTTCTGGGTTGTACCTGCTAACTGAGAGGGGTTGTGGTGCTTTTTTTCTCCCCCTACACAGAAATAACCTGTCATGGTTTAAAATTATCTCAGATCAAACATATTGCATTTTTTTTCCCTGTTAGAGGGAGATAATTCTCACCCATCCACATAAAACTTCTATCCATAAATTATAGGCAGCCTCAAGCTATAGTACCATAAATACCAAAAGAGAATACTTTCTGTCAACTACCAGATGTCTTCATGTCTTAATCTATGGTAACTTGCCTTCTGGTTGTGTGGTCCAACAGGTGATTTAAAATACATTTTGTAAGGCTGCAATAGTGGTTTTATAGACTGCAGGCCTTCAGCTCTTGATGGTAAGCTGAATTTAGAAGTAATTGCTACTCTCTTGTCAAGCAAATCCAAGTAATTTTGAAAGCCAGGGTTTATGGGCATTATTCTCATGGTATTTAGGAAGATTAATGAAATAATTTTATTTTTAAGGATTCAGTGTTTAATTAGCACACTTGTTTTACTAAACTCAGTTGTAGGGACATGAAATGTCTGCCTGACTTTTGGAAACTGGCACTTGAAATGCTGCTCTAGGGAAGTTAAACTAAAAGTGCAGCAAGAGATAAAGTACACTTGCTTTTGGGGGATGATGTCAGTAAAATATTTTTCATTAATGAAAAACCTACTTAACTCTACTCTCTGGATCAAGTTTTATCTTTTACTACCTTCAGATACCGTTCAGAGACCCCTTATCCTTCCTTGGTGACAGCAGGACAGTCAACATAAAACAAAATCTTTACACAAAGCACAGGTGCCTTACGATGAACAAGACATAGATTTTGTTCCTCAGAGAAAAAACATTCCTGCTTCAAGTTTCTTTCTGCGCATGTAGGCTTCACAGTGAGGGTGTCAGAAGCCATAGCATAAAATCAGACTGGAAAAATTAATTTCCCACTGTGAATACTAATAAATGGAAGTATGCATATAAACCATAAATCTAAAAAATGTCTCTTCATAGAACAGAACAAAATTTGCTGGCAACAATTCCAATACCTACACCAATGCCTCACTGTGCACTATACCTTGCTTTTTCTGCTTTTTTCATTCTCTACTTTTATTCCTTTACCTGACTTGTTTTCCAACAACACAGCTCAATTAGAGAAACTGCATTGTGCTCCATTTCATTTCTGCAAACATGACAACTGTTGTCACCTTCTGTGAAGCCCACTTGATCACCTTCTTGGATTCTCCAAATCTCAGAGAACTACAGTAAAAGATTGGACTGTCTAATTAAAGCCTTTTAGCATTATTGTCTGACAGTTCCCTGTCATAATTTTGAAGTCTTGCACATTTCCAACTATTTCACACTTTTTTTCCCTCCTGGTTTGTTAACTGATGCTCTAAAATGAACTGTTTTCCCAGTTCAGTCTATTCTGTCTGTGCATTTGACATCTATGCTCAATCAGTGATAAACAAACCATTACAACTCCATACATAGAATCCTGTGCCTTGGTATCTCTTACTGATAAAATATTGAACCTCCAGTGGCAGAATCATGAAAGACTTATGCCAGACACATCAAACCAGTACTCTCTACATGAATTGGAAGGTCTAAAAATAATTTCAAAGCCCTATTTAGGTAGTGACTATTTAAGGCCTGATCAAGGCTGTATTTATGAATTTTTAAAAATAGTTGTATTTTTTAGCAAATACCTTGAATTTCTTCTTTTATATATCCTTTCAACTTTATGAGACTCTAACTGTATATGGCTGTGCCATTTATTTTAGCTATACCATTTGGCACAACCTCAGCTTTTCTATTCTGTTAACAACTTAAGATAAATATTCCTACTTTATTCTGTCAGTTTATTTCTCTGCAAGGCAAAGAAAATGTTGGCCCTGTATGGTTATAATTTACTGAGGATGAGAAAATGGAGGTAGTGAGGGTGAATCATCACATCTGCTGTTCTTTCATTTAATAAGAACAAACCTTCGAAAGCATAATTGGGCAGTCCTTAGACAGAATGATCAGTGATCCTTCAGTATGTCTAATTAAATGTTTACTAAGCCCATCAATAAGAATTTGGATGCACAAAACCAAAAAAGAAGAAACACATTGTGCTATCTGTTGAAAATAACAGTAATTTTTTTCTTGCTTTCCTTCATAAGATGGATGACCTACTGAGATAAATGCAGGGATTTCATTGAAATTGGGAAGAAATTTAATCTTCTATCTGGGTTTCCCTGAATCTATCTTATGTGTGCAGGAAAATGGGAGTCACTGTCTCCAGGGTAAGCAGATTGGTTGCTGCTGACAACAGCACACTACAGCTGCTGTTAGCAGAAACCAGAATCCATGAATCCAGTGATTCAGCTGTACTTGAATGGCTGATGGCTCCTTGTGTAAGATCTCAAAGAACTTTTCATATTTGATTTGATAAACATATCCCAATTTTACTTCCATCTGGAATCAAGTGTAACTGTAAAAACCTTAAGTTGCCAGACCTAATTCCAGATTTGAAGGTGGTTCTCAGGAATTTCTATGAGAGTTTGGAAGCATAGCAATGTTTGTTCTTCTATTTTGGTGCTCAGAAAGTTACAGTTCAGAACAGGGGGTATGAAAGAAGAGAGTAGGATTGATGTGAGCTTTTGATTAACTAAGTTACAATGCATTAAAGTTACTTGCTTTAAATTCTTTCAGGCACTAAATCCTTTAATTAAAAATAATTTGAACTGTGTTACAGTTTGAACTAATATATTTTGATTATTCACAACTATTTCAAAAGTATTTTTAATGTGTATATATTTCTATTTTTCTTCTCTCCAAAGCAGAACATGGTTAGCAGTTTAGCAGGACACTTTCAGCTAACAAACTTGGAACAAGAACAAACTTGGCTTCATTAAGATGAATGGGGCTTGAAAACAAAGAGCAATGAACAGGAGTAGTGGTAGCTGTCCTCCACATTAACACTAAAGGTTTGCTTACTCGTGGCCTTGTAAACTGGGAGTGCCCTATAGCTGCCTACACTCTTGAAGGTTTTCTGCAGGCCTCATGTTGGCCTCAGCCAAGCTCTTTGGCAGGGCAGGTTTCCACTGCCTCCATCTCAGGCAGCCTTCTGGAAAGGGAGCCCCAATTGCACACTAAAGCCTGGCCTGGAGGAAGGATACTCAATTGTTATGTAAATGAGAAGGAGATGCCAAATGGAAGAAATTGCTTTCTGTAATTTGTTCTTTACTATATCAAACCCACATCTTGAATAATCTCAAGAGCACTTGCCATAATATTTTCATAAGTGCTTTCCACATCTACAAATGCGTTTCAGTCAAACAAAAGTTGTAATAAAGTAAATGCTGTTTTAAACTTATCTACTATACTTTGCTGCAACTTCCTTGTTGTCATCTTATTGCAGGGGTTCCATGCTTGCTGCAACTTCCTTGTTGTCATCTTATTGCAGGGGTTCCATGCTGTTACCTCCTTACCACAAAAGTTTCATACCTTCTTGGTATTTCTTGTGGGCACCTCCTCCAAGCACTGACTCTTTCCTCTTCACAAAGCAGCCACTGACTCCAGTTCCCTTCTCACCCAGCCACCCCACTCTTTTATAGCACTCTTCTTCTCATTGGATACAGCTGGGGCCTGTTAAAGTCAGGCCTGCTCCTAATCTTTGATAGCTGGCCCAGCTGTAACTCCTTAGGGGTGAGATTACTTTCTGCACTATTTTCTTATATTCTATCCCCCTACACTTTCTAATGCTGAAAAGTTCAGCAAGGTAGGGAACAGCATATGTAATTCTGAGCTGAGTGAGTCTTGTGGAAACACTGGGGAAGGTACTTCAGGAAGCAATTTAGCAGTCAGCATGTAGCAAAGATGAGAATAATTATCAAACAGCTGTATATATTCCAAAGACTTATGCTGTGATCAAGTTAGCATGCTGGTGGCATAGAATGTTGTATCATATCAGGCATCCATTACAACAAATCTGGCAGTACTTTAAATCCATGAACCACTGTGCACAATGTAACATCAGTGTCAACTTCTCACCCTTTCAGGATGGCTGCGCAAGAGACCTTGCTCAGTAGGGTGTGACTGTGTGGTCCAGTTGCTGTCTGGGAAACCTACTAACCTACTACATTTAAGAACTGCCCAAAAAAGCATCCAAAAGTGGGCAAGAAATCATTATAATATCTACCCATTGAATAAAAAGAAGCTGTAAACCGAACTCCTACATCACTGATTTAGAAAAAAACCACATAGGAATGAAGACAACCCAAAGGGAGGTTTTGCTAACACAGTGTAAATAAAACATATTTCTCAGTTTATTTGGCTGCCCCAGATTTCTGTCATATTTCTTGCAAGTTGGCAGTACAGTAGCTAAAACCTTCTCCTAGATGAGGGCAATGCTTGGAAAACAGGATTTCACAGCATCAAAAGCAGGCACCTTCATGCAGCTCAAACATACTGGATCCTCCACACAAGCCTTCAGCATCTTTCAGCACCACATTATTCAGGGTGAGGTGGGAGCCCAAACATCTAAATTTACTTGTTAACTAATTTTTTAAAATAATACTTGAAAGATTCTTCTATTGTAGTCATTAGCAAAGGAATAAATGAACTTCTAATTAAAAACTACACTAAATAATGATTTTTCTTTTGATGTCCAAGTAAATAGAAAATGCTTGGAAGTACTGTACCATTTCATTTGTAGTTAACTAATAAAACATCCTGCTTCAGAAAATTCTTCATAACTACATGAAAAGCCCTATATAAACAAAGATATCAGAGATAGCTTTCTAAAAACAATCTGCAATTGGATTACAGGCTTTTTTGCTACATTTTCTGCAGTGTTTTGCTTTTGATGACACAGGCACTGTTTAGCTGCTCTGAACAGCTACACATGTATCATACAACACACAATATGTATCTTCTATCTTCTGAATCTTGGTGGGAGGAAGGGAGGCAGTACAGCTTTCAGGACTCTCTCAAAGACCATAAGAACTACACTATCACTTCTTTTTCTCCCCCCAAAAAACGGACAAAAATGGACATTATGGAAATGCTCCCCATATTAAACCAGAAGAGGAGCCAGAAAGGCAATAGCTGGGAGCAGTAAAGCAAGTTTAAAATCAAGTTAATGCGACTTGCAGCAATTCTGATGTTATTAGAGCTTCTCCACTCCGAACAGAAAGATTGTACTTCTTATATTCAGCAACTTGGCTTTTATTATTATTTTTTTTAACTTCTGCTTCAGGTTCAGATACGTAATTTATTTTTAAGATAGCATACATTCAATTTGTCTCATATAGGCTGCAGATAGCAGATTTTGTGCTTTCCTGTACTAAAAAGAAGTTTTTTCTGCCCCACCAATAAAGGGCAGAATCAAACATTTTGGAAAGTCTCCATACAAAGCGCAGCGCCGCAGTGCCAACACCCCGGCGCGGGGCAGTCGCGGGCTCCGGGCGGGCGGAGCTCGCCGCTCGGGGGGCGGTGGCCCCAGGCGTTCTCCCGGGGGGGCTCCCGCCCGGGCAGCGGCGCTGCGGCCCCCGGCACCGCCCGAGCGAGCCGGCGCTCTCGGCGCTCCGCAAGCCAGGACTACACCTCCCGGCTGTCCCCGGAGCGAAGCCGCCTCCTCTCCGCGGGGCGGCTGGGAAGCGCGGTCACCGCCGCCCGTTCCGCTCGGGCGCCGCCCGGGCCGGGGCCCCGCGGAGCGCAGCGGGGCGGGGCGGGGCGGCCGCAGCGCGGCGGGCGGCGGGCGGAGCGCGGCCCCCCCGCGCCCAGGGGCGGGAGCGCGGCGCCGGCCCCGCCCGTGGCGCTCCGTGGAGCTGTTCAGCGCCCAGGTGCTGAGTCTCCCCGCGGCTTACGGAGGCTCCGGCGGCGCTCCCTTCTCACCGCTCCCCAGCGCGGCCATGGCCCCGGCGCTCAGCCGCCTCCGCCAGGCGTTCTGAGCGCCCGCCCGCCCGCCGCGCCCCGGCGTGGATGCAGCAGCTCCAGGCGCCCCTGGCTCCGCGGGGGAAGGCGGCAGGTAAAGATTTCCCTCCCCGCCCATCCGCATTGCATCTCCGCCCGCCCTCCGCTCGGAGCTGCCGGCTCGGGGGGCTCTTGCCGAGCCGAGAGCCGGAGGCTGCCGGAGGCGCGAGTTGTGTGCAGGGAGCGAGCTCCGCGAGGCGGACCGCGGGGAACAAAGCGGGGCGGTCCAGATGCCTTTTGAGTAGTTTGGCTATTTTAGTTTCCGGGGAGTGGGGAAGGAAGAGCGGGATGGCTGGTTAACTGCAAATATCTATACTTAGATGTAGGGGGAAAATACCCCTACGTATATTAATGGAATCATGGAATCACATTGCTATTCTCATGCTTCTGCAGGGGAAAAGATGTGTTTGTCATACAGGTAAGATAGTGCTATAGTCAAGCCTGCAAAATGGTTTCCTTGAGTACCCTCCTTAACTGTAATGCTTGTATAGATTTTGCACTGCAATGATTTCTTACTTCTTTTCGTGTGGATTACCAGCCCCACTGAAGAGCTAGGACAAGCAGCAGAAGGTCAGAGTGGCAGCCACTGTGTTTCTGTGACAAGGTGTCAGAAGAAGAGAGGAAAAAAATCCACTGTATTTAAGGCCAAATGGCAAGTTGCATCCTACATGAAGTCATTTAGAGCCAAGCATTGTGCTGTTATGCCTGATGCTTCAGGCTTCCTCTTAGTGCTGGCTGATGAATAGGGAATTGAGCAAGCGTATTAACCATGCATAATCAAGCAGCAAGTGTTCTTCAGTGCTTGTATGTGTAGCACCTTCTGTCACAGGATCAGTGAGTATTCCTGAGCTATCAAAAGACTGTTTCACCCTAAATTGAGTAGGATGCAGCTGCACCCTTTTTGTGTTGTGGGTAAGACAGGTTAACTTACCCTTCTGAGAGTGGCAGGGGAAGGGGAAGCCTGGCAAAACAGAAACTCAGCACTTTTCTCAGGTGTACATGGTGAGAAAAGTTTAACCCAGGAGACTGCATGGAGTCAGAGCAGGAACTTGTACAGTTTCTGTGCTGATTTTCAAAAGACACTGAAGAACCAAACTAAGATTAAAAAATTGCTTCCTTTAGAAAATCAAATGCAATCTAATTGGGATACTCTTAGCATTTTGTCTTAGCTTACTTCTGCCCTGTATCTAGAATTTCTTTGTGAATTATCTCCTCTCCCTATGTTACTGTATCATTGTCAGAAGAAAAGAGCCAGAAAAAAAATTGCAGGCAGCAGAAAGGTAAGTGTTAAAAGGCAAAATCGTGAGACTCACATAAATTCCTATAATATTAAAGATTCTCCAGTCTGGACAGAAACATAGTCCTTCTCATTTTCATTATTTTCATTGACTTGGCTTGGCTTTCTTTCTTTTTTTTTTTTTTTTTTTGTACTAATTATTATGGTTCAGGTATGTAATTAATTTTTAAGATAGTGTGCATTCAGTTTGTTTTACAGAAGCTGCAGATTAACAGATTTTCTTCTTTACTGTAATAAAAAGAAGTTGAATAGATTGAATGCAGTCTGACAGTCATCTCACATCCAAAAGCTCTCCTTCCAATATGCACCTTGGAAATGCAGGGGCATAACATCTGGCTTTTAACAGTAGCCTTTTAGGGATCAATTGAGTTAATAATTAAAATAGCGCTTTACTGTAAAATTAAAAATCAATTTGTGCACATGACTGTGTGCAAGGCAAGCTTCCCCTCACAGCAGCAGAATTAGATTTCCTGACACAGCTCCTCCCCACCTCTGCCTTTCAGTCTAAGAACCATCGAAGCCTCGGAGCACGTGACCACTATGTGTGATTTAAGCGATGCTATTGAATTTTTTCCACAGGGAACAATTACTATGGAGTGACAAGTCAACCATTTTGATCTTAACAGATCCAGCTCTGTTTAGTGATGGTAACCACAGCATACTCTGCCTAACCCAGGCTGAATGTCTCACTGTAGCAGTTTGCTTGTCATTTAAAAGGACACTGTTAAACCTTAACATAGGTTCTCATTTTTGGGTAGGATTAGGAGGCTTTATAACAGAAGGTTGTTGTAGATGTTTCAGCTCTATGTTTGCAGTTGCTGCTGCCTGCAAGAGCCCTCAAGAAGCTACTAAAACATGAGAAAAGCTAAGCAGCATGCTCTGACCACACCCCTACAATGCCATAATTCATAAACCCAGACTCTGTGCTTGCTGCCACATTCTTATTTCTACCTGGTCAGTTAGGACAAAGACAAAGCTGCTTTGTCCTAATGAAGCCACTGCAGCATGCTTTCAATAGAGCCAACAACCTGGGCTTCCCAAAATATATTAAAAAGGACTCTTGTGTTTCCCAACATTGTTTATGCTAAAGGCTATTGCAAATAGAATATTTCTGCTAATTACTTGTATGTCAGCTTGAGCAATGAACAATCAATATTTTACTGATGTAGCATTCATTGCAACTTTCTGTGTCCAGTTATCATGCCTTCAGCACAGTAAATTAAATCTCAAGTTGCAATTTCTTTGTGGAAATGTTTATTTTAACTTCCAAAGGAGACTGCTGAAGTCATGGAAATGTTTCCATTACAGTTCAGTAAAAGTCTATTTTTCAAAAAGACTTGCCCAGAAACCTGACCTGGATATATTTTAATGTCAGAGCCATTGTTGTGATCACACTATACAGCAACACATTAAGGGTAGGGGCTTTTTAAGGATTAAAAAATTTTTATAAGGACAATCTGTACAAAAATGCTATAGTTAATAATCAACATGTGCTCTAGAAAAGCAGAGACTTTTTAACTGCTGTCTGTATGAGGAAGAATGACAGGACACACACCTTCATATGGTATGGGGAATTAAAGTACTCTGTATTACCAAACCATCTTTTTAATATTGTCCCCTAGGTATGGCTGAGATGGCTTATGTATTTTCTACAATTCTAAAAACAGAAAAAATAATTTCATGTATTGTGTAGTGCCAATTTTCTACTTGAATTCTAGCAATTCTTGGCATTAAACATAACTAGATTTTACTTATCCCCATAAATGCCTGTAAATTGTTATATGATACTCCCAAGTCTACTCTTTAAAAAAGGCATTTAAATGCACACTGCAATAAGCAATAATGTACTGCTTCATTTTAGAGGAAAGGGCCTGCTAACTAAAAAGGAACAATCCCAGTGACTTGCTTCAAGTATTAAGTAATGTTTTCAATGACTTTTGAAGGTATAGCTTCTAAGTATTTGACTGCAATGTTTAAGCATTTGTTTTAAGTTCTCCACAGCACTCCCTAACAGAAGAAAATTGTAGCTGCACTCTAGGCATATTGCTATAATCATGTACTTTCATGTCTCATAGGTCAAAGCCACTCTAAAATCTGGGAAAATGCTAGACTATGATTGAATTGTGACATTGTTGTAAAAGGGACAATCCATAATTTGAGGTGACAGCATAATGCTGACAAGATTTGCAGAAATATCCACTTCCATTTTATTTTGTCTTGAACAAGTAGTTTCTGAGAAATGGGCAGTTTGGAGACAGTATTTATGTAGATCACAGTGAATACAAGATTTTCCTCCTTCTGTAAGTTCTACTCAGCTTTGGTTTTAGTGCTTGGGATGGGGGCAGGAAGAGGAAAACTATGGGACAGAGGGCAAGCCCTGCACATACACTTGTACTTATCCACTGGGAAGTCACCAGATTTTGGTGATTCCTGACTTGGTCATGCACATACTGCCCTTTGAGGGCTCTGCTGTCAGCACTCAGCTTTTACTCTAAAGGAGACAGAACACTGTCACACCTTAAAGAGGTGACCAGCAAACACCCTCTTGAGTTAAAGCAGGAGCAAGCAATTTCATGATTATAGAAAATGTGACTGAATGTGAGGGAGACTGAGAAATGTCTCAGTCTTGAATCTTGTGCTGCAAGTTTGAGGTTTAACAAGCATATTTAAAGACCAGCTCAGTGTGAGCTGACCCCAGTCTCCTCAGTGGGAGTAAGTGCCTGGGCAGAATGCCTGCTTCTCTGTCAGGGATGATTATTCTCTCTGGCCTAATACTTGATCGTTTGCATTCTTCACTCACCTGCTATTTTACAGAGCAGAGGTGATTGGCCTGGACTAGCACCTGTTTGCAAGAAGTGCACAAAACAATTTGTTCTGTTATTTTTCAGATTTCTTGTTTTGCTTTTTTTTGAGATGTGTCTGAGGCTGTGTCTGCTATCAAAAAATTACACTTGGGTTTTTTTAGATCTCTTTCTGCTTGTTCTCAAAAATACGACTTGACAAAATTTGCAAATACAGACATTTGAGGTATTCCACATGAGGCACACAGGACCAAATTATTGAAAATTTCTGAAATAAACAGAATTTCCATTAGTTTCCATTTAAGATGGTTATACAGTCTTCTTTAAATTTGGAACCAAGATGTCTCAGAAATTATAAAAGAATAATCTATATACAACCAATATTCCACTCACAAGAAGTTTAACCTCTGCCTGTCCACTTATCTTTGTGCCAGCATAAAAGGATTATTCTTGCTACATTTGAAGTAGAGAGTTGCTCTGGTGACATTGTTAGCTATTTTTGCTTTGGAAGTGCATTAAAACTTCAGCATCACTAACAAAAAGCAGAAAAACTGGTGTCCTAAAAGTATGGGAAATTAATTTTAAAGCTGCCCTTTGTTAACATGATTCACACAGCATCTGTTGAAACTTGCACTTTGGAAAGTTGTGTGTGACCTATGACACAGCTCAACTACAGAATAAAAACAAGATTTAACAATTCAGTTCAGTTTTGAGATAATTAAAAATGCATATTCTTCAAATAATAAGAGGCTGTTTACTCTAGAAATATGTTACCAGGGAACAGGTAACAATTAAACAACATAGGCTGAGAAATTCTGATTTAAAAAATGAATTACATCCATGCTTAGACATATATCACTGTCTTATGGGGAAAAAACCCACAAGATGTACTCTGAGTTCAGAGCAAACTGCAGAGAGCACGTTCTGGGCTCTGTTCTGGGTAGCTGATTGCTGTCTCAAGGAGCACAGTTAGGGAAAAACGTTTAACGTGGGTTTACTGTACAATCACATCCCCACCCCCACTCCCTTGTCTTCTAAAAGGCATCAACTTGAACAGCATTCTATTACTGTTACATAATTGCAAAGTTTAACCACATATAGCTGCTTAAATCTGAAAGCTGAGATAATAAATGCAAGACAAGTATTTTCTCTGAGGTACTTAAGACTTCTGTTAACTGCTGTTCCTCAATCTATTTCAGTATTAACAATAGCAAAAATACCCTTTAAAGTGACAAGCCATATCTGCCACTCAAAAGTACACAAGCTTCAATATATTTTAAAACTGACTCAAGTAAAAGAGAGATAATAACTGGATTCCATCTGTCCCTCTTGACTATTTCTAAATGAGTTAACATTGATTAACAGTTTTGCTTTAAGAACAGGGTTTTGGTGATTTTTTTAGCTCTTTCCCACCTATACTGTGCTTCAAGCACAGTGGAAGCTTTTCACTTTTAAGCAGGATGTCTTGCTTCAATCTTTTCTCTGCCAAAAGAAGAGTTAAGTGGTCATTTTATTCCTTTCACTTACTCCAAACATTGATACAGCCATGTTGGAAAAAAGGGTAAAATTCCATCGATTTCTTTTGGGTAACTGCATTGCAAAGAGGCTATCAGGAAAATTCATGATCAGCAAGCTGTGAAACTTTGTTTTCCTACTTTACCAAGAAATTACTGTCTGTAGAAAAAGTAGAGTTTAACCCTTCCTGAGAGGAGATAATATCTAAGGAATGTAAGCAGCTATCTGTTGAGGGGCTATAGTTTTCTGTACAGGCTACTCCATCCTTCCCATATGGCTAAGCAGAACTGCCTGTCATTGAAAACAATGAGAAATTGTGTCTCAGTGAGAAATGACAAGTGAAAATACATCAGAATTATAAGTGTGCCCTGAAACACTTCAAATATCACAGACTAGAAGAAAAAATACTCAGTTCCTGACTCCTTCATCACAGTTAATTCTGTGGAATCAGCACTGCCATACAGATGAGAGATCAGAAATTTATAGCTTTTCCTCTAGGAGTCCTTCACTGAGCTCTAAGCTGAACTCCATGCATGACCCTACCTGCAGAAAGAAAAGACAGGGAGAGTAGAAAACCCTGCATGGACAGGAGTCTCTTATCCAAGCTAAGGAACTGGCAGTGAAAAATGAAGAAAGATTAAGAATCTTGTTAAGTTTATTATTTCTCTGTGAATTAGTATGTGTTAGTAGATCTAGTCAGAGGATGGAGAGCTGTTGGTGTTCTCTTGTTGCCATGAGTGAGGGAAAAGGATAAAACCTCTTGGAATTCCTTAGTGCCTCTTTGAGAGAGGAAGAGAGGGAAGAAGAGACCCTGACAATATGAAATCCTGTGCAGGTGGACACAGACACTGCTGGCACAGGCTGGAGATGGGGATCCCTGCTAGTCCCAGGGGATGCACATACCACCCCTTTTTCATGATAGACCTTTAAGCTGTTGTTACTCTGCAAGCATAGCAAGACAGAGCAAGTAAAATTGACTCTATAGTAGAAAACCAGCCCTTCATTGATTCTAGTCCTGGGGAAACTTTCCTTACTCCCTCAGCAGAGCTGGAAAAATTACTGAAAGAATCTAGTCCTGATAAGGTGCAATTATGTAAATTACTCTGTTTACTGCCAGGGTATCAGCTATATCATAAACATTCCTTGGAAAGGACAATGTACAATGGAAATGAAGCACAGGAAGTTGGCTACCACAGTCTGGCAAACTTAATTCCAGTGTATGTTGCTGTAAACAAATGGGAATATCTTGGCTATAAAAGGATTTTTATTCACTGTGAATTTGCCATTTCACCTTTCATATTAAACTATTAGCTTTCAGATAACATGAGTGACAGAAGAAGGTATTTGCAACTTTTTAAAAAACAGTTTCCTGATAATTTCTTAGAACCTCAGCTGTAGCCCAATATCCTCTTCTTTACGTCTTCCAAAGCCAAACATAATGTAGCCTGTGGACATAAGGTGAAAAAGTACAGGCACAGCTAAATCTTTATTGAACATAGACACATTTGTTGAAAGTTTCTCTGATGCATAGCACAAACACTGCTGCTGCACATAGCTAATTGCAATAGTCCTGCAAGAAAAGGCTATGGAACACAGAAGAATCAATGCATAGATACAGAACCCTACCCTACCAGACCACTAGGTCAGCACAGAGTAAGTGTTTCTAAATTTGGCTCTTTAGACTTTCCAAGACAGCCTTCACAAGTAATTTACAGCAAATATGTGATGTTCATCTCAGCCAGCTGATACAATGCTTGCTTTCATTATTTCCCAATGGCAAGGTCCTTCAAGTGTAGCTTATACATTAACCTTGCAGATTTTACACATTAAACTTCAGTCAGTTAAGCCCAGTCCTAAAGGAAAGAACAAAACAAAAAAATTCCCCAATGTCAGTGTCTCATTCTCCTCATGACTTAATGCTTTTGACTATTACTTCTCACACGGCTTTTTCTTGCACAAGCAAGTTTCAAATGTCACACCCAAGAGGAGGAAAAGGAAATTGTGTTTTGTTTAGTTACTGTAAATAAATACATCCATTATGCTCATTCACTCCTTCCCCTGGTGGTGTGCCAGCAGCTCCCTACAATTCCTCAAAAGGGCTCCCTAACACACCACAAAGAAAGTTTTCCTCCATGCAATCTCAGTTCCACATGAATGTATTTCCTTCCCATAGAAGGTAGGAAAATCCTGACAGATGGAAGAACCAGTAAACAGCTTCAGTCCTGGAATGGCTTCATATTAACTCTATGTCAGGCAGAGATTACAGCTCTAATTTCATAATCTGCCTCTGAAGAGCTTCTGACAACACTGCAAGGCCCAGCTCCAGATTTCTCCATTCAGAACTTACCTCTAGAGCCTTCAGATCTGTGCCACAGCTGCTTTTACAGAATATGTAAAGTCACTTAATTTAACTTCTTACTGAACACATTATAGGTGAATGGAACAGCATGCCATGCCCTGTTTTAAAAAGTATGAAAAAGAATAGTAAACTCTACACAGTGATGCTCCTATTACTTTAGGATGTTACAATGAGCATTTCTGGCCAGCTGGGTGTGGCTTGCTCACATAGTTTTGATAAAATGTAAATCTATTTAACTATAATACAATGTAAAAACTATGATGAAACTAAAGCCACGATGGAAAGATTTTTATTAGTCTAATATAAAAATTGAGGTTTTTATTCACTTCACACTTCCTTAACTATATTGGAGGGAATTCCAGCTGGTGTGTTAGGAATTCTCTTTGGTAACTGAGATTATTTAAAGCATGAAATCCTGAAGTCTTGTGAGGCCTAACTTTTTTTTTTTTTTTTTTTTAAGAGGGAATTAATTGAGATTCCTTTTAGTTAATAGCATGCTAAGTAGTAGCTAGCTCCTTCTAGCCTAGCATGTAAGTAGATTTTGTTTGCTCTTAAAATACCCTTCCAATCACATTCTGGTGAATAGTTTTATTCTTCTGAAACCAGTTTACAAGTTATTTCAAGCAGAGTAAATTATCACAGGCAGTGTGTTCACCTAACAACAATGACATTCCTTAATGTTCATGGGGTAATGCTGGGCTTGAGCCCAGACCATAGAGCATATCCTGCTAACAAGAAGGGAAGATAAGTTGTAGCTCACCAGTTTCCTCTGCAGCTTCCTTGGGTTTGGATGCTTGCTCTTCTTAGCATAAGACATCTGTAGCTTCACCTAATGAGAGAAAAATATATTAGTAACCAGTTCAGTGTTGAAGATTTCTGGACAGTTGCAAATTTCTTTGCTTCTGCTGATTATATTTAATCATATGACTTGCCATGATCACACCTGAGTACCTCACTTAATAGAGTTTTGGAGACAATCTCTGCTGTCACCTTCCTTCTGGAAGTCACACTCTGGAGTTAGGGAGTTGATTTACCTGGGACAATGCCAGAAAAGAAATTAATTTACTGTCACTGTTGTCTACTGCTGTCTTGAATGTTTTCACTTTCTGTGCACAAAGGAAAAAAAGGCCTGAGCAATGGCAGAAAAACACTGTGTATCTTAGTAAAACTTTTCTGTACCACTGGAATTACTCATTACACTGGCATAAATTCTGTTACCAATATAATAATACAGATTTAACTTTCTAGCCCAGAAGGGATGAATGTGTTATGAACACACTTCTACCAGCATGAGAAGACCTGTTTCAGTGGCAATGTTTAGTTTGGAAGCAAACCTTTCTCAGATGGACAGCCCCTCATAAGAGGCATTAAATGACAGGTCTAAATTTATCCTGGAGGTCATAAGTACAGTGGGGAAATAAAATCCATCTCACTAATTGTTAGTTATTACTGTAAGCACACTCAGATTTCTTTATCATTAAGAAACATTAAGTGTGGAAGAACTCCAGAAGATTACAAACAATGACATCTAACATGCAAATCAGCTGGGAGTTTTAATCTTCTGGGGCTTCCTCACTGTGGACAGCTGCCAGCTGCAGATGCTTGGCTGACTAATTGGCACTAGCAATAAACAATATTTGAGTTTGTCCAGGAAAGGAGCAGAAGGTCTGAGAAAGGATTACCAATATACATTAAAACGAAGAAAAGCTGCTGTGTCTCTATTGAAATTATTATCTGTGTGGTTCATTTCTACAACTGAAAATTGCACTAAACCCAAGCAGTTGTTTATAAAGCTCTCAACACTATCTAACTGAATCTTAGCTATTGGAAGATTATAAAGCAAGTACAGTGTACAAAAATAAAGCAAACTGCTACTATAATAAGGAATACTGTACTCTCAGGGCTTCATGAAGTAATTTTGCATCCAGACCTGACTGGCTTACAAGCAAATAGAACTTTTCATCAAAAAGATTGCTAGATTGTTTAGCAATATACCAGCCCCTGAGCTACAAGACAATCTATCCTATCTGTAACATTGATACCAGCACAGAGAAGTTATTATCTAACTTATTGACAAAAGGTAACAATCTTACACTTCTCAAGAGCTGTTACCTGACTCATATCTGAAACTGCTTAGATGCTTCTTGCAGTGATGGTGGAGTTACTGTGCCACAACAAACAGAACTGGATTAGGCCTTCCTTGCACTCAGACATGCAATCCCCCAGACAGAATTCAGGGACAAGCTGTCAAATTGAACAAAATTACTCTAAAATTTTCAGGAAAAAAGAGTGAAGTGATAGACAAACAACTTGCAAAGGAACCTGTAAAAAGGAGGATGCAGAAGAAAGCAACAATTAAGAGCCAAGGATGGGAACGAGAGGATTGAAATGTAGGATATTCATGTGCAGCAACAATTGTTTTAAAAGCTTCTGAATAAAAAATTAACAGCTGATGGCATACTCACTAGGACTTACATCTAGTCTGAGAAAGAGAGCTGTTAAGATAGTGAGTGAGCCAGCAAGACAGATGGCTGGTGAAGGAACTGACATTGCAAGAGCTGGAACATTCAGTAGGGAGGAAAAACAACAGCTCTACCCATGAAGGGACTGCTGCCAAGCACGTAAGTGAAGTGAGCAGAATCTCACAATTTCTATAAAAATGTCCATGATGTGCTGAACTGCAGGCAGTGGATAGGGCCCCAAGCTGACAGTTCTGCATCAGCACAGAAGCAAATAGACAAAGGAAGAATTAAAAGGTCATTACCTGAAAAACCAGCAGCAAATAGCTGAGATGTGAAACTACACAAGTGAGTTAAAGGAGATTTTACAAGTGAGGAAATGCTCAATAGGCATAAGCACTTAAAAGATAAGCATATCACCTAGCATTCATTTGCAAAGACTACCTCTTGTATTCAACATGAAAAACAGTGTCAGAAGCAAAGGTTTATGACATCACCTCACCCTTCCTCCCCAGTTTAAATCTGTCTACTAGGAATAAAATAGTTTCCAAAAAGCTTGCATTTCTCACAGCTACAGATTTACTATCAGTAACATTCCAGACATTCATAACAGTCAACTTCAACACCTGCATCTTTAAACCCACTAAATATTTGCAGTCAGGTCTCCACATAATTTCAAATATTTTTTAGTACAATCCACTTCTCTTTACACTGACAAAAGAACCCTTGAACAATCTGGCCATAACATATTGTTGAAAATTGAGTGAATTCGAGGCACAGGGTTTAGGGGTTGCAGGAAGAACAAGTCAGAGAACTGAACAGCTTTGCATGCACAAGGAGGTGTTGTGAGATCTCATGAAAACTGGTCTTGAATTTTGATACCAACACGAGGAGAGATAGTTCTTACAAAAAAGGAGGTTTAGAATAGGACCCCAAATGAGCACCTTATTTTAAAAAGTTTCTGCATTAGCTTCCAGTTACCAAGTTGCCCTTTCCTATTATTTTTCCTTATTACTTTTCCTGCCCATTACTCCTGCCAGTCATTGAAAACAAGAGGAGAAGTGCATCCTTCTTTTGAGTTCTGTGATGGTGTTTCTGTATTTAGCATTACCACACAGACATGCACTGAAGTACACATTGTTTTCATTAATTGTGCACTGTATAGTCAGTGTTTAAGCTGTACAGTTCAAGAAAAACAGCTCATTGCTGAGGACAGATCTCCCAAAATTCTTTAAGCACTGATGAATTTATTACCATTAGTGTAGTAGAAAAATGACTATAGCATGGACAAGTAGAATATTAAAAATCATTCCAAAATTCATCCAGAATATGATTATCTTTCTGGTATTTGGGAAATTGGATTACTTTTCAAGATGCAGAAAGATTTTAATACAGAGGCCAGGCAAACTAATTAAATAAACAGTATGGGACGGCTCCAAAACATTATAGATCACACATTAATGCAGAAAGCCAGTATAATTATGAAGAACTCAAGTCAGCCATCAATAAAGGTAGTAGGGCTTATTCATTATTATCAGTAAAGGCATCTTTCCCTGGTTTAAGAACGGTGTTGTTGAAAGTTTGTTGCATAGCATTAGCAAGATACAGGTAAGGCAAAGCGAGGCTATTCCTCAAGAGGGCACTGACACTGTATTCTGAGGCCAACATTATCTTCGAACAAATACAACATTGAGATGAATACCATACAGATCCCACTTCATCTAGAGGAGAACACCGGCAAACATTTCACATTTCACCCTTCACCAGAGCACCTGGCTCCCGGGAACAGCAGAATCTCTGACCAAACCCCCTGAACCACCGCTGCCTCAGGGCCCTGAGCAACCCCACCTTCACACTGTGGCTCCTGCCTTCACCGTGAGGCCCCGCCTTCACACTGTGGCCTGTGCCTTCAGTGTGAGGCCCCACCTTCACACTATGGCCCCTGCCTTCAGTGTGAGGCCCCACCTTCACACTGTGGCCCGTGCCCTCACCATGAGGCCCCACCTTCACACTGTGGCCCGTGCCCTCACCATGAGGCCCCGCCTTCACACTATGGCCCCCGCCCTCACACCGCGTCCCTCACCCTCACAATGCGCTCCCCCCCCTCACACCGCGAGGCCCCACCCTCACGCCCTGGCCCCACCCTTACCATGAATCCCCTCCCTCACATCCTGCATCCCGCCCTCACCCTGAGGCCCCGCCCTCACACCATGCTCCCCACCCTCACCGTGAGGCCCCGCCCTCACACCATGCTCCCCACCCTTACCATGAGGCCCCGCCCTCACACCATGCTCCCCGCCCTTACCATGAGGCCCCGCCCTCACACCATGCTCCCCACCCTTACCGTGAGGCCCCGCCCTCACACCGCAGCCCCCGCCTTCATACTGTGGCCCCGCCCTCACCATGAGGCCCCGCCCTCACACCATGAGGCCCCACCCCTGCCGCGAGCAGCCAATCAGAGTGCCCTCATCTCCGCCCCCACTGTTGGGCAGCCAATGAGAGCGCACGCGGCGGGAAAGCGGGATCCGCATGGCAGCACGTGCGGGTGGGAGGACGAGTGCGCTGCCGGCGGCTCCCTCAGCGTGGGCGAGGCCCCTCAGGAGCCCGTGGCGGCCGCTGCTCCGCTCGGGCATGTCAAGTAGCCTTGCAGAAGGAGGGGGAATGAGGGAAAAGCCTGGAGGAGCGCAGGAACAGCAGCAGCTGAGAGAGGCTGGTTAGCGAGAGGCGTGGCTGCCCTGTTCAGATGTCGGGGGTCATCTCCTCGGAGTGGGACTTCTGCTTGTAAAGCTCTTGGTTCACTTCTTCAGTGAAAGAGAAAGCTCTTGGTTGGCTTTCTTCTTAGTGTTGTGGAAATAAACCCTGCTAGGCAATATGAAGCAAAAAGGTGTTTTGATGGCAGTACTTTTGTTAAGTAATTAAATGTTTTAGTAAGTAATTTGTTATTAATAGATATGAAGCATTGTTATAGAATAGATTATTAAGCATTGTTTTAATAGATAATTTTTTTCCTGTCAGTGTGCAGATCCTTCCCCAGGCTGTACCGAGCTGAAATCAAAGCCTGGTTGCAGTTTCTCTTGAAGGAGGTGAGGCTCAGGGCAGATGTGCCCATTTTCAGGGCATCTCATGAGGGACCAGCCCAGCCCTCAAAATGGGGAGTTAGCCAAAACCAGCACCAAATGATAAATAAGTGTTGCAGGCTCTGTAATTACTGAGAAATGATGGAGGCACAGGAAGCACATGAATCTGCCATCCTCTCCCTCTTAAGTGGGTGAACCTGTAAATTGGGTAAGCACTCTTAATCCTCGAGGGTAGCCTGGGGTGGCTCTTCTGTAAGCCTCCATCAGCTTTTATTGAGGCTTTAGGATCTTGGGATCAAATTGATTAGCTATTCTGTGTTGTGTTTGCTCAAGGGACAGGAAGGAAGCATTAAATTATGCCCACCTGAGGTTACTTGCTAATGAATAATGTAATTATACCCCAGGGTATTAGAAGGGTTTTATATTTAATCCCATATGTTTTTGTTTTCTCTTAAGAATCATCTACGTTTAGATAAGCTAGAATTAACATTGCCTCTTTGAGAAGTCTGTATTTGTGACCACAGTAAAAATAGTTTTGGTTAGAAAATAAGATGTTTAAATTATCAGGGCAGATGGCAGAAGTAAAAAGCAAGCACTTCATGCATATGTTTTAAAGGCAAGAGTTCCTTAACAGATGCATGGAGGCTTCTCCTTATAGCTCTGATCACAGCAGAAAAATGATGGTTCTTTTTCTATGTGGCAGTTCAGAGAACTAATGGAAAGCGACTTTCTAGAGAAACAACTATATGAAGTGGACAAAACTGTCATTTCAGTTTTAAATCTGAACACAGAAACACAAACAACTACTATACTGCTAAATTCTGATATCCTCAAATAAACTCCAGTAGCAGAACAACTTTTATTGTGTCTTTGGGACAAAGCATTGTGCTGAAGGCAGAATTTTGGCCTTGGTATTTCACATTTTATATTAAAGTTCAAAGCTGTGAAAGCTTTAAAATATGTAATTCAATCTCATTTTGCACAACACTTTAGGAAGTGAATTCTGGGGTATGTGTTAAAGCTAAGTGATACCATTCTAGCCCACGTAAATAGCAAATGGTTACATTCTCCTTCACACCTGTATAAATTTACAGTTGGATGAATATTCTGGTTCTGTCTTTTTTTTCCCATGGTGTGTAAACTGGGATAATTTACAGACATTGAACCTGATTTGGTTGCAGGAAAGGTAAGGTGTGGGGGATTGCTATATTTTCCTTCAGGCCAGCTCATTGTTCTGGCTCTTTTTTACTCTGTAGCAACACCTCAGGCTGATATCAGTGAGGAATTGGCAAAAGGAAGATGTGCTCAGTGCTGGCACAGAAAGACTAATATAGAAATAAAAACAAAGCTAAACCCAAAAGTGGATGGTGCCAGTAAATGTAGTAGTAAGCTTTGTGATTACAAATAGACTTATTCAGTAGATTTACTCTGTATGTCCTAGGTTGCCTCTTACTTTGTTCCTCCCCTGACAGAAAAACATTGTCAGGACTCCCTTTAGTGACTGCAGTGTTGGTTTGGAACATATGAAAATTGATTTTTAAGAGCTTGGAGCCAGGTTTTCAAGTACTTGGCATCTATAATTGGGGCAGATTTTCTAAAGAGGTTAGCACTGACTGTTCTGAGCTCTTGTGAAGATTTGTCCATTTTGATTTTGTGCCTAACTGAACTGATTTGTTGAAAATCTGGTCTCTGTAGCAAAGCGTGACATTCTTAGAGTGCTGTCAGGGCAGTAATAACACTTCCAATGAGAAAAAAAAAAGCTGTACAGCACCCCCCCCTCAGTTCAGTACCCCAAAACTGCCACCCAGAACTCAGAGTATGAGTAAGGCAGGGTTGTAAGCTGGTATGTGTTGCCAAACAGTTTTCTAGGATTTCACAGTGTACAAGTATGGTTTTGCTACTTCTGTTCTGGATGTGTTTATTTAAAGTAAAAGCTGCTGTGAAAGGAAGCTATAAATGCTGGTTATAAGAGGGCAAAAATGTGCTTGGGAAGCCACAAGAGGAAAATGCTTTAATTAAAATGAACTGTAGCTGTTGTTAATAATTTTGTGAGTTCTGAGATAACAGCACTGCTTCTAGAGTTGTGCTGCCTTCTGACCTGGGGCCTGGGATGAATATTTTGGTTGTCCATTACTGTAATCAACGGTATGAATCCTACCGAATTTGATTTAGCAGTGTTGAGTCCTATGTTAAAATAGTAGCAGTATGAACAAAATGAATGTTTTGTGTTGGAGAAAAAAAAATTAAATCAGCCATGGGCCATCTTTTTTACTGGCAGAGCTGTAACAGGGTGATAATATTGATTTATGTGGTCTTTCTGGATAGTTATGTCACTTACTGTTGCAGATTACTGCAGAAGATTTCTATTTCTGTTTTCAAATAATTCCTTTTATTTGAAATTAATTTAGTGTCCATTTCTACAATGTTTTGGCCTTGTTTTTGTCTCTTAATCACTGTCTGAAGAATGAATTATTAATTGTTGCAGCTGAAGAAACAAACCAATAATTTTCTGTGGCCTTTTGAGGGGAAAGACAAACCAAACCAAACCAGAGCTTTATTTTTGCACACATTGTACTACTTTCCTACTGTGCTTGCATGGTTGAAATAAGGATCTTCAATAATCCAGGATAAGCAAACAATAATACTGTAATTTCCATGTAGGAAGTATGGGATACATGTCTACATGCTAGGGTTGCATTTATAGAACAGCTGAGTGAACCTCTGATAAACAAATGAAAATAAATTGGAAATTACTACATTTATGTTGATACCTCTTAGAGCAGTAAGATTCATTCACACAGAGGTGATAAGGGAAAAGAGATGAGCTATTCTTGAGATAGCTGCTTTCCAGACCTTTCGTAAAACTGGAGATTAAGGCATCATGCTATTTCTAGCTTGCCAGTGCTAGCTGGAGTGAATTCTAGGCTTTAAAAACATTCATAAATTAAAATAAGATGGTGATTATAGAGATGGAAAAAACTTGCATGAAGGAGCTGCCCATAAACATCACTGCTCTGCGAGTTCCAGGTACAGTCCCATTTTTCTTCCATTTTGTCTGGGTGGTTGATGGAGGTTGTATTTTACTTTTTACTTAACTGTCCTGTTGTGCCATTTTTCTGCTCTGTTGGTGTCAATTACAAGTAAGTTTTTTGTTAAAGGTTTTGACTTTTGGCTTTGGGAAGTGTTCTTGTGTTCCTTGTTAGCCATGGCCACAAAGTTCTGGATTTTGCTGTCCTTGTACTGTTGCATATGTACACACTAATAAACACATGTAATGGGTCCTCTGAAGTCAGTGTGCCATACAGATTCTATATTTACTGATTTCAATTCCACATAGCAGTTGCTAATATTTCATCTCGTGGTTGGTTTATTTTTTAGAAGTAGAACTTGTACACTGAAATGGCAAAGCAGAGCCTGTCCTACTCTGCAGTTCCCAAAGCTATTTTCCCAGGCACAACTTGGTCACTGTGCTTTCTCTTGGTCCTTTATGGCATGTCACAGTGGTAAATAAACAGCTTGGGAAAGGGTATGTTTTAATTTTTTTTTCATTAATTATTTAGTGTGGTTAGTCTGTGTTGAAAAAATCTCAAGGCTAAAGAAGTCAAACAACAGTCACAAGCCTCATTTTGGACAAAGACTATTAGATAAGACTGAGGATCCTTTTGTCACACTTTTTGGAGTGGGTGGGTAACTTAGGTCTGTTTTACATCTGTATCCTTTGAATGATCTTCTGCAAATGAAAATTTCATTTGGGGAGGTTAGTACACTGAATTTGATTCAGCTTGCTCCTCACTGACTTTGTGAGCCCATTATGGCATCATTACTCTCCAATTACAGGCATGAAGGTGAGAAGTGACCTAGTAATGAAGGGTACACACCCAGGATGGTGTAGTGAGAATTTTGCATGAGGCAAAAGGGAAAAAAAATCTGCTACACAGATACCTGCCAAAAGGCTGTTTGTCATAAGTGACTGCTTTGAAGGAGACCCAAGAAGGGCTTGTGCTGAGCATTGCTGTGCTGTTGCTGGGATGTGTCTGGGGTGCAGATATCTACAATTTCTATAGTTTTATGTGCTGCATAAAGTTATTGCTACTTGTAGAGAAACAAGGTCAAGCAGTTTGGTATATTTATATTTATTTAACTTGTGAGAGCAATGTCTAAGCTACAGTTTAAAATAATCCAATATGGACTTCTGCTTTAGAGCTTAGTGTTCTTTCAGTTTTGAAAAAAATAGTTAGTGTCAAGTGTACTCTAGAAAACACAGATATTTAGTATCATTGTAATTTAATCAATTTATTGTATTCTGTCATTTAAGATATTAAAAACCAACTTTGTCTGCCTTTCCAAAATGTCCTTTCTCTTGTGTGAGTAGAATTTTGTGACAGTAACTGTTATGAGATCCTACAGGATACATTTTTAGAGAAACTGCACCTGCTGTAGGATGGCTTTATTGAGAGTGCTCTGAATACGCTGCAGTGAACTGAAGGCTTGAGAGGAAGCAGCAGGATAGTGAATGTCAATAGCAGGCAGAGTCCATGTAAGTTACATTGTATTGAATGGTTTAATGCTGCTTCACAGGGCTGTGTATTTTCATTCTCAAGGAAGAACAGACCCTCAGAGGACTTGTGGCCAGAGAAAATGGAATAAACCTGAGCATCAGGGAAACAGCTTCTAGTACAGCAAAAAGTGAAATCTAAGACAACTGATAAAAGCAGAGGCAAAAGCTGCGCATTCTTTTCACAGGATATATCTGAAAGTTGAGGTCTCCTGACAGGAAATGATCAAGTGAAATATAAATAGTAAAGCTGTCAACTGGCAGAGCAGCAAGGAATAGTGATTTAGATTCTCTTTTTTCCCTTTTACCAATTTATCTACAAGTAATCATATAAAGATACCAAAGTAGTCAGCTGCAGTGTGGTGTGCTGTGATGCTCTGTAGTACTTTGGGATTGCAGACCCAGCTCATGATGATGAAAATCAGTGCTGCTACACAGTTTTTAGCTGCATCAATGCCTTGGTTTAGTTAACTGCAGGGCTGCATGAGGTGCCAGTGACAAGTGCACAAAATACCATAAAAATACATACAGCAGACAGGAAAAAAGTGCAAACCAATCCTTTCTGGTAAAGGTTCACAGTGGCCAAGTCAAAAGTTCTGTGAACATATGAAAAATGGTCTTGCACATAGTTTAGTTATTTCTTGCCATTTAGAATATTATTAAATTATGAAATGTCATCTTGCATTTAAATTTGTCCAGCTTTCTGCTCTGGTTTGCTTTCTGGAAAAAATCACTGAAGTTTTCTAGGTGCTATGGAGACAGTGCTGATGTCAGAAATGTTTTCAGTGGGGGCCTGGAGCAGGGAAGCAGATGGCTGCAGTTACTGGTGAGTGTGGCTGGCTGCTGGTGCATAAGTGAGCAGGGGAGTGCAGTGCAGAATTGCTGAGCTGGCTGTGGCTGGTGACTCACACTGGCAGCAAGGTGGGAGAGCCTGCAGGGCCTGGGAGCTTTTCCCTGGTGCTGCAGTCACACTGTGCCCCATGGTGTCCCCACCAGCACAGCCACACCACATGGCTGCACTGGCTTCCATTCAGGCCAGCTCAGGTGCATCTCATTTGCAGCTCTGGGCCAGTTAACACTGCAGGTTTCTGTCCCAGGAGATGAAGTGTATTTCTGGTACTTATGTTGTCCTGACCTTTATAGACCTTTATTTTCTAGGTGACTTCACAACTTATGGGGCCTTTATAAGACCTGATGACCCAGGGGTGAAGAGACAGTATAGGTGTAGCATGAAGTGCCTCTGTTAATTAAATAAATTCTTGGGTTTTTAAAAATATTGAGCTTTTGGGTAATGTTAAATGCTGTTGCCTTAAAAAACTTATCATCTTGCATTTAACTGGAGCAAAACCAAGAACAGTAGCACCAAAATATCTTTCCAAATTCCAGACTTCTCCCACACTCTGAGAAGAGCCTCCTCCTCTGTGAACCTTGAATCCCATTTTGTGCAGTTGCCATCAGTGCAGAGCTGTGCTGCTGAGCTCACTGGCTTGGCTCTGGAGCCAGCCACGCTGTGTGCTTCTCCTGCTTGTCTCTCCAGCACACGAGTGAGGGGACCTCGCCAGCTGATTAACTCTGCTCTGCTCTGGCTTATCTATTGTGTCACTTGCTTTTAGTTTTTATTCTGAAGTACAGGTCATCAAAGAGTTTTGGTGGTTTACTTATCCAGCTTTCTAACAAGCCTCTTTTGTTTGACCTTTCCTTGTGTTTAGAAGAAGCTGCTTCTAAATATTTCTTGGGGTCACCTTTCTTCCTTTGAAGTCCTTTGAAACTCTTATTTGCTGTGATACCTGGAAAGACTTTACAGTGGGTAAACAGTGCTTATCGTGATGTTCACTTGTATTTTCCAGTGCCTCTGTTCAGTTGTCTAAAAATAAAATGAAATATTCTGTAAGCTCTTCAGAACAGAGACTGGCTATTTGTACAAGTGTTTAACACAGCAGGGCCTAGAAATCCAGGCAATGGCCTATAATACCACCTCAAGAGAGAAGGAAAAAAATGTTTCTAGGTATAAATTTTTTTCCATAGGAAGGTAAGTGTGGGGTGCCTTCAGGAATCATTCCTTCATAAGGAAATATGCATTAATTCTAAGAATATGCAATGATTTCTAATCAGGCTGACGTATCTACAATGAAGATCAAGATTTTTTTATCAATGGTATTTAAGGCACCAGTAGCATTTCTGTGAGCTCGAATGGTCTATGTGCCAAAAGTATTCTGCTGGAAACCTACAATTATTCTGTAAACTTCAAAATCCAGAATTCAAGATGAGAAAAGGCTGAGAATTTCTGCACTTGATGGGCTCAGGCTGAAAGCTGGAGAAAAAGCATTTTGCCTTTTATGCATTCTGTCAGCTACAACAATGCTAACCAAAGAAAGTGTCACCTCCCTAGAGTCTCTTTTCAGACAAATGTGCTACAGGGCAATAATGAATCTTAAAAGAAATTCATGATGGGAAAAAGCAGTGTTTTGCATATAAATGTTTCTAATGGAGCTATGAACATCAGTCTTTTGCTCTATTACTTTGAAAAATACCATGTGAATCCTTGTAGTTTTTAGCAATTCAAGACATGAAAGGTGCTATTTATTTTTGTGTTATGTTCCCTATAAAATATTAAATACTCCTTTGGCCAAAATTACTACTAACTCTTTGAGATTGTACAAAAATATTATTCATAACTTCAAAAGCTCAAGTTGGTAATGGGTGACTTGGATAAACTGTGATTAGCAGAGAGCAATTCCTACTGATCTCCTAGACAGGAGTACTACAGGTAAGTAGATTAAAATTTGTAGGGAAATATATTTCTCCAGCATTGTTGACCTAATGAATTTTTTAAGAAAAAGTTATACTTTAAAGCCCCAAATAAATCACTTGGATTTTGAACATTTTTCTTAGTTTTCTCTTTGTATCATCTGTGATTTTTAAGGGCCTACACAGCACAGCTTTCCAGCTCATCTCTTCAGCCATGGGGAGTAAACTCCCTCACTATATTTTATTTTAAGAGAATTAAGATCCCTGTAATTTACTGGAACCTTACAAGGAAAAAAAAAAAAACTCCAACTATGTTAGGAGTTGTAAATCAAAAGAAAATTAGATCATCACTAAATTAAAAAGAATGTTAGAACTTTTTTTCTGTATTGCATGGGGAAATTGATCACTGTTTTAATTGTCCATCTTCATGCCACATCCATCCCAAACTCTGCCCACAGAATGTGTCATCAGGAAAATGCAACTGTGCTGAGATTCCACTGCCACATGTGATTGAAACAAATTTTGACAGTTCTTGGAAATTTCACAAGCACATATACAAGCTGAATTCTGCATAGATTTTTTTTGGACCAAGAAAATATTTTCTGTTTGTACAAGTTTTTCCCAATTCAGCTGTTGCAAAATGCTATTCTTAACACTTCTTTTTAGTAAAGCAGGAATAACTGGTTGGCTGCACATGGGTGTTCTTGTTTGTTGTTGTTCCTCCTCCTTGCAAAGCACATCTCCAGGGAATGACTATTACAGAATGATCTGACTGGAAAAATCTATGTTCCATTAAGACTTTGGTAGAAGCAGCAATCCAGCCTGTTTAGCAAATAAAGACTTCATCCCATTGTCTTGTCATTGTGTGCCAGTGGTGTTGCCTGAGTGAGTGATGATAAAATAAAGAGGATTTGAGTCCTAATAAGCGGACATAATGTTAATTCTGTGGTTCTGGAAAATATTGACAAGAAGTAGTTTCCTTTCTTCTTGGGTGTAACTGTGACCTGGTTGCATTGGGCATAATAGGTATTTTCACCAGTTACATTTTTTCACTGGAAATAAAGTTGTAAATTTAAGTCATTCAGGAATCCCTGGAACTTCTTGCAACTTTGAAACTTAAATGATAAGCACTAATTGCTTGCAGTGTTATTTTTTCTTTGCCATTAGGAAGTAGTGTAGTGATGGCTGCATATTTTTAAGACTTGTATGCAGTGATTCTCTTTTCCTGACATAGCTGGGCTCCAGTGGGGACTGCAAATATTTTTGCCTGAAGACAGAGCCAATTATGATGTGGTTTGTGCTGATCAGTGCTTATTTTGCTTGTTTTGGCAGTCAACAGTATTTGGTTACTGGCTACAAAAATAGTTTGGAATCCTTTGGGATGATAGTACTGATTAGAACTAAGAAGACTCTGATTTCAAGGTTTAATGCATGTCTGAAACTGGAGGAAGTGCACCTGGTGGATAACATGAGCAGCTGGTTCTGAGCTACTTGAGTGTGAAGGCATTATTTGCTTTGCCTTATGCAACTTGTTTATTACAGATCTGAATTCCAAAATAGTTTCTTTTAACTAGGTTTTTCTGTCTTAGACTATTTTGATGATTTTTTAATAAAAAGTTTTAAATAAAGGAAACAATAAATTAATGTCTGACCTAAATCTGCCTTTTGCTTTTGAAGTCAAATAGTTAGCCAGTAAAAACCTGCGGATAAGCTGGTATTGCACTCCAACTTTCAGAACCAAAGGAATTTCCAAAAAGTTAAAGGTTGCAAATACTTACACAAGTGTTTGTTGCTAGACTGTATATGTGGACTCTAAAGATTTTAGTGTTCTTTGGTATATCTGTGGAACTGCTCTTTGTAGGACAAATATTTTATGTTTTTCTTTTAGAAATATTGTAAGAGAACAGCAAACACCCTAGAGAGGGGGAAGAGCATACATGGGAAAATAAGACATGTTCAGTTTGTAGTTGAGATTTTTTTATTCCTGAGTATTAGAAAACCACTTGTAATTGTATCAAAATCTACCAATATTTCACATTCCTAAATTTTTGCCTATTAAAAGTCACCAATTTATTCTTCATTCTTTACTGCTGGACACTGAAAAAATATAGACAACATTACAACAGTCCTTATTGATTCTAATATCTTCAGTGTTTTGTTTTAGAGGCAGAAATGCAAGGGTTTTCATGTGTCACATCACCAGAGAAACGTTTTTCCTTAACATGTTATACATTTTCTCACTTTAATAGAGACATCTCATAGAACTGACAGATTTATAGTTACTATTCAATCTCTACAGAGAAGTAGAATTTACATGAGTTTCCTATTTCTAATCCCTATTTGAGATAGCATTCTGTGTAGCATGCTTTCTTTTCCTTAGTAAATCCTGTTTAAAAGATTTGGCTGGTTTCAGAAATTATTCCGCTCCATTGTTCACTTCACAATTCTTCATTTTCCTTTGCTGTAAATCTGACTTCTGAAAAAACCTGTTGTTTTTTAGACAAAGGCAAAATTATTATTTATTTTTCTTTTTGTGCAGGGAACTCCATTCATACTATTACTCCTTCTTATAAAAATGGTGAAATTTGATTTTAATTAAGTTTTACCGGAGTGAAATGTATTTAATTTAGACTGCTTTTATGTTAAACTGTGGTTCTTCAAAAGCCCTGAAGTGGTTTAATGTACTGATTGTAAGATTTAGGGACTGGGAGATCTGGCTTCTTTCCCTGATGTTCCTTCATGTTTTCTCTGTGTGTCAAGTTGAAATCTTGCTTCCTTCTGCCTTTAGAAATGCTTACAAATTATGCCTGAAAAATGTGCTTATTTATAGATGATAGACAGTGCACACAATGTTTAGCTTTGGGTTTAGGCGTTTGAGTTCTGTGAGGCCTTGTGCTGTCCCCCTACAGGAAAACTGTTGTCTTTGAATATTCTTAACTGCCAGTACTTTATGAAAATATAAACATATTCTTTAGATAGCTACCCAGGTGTTTTTTTGTTTTTGATTGTGTTTTTCTACAGTTTAATTAGAGCTGAATTTTTAAGGTGGCATGGATTTATCAGTGCAAGTGACCTTTTCTGCTGATATCTTCAAGGGAACAAGGACGAAGAAACAGGTGTTCTGGCAGAAAGTTCAAAATAGAATAATTCAAAGTAGTTTCAAAGGCCAAGGGAAACACTGAGGTTACACTTCTGTGAGGAGTAATCAGCTTGTGTAGCAGCTTTGTGCAACTACAGCATAAGTGTTGTGTGCACAGCATCTCAGCTAATCCTCTGCCCTTTTCGGGTGGTTTTTTTTTTTTTTCCATTTTCAGTGGAAAGACATGAGCACTTCTGTGAGAAGTGCATTTCAACTTTGTAAGTATGAGTAAAAATAGTTGCTTTATGGAGGTCAGAGCAGTCTGCCCTGCTATGCCCAGAACATTTCTTGGATATATTTGAAAGCAAAGAAGAGCACAACACTTTGGCTGTGTCTTTTATCACTTCAGATAATGTTTAAATGTAGTATGATAAAATGTGGAACAGTTTTGTTTGGAATAGGTTTTGTCCACACCTAATTGCTTATAAGAGATGCAGTTGCTAATTCACAGCACAGCTAAATGACAGCCAGCTCCTCACAGGGACTTGTGGCACCAGAAAGACATGCTGAATTTATCACATGCATTTATATTACTTTCTTTTGAAAAGTGGAGCAGTCTATATTTGCTGTCTACATTTACTCCTTCTTGATGTCAGGTGGATGTTGATGTGTTGTTACCTCTGATGCTTGTGCTAAAGGCAACAATTAATTTAAATAATCACAACTCAAAATAGGAAGAAACATATCTAGGGAAAGAGAGCATTGTAGTGTTACTTAAAAACTAAGAGCACGTCTGATAAAAATAAAAGTTGCAGTTTACAAAAGGTTCCTCCTGCCTTCTGCCTTGTTTGCTTAGGTGAACTGTAATAGAAGGTGTGAAATATTATAGAAATCAGTGTTTGTTCAATCCTTAAAGACCATTAGAATTATGAATACCAAGCTTTTGTGGAATTATGGTAAGGAATAATTAGTTTGCCATTCCTGTGTCCTGCTCATTAGTCTATGGTAAATGTCTTACCATGTCTTCCTTTAGCCTTAATCCAAGAGAAAGGAAACCAACTTCATATATAACCAGTCTGGATAAGCACTGAAAATGTTACATACTTAGACATTCCAATACTTAAAAAAAATTTAACTAATATTACTGTTGCTCTATAATGGAAGACACACTGAAGGGTAAGTGAAACTCAACATTTCACATTGGATAGGATGAAGAGAAAATAAACTGTAAAGGGTATTCGTTAGGGTATAATCTAATTACATAGACTGGCAAAGCAGCACCATCCCATTGATACTAATGTGGTGTTGATGTGACTATTTTGATGTAAAGCTGGGGATTTCCCTTTGTAAACCTTCCTTTTTATAAGAATCAATAAGATGCTGTGATTTCACAATTTGTTTTCTCTTTTCAGAGTTGTGAGAGATTTGCACATTCTGTCACAGTGTGTGTGAAAGACTGATTTATGTAGAGTTAGATGGATTGGGCATATGTAATTAAGTACATAACATAGATTTTAGATTTTTTGTTTGTTTGTTTGGGTTTTTATTTTAATTTTTCTGTTTTAATCTAAAACCAGTTGTAAGTAGCTCTTGTCAATAGGTAAATGTATCTTCCAGATGTGTTGGTAGACTGTGCTATCCAGTGCAACAAAACATGAAAAAGAAGTAAAAATCCACATTAGAAATTTGTATTTTAACACCATCTGAACATAGGTGTCAATTTTTTTTCAGCAGGCCTGCAGCTGAAATGAAATGCATTTAAAAATTTTCAGAGTAGTTTACTAATTTCTGTTATTACTGCAATAGAAAGCAGATACTGTCATATCAACTGCAATGAAGTAGTATCTCTCCAGTCTTTTTTGTTTAAATCTGCATAGTATTTATTCCCATGTCTTGTACTACTGTTCCTGGATATAATAAATTTTGCCTTTAGCATTGTTAGGAAGGCACATTTCAGAAGACAGTAGCTGTATCTATGCAGAATTACTCAATTAGGTATGACTAAGCCTAAACAAAGTATCAGCTATTTCTGTCAATGATATGGCTCAGAAGCGACTTCAGTGTAGGTTAAAAACAAACAAAAATGTGTAGTCTAGCTAAGGGTTTGGACTTGTGCTTTCATATTCCAAATGATGACTCAGTGATATTTTGTACTGTGGAAATGGGCTCTGACACATGGTCATCCATCACTATGAGTATGTGATCCCATAATGAGAAGTACAGAGATGAATGTTTTATTACTGCAGGGTAGCTTTTACAAGTACATATGTAATGAGAGAGGGAGCAGGGGGATTGCAAAGTCTCCATCTTTCTAGAATTAATATGGAACTCAAATGGCCTAAAAATGAAGAACATTATGATCCAGGAAAAATTAGCTGGCTTAAGTTTCATTCTTCCCCCCATCATGGCTCGTTACTGAGGAAAATCCTTTCCATTGCTATTTTGTACAAAATGATATTCAGCAAGAACAGAGAGTGCTCATATCTCCTAGATGACACTGAGCCCTCCCAACAGCCATACAGAATAATTTTATCTCTGCAGTGAAATCTCTGTAGTTCACACTATGGTTCTTTCACTATGGTTTGAAGTAGTGAGGTAGCTCCTTTCAATAGTTGGTTCTTTGTGTTCTTCACCTTAGAAATTACTGATAAGATAGGAAGAACAGCACTATGTCTGCTTGATTCTGCTTTCTGTCCTGCTGTTGGGCTTTCTAAAATTCACAAGCATGATCTTGTATAGAAGGTAATTACTCCACAAGTCAATACTGTTTTCCTTAGTAATTTACAGTTATGAATGCTGGGAAAGTTTTTGATGTCATCTGTTCATTCTCTCAAATGGACTTGTACGGAGTCGTAAAACCAGCTTTGACTTGAATATGGGGAAAGAGCAAGGTAAGGAAATCTACCCACAGTGACCAGGGTCATTCTATTTTGTTGTTTTCTTCTAATTCAACACCAGTTCTGGATATGACACACAGAACTACTGCTGTGTAGCCTTTGAAATCTGGTAATGGTCACTGAAAGCTACAAGATGAGAATTTTATACCTGATTAGCCTCAATTTAGTCGGTAATAGACTCATCAATTTCTCAAGATGCAACAAGACAACTAACAGCCTGCTACACATTCTACAGCTGTCTCCTGAAATGTGAAGAGATCAATATGCCTGTAAAGGGTCAGGGAGTGGGGCAGTGTAAAAAAACCAGACAAACCCAGGAACAACTCATAGTGAAGAAGGGTCATGGAAAGGAGAGAGAAGATGATTATCCAGCCAGCATCACAGCTTAGCAGGGACACAACACTAATGCAGCTAATCTGTATAAACCCATTATAGACAGCAACTAAAAATGGGGGGGAAGGCATGCTCCTGAAACCTGGGAGCAAGGAGAAATCCACCTCGAGTTTGATCAGCTATGCATGGTACTTGCCAGTGCCAGCACGTCACAGTCGCTGGGTAACTCAGCAGGTACCTTGCTGATTTTACAGCTGACATCTGGGAGCTGGCCACAGTGGCAGTAATGCTTCTCATATCTGTTGTGTGTCACTCTGTTGTCACTGTGCAGTGTAACAGGAATGTGATACAGGGAACAGCCCCAAACTTATTGAAATTGATGGATATTTTGTTTATCTGCAACTGTGCTCTCATGTTGAGTCCTTTAGTGTCCCATTTTGTAGAACATTCTTGAGCTGTCTTCAAGCTTGTTGCTTTCCCCCACTGATCTGCTGTCAGGAGAAAATCAAACATAGCATCTGTTTCTCATTGACAGAATTAATAAAATGGAAGCAGACAGGATACAGAGCAAGTGCAATTTCAGATCTGCTGTTATGCATTATTCCTCCCCAGCAATGGAAGAGACAAGTTCAACTTGATATCCTGCAAGAGCTCTTGAGGTGAATTCCTTTAAGTAAAGCTGTCAATTTCATCATTACATCTCGAGTTTACATCAGAAGTTCTAATGGAAATATATGTAGCTTCTGTTATCTTTTCTCTCACTTTAAGGAGAAGGAAAGGAAAAAGAGTCTGATGGCAGAGTTGTTAGATTGATGTCAGAATTACCTGTTCCACCTCAGGGACTTGCATACTTGGTTGCCTGCCTGCTGTTAAACGTAACTGGGAACTTTAAAGGGCTGTTAAATTCTGTGGAGGTGCTTGCAGGGTTATATCCTCATTTTTCTTCTGCTCGCTGCTTTGCTCTATGATGGTTAAAACATTTAAAACCCTAGTTTGAACCATCTGTTAGATAGATCTAATATTAAATTTTGGAACTGACTGGATGCTCAAATCAGCAGATAATGTTTTGAATGATATAGCAGCATGTTCAGACCAAGAAGGAAGAAGTGCAGTAGAGAGTTAGAAGCTTTTGAGAGTCTTTTATTTAAAAAAAACCCTCCCAAAAACCATAATAGGGAGAGTGGAAAATTAAATCAGCTCACATTAGTTAGTGCCTTACCTCTAAATCAGTTTTTTTGGCACCAGAATCAAGCACTGTGGGAGATCTGAAGCAATTTACACTTGGAATTTTATTTGGGCAAAGAGTTTGAGATAATTATTACAAAATTACTGTGGATCTATAGGGGAATAAGTCCATAAAAACTTTAGATTTACTGTTTTTTTAATAATGTAATTACTGTTTTGCTATAATAAAACATATTAAAATATTGCTTAAAGTATATCTTGTTAACCTCTCAGCAATCCCGGACATTTTTAAGCAGTGAAATTAACATTTGTTTAGAGCAAATAAAATTTTCAAGTTAGAAAGAGCTTATAGAGAGTTCCAAGCTGTGCAGGATCATTTTTCATCCATTTTTCTTTTTTACCACAGTAATTAGGCAAGATGCCAGACAGCACAATGGAAAAGACATTTTCTTTAATAGAATATTTTTTTACAGGCACTGCTGGACACATGCAGACATCTCCTGTATTTTTGCTCCTGGTGATGCTTTCTCCCTGGTTGTACTTTCCATTAAAAAGACTTTAGGTCATTAATTAATTTTTTCTAAGTTATCTACAGGCTCTTTGGAGTTTGAGCCATGTCAGCTAATAAGACAATTGCTCACAATGGCCGGAGTGTTTCTGGGGTTTTTTTGTCTTTGAGGTACCATGAGGACACTTGATAGGGAGCAATGTTAACTAGGGTGCTGCACAAAGAACCTTCTGGAATAGCACATCAAGAACTGCCCTGCAGGTTTTACAGCAATGCAAGAATTTGGATGAGTGTAGGAGCCCTCCTGCAGCTCAGCCACTCACCTCTGTAGCCCCTCTGATCTCCAGCATGAGTCTGTGTCAAGAAAAAAGTACTTTACTACAGTAGCTCCCTAGTTCTTTGTTTTACATTGATTTTCTATCGTTGTACGACTGGCTGTGTTTTCAAGAATATTTTCTTTGGCTGAAATGCTGAGTGCTTTTTGCAGACAACCAAGCTTGCAGACAACCAGAGAAGGCTTTTTGTATTCTATCTCGTTTAAAAGGCTGTAACACCACTTAACTCCTGTTATTGACCCATGGTACCTGAGATTTCTAGAACCTTCAGTGTGATTTTATGGTATTTTTGATTTTATTGAAATCTAGTCTACATTTTTTGTGGATTTGGTAGTGTCTGTTTTTCTTTCTGCTACTGTAGTTCAACTACTAGTGTATGGATAATCAAATCTGGAGTTGATTTTAAGAAAATCAGACTCTCAGCATTAGCAGTTCACTTAGTAGTTGGAGGTACATTTATTTTCCTTTAAATATTTTTGAAGCCTAAGTTTGAGCTTTCAGATATAAAATTTGAGTTATTTGGAATTAAGCTGGTAGTAAACAGATAATTTGAGTTTAACCAGTTTTCATGGGTTTGAAATGCATGACCTTGAAAAGGTTTTGTATTGTAGGCTTTCATCAGCATTAATAGTCTATTTAGCAGAAACCAACCTCTTCTCTTCCAAAGTGTATTGTGAATTCAAAAGTCCTCTTCCCAGTGCTGTAAATCTTTTTATTTTACTATAGTTCAGTGAGTTACTTAGCAAAAATATACCTCTTCTATTGCAGAGGCAGGTGTCTTTTAATGTTTATTGTGCCTTTTAATTGAGACTCCAGTCCCAGTTTGTGTTAATGTAGCGTTTTCAGTAGGATAAAATACAGAATACAAAAATTTGTGTTAGGTTTTAAAACTTTAAAGGCTTTTTGTGGCTTGAGCAGATTTTGCATTAGTTTTTAAGACTTTACAAGCTTGTTTTGAATGGAGCAAATTCTGCAACTAATTGCATCCAAAGGATCTGTGATGCTGATTCCTGAGAGAGCTCCTTCTTTACTTCCCATTTCTAAAAGTGAAATGCAAACATTCTGTGTGATTGCTGCCACCTTCCAGAAAATCTGTGCTTCTTTTTGTTTGTGGGATGAGTGGCTTTGACCATTTTATATGAACTTACAGCACTTGAAATCTTTTAGTCATAGCACAATAGCAATGCCTGTGGTAGACTTGATTTCTGTACAGGGTCTGAATAATTGGAGTCTGAACAATGGATGTTGTGTGCATATGTGATTTGATGTACTAATACATAAAAAGTAATAATAATAATCATATGCAAGCTTTTGCAGAACTTGGTGCTGAACTAAAGGGAATTAACCTGAGGATATAGAGGAGCCATTTTCCTGTGACTTTTAATTGCATATTCAGTTGATACTTCAATTAATACACTTCCATTGCCTGACTGTGGGAGGGGCATGGCCTCATAAAGGATCCACAAAATTACAGTGACAAAATGGAGCCCCAGGGACAGGAATGCCTCCATTACAAAGGTTGTGCTTCTTCTTCTGCCCTGTGCCTGCAACATGACCTCAACCCTTCTGTGAGCTGCCCCTGAAAATGCTGCTGGGAGAGGATGGGGTCTGCAGTTCCAGACTGTTTTCACTCTCCATTTCTAGTTACAGGCCAATTTCACCTGATACACTTAGAACTAGGAGACTACAGTTAAATACAGGTTTTGTCCAAAATTACTTTATTTCAAAATTTGCATTCTAGACATGGGGTTTTTTTTCATTTTTTAAAATATATATTATAATTCAAAGAAACTGAGTGGGGAATTGAGGACATTTTTCTATGCTAAAGAAAGTGATTTTAGTATTAATATTTCTATGAGTAGGAAAAAATATCTACAGCTAAATTAATTGCATATAGAAGACTACGTTTGAAGTTGCAAGTAAGGATATTTAAGATTTTGTTCATGGAAAATATAGCACATCTTCCACTACTTAGCTTCATGTGTATAATATACTGTTTTACTTGAAGATCTCTGTTGGGGTGGAACAATTTCTCCTAGAATATACAAAGCTTAATATTATTGTCTGGCACACATCCTGCTGAGGGACCTGGGAAGTGTCAGAAGTTTGGTTACTCAGACTGAAATTTTTTTAGTTTCTTGCTTAGTTTGTAAGATCATATAGCATGTCTGTGTATGCCATATACTTGCTGACAATATTTTATTGCAGAATCTCCACCTTCTTGATATAAAGTGATCATATTGGCCACAGAAAAGTAAATAAATAGTTGTGAGTTGTGTTACTGTATTGAAAGTATTGCTGTTGTGCAATCTAATCACAAAGGCTTTTCCTTACAAAAAATAGGACTAATACTTGGATATTTGTTCCATCTTCATTCCTCCCTATCATTTTCCCATGTTTATAAATGTGTTGCAGACCAAGTGCTGATTTTTTTAATCAACTTATGTGACCCTTTAATGGGTGACATTCTATTCCCTTAAACTGCAGCTGGCTACATGGGGAAAATGGGTCACAACCACAGAAAACTGTTCATAGGCCCCAGATATCTAACTTGTGTTTGTCTGGCTGGTAATTGGTTAGAAGCCAGTGTGGTACTAAATCTGAGCAGGACCTGCATCATTTTCTTCTGAAGGTTCCTTCTGAGGAGCAGTCTGAGAGCTGAGATACAGCAGCAGCAGCAGCCGCTGTCCTTGTGGCCCTCAACACTGCTGGAAGGTGTTCACTGCTCCCTTCAATCTAAAACAGATCAACTGATACACTCTGGTAACAACTTTTGAGCTGTAGTGACAGCATGTGTAGAGATATTTCATCTAAAAATTAATCCAAAATTGAAGTCCCTGTTAGGCAGCTGATGCTCTAAATCTTTGCTGTTTCTTCCCTCTTCTGCCCCTGCCTTTAAAGTGCTGCAGGGAAGCTCAGAAGCTTGGTAGTTTTCCAGCCAGCAGGATGAAGTTGTAGCTGCACTGGAGCAGCTCCTTAGCTGTAGTTTCTGAGCCCAGGCTTGGTGTATTCTCTTATTTTTCTGGAAGCTTTGTTCAGACTTAATACCAGCAGGAAGGACCTTCTCTATATAGAGAAGCTGTTTCATTATGTAACTTATAAAATAAGTCTTCTATCTATGTGAAATGTAATCATTTCTCAAAATTGGCAGTCACCTTAAAAAATAATATACAAAGGCATTTTTTAATTTAAACTATGAAGTACACAATTGGATTATTTCAGACACATGTGAACCAATTTAAAATAGAAAACTAATAAGTACTTTTCATTAAATCTGTTGATATTTATTGACTGATAGCTATGTGTGAATACTTACATTTTTAAGGGGAAAAAATTTCTTTCCAGCTTTCATTTATTAAAAAAAAAGTTTAATAATCTTCATTTGTTTGACTCAGAGGTGGTTCTTTTTATTAAAGATTTGCTGTCTCATTTTTGAAAAGTCCATTGTTTGCTTCTGAAAGGTCCTTAATAGAGCTTTAATAGGAGACTAAATTTGAACAGCCAGGAATATGTGAATAAAAAGTTTGCTCATTTTCACTCTGGATTGTTTAAATTTTGATCTTTAGAAATGCAGAAAGAAACTTGAAGACGTCTTCACTCTGCCTCTGCTGCAACTTTAGCCTTTGAATTTTTTCTCTACCAGCAAAATCTTGTATGTGCTACTGATTATCAACATAATTGTTATTTGTTACTCTACACATCAGAATTTTACTTCTGAAATGAGATATTAAGAAATCTAATTTCTTTTGGCTTGTGGGGAGAAAAAAGTTATATACTTAAATATTTTACACACAGACTATTCTAAAAATGTTGGAAGTACTGGATTGTTGTAATTCTTGTAATAATTTCTACTTGATCAAAGTGATGTTGAGTCATGCCTCAGTAACTTTGACTTATATAAATCTAATTTCTGGTTAAGAAACAGTAGTCTTATGCAGAAACAAGAGAAAAGTGAAAGACAGCACCAACCTTACATCTTGTTTAGTCAAGGGTTTTTTCACTCCTTTTCAAGGTCTTGTGTAACAATGCATGAAGAACCAGGCCCAAGAAATAGGCTGAGTTAACTGGATATGTTTTCCTGAGGAAACTGTAAAAATGGATTAGCACATCAGCCCTAGCTGATAGTTAAAGGAAGAGTTGCAAACACCCAAGTTCTATCCACGTGTTCTAGTTGGGGACCAGAAGTTTGTCACTGCTTAGTAAATTTAAGGGATGATATGAGGGAACTCATATGCAGTAAAACAAACTGTATGATTACATGTATAAATGTCACTAATTCCATGTACTAGAAGAATGGAATTGTGTGCCTGACTGGACATGGGAAGTATAAATTAAAACAAAGTCTACTGTTCCAAGTGTTTGATTGTTCACAGCTGATGGTGAGCAGGTGCTTTATAGGCAAATCTTCCCAGCCTCTGCACAGCTGAGAAAAGCAGCAGTTTCCATTTCCCACCTAGTCCAGTTCCTGCTGAAGATGTAGAAAAGGAAATAGACCTTCATGATTTTTTACTTACATGGGTTATGTAGAAAATATGGACTAACTGAAAGCAAAATAATTTGTTGAATAGGATTTTTTTCTGTTTATCTCCTGCCTTAAGAAAAACCAATTTTGAACCAAAATTATTGAATCATTATACTTTTTTATTTTCAAAATTAAATATTTAGAGCTTTCATTAAAAATTCCTTTTTTTCAGTTCTTTTCTGAAGAAAAGTTCTAAAATCAAAACACAATTATTCAAAATTACTGACTTTGAAATCAAATTAGGACAGAAGGGACACAGAGTCGAAAATTTTCTACTTCTGAGGAAATATTTCAGTATTTTAGACCTTTGGCTGTCCTGAGAAAACAATTCCATAGAGAGATTTTCCCAGGAGCTCACAGAATAGACACTTGCATATTTTGGACTTCTTTTAAAACCTAGACCCAAAAGAATTTTCAGATGACTGTGTAGACATGACAAAGGTGAGATCATGAGATCTTTTGAAATCTACAGTGGGGTGGGATTTTTGGGGGGGAAGGATATGTGTGTTTGTTTTCTTTGGGAAATGCTGTCTTTTTACAAATTTTTAATCACTTCTTTGCATTTAATTTCTCCTACAGCTTTCTTCATTATGTATTGAGTACTTGTTTGTTTTGGGTTTTTTGTTATTGTTGTTGTTGTATTTTGGCCTAATTAGTTTTCTTCCTGTTTGTTTTGCTCATAATTTTGCTGTTAAAATTTTCCAAAGTTCTTTACAATAGGCTCCCAATTTTAAAGTATTTGGAAACCATAATGTTTGTGTATAGGGGATCTTTTAATCTCTCAAAAGCTCACAGACATTGTGGGCCTGGGTTATCAGTAATCAGCTCAGCCATACTCACAGTAAAATGTTAAAATTGCATTTGCAGGTGTTGCTTGCATAAAGCCAAATGTAATTACTAGGGAAGTCAGCAGGAAATGGAATTCACTTGCACATATACCAAGTTCTCAGCTGACTGCAGTGATGAGCAGCAGGACTCCTCTATGTCCAAGTGCTCCCCTGCAGAAAGTCTTAGAATGGTTCTAGAACCTGTCATCAAAAGTTGGTCCTGTTATTGCAAAGGCTGAACTTGTCCCATGTAGAAAAGTCTTTAAATCACAGCTGGTAGTCCCAAGCTTCCTACTCTCTTTAAAGTCAGATTTGACCAAAATGTTAGCAACCAGCATGGTTTTTTCCTTTGCCTAACCACAGGGTACAAATCTCAGGTTTTAACTGCTGCTAATCTGTTGCTGAATCCCACTGAGGAGAAAAGGTTGCTGCATAACGATTTCCTAATAGGTCTTTAAAATTAGAAAGCAATATTTTTATTGGGAAATTATACAAAGTTCTTCTTGTTGAATATTTGAAAGGTTTGCATTAAAAATATTTTGTGGAGCATTAGTTTGTCATGCTGTAGTAGTCTTCAGGCAGAAATTATGTTCAGGGACCATTAGCTTACTCATGGTTTTGTGAGGAAACACTAAACTGTTGGGGGTGGGAAAGTCACTTAGTTTTGTTTTATTTTACAAATCTTCTCAAGAATTTAGTAATGGAATGCATTCTGGAATGTTTACACCAAGTAGCTGTGTAATCTTGATAGAAGTATTTTGCTGGGAGGATGTTTTTTCTTTTCAAGAAAGCTGTTTATAGCTCTTGAGTCTAGAAAGATTGGAAGATTGGTGCATAAAAATTGACTTGTGGAAGCAGAGATGGTTATTTATAGGACAAAATGTGTGTTAGTAGCATTGCAGAAGCTTTTCCTTCCTTAAAGTCTTATATAGTCACATTACTATTATGTGTTCATAATAATTTCTATTTAATCTTTCTTCCATTAATAGCTGAGTATAGAGCTATTCTCACCTCTGGTGTGCTAAAATCAGAAACCTGTGTGCTAGGACCTGCTGTGAATATTCACCTCTATGATTCCTGTTGATGTTAACCGAATAACAGAGCAAACTTTTGTAGGACCCAGATCTTCAGTCCAGGGAGGTGAGGAATGTGTGTTCCTGACTGCAGGTCTAGGAAGGTGCTGTCCTCTGATGTGGCCAGCCCTGGTGGAGCCACAGGGGCTCTCTCCATGAGCACAGCAGGATGGGGCTGCAGTCAGGGTCTCTGCAAAGCTGCAGTAATTATCTGTCACTGGATGAGGGGATGTGCTGAAGTTTGCTGCTGAGAGAGGAGGGTGCTGAGCACAGTGCTGGAAATATCCATAGTTGGCTGCTGAATGGGGGAAAGAGAAATGGGTGGGGTTTTTTATATAAAAAAAAAGAGTCCCGAAAGTTCTGACATTAAAATTGTTTAGGAATATACATATTGAATAGCCTTTGTTTATTGGTGAGATACAAATATTGTAAAAAATAAAGATTTTAAGCCTTTGGAAAGTCAATGTGTTCAGATACCTGTGGATTTAAAACACACCTGCATGCCTGCCATTAACTTTTCTCTGTGTTGTACAAAATGTTGAATCAGTCAATGCCTCTGAAAACTGATATGGAGAATATGTCTTTCTTTCTGGCTGATTCAGAATGAAGTAGTTCAGAAGCACAATGAAAAGCAGTCACTGTTTTGTCTTATCTCTTTTGTGCCATATGTTCCTTTGCTTAGCTGAAATGGTGACTGTATAAGACTCTCCATCTTCTCTCCAGGATTGTCTGAACTGTGTAAAGGGTTTCTGACAGGTGTTTGTAGTAACTGTTCAACTCAGAACTTGGTTGTGCATTTCATGTTGCTTTTGCCACTTTGCAAGAAATTTCCAAAGTGATTGGAGCATGTTTTGCTTCAGAAATGTTGATTGTAAAGCCTTGATTACTGCAGGCAGTGCATGAGTTGCTCAGTAATTCCAAATGGGTTTTGTGGAACCTGATGGTAGAACAAAACCATAGAGCTAAAATGTCAGGAATGAGGCACTGATATAAAGTAAAACCTTTCATTACCTGATTACCAAAACCAGCTCTAATGGCCATGTTTTGGCACATACCTTTCTCATGATTTGCTTAGCAGAGGTAAATATATACAACTCTGAAAATGCCATTGTTGCACAATATTTTTTCAAGAGAAATTTGCCGTGTATTCTTTGAAGTTTTCTCTGCAACAGGCATTGCTAAAATTTATGAGAGAATAATAAATATGCCTCATGGGAATGATAGCAAGGCAAGCATACCGGTGGTAAAAATGTATTTTTTGGATGAGATTTTTTATTTTTGTTATTTTGTCTGCTAGTTTTAAGTCTATTGTAACTGGAAAATGCTGAAGTGTGGAACGTCTCAGTTGTGGCAGAAATTAGTGGCAGGGCTGAGTGATGCAGTTGGAAGTACAAAACAAATGCAATGCAATTTATTTGTCTTTGGTGACTTGCACTTCTCAGGAAAATCTGAGGTGTCTATTATGTGTGACAAATGTGCTGGTGAATCCAGGCTTGGAAACATAACTTTTGATTACTACAGGGAATACTGTACCTGATTTGTTGGGCAAGATTTGCCAAGAGCATAATGAAAATTGCTTTGTCATTTAATAGATGCTTAAAAGATGCAGTGAGCTTGGATGAGATGTGAGGGATCTCCATTAAGGAAGTGGTTACTGTAAACCCCAGTGATGCTAGGCTGCTAATACCATCTGCTCCTTTGTCTTCTGATTTTCTTGTTTGCAAGATTTCTGTTTGTGCAGTTTTTGTGCTTCAATGTGCAGGATCTTGTAGCTCTAACAGTGTTTTACAATATGGGTGGGGAAATTATTCATGTACCATTTGTCACCTGACTGTAAAGCATGATAAAAAGTGATTATTATATTTTTTTAGTGCAGATAGTAGTAGAACTATCTTGTGGAACATTTGATATATATTTACCAACTGGTATGCTTAAATCAATGACAGAATTTCTGTTTATATGCATCCCTTCTGAAGATTGTACAATTACAAAGCATTTGATGTTTGACCAACTGGTGAGACATATATGCAGAGGATATTTATTAACTTTTGTATGGAAAATTCTGAGGCTTGGTACAAGATTTTTTCAAACATTGTTGCTTGTTCTTATTTACAGCACACTCTATTGTGTGTGTGGCAGTTACCTGCATTTTTCCTAATAGCATCTGATACACTGTTGTGAAGATACTGCTGCTCAGGAGCCCAAATATTATCAGCCACTCCTAAAAGGTCACCTCTTATTCTTTTCTTTAACCTATGTAATTTTTGTTGGTTTCCTAGGAGGAAATTCTCTCATTGCAATTCCTAAATATATTAAGGTTTGGATATTGGTTTCAGTCTAAAAGGGAAGGGCAATAATAGAAGGGAGGAGGGAATTTTTCAAGTCTAAATAACTGTTTGTAAAAAGACTGTTGAATTTCCAAAAGAATGGCATGTAGAGAGGTCAAAAATAATAAATGACAGACTTAATAAAGGATGTAATTAAGCAACATTAAAGCAATAAAATATCTAATGCAAAGGACTAGTGATTTCTTTCAGTCATGTTGGCAGTAATAACAAATTTCTCATGGGAAGTTTTGGTCAGTTTTACACATTGACTAATGCTGCTGTTCTTTAGGCAGAATTTGCTGCGTACAGAGAAAAAATTAGATTATTTCTGTAAGCTTAGAGGTTTACTAATATGTAAATCACTATACATATTCTGAGTGATTTCACATCTAAGGTTCTGTGAAGTGTTAGAATTCTCCAGTGTGAAGAATGAACAAATAAAGTCAGCACTTGTTCCTAAGTGAAAATCACTCTCTGTTCTCCAGGTGGCTAAGGGGCTGATTAAACTGGCATGGCCTATCTGCTCTCACAACAAATATTCTTCTTGGAGCAGAAAGGGGAAGACACCAGGAGCAGGAGAAAATAGGGCTTCTCTTCTTGCTGTGACCATTAAGTAATGAATGATGACAGACTCAGAAACTCAGATACAGAACTGCCATTGCCCCTGTTGTTCTCCTGCTGTGGTATTTCGATGGTGGAAACACTTTCTGAAAAGTGTTTGAGAATAATTTTGGAACCATGTGTTTACCTTGCTATCTCAGGATCCCACTGTATTTATTGTGGCACTTTGTTGTCCATTTTCAGGGATGGACTTCCTGGGAATTCTATTTCAGTCAGTGAAGTAAATTCTGGAAAAGAGCAGCCCTTTGCAGCATCTTGCACCTGACCTTTCAGAAGCTGAGATTCCAATTTCCTGATCCAGATGGTTGAGGAAATAGAATAAGTCTCTACAGAATCTTTACAGATGCAAACAGTTCATTAATAATTCAAATTGCCTGAATTAAGACAGTCATTCCATTCTTTATTTGGTGTCTGAATTAGTGTAATCTTATTTCCTTTATTTCCTGTACTGCCTTTACCAAATCTTATTTTGATATAGCATATGATTAGGCCATGCTATGAAATAACATGCTGTAAAGGGTTCTATTGAATGACTTTGGTCATAATAATATGAACAGCGATGACTGGAATGTATTTGAAAAGAAATCTTTACATATAAGACCCAGAACAAATAGCCTGTAGCATTACATAATTATGTGCACTCATTTGCAGTTACATCTCAGGGTGACAATCTGGTCCAACAGTAATTTGGATAAGAACTTCCAGACATAACTGGGTCTTCTATTCAGTATAATCTATATATCTGGTTTTCTGTAATTTGGTGCTGTTTATATATTAGCTCTCTTAGCATTCAGTTTTAAAATTGTTCATAGTTGTTTTGTCTTAAAAATGGGGTAAAGTTGTTATTGTTGCAAATGAGCAGCTCTTTCACTATTAGGTGTTTTGAAACTAATCTTGCACTTCTATTTTGGGCACTAAAGGTGTCTTCTCTCTCTCACACACAGAGGGGTGTGAGAATCCTTAAAAATGCTGAGTTACAAAAGGAAAGAGGTGCTCCTATGAACTTATTTTAAATAAAATTTAATAAAATAAAATTCAAAGGTGTTTCTGACCAAGGGGAACAATATGGAAATGAGTGGTAACAATTAAGCTTTATGGGAAAAAAATTCTAATTTTTTAAATTTTCACTGTCCGTATAAGAAATATTATGTTTAGATGGCAAGTTCATTCCAAAGCTGGTGTACAGAACTTTGTCAGTCAGCCAGAAATGCTGTTTAGCCCATGCTGCCCAGCCTGGATTCTCACACTACAAGAAGCAGCAGAGCCCTGCAGAGTGAGGCTTATGGAGCTGAACTGAGCTCAAGTGGAGGTGAGATGCTCAATCAAGAGCAAAAGCTCTTAAATACTTATTTCAATTCCTGATTGGGTTTTGGCCATACCTGCTTAAATTTTTTGTTGCCAATAACCTTTACTAGTGAAAACTGGACTCTCCAGAAAAGTAGGGATTGTGGGTACTAATCAGACCAGGTTTGCATTTTTTCCACCAATAGTGAAATTGTAAATGCACCAAACTGCATCAGTTCTTCACCTTGTAAACATTTCTTTGGAACATACATAATTCCTCTCTCTTCTAGCTTTTTTTAATAAAGGGATTTTCTTTGAAAGAGAAAGAGTTGCCTGATGTAAATATTTACCTTTCTAATAGACAGGATCTGTAATGCTCAGCTGTAGAATTCACTTGCAGTGGGTTGCACATTGGATTCTACAAAATGGAATGGTAAAGTAACAGCATGACATGAAAGGCCCAGATCCCCCCTTCTGACACCTGCAGCCATTAGAAATGCCATTTCTGCAAGCATCAGGCACAGCTCTGTGAGTGACAGGGCTTTGTGGCTCCTTTTGTCAGGTAGCAATTGTTAGGTTATGTGAACATGAACACAGAAGGATTCCACATCCTGTAGTCCCACTGATGATGGCCAAAGCATTTTGAATGCTTTTGTGAAAGGTCAGCTTTGTTGGTGGGAAACAAGAAAGGGCAGTGGTTTTAGAGATCTAATGTTAGGGGAGGTGAAGTGGAAGAACTGAGACGTGGGAGGGATCTAACAAGCAGCCAAGACACTTCTGTTAATTATATTGCTTTTTAATTTTTTTTCTTCTAAAAGCTCTAAGGAACTGGAAAAGAATGAAGCTGAGATTTGATTAATGGTTGCCTAGACTGCAGTTTAAAAGAAATGGATGGAGTGCTTTTGAAATAGATTTGACTTTTAAAAAAGAAAGATAATCTGTTATTGCTCTATTTCTTACATCATTGTCTGGCAAATGAGATACACTTTGAAAGAACAAAACATAGCTGAGATGCCACTGTGACAGCACAACTAATTCACAATCACAGAAACTTCCAGAAGACATCAGAATCACATTCTCTGTTGGTTTCTGCAAGAAGAGATCACACTACTCCTACATGTGTAGAGAGGCATCGTGTACTATAGGTGCCTGCAGTGCTTGGAGTGTTGTTCTGGTCAAAAATAAACATTTCCTAAGCACTGAGTAAACTCCTGCATATATAAGAGAAAGTTGCATAAACCTTTAGATTAACCTTAGATTAATTCACTCAGGATTTGTCATGGGATATATCACAGTCCCTTAGCATGTCCACTACAAGCAGTGTCTAATAAATTCATAATTTATTTGTTATCTACCACGTGCCTTTGACTGGATCATGTCAGTCTGTGTTGTGCAATGGAATATAGAAAAGGAATATAGAAAAGGTCTGCACTAATAGGATATCATTCACTTGGTCATTGAGGCAATCCTGGGGACACTTAGAGACAAGGTTAATCTGCATGCATTGGGATTTTGACTTTTTTCCTGATAGTCTTCTAATATCTAGTGTTTTGTTGCTCTGCAAGTTATTCTGCTGAGATAAAAGTAATGGAAGTATGAGGTGCTCTTTTCTTTGTTTTAAAATTTAAACTGCCATTTTTCCTGTATATAAAATTGGCTCTACTAAGATAATTACTGTTATTATGATGACTTATTTAAAGGCTTTTTCCAGTTCTGACCATTCTTCTGCTTTTCCACAGGAAATTATAATGAAGATATCAGAGTGAAAATTAAATTTAGCCTGTTCTGTCCTTAACATGACTCTAGTCCGATTGAAAAAGTTGTTGATGTATATTTTTTCGTGACACTGTTTTGAGGAGTATGGACATGTATAACTTTTCTTTATGAGGCTTTTGGGTTTCTTTTTTGTTTGTTTGTTTGGTTTTTGCTGTCGTTGTTTTTGTTGGGTTTTGTTGTTGTTTGTTTGTTTTTTCAATCTAAGTTGTGCTTCTGCTCTTTCCCCATGTAGGATTGGTTGTATTTTCAGACAAACTCCCTCCTCTTTTTTTTCCCCCAAATCACTAGTGCTATCAGTCTAAATTTACCTGATCCTGAAGCTAACAAAAAACTCATATGACTGCTAATAGGAAAAAAAAGAAAGACTTAGAGCCTGCAGTTACCATGCCAACACTGTTCCCTGGGGTGCAGCAACAGAGAGATGGATGCTGTGAAATTAGGATCTGTGTGATAGGTAGGAGGTACCTGCGCATGTGACTGTGCTGTACTTGGAGCTTGCATGTACATTTTATTTTATCATTTGTGTTTTTAATTTTATGTATTAATCTGGTCTTTATGTTGTTCCCTTCACTCTCTGTGTGCACATTGCAGTTTGCTATTTTTGTGGAATGAGAGAATTTGGTGTTTCAAAACATACAGTGTAAATAGTAAGTTTCATGAAAAATGAATAAAAAATGGGTAAGATTTGATGAAGAAAGAATGGCTTCTGGCTTGAATTCTATCTAGGATTTAATTGTCTCTGTAAAGCAGTTGGAGTGCTACTCTACTCTCACCTCACAGGTGCACAGTCTGTTTGAGGGGGCAATATGGGGATAAGTAAAATGTTTCACAAGAGAACCACTAACAAAACTCACACATGAGACTGTTGCGGGACAAAATTTACTTTGCATTGCTCTGCTTATATGTGATTTTTCCATGTTTGCTTACAGCTGATCTTTAGGTATTTGTTAAATATCGAAGACAAACCTCCTTTTTCTTAATGCACTTGATGTGTTTACTTAAGGCTGCACGATTCTAGGAAGTTACAGCTTGTTCCTCGCTGCATAAGTACTCCTTGCTTAGACTCAAGAAGAGGGCTCTGTTCCATATTCTCTCCCACTCTGTGCTTCGTAGGTTGATGGAATGACAAGGGATTAGGGAATATAATTCTTAGTCAATACTTAAGATGGTTATAAATCAATAGGACTTTAATTAGAATTGTATGTTACAATTCTACAATATTGTCCCATTTGAATGTTTTGATCTAGTGACTGCTTTGAAAAGGTCTTTTTAAATATCTTCACACACTTACTTCCTGAAGCAAAACCTTTCTGAGTTAAACACCTCCATTTGTTTTCTTTTTTTTCCTGCTGCTTTATTTGTTTCTCCATCCTCCAATCACAAACACATGCAAAGCAGAGGCAGAGCTGTTTATAACATGGTGAGCTTGCCAGGTTGGTTTACTTAAACTTTTTTTGAAGACTGTGGATTGGTTATGTAAGTAGAAATTCTGTGGGATATTTTACTGACACTTTTTCAAGTCTCTGAGAGGTTAGTTTGTGCACTAGAAATGCCAGTCTTGAAGACTGGGACTGAGAGCAGCAGAAATCTCATCAGCTCCTAAATTTAAAATCTGTTTAGATTTTTTTGTGGGTCATATTAAAGATAACAGTCTTTAACTCAATAGAAGCTAATTAAAAATATTTAAATTGCAATGTTTTTGCATACTGATTTTTGCTGAGGTCACAAAGCAGCAAAATTATATTCATGGTAACTGCACTTATATAATTTCCCAATGAGGTTTCCTTCATTCCAGGCCACAGCTACACCAGAAATGTTCAGCACAGCTGCAAGTGCACTTTGTCAGTGTTAATAATTAACATTCAAAAAGCAGCTAAAACAAGAACTCAGCCAGAAAGGTAACTAAATCTATTGCTGTTAGTTATGTGGAAGTATAAAAGGAATTAATATATGTTGCAGTGACATTTTAAAAGCTGGTCTGCTACTGGATAGAAACTTAGCAAACCAAAATATGTGGTTTGTGGTTTAGATCTTCTGGGTGCAGCTATGTATACTGGGGACTTAGAAATTAAAATTTGAAAGTAACTGAGATACTAATGCATCTGAATCTTGTCAAGCAGTGGTTTCTTCTGGGAGGGTTTTTTTGAGGTGGCAGCTAAAGCCATTTACCACATACTGAAACCTTTCTATTGAACCAGGCTCAATGAAGCTGTTCTTGACATCTGCAAGCATCACGTTAATGAGGCTAAAGTGTAGAAAGGTGGATGAGAGCAGAAAATGTAATTAGGAGCTGCTGCATAACAGCTGTTACATCAAAACATAGCACAGATACAGGAAAAATACGCAGATGAGGGGCACTAGTTTTTTATGATAAATGCATATTTTGTGTGTGATGCACATAATAGCCTGGCTTGGATATATGTCTGATACAGTCTGTCTTGGACTGCCTCATTTGCACAGTAAACTGCTTCCCTGCTACTATGAAGAAGGAATTCCTTGAGCAGTTGAGGCTAGCTCCTTATTTGTCTATAAAATCTGACTGTGAAAGCCATGGGAACTGTAATTCTGACTTAACAAAGATTTTCATAGCATCAATCCTTTCCTGTAAAACCTTATGAGTTAATTAAGCTGAGGAGAAGGGTCTGGAATTATAAGTTACTAAAACTTACTCTTTTTCATGCTTTTAAAAAATTCTCTTGAACAGATTGTATTTTTCAGGTTGTAGCCTGTAAGGGTTGATTATTAATCAATGTATAAAAGTGATGAACTTTTCCCTTGAAAATATCTATAATCATGTACCAACTTAGCAGAATTTTTCTTGTAAGCAAAAAAGCCTTTATCTCTAGTCTTACATCCTCAGTTTTGGATTTCTGTTGGTCTTTTAGCAACTGAATTGCATAATGCCAAATTCTCCAGTTGGAACTGGAGTGAGACTCCTGTTGCCACACAGAATGACCACTTGACACTATTCTTGAATGCCTGCTGATACCATATTAAAAAGAACTCTGTTATATTTGTGATCCAGCTGGAGGAAAACTGTTTTTTCAGAAAAACATTCACTTGCTCATATTAGCAAATGAACGAAGTAGGCCTCAAATGTAACACACTCGTAAAACAATATGTATAAATTAACTTTCTGTAGAGAGTAATGCCACTTTTGCAGCTATGCTAATGGGAAGAGCCAGGAAACAATGAGGCATGGCAGCTACATGAATCCTGAAATTAAACTGAAATTTTTAGCCCTAACTAGTGGTTAAAGCAAAGGGTTTTGATTGTAAATCACAGAAAATCAGCTCACAGAGGATACTTTAATCATGCATTGTCAGGCATAGCACCTCGGAGCATGATTTCAGTGGTGACTCTAAGTATGGCATCTCCCTACCTTGCACTGCACAGGAAATGAGTTTGGTTTGCTGATGCATAAGTGAGGCCATGCCTCTGCATTAACCCCATCAGCCTGTCTGAATGAGGAAGTTCCCCACCTGACTGAAAGTATGCCTCATGAATATTAACTCACTGCATTGGGAAAACACAGAGCAGATTACAACATCTGGTTAATAAACAGATGCCTTCTCTTTAGCTTGTGTTGCCCCTTATTCACTCCCTGTTTTTCAGGAACGTTTTCACAAGATTGGCACTTGACTTCTCCTGTGGTGGATTAGTTTGTCAAACAAAGAGCAGAAGCCTGGGGTTTGCAGCTTGGTGGAGGCTGTGCTCCTGTGCTGCTCTTCATCTGCAGCTTCAGTCCTGAAAGGTGCACTTCAAATGGAGCCTGTACATTCCCAAATGAGCCCTGATTTGCAGTGTGAAAGGGAAAATCACAGTCAAAGATTGGGCTAAAAAGGAGCTGGGCACAGTTGATCCTAATCCAGGGCTGGCAGCAGGGATTATAGTAAAACTATTACCAGTTGTATGGCACTGGCAGCGAGGGTCTCTCCCAGGAATCTCTCTGAGTATTTAGTCAGTGCAGCAGAGTTGTGTGATTAGGACTTCCCAGGATGATATTGAAGTCTGTTGATTATCCCCATGCAATTCTAAAATCTGAGAATAAAATTGGCCTTGCTTAATTACTGCCCAAGCAAAAAAAGCTAGAGTTGAACTGTACAGCTGAGGAAAAAATACTAATTAAGACCTCTATAATATGCTTGCAATTCTGATATCATGGGAAAGTGATTCTGAGTTTTGCTCTGATGCTGCCTGCCAGGGCTCAGTGCTGCTTCCTTCCTTGCTTTTGCTTTTAGGAAAGCTGTTTGGGTCATCCCTTCTAGCAGATCTTGACAAAAATTAAAAATCCCCAAACTGAATACCTTATGTTGGTGTTGGTACTGGTAAGGAGGTAGCTGTACTTAATGAGGCACCAAAATCTTTAATTATTTATTGTTTCCTTTTGAGAAGCATTGTCTTAATGCCAGTGCTTAAGATTTCACTTTGTTAATGTTGGTTGTCAGAGTATTTGGAAATTTTATATAATTGTCACTCTGTAATGCTGTTGAATGTGTTTAACTGTGAAGGGTGTAGCAACTGCATTAAAAAATTAAAATCATAGTAATGCAGCTCATCCTGTAAAAAGTGATATACAATAGTCTCAAAAGACTCTCTTTTACATTGACACACTGAGTAGGCTGGTTCCCAACACACAAATATTTCAGCGTGCTTGATAGTGATAAAATTGTTTATAACATAAATTTATTAAACTGGAGCTTTATATAGCAACCTATCAAAATAGACATTGATAGCTAAATTAAATATTAATTATTGAAGTGGAGAAAGAGAGAAGAAAATAAATAATGAAAAATAGTGACAGGAAAAGCAATGTTAAAGCAATGTTTGGATGGGAGAGCTGATTAGTTAAGAGGATGCACAACACAAAGTGATCAAGGTAAGGAGAGGAGCAGTTCAAGTGCAATCACATACAGTGTCTCTGCCATAAAAAGAATGACAAATAAGTGTTTTCAGACATTCTCTGCTTTTTTTAGGGATTTTCTAAAACACTTTGGCATGAATGCACAGAAAGTGGAAGTGACCTTTGCAAAAAAAAAAAAAAAAAAAAAAAAAGAGCAACAGCATTTAATCTGGAAATTCTCAGAAGGTTTTTGTCAGTGTCTGTTATGGTGTGAACTACCAACGAGAGCTTCTGCTGAGGGGTTTTTCTCCTTTATGTTGCAGTTTTTTTCTTATATTCTTGTTTTCTTTTCCTTGAAGCTTGTGCTGTGCAAGTGTTTGCAGGCACAGATGGGCAGGAGGCATGCAGGGTTCAGTAATAACAAATAATAATAGCATTTGACCTCTTTTGTTTGTACTGTGATAGCAGCTTGTATTCCATTAGCACTCTGATTGCAGTGCTCTTGTCAAGATTTCTGGTTTTTGCTGCTGGATTCTAAAAGCACTTGATCAATTGATCTTGGAAAGTGCTGAGCTTTTTCCCAAAGTCTTTCATACTTAGCTATCATCAGGTGAAATTTTCAGCAGTTTGATTCTGTCTGTAAGTAGAGGTGAATGAATCAATAAATTTTTAATGATGTTCATTGAACTAGAGAATCAGGAATACATATGTAAGAGAAATTTCCTCTTTCTGCAGTATTTTTTTGTAAAATTAGATTAATAATACAAGGATCTCAATAGGACACTGGGAGCTTTCCTCACAGTCAGTAACTAAAACTATATTTTTTTACTTTCTGAAGAACTTCCTGTACTGCATGCCCTGCACTTACTCAATTTTTAAACTTGTATGGATAGAAGGCTTGTAGTATGTGAGTCACAGGTTGTTTATTTCTTTGTATTTTAACAGTGTGTATTTTAAATCCGTTTGTAATAGCACATTTTTTCATATATAACCATGTGCCTAATTCTACTTATAGCATTACCATAATATAAAATATTGAAAATATGATAGGAAAAGACAGTGAATTTTTGAAATTTCCAAAATGTGAAAGGCTATTAGTACATGGTGTGAGTTCCTAGTTCAAATCTAGAGTTGCAATGTGACAGTTCCAAACCTTGCAGCTGGTGCTTATCTGTGTGTCTGACAGAGCAAAGCCTGGACTTCAGCAACACACCCCCTGACAATTCCAGTGTTATTTAGTTTATAAATGCATTAACAAAGACCCTCTGCAGTTGGAGTCATTACTTTGCAATCCTTTTAAGGAGAACTGTGAGCTTGCTGGTTCTCTGATCTTTATCCTATCTCAGCCTAATAGGGTAAGAGTAGTTGGGTAAATGACAGCAAAATCCTGCTAGCAGCCTTAAATAAGAATCAGCCCAGATATGAACAAAGAAAAAAATTAGAGAAAAGCTGTGACGTGTATTTTGGAGAACCCTGTTGTTCCACCTTTGTTCAGTTTTCTATACTTTGGGGATAGGAAGCAGGGACCTCCCATCTCTCTCAGTGCCACTGTTTTAGGAAACTCCCCTATCCAAAATGGGGGATTTTGCTTCCTCCTTACCTATTTCTCTGAGTGTTTTTACTGTCTTCTGCTGCATTTTGGAATTGTTTAGACTAATATTCTCTGGGCAGTCCTGTATGCTGGAGAGGTTTTTGGGTTAAAATTTCCTTGATCCTCTAAAGGACAAAAAGTAAGCAGACCATGTTGATAGATCAGTGGGGGAAGTAGGGAAAGCAAACAAATCATTAAATAAATTACTGTTGTGGGCTGATACAAGAGGATTTAAATAAGAGATGCTTAGAAGAGATTGTTTGAAAAGACAATTATGGAAGCACTGTGAACCCTGCAAAGCAAAGATGGAGATTTATTTAAACTACTGACTTCTAAGAAGATGAGAAAATCCCACCTTCAATGCTTTGTGTGGGGGGAATTCTTAATTACAAGAAACTTGTTGCTCTTTCTGTAGAGGAGAAACAAAGGGCTGACTTGTGGTGTTGGAAAAGCCAGAGCTGTAACACTAACTCACTTCCCTGGTGGCTTTCTATCAAAGACATTTTTAAAGGCATTTGAGCACCAAACTGTTCTTTGTGCCTTTGAAAAATCCCTTGTGTGAAAGCAAGGGTAATTTAGAAAGGCTTATCATTTGGAAAACCTTTGATAACACCTCATACTGGTTTCACAAGTTCAGAACAAGCAATCTTAATTAATTCTTAATAGGAACCTGCTTACAAACTCAATCCTGCTTTCTCAAATGCATTTTTAGCAAAGAGAAGGCCATAGTGGATGTTTGGATACCTAATGTGGATCCCTGAAAAGGATGAGTTGTGAGCAGTGGACCCTGAAAGAGGTGCCTGGCACAGATCAGTGCTTCAGATCCTTCTTGACTGTCACACAAATGTGTATTAAATGTTCCAGACTGCATCTCCGTATTTATTCCAAACTGGATTTGCTGGTGGTGCTTTCCTTTGTGTTTCCTTCCAAGCTTATTCCTGGCTTCTAAACCATGCTGCCTTGGATCCTTGCTGAAGTCATTTATTTCCTTGGCATCACATCTTAGCGTGGTTTGGTGTAGTCAAAGTTGTCTGTCAGGTTGAAAGGTCTTGTCAGTCTTGGGTTGCACATCACCACAAAACTTCCATGAAGGTTATTCCATGGAATATGCACAGGAACAAATGCTGCTCCTGGGCTACAAACTGGGTTTCCTAGTACAAAATCAGCTGTGGATCCATGAGGGGGTCCCTGTGAGGCCAGTCCCTGGCTGCCACCCTGGTGGGGCAGTAAAAGAGTTTCTGCAAAAAAAGCTGTAAAGCCTTTGAAGACAAGACATAGATCATAACAACAGTGATGGGAACTGCTCTTCATGTTCTTGTCAAATACCTATGTCCACAAAAAATTACATCTTGGTGACTATTTTTAGGATCATCATGTCCAATAAAATGCCAGGTTTTTCTGTATTTCATTTATTTTCAATAATCATACTTCTGCTGCTGCAGATCTAGGGGAGAGATGCTGCATTTATACCTTTGTTTAATGGTAAAAGTAGCTTAATCTTCTGATTTCAGAGCTTGTTAACACAAACTGCATTTGAAAATGGTAATTTTCCTTTAGTGAAATGGCATTAATGGGGCTAAAACTTGCTTGGTAGCTGCATGATATTTTAAAGAATTTTGTGATTTTTGTGTGCCATGTGGCATCAGTTTACAGAACTCAGTGTCCTTTTTAAGGAATGCAAGACTAGAAGGGACCATCTGGGTTATCAAATACAGAGCCTCACAATTTCAGGCAGAGAGAAACAGACCTGGTGCAGAAAGGCCCACAGAGTAGTTTTCTTTCAAGTATCCTCCCTTGCCAAATACAATAAAGTAATCCCCAAAACCTTACAACAAAGTAAAAAATATTTTTAATTAAGGAGAAAGAAAACTACTGTGTCAGGTTTCATCAAGGCCAAGAAGAAAAGCTGAAGAGTAATGAATTGCATACAGGTTGGGAGAAAAGAAAGAGCACTTACAATTAACTGAGAACAAGATTCAGAAGAGTTGCAAATTTTTCCAGTTTACTTGTTGCCAAGTGCATTTCTAAAAGCAAAAATGAGCCCTGCTTGGCACACAGGTTGTGTATAAACCTCTTACCAATTTGGAAGGAACACCAAAGCTATTGAAGAATGTTTGTCCAAAGCACAAAGAACTATGAGTCTGAGATGCAAGGAACATTTCATTTTATTGTATAAATTATCTTTATCTTTGAGAGAAATATAAACTAACAATTATGAATAGATAGTCTAGTAATGCAGCTATTCATTGTAAGCAATTTTTAGTGGGTTGATTTGAAGTTAATTTTGAAAAACAGCATCTTTTGTTCAGAGAAAGGAACTGCATGTTACCATAACATTATGCAGATCAGCTGCCATTACAGGAGCATTTATTTTAATAGGAGGAGGTTTTCCTGCTGTGAGGGGGACAGGCAGTTGTTTAGTTCCTCTTGTGGGCAATTTTTTTTTCTCTCTTAGTGTCTCTTGGAAGAAATATCCTTTTTTCCATTTCTGTGAGACAGTGAACAGGTGTATGTATACTTAATGTATCTGGAGTTTCTTAATCCACAGGGGCATGTACTATATTGAATTAATCTCCAGAAGAGAATTACACAAGGGAAATTCCTCTTCCCTTGCCCTTTCTCCTTCTCTGTACGAAGAAGAGAGAGATATTCCTACTGAGGATTGATTAAGTATTTTTTATGCTTTGCATATTATCTGTGATTACTTTAAATTCTTTTTTTGTTGCTTTTAGGAAGGTTTTGTACCATAAAATAACAATAATTTAATACTGTGAAGAAGCATGAACTGGCAGTGTTGAACATATACCACAGTGATTCCACCAGTTCTTTCCTACAGCTTTAAAAAGGAGTGATTATAAAATAGCTTAACAGCTCTGCTTATTGATATTAATATATGCAAATACATCCAGGAGCGTTGCTGCAGACCTACATGCTCATCAGTTCTTAGAGAAGAAGTCTTGGGTGAGTAAAGTCAGGAGTGTGCTCAGCATGGTACAGAGTAATTTCCCACTTGAGGATCAATTTTCCAGTGTTCCTGATTGGTTTTTGACAGGTGTCCCAGCTCCTGCCTGTGACCAACTCCTCTAGCTCTTATTTAGATCTAGTTTAGGTAAAACTTTACTGATTTGATTAGAAATTTTGCCTGGCAGAGATTGAAAGATTTGTTTCTATATGTCGTGTTTAATTTATATAGTACCAATACTTATTCAATGTACAATATTAACAAATTACCTAAAGACCTTAAAAATGCCTTTTTGAACATACTAATATGGAATTAGAGCAGTAGGAAGGAAAATTATTAAATAAATTTGTAGATGGAAACAGAAATTTTAATTAAAATAATTAGGGTTACTTCATGTTTCCATAAAGCAAGTGCACAATATGGGAAGTACAGAACACTAAATAATACATTCCAGAATGCTAAGAGGTAGAAATTAAAAAATAAAGCAGAATAAATAACAAAAATGCCAAAACAAAAAATTTAAAAAAAAATCCCTGTGTATTTCTCCAGTGTTTGTGCAGCTCTGATTTTTTTCTTAGTAATACAAAAGGTTTCTGTCAAAGCAGGTTCTTTCTAAAAGCATGTGAAGAAATAGATTCAGATTCTGTTTCATCTCTCGTGCACTGTGTAACTTCAATACTGGTAGGGGGTTTTTGCCTGTTACTATCAATATCTGGTTTAAAAACTGTCCTGTTGGAGAAAAAGTTCTCGTTAGCATTTCCAGTGCAAACACATAAAACAAAAAATCTGACAAACAATGCACACTACTGAACATTTAAAAAATGCTGAAAAGAATTTAACACAGAATTTCTGAGTGATATTGTAACAGCATTGTTCCTGTGAAAGGCAGCAATATCCTGCTGGTTAAATAAGCAGCATTACTGCTTTGTGGGGAGCTTCTTGCATTATTTGTATGAGTATAATATTGCTTGGGGTTTTTTTTTACTTGTTTATCATTGTTTCATGTTGCTTTGCTATTTGCATGCAAAGGGTTATCTCTTGCTAAGTTCCCCTCTTCTGTCTGCAGGAGACAAGGAGCAGCTTTCAAGAATCTCTTTGACATCATTTAGTAGATTGTAGAGTGCTAATGGTGCTTTAAATTTTATCTTCAGTGTCTCAGGGTGTGATACTAAATATGAGCTGAAGAGTTTCAGCACACTCAGACTGAACAAACCTTCTCTGGTTAAAAATGAAAACCCCAGAAGGGACTGAGAAGCACCTTTGAGCAGACAGAGCCCTCTGCCTAGCAGATAACAAGGCTGGGATGAGTTGACTCTAACATTTATTTATGTTTTCCCTCAGTAAGATAGAGAAAGAATTTGGAAGAATTAATTTCTTTTAATTCCTTCTTCTATTTACTATATTCCCACATGCAATTAGATAGAATTAATTTTGGAAGAGTCACTCTGGATCTCTGCTTTTGCACAATGGTCTGTGCTCTTTTGGTAGCTGAGCTGTCAGCTGGCTGCCTTTGCTGGTGAATGAGGCTTCAGTTTCCAGGGCCATTATCAATCAAGGGATGATGCAGTTCTGCCTCAAGGCTCTGATCTTTCTGGGAATGCATTTCTAAGAAGGCCTCAAAATTTTCAGGCAGAAAGGTGAAGATTGCCCTACAAGAGACAAAGCCTAGCTGAAGGAATATGAGAAATAATTGTAGCCCTTACACAGCAGCAGGTAGTGCTGCATGAATCTTTCTTTCCCTCAGCCCTTAGGTCATGGCAAGTGAAGCTCTTCAATCTGTTTCTAATGACAATTCACTGGAGGATTCCTGTGTGGGTCTTTGCAGTGAAAAATATGAATATGCTGAACGCTTCCAAGTGGTTCTTTGGGGTATGTGTATTTATTTGCTTTGTCAGAATTTATTTTGGGGCTTGGGAGTGGGAAGCTGAAATGAATGCAAAATAAAGTAGATAACAGTGTATGTCTTTAATGTGAAACAGTTATGGCTGCTGTGAGCTGCTGCTCTTGGTCTGAGCCTTCTCTATGATCCAAGCAAAGCATCTGTCTTCCCTGCATTCTGCATATGCACTGACATAATGATTCTGAACTTAGGATCAATAAGCTGAGAGAATTAGTCATTATATATGAGCACTGTGTTTTTTTCCCAGGGAATTTAATCAGTAACACCATACACAATTAATTTGGCCAAATCTCAGCAGGGTACAATGGGATCAGGAGCAGGAATATATTCTTAACAGTCAGGCAACACCTACAATAACTGCTCAGATTAAAATTAGAATTTGAATTAAAATTCAAGTGATAGCCATTTGCCTTTAACGAATTTCTTGGAAATAATCACTGCTGAAGTACATATTAAGCCCTTTCATTAACCTCTAAAAGAATGCCTCTAAGTGTTGCTCCTTGGCTGAGATGTTAATATGCTAGTCATGCTGATGACCTGTTCACAAAAGCTGAATTACCAGCTGCATTTGCATTGATCTTCAGATGAAGAGTGCTATTTCAGAGCTGTGGTGTTCTCCAGCTACAACTGTATGCAATTATTTTAGTGATAATACAACAAACATTAATTATGTTGATGAAAATGCATCCATTTTTATTATGATAAGTATGAAATATATGATTTTATATATATAATGGGAAATCTTATACAATGAATAATAATTTTTTCATCAAAGGCACCAAAATAGACAGTTACTGCACTCATCAAAGGTTACAGTGAAGGGGTGAGACACAGGGCAAGAAACCGACTGATCTCAGTGGGGAGAGTGGCTTGAGTAGCACTGCACAGCTGATTGTTGCCTCAGAAAATAAAATTGCCAATTTTCAGAGGACAGCTTCTCTTCTGATATGCTGACTAGCTGGGGTTCACAGCTCAAGGGGTCCTGACCAGGGAAGTGCCTCCCCAGCAAAGTGTGCCTAAACCTGAGGAATCTGAGATCTGCCACAGCAGGACTGGCAGAGGGGACGGTGACCGTGCAGGGGCACACAGAGGCTCAAAGCTCCTCTAGGGGCAGGTGGCAGATGCAGGAGCAGAAATTCCCTCTGCTCTGAGCCTTTCCCCAGCTCCTACTGCTGGCTGGGAAGTTTCTGGATCACTGTGTGTGCTTGTGGTGTGCAGTGGGCAAGGGGGCAAAGGCAGGGTCACAGCTGGGACCGTGGGTGCCACACATGTCACAAATGGTGAAGCACATCTCAAGGTCCCTGAATCAGTGCTTTGTCCTGTGCTGGCTGCCATAACCTGGTCATTACTCTGGTCATGACGTTTATCCTCCTGATACAATAGAAGAAAATAATACAAATTATGTAAAGTTACAGTGTGTGGTTACTGTGGAGAGGTCACCCTTTGTTCTGGCCTGGCAGTCCAATTAATTGCAATCATGGAATTAACTGTCTCTGAGAGATCAAAGCTAGTGATGAGACACATCTCTGGTTCCTTCCTGTAATATTCCTCTTTAATTTAGCATATTTTGAAGGTAGTTTGAAGCCTAAAAGCAGGTAGAAGTGCTATGTTGAAAGCAGACATATGCAGTATAAAGACAAATAAGTAGAAACAAGGTGTATTAGCAGTACTCACGTTTATGTCCATTAAAAGAAAACCATGAAACAGAAAATGTTAGGTAGAATTAAAAAGAAAGGCATGTTGTAAGATTTGGGCTTTCTTCTGCATGAATGGCAAAGTATTTGTTGGTGATTAGTTTTTCCTTGTGTAGTTATGCCTAACCTGTTCCTGTTGGGGGAATTTCCCTATAGTAATAGTAATAATAATGATTCACTTATATTCCCCAGATATGAAGAAATATAAATAATTCAAAGAATTTTTATAATGAAGAAAAGATGTGGTCACAGCCCATAGGGAAAAAAAAAATGGGGGCAAATATGTTTAATATCTAGTAAATCACTAAAAACTAGGACCAATAGGTTTGCATCATAAAGCAAAACAGTAGAGCCACACAACTTGTGTCATGATTACTTTTGGTATTTGATGGGAAAGTTTCCTAGATTATCTATTTATAAATAAGATTTTTTTTTCCCATTGAATTACAGTGTAAAGTCTGTCCTAGCCTCACCATGAAACTGAAATGTCAGAAGTTAACCCTCATCAGCTTCCATCCCCCTTGTATAAGGCACAGTATCAAATAATCCTCAACTGTTCCTCATTCAGTATTACTTTACTCCTTTACTCTGTGATTTATCTTAAAATACAGCACTGCTACTGATGAGTGTTAATCTGCTTTTTCAAACATGTTTCAAAACATATCCCAAGGTTACAAAAGAAGATTTCTCTGAGCCCCAGTGTGGAGGTTGCTCAGAAGGTCCATGCATGGGTAGAAAAAAATTTAGAAAAACTTAAAATTACATTTAGAAACTTCCCCTCAGAATGCCAATAAACCTTTAGTTATTTCAACTTTTCAAATATTATACTTATTACAACATAGTAGAGAAAAGGTTTGGGCTGAGCTCTGTCCTATAAAATAATCACTGTCTGTGCTGCCTGGAGTATTTTGGAGTTTGAGGTTCCTGATCTTTTTTCCTATACCAAGTCACGTTTTCCTTTGAAGTACTTCTTTCACATGGCTGTTGCCACAAATAGATAGTTTGTGTTTCTTCAAAGACTGACACTGATTGTAGCTGATTTTGGCATTCTTGAAAAGCCCCAGCTACAATCTGAGGAAGGGTTAGGCCTGGCTGAATTGCTTGCGGCAAATCTGTTGTGTGGATTTGTGGGTATGAGCCATTGTAGGTGGACTTGGTGAAGAACTTTCAAAATAGGCTCCTAACTTAAATACACTAGGAACTGTGAAGTATTTTACATAAAAAGTCATGCATAAATATGTGTTACATAACCACAGCAAGCAGCTGCAATGGAGCAGGACAGGCAGCAGCCCCCAGCCTGCCTGGAGAGAGCAGTGTAAATTACAAAAGCAGTTGGTTCCTCAAAACTTGTTTGCCAGAGTTCTTGCAATTGAAAAGAGGGATGAATGTGATAAAACAAGGCAGCTATTTGGTTTCCAGGAAATATTCACAAACATAGAATTAGTGCTTTTATTTGTTGTTGCTCTGCTTTGTTTTCAGATAATGCTGCAGCACGGAAAATACTGGGTTGTAGAAAATGGAAAATCATTTAAGATTTTATTTTATGTAGAAAATGGAAAATCATTTAAACCTGCATTTAAGTTACAGTTGACTTCAAAGAACACCTCTGATTCTGGAGGAGTAGGTTTGGAACTGAATTTGTTTTGAATTTATTTCTATTCATGCCTTCCTTTCTTCTGTTAGTTGCTTATAATTTCATTGATGTATCTACCTGTGGTGCACATAAAAACATGGTATGCTAATGGCATAATTAATATGCCAAGCAGCACATGAAGGCACCTTGACAGGTTTGTGGTTTACCAACACTGTTTTACAAGATTAGGCTGGAGCTCTGCAGCTGCCTGATGTGAGTTGTTTGCTCGGTCTCTCATAAAGCTGAAAATCAAGTTGTTATCAGCTGAGTGAGCAGCAAAGTGTTACCATCTTCTGTGCTTACCAGTTGGGCTTCTTTGCCTTAGTGAGCCAGCCATAATATTCAATTAGTTTAAGGATAATAAATTCAGAGAACAATTTTGATCTCAGCAACAAAATTACTTGTGTAAATGCTTAAGAGAGTTGGAGATACAAAGGAAAAATTATTCATATATAGGAAAAAAAAGAAAACGGAACACAAACTTTTTAAAATTTAGTAGAAGAGCTTTTTATCTTTGGAAGACTGAAATCACTAGACCTTGCATGTAATGGCCTTACAGCTTTTGGCCAGCAGTCCAGTCCATCCCAGCAGATCAATAATCCTTTGAAGCAGAGTGAGCAGAGTAACCAGCTGGTGGTACCTGTGCTCAGTGTTCTGTGCCAGCTCAATGAGCTCAGCCCTGACCAGCCTGATAACCCTTCCTACAAAAGCAGCAGCAATATTTAGGGACTTTGTGGTGGTTTTGCTGTAGGGCCCGAGGGTGAATGAGTGTGGTTAGTAAATGAAAGCCCCTTGTTCCCTAGGAGAAGGAGATTCATGTCAGGGTGGATTGTGCTGCTCCCCAGGAGTCTCTGGGACAGCACAATCCCCTTCTCACAGCCAAGGCACTTCTGGCTGCTGATCACATTGCAGCTTATTGTCCTTTGGTGTGAAAGGTTTGCTGTTTAATTGCACGGACGTAAGTGATTTCTTGTCACCTGTAGCCAAGACACAGTGGAATTGGAAGTTCTGCTGTGTTTGCTGTACGATATAATTTTATGTCACTTACACAAGGTCTCAAGTCCCCTGATTTAGAAGCTTAACACCTGTCAGATTCATAGAACAAAGTCAGAATAAAAATCAATGTTCTCTTTTGTGAATTCTCTTCACTAGAGGTAATCCAAAGGCTTTATTTCTTCAGTTTTGCTGGTGCATTTACTGCACATAACAATAATTATCTGAGATAAAAATCTACTGTACTTTGACTCCCATTGATAGTGAAGCTCATTACACCCCCATTATAATTATTACCCTCTTTATGTATACCTTGTTAAACACTTCAAAAGCTGGCATCCAGGGGATGCTGTTTTAAGAATCTATTTAAGTGATCAGGATGAATTATGTAAGATATTAACAGTATGTTCCTTCTACATCACTTCAAATCTTACAAAATTTGGGGTGCATAATAATCAGAGTTATACCAATAGTATTATTCTGTCTAACAGTTCTCTGAAACTTTCCCAATATTCATTGGAAATTGCAAAAATGCAAATTTATCTCTGGGAGCAGTCCTACTAAAGACAATATAGGAGTAAAAGCCATGGCTAATAAACAAAGGGTATCTCTCTCTGCAATACTCAAGTAAATGTATGTCCTGAAAAGTGTAGCACAGGCGAGGAGCAGCCAGCAGAAATAGAAATGCAACTTATAGCTATTAAAGATAATTACAAAAACCCAAATCCCCAAACATTTGTTTTTTATCAGAACCATTCAAGACATGGACTCTTGGCTCTGGGTATGTGACAACTTCAGCTGAGTAGTGGGGATCATTTAACCCAAAGCCACAGAGATTACCACTATCAGAAATGTTGCTTTACACAATTTGCACCTTTTTCCTTGGCATTTCTTTGACAACTGTTCTGTGACATGCAGGAGATAATGCAAACTTAGACTGAAATATGATTTTCATTTCAGTCCTGAAGAGCTTCACTTCCAAGAACACAGCATTCAATATATGAAAGCCTGCTTTTATATTAAAGACAATTGAATTTTTAGAAATGTATTTCTGCTCTGCAAAATGACTCTTAAAAATTGAATTCTGAAGTGAATCATAGGGCAAAATGAGTTTATTTAATAGCAGGACAAGACTATGCTGGTTTGGAAAATCTAGCAAAAGTCTCTACAGTTTAGGCATTGCTATTGACAGTTCTGTGTGGATGCTGTATTGTTTAGCAGTTGCATGAACCTAATACTTTACACAGGTATTTAACATGCCTGAGGATGCTCTTTGTAAATAATGGACTGCACAGTAAGTCCAAAGAATGAAACAAACTTCACAAATACATCAATGCAGGTCTTGTAGAACCAAATCCCTATTTAACTCACTGTAATTACTTGTGCAGAGTTTACTAAAACTAACCTTTTAAAAATAGATTTTTTGTACTGTGAATATGCATCAGAGGTATGGTTTAAAAAAAAGGCAATTTAAATTTTTTTCTGACCATATTTGGACCAAATTTTAATGTACTTCATTTTTTACCCCCTGGAATAGCTGTATATATCCCCAGTATATTTTTGCTGAACAATTGTGACAGTAAAGCTTACCTGAGTGAGTAAAAGCCGCAGTAAGATCCAGGATGTTTGCTTTGCATCCTAAAACTAATACTGAGATCAAGCTGTTTATACTGGAGGTAGGCCCAGATCTATTTTGGAATCATCACTTTTGATTCTCTACAGTTTTGTTACTTGGACTGAGATCTTATTTAACTTGTCATATATTCAAGTGTATGAAAAGATCATGCCTGGAATGCCATGCATGAAAATCTAATCTGCAAATACCACACGTTCGTGCTCTCAGCTTCTGGTTATTTATTAAGGAGCAGCTGCTTCAATTAAACATTTTACTTTTGGTCACAATAAAAAACTAGTAATAGTTTGACTCAGTACTGACATTTTTAAAAGCATATTAAATATTTAAACAATTTTTTTTCTGCTGATGGCTAAGAGAAGCCTCTAGTTACTTCATTTGTTGGTGACCATGTAAGAACACTGCAGAAGGTATTTTTAGATGGAAGCAAACACTGTGTCCCTCTTGCTTGTTCTGGATATAGGAAACTTTCTGATTTCATTCTAGTTCCAAGAGTAAATAAAAAATGGGGTGCAAAATTAAATATCTGTATATTGCCATGATCTTCAAAAATGCATTTAATAGCAGAAAAAACTACAAACATTTGCTGTATTTTTAAGGAAATAAAAGTCCACAGAATAGTGAGGTGAACTTTGTATCCATATATGCATACCCCTCTAAAGTAGCTGCTCATTTGCACTCATTCCTCGTTTTTGTTCTTTTAGATTTTTGCCAGATCTGTTACTGGGTTATGCTATTCTCTTGGTTTAGAAGTGGTAGAATGTTGGGTATTTAGCATAGCTTCTTCTGTTTCTTTTCTAAATATGGACCGCTTTGATTAACAGCAGTACAATTTTGATATTTCAGGTGTGTTATGGATAGCCTTTATTCTTGTTTTTCCATAGAGATGCAAAAGCTTCTGGCTCAAAAATAGGATCTTCCTCTCCCTATCCCACCTCAAATTTTGTGTTCACTTTTCTCTACCAAGTCCTTTCCCAACTCATGCAAAAAAGCAGCGATGTCTGAGGAGTAGCAATCTCTGAAACCTGGAACCTGAAATGCTGAAAGTGTTGAGGCATGAGCCAGGATCTGTTCTGCCAGCAGAAAATATGGGAGACTCTTGGGCAATTTAATGTACAATGCCAGAAACCTGGTTCTTATCAGGCAATGTCACAAGACTTCAAAGGTTGCTTTGTGGCTGAACATTGCTTCCTGTGCTGTAACAGTGAGGCATCCAGAACAGACTGAGCATGTTCTCAGTTTGTCAGATGTCTTAGAAGGCGAAGAGGAAGGATCAGCATTTTCTGTGTAATGCAATGGTTAATAAAAAGTGAAGGGAGTTTTAGGACAAGTGGGAAACATATTGCAGTCCTTCTGTTTTGCATTCTTGCGAGAGTCAAGAAGATTTTTTTTCAAGAATGCCATTTTGGTGGCAAACATATTTCCAAAAGACATTGCAGGGTTGTGGAAGGGAAGGGAAGCACCCCAGATTTGTATGTGCCCGTGGTTGAGAAGGAACCGCAAATGTCAGAGGCTTTTAAAAAGGCAGTTTTATTGGTAAATTATACACTTGGCATGGAAATTGGTATGTTAGTCCCTTATCTTCCCATGTAAACACAGGGGTGGATTTTGAATAAAGGGTAGAGTGAAAGAGAGAGGGAGAGACAGAAAGATCAGCAGTGCTGGCTCCAGCACTGATCCAGCAGCCTGGGATGTGCACACCGGGGCTTTGTGGAGGTAGGTTTTTATGGATGAGTTTTCCCTACTCTCAAGGTAACTTTCTCTCTTTCTGTGCAAGCTGTTACAGCGTGCAGTTCATTCTTCTTGGCATGTCTGGGAAAGAGTCAGAGCCCTTTGGGGGTCAGAGCTGGTCTTGTTTTCCCCCTGCTGAGCTGGCCTTCGGTCCGTGTCTGCTTCCTGACCTCAACCCCATGGCTGTGTTATGCTGTGCTTATTCCCAGGACCCAGAACAAGGACATTTGTCCCAGAAAAGTCCTGCCCTAGCTTCCCTGTGGCCCCTTCTCCAGCCCCATCCCACTGTTTCTCCCAGCATGTCCTTGCCAATGATCCTTGTTGGCTCCGTGGCCGTCGGTGTTTGAGACCCGCACTCAGCCCCTTGTCCCCAGCCCTCTGCAGGGGTGTCTGTACAGATGTGCAGCAGCAGAGTGTGAAGTGAGCCACAAGATTCCTTACATGGGTCATTTTAGATATCCCTGTTCCCCAGAGCTGCCCAGCCTAGCAAGGATGAGGGTGTTACTGTGGAGGAGCCAGTGAAGAACAAGCCATGAGGCTCCCTGGAATAAACCTGCACAGCAAATTCTCTCTGCTTTCTTAGGGGTGGTTTTAAGACAAGTCACCACACGGATCTTGTGGTTTTAAATAATTCATTCTTGAGTATTCGAGAGATTAGTAGCTTTGTAATATCTGAGCTAAATTTAGCTATGCTTTATGTGAAGATGGCAACAAGTGTTCTTTTAGAGTGTTAAGTGATTGGATGGGATAACTTAAAAAATCACATGTTGTTTTCTGTCTTCTTTTATGTGTTACTCTGTAAGAAGAAAATATGAGAGGATTGGCACACTTTAGTCTACCAATGTATTGCAGTGACATGAATTTACAAATAAGTAAATGTAATATTTTTGCTTGAATTTCCTATAACTTTTGAAAAGCTGAAAGTGTCAAGTGCTCTGGGTTGGTTTTTATGCTGGTGGGTCTTTTTTTGGTTTTTTTTTTTTGTAATGAGAGTTTTAATAGATGTCTGTTTGGGTGTTTGAAAATATGCAACAAAAGTACTCAGCCTATCTTGGAGCAATTTGTAAAAAGCTTGAGCTTGAATTCTTGCATTTTTGTCACAGTGGCTTGACATGGAAGCAAGTTTTGGGGGAAGGACTTGGTATTTATGTGTTGAGTTTTGAGCAATGCTGGGTTTTTTATGATTACCACCATACAATTAGATCTCAGGGTCCTGGGGAAATATGCCTTTGTCAGCAGAGCTAGAAACTGGGAGTTAAGGAGTCTAGTTTTGGGGTTTGCATGAAAACTTGTCCAAGTTAAAAAGGCTCTGTTTTCCAATTTTCTATAAGTAGAAAATGAATAAATGTACTTTAATTTTCTTTATAAGGGTAGCTGTGTTTTAATTCAGTCACATTGTATTTTAATTTCCTTTATAAAGTATTTTAAGAATTGTAGGTAAGCATTTTTTTTATAGAGGAACAGATATTTATTGGCAGGAATTTGTCTTGGATTTACTGTAGGTTAAGGTAACTTTTCTTTGGCACCTTTAAGAACAATTTCAACAGTATAAAAATATCCACTCTGGGGAAAAATGATTACTTTATACTTCTATTGAGCTGTCATGGAGTAACCAGAAGCCTGGAGGCTCAAAGTGCTGCTTGAGAAAGAACAGCTTTTCATTTTACAGGGAGCCTGTGCCCCTGCTAATTTATGGGCAAGGCATGGCTGTAGTCAGACCTCTGTAGGATTTAGATGGTGAAAGATGAGTAGGGAAAATTTTATCTCCACTTCTGTCTTGTGCACCTAAAGCCAATATTGTTCCATCTCACTGGGTTTTGTTAAACAAACCATCTACAAGGATCAGATTTATTTAGCCATTATTGAATTACTCCAGCTCCTGTAAAATACGAGGCTCAAGCACACTAAAAGGTGATTTTGTAAATAAAGCCCATTCTGTTTCTATTTTATAAACAGAGCTTAGTGTCACAGATTCATACTTTTGTGGGCTGCAGTTGTCTCACTACTGAAGTTCACCAAATAAGGTCTCAAAACAGAGAGTGTTTAGCTTTCCAGGTGCTGAGTGAGATCACCAAGTGGTCAGATTAACTTTTTTTTGTCTAAATCTTGCCTGATAGCAAAGCTTTTCTGAAAACCCAGAGCTCTCTGTATTTGCAGATATTTTCATCTATCAATCTGTTATTGATCCTACTTCTTACCAGTTCCCAAGGCCATAAATAGGAATTGATAATTTGGAAATATGTAATTGTCCCCTGTACCAGAAGAGACAGTTCTGCTGATTAGGATTTTTTTGGTATTAATTCTGAAGTAGCTACTTTAACAATGCAGTCAAATTTGTGTTTTAAAGTAATGTCCTTGCAGATCAGAACTGACATTGGTTGCTGTTACTTAGTTTGCATAACCATGATATTTTTAGAGGCATTCATGGCATTGGCCCCTCTAAAATACAACAGAAACTGTCAGTCTGCTTCTATTTCCACTGAAATAAAAATAATTGAAGAAAGTTTGTAGAGTCCAGATTTTCAGATGAGTCTTCATGCCCTCCAGTGAAGTAGAACTAAATGCCCTTGTAAAAAGTTCCCACATGGCTTGTATTTGATTATTTATCTGATGTTCACAGGCTGGTACTGGTGCACTCACAGAGTGCACAAGGCTTTGGAGGTGTATTTCAGAATTTGGAGCTGCACTGGTGAAGTTTTCTGGGTTTGGGTCAGGTCTCCAGGGAGCAATTAGTGAAGCTGGTGTGTAAACACAGCATTCATTGTTGGAGTGCAGTTTGTATGTGTGGAGTAAAGAATAAACCTGTCCTAGGCTTGAGAGATGTGATGTGTCCCTTCTGCATTTATAACTCTGCATGTAGGGTTTGAGCAAGTATAATCTCTTGTGTCAGGGTAGACTCAGCGTTGCTTGCCGGAATATGAAAGATGATTGTTTTCTGCAATAATGCATTCAGCTTCAATTTTTCATCCATTTTGAAAGAAAAAAGGGACCAAACTGACATTTTTTTAATGCTTTTCAATGGGTTATAATTGTAAAGATCTTTTTTTAACCTGTGTTTCCATACGTTAACATAATTGAATTTATATTTTTTAAATTAAGATTAAACCCAATTTATTTAGGCAGCAGAAGGTGTGTGGGTATGGGTTTTGGCCTAGGAATATGATCTGGGACTACCAAACTCAGATGATTTGCTTTCAGAAATGAGAATCTGCTGCCATGGCCCACGTAACTGTAAAGCCCAGAGCAAGTTTTACAGTGTGATCACAAACAACTTTCCAGCACTTTGAGGGAAAAGCTCCCATTTGGGGTGAGGAGGTACACAGGGCACCAGGCCAGCCCCGTTTCTCTGCAGCTGCAGCCAATCTTTTGTCAGATGAAGGGGATGACTCCCACTCACACTGGTGCCCGCAGGTACCTTGGGCACTGCTGATCCAGCTCCAGCACTGAGTGCCCTGGTCCAGCTCCCTTCACCTGTGGTTAATAACAGCACCAAATCTCCTTCAGAGTACAGCTTTGGAGACATTCAGAGGCATCACTGAGAGTCCAAGGACTCCTTAGGAAAATTTAGCACCTCCTTGCTTCAAATACAGCTTGCATCACCACAAATCTACTCCCTGAGGCTTGAGCAGCTCCCTGGATTTATGGGGGTGCTTTGGGGTTTTTAGACATGTGCTTAACTGCTGACATCTTTTCTATTCAGGGAGACTTGTAAATTCACACTTCTTAGTATTTTATTTTTTACAGGTTAGCTCAATTGAGTTAGACATCTTGTTTATGCTGATTCTTGCCTGTTGGCTGCCTATGGAAAAAGAGACAGCAGAGCAGCCTGGCAGTGTTTGAGGACCTTTTCTAGAAAGGAGGGAGAGAGTTTAGGCAGAAACTGGTAAATGAATGTTGCAATGGCAAGTATGCAAAAACATTGTCCTCCTTCCCTCCTCCTCCTGCCAAATCCTTAGTTTAAATGGGTTCTGCTTTATTCATCAGTAGCAGTGATTCACCAAATTCAGCTTCTCATACCAGAGAGGATCCATGTTTTCCCTAAGTTTTTACGAAGATTTTCCTAAGCTGTAAATTGTTACTGATTTAAGTGGAAGTTAAGGTGAGCCAGTAAGTTCTACTTAAATTCCCTTAGCCGGCATGGTGAACTCCTTCATGGAATGAGTCCCAGCCAGGATGAAAGGATTTCAGTTAGAACATCAGGCTGTGAAGTGATCACAGGGGAACAAGGAAACATCTTCATTAGAGCCACTGACCCCTCAAGATGGCTGCATCTCTGTAATTACAGCCACGTAATCAAGCATGCAAAGCAGTTCACGTGGTTTTGGCCTTTTGGAGTGGGTTTCTTTTCCAGAAGGTTAGTTAGCTGTTGAACTAGACTCTAATTAAAAGCATGTATAAGAATAATCAGGGGAACAACACTGAATAAAGGAAGGAAGATTTTATGAATTGTGTCTGGGAGGAAAACCAGATGAGAACAATGAGGAAAGCAAAAATTAAGTTGTGGTTTGTCTAATAAGCCTGAATGACGTGAGAGCCTGAGTGAGAGTTCCCTCAGTTACCTCAGATCTTCATTTCACCTGTGCTAAGTTACAAACACTAATTTTTGTGGTTTCACATGGTGTAGTGGGATCAATTTTGTAAAACTGTTTTCTTTGATTGAAATTACAATGACAATAAGTAAATCAAGGTAAAACCACAGCCTAAATAAACTGCTTTTCTAGAATTAATTTTTAGATATATATTGCTACAATCTTCCCTGGAAACCAACTGTCAGGATTCAAGAAACACTAGTTTTAATGAACATATGTAAATTATGATGTGAAATTACCCATAGGGTAATTTTCCAAATCAGTTAGCCACTTCAGTAGTTTTATTCTGTTTTTAAATAAATAACTATTGTGCCAGTGATTTACTTATAGTTTTAAAAATACAGTTTACTGTATTTTTACTGTATATAGGTGATATTACTATCACTTTTGAAGAAAGTTTAGTTGTCTGGATTTGAAAGTGTATTTTAGTTTCTAAGCAAAAGGAAGTTAAAACTTTTCTGACCATTTCTAGACTGTTCTCATAACATGATTATTGTAAGATTTGTTGTTTTTCTTCTGTTTCTCCTATCACTTGTTGACTTGTATTGTCCTTTATTTAGTTTGCAAGCGATGCTGGAGCTAGAAACATCTCTTTTGATCTATGATGCCTCCATCATACTTCTGGGCATAATTATGATCATAAAAATCTTTGAAACCTTCCTGCCTGATGTCTTGTTATCACTAAAGTTGAGATGTTCCATACTGCCACCATAAAAAAAATTAAATAAAGTCTATTTTTAGCCTTCAAACACTCACAGAGTAATAAAAACCACCAAACAAGGCTGCCGTTTACGTCTTTGTAGCATACAAAAATATCTGTTTCATTGCAATATCTTAAATTCTCCCTTAATCTCCCAAACCCCTATGAATAAAGCATTGGATTACCAAGTAATACCCTTCATCACAAGGAATTAGGCACTTTAGCTTTAGGCTCCATCTAAAGCGCTGCATTAGGAGAGATGTGACTGACGTCATGTTTCCCAAGTTCCTGTTGACTCACATGGTGCCTTCCCTCACCCCTTAAGATCTTGTTGAGATAAAATCTGTCTTCCATGACCCTCTTAATTCTCTTTTTTGGGGTGGCTTTGAGGCACTAGAGCGCACAGGATTTTCTAGCAAGGAGTAGGAAACTTAGTTCCTGTTTGTGTGTGTGCCAGTGAGTCTGTGACAGAGCTTTGGCAAGTTTTGTGATTGCTTTCATCTGGAAGTTTAGTAAGTCAGGATAATAATTTCCTTGCTAGAAGAGGGTTTTTAATTAGGACCTTGACATGTCTATGTCTTCTGTCTGCAATATGCAAAAATTTAAAGGACATCCAGCTATTCCATCCTTTATACCCTCTTCCCTTTTCCCCAGCTATTATATTTTAAAGCTTGCTGTGGTACCAGGGTTTTTGTGCTTCTGTGTCGTGAGTTGTGGGAATTCTATTAGAATGCATGGAATAAAATGCATGGAATACAAGTGTGTACTCAAACCCCTATTGCCTCACTTCAGCACGCTGCTAGTGGGAAATGCAGCTGGCACCTGGTCAAAAACCCTCCTGATTTTGGAAGATACTCTCCCTTTTTAAGGCAGAGGAAGTGTAGGAGTCATAAATGTGGCCTTGAACCATCATACAGCCTTTAGTGTTTACAGAGAATCACGTTCTTGCTAGAAGTTGTTAAAACGAACCTCAGTCCAAACCAATCTGCTTCATGACTTGGGCTGTGCAATCTTATCCCATGGAAGGATTTGTGATTGCAATTATTTTTCTTCCATTTTTACAAATACACAATAGTATGTTGGTTCTGCAGCAAGCATGAATTCCTTTTACACAGTGTGTCTCCACAATCTGGATAATGGCTTTTGTAAAGCTGTTTAGTTGGGTGTTTCATGGTTTGCTGGACAGCTTTATCTTGTAGATTTATCTTGTAGATTATCGATACTGCAGTCCGTAATAGAACTGGCAAGAGTTGTATTGAATTGATTCTTTTTTTTTTTTTTTCCACTTCAGCACATCCCCAAGCAGGCATTGACTGCTCTATCTACAAAACTGTCCCTTGGTTTCATGTTCCCCAGGGAGTTGTAACATCCTGTCATCATATGCTCAAGGAAACACCTATTGGAGACCTAATTAGGCAATCTTTTTATGGATCCGTTGAGCTTTTGCACTTTCTTCTGGTCTGTTATTTTAACATAGTAAAAGTCAAATTGACCTATATTTGCAGCACTGCTACACCTTTCACCAGGAAGGCTGTCAGCCTGAAAGTTGGAATATAGGGCTTGCAGTCTGTCCTCACTTCACAGATCCCAAACACAACGTTCTGTTTATCCTTGGCACTGCTGTAAACAGGCATCTTTCTGGTCTGCTGAGTGATTATGTAAATAGGGCTTTTATAAAGCATTTTAAGCACCCAGTAGAACAGAATAACTTCTTTAGAGATTTTTCTTTTCTAACGGTAATTACATAATTGGATAGGTTTTAGGTTAATTTTTTCCTATCTGATGCGTGGATGCCAGAGTCGCTTTTGAGAATTTTTACTCAAGGATCCTAAAAATCATCCAGAAAAACAAATCTGCCAGGCTGCCCCCTATTATCAACATCCCAAAATGCCTTTGGCACTGTGTAAATGCCAAGCATTTGTTATTTGGCACTTGACTTGTCCCTTATTTCTTTGAACTCAAACATGTTGCATAAGATTGGTGAAGTTATGCTGAGCTAATAATTGAAACAAAACAAAAAACTCCCAAATCCTCCCTTGATCCAACCTTTCCAATTTCCATCTAAATACAATAAATATAATAAGTCTTTAATTGTTGTGAGAAAAACTCAATCTGCTTTAAACTTCTAGTAAGTGTTACCTAAACTTCCAATATGTTTTGTCTTTTGTTTCTGCAGGTTTCTGTTTTGCCTCTGGAGAGTTTCATTATGGCAGCCCTCAGTGAACAATGACATCCTTCGACAAATACAGATGCCAAAAAGCCAGACAAAAACAGTGGCCTTGTTTCATTTTTACCCCAACACAGTGAAATGGTGCTCTTAAAGTTTTGTTATTGACTCTCACTGGAAAGAAACCCAACAATCTCCTGACCAGACCTTTTTTCCCCATCCCTCTCCCAGTGTTTTTATGGATGCTTGACACAGTGACATCATGTAGTAGGCCCTGAAGTGTTGTCATAACTGAGTTGCAATGGTTTTATACACTTCTCCATTTCCCAACAGCTTTCTGTCAGTTCTGCATTCTTTTTCCTGGGGCCTGATTTTCCCATGTTACTGGCTAGCAGACAGGCTCGTGGGCTCTTTTGTTCCAACCACCTATGAAAAACGTCAAAGAGCAGATGACCCATGCTATTTCCACGCACTCTGCATCATTATCACCACTCCCATCTACCTGGCACTCCTGGTGGCCTCTCTTCCTTTTGCTCTGATTGGCTTCTTGCTCTGGTCCCCTCTGCAGTCAGCCAGAAGGCCCTACATCTACTCCAGGCTGAAAGACAAGAACCACGCCAATGGAGCCACACTGCTCACTGAATGGAAGGCAGCAGGGAGTGGGAAAAGCTTCTGCTTTGGCAGCGCCAACGTTTGCCTGCTGCCCGATTCTCTGGCAAGATTTAATAACGTTTTCAATACACAGGCCAGGGCTAAGGAGATCGGCCGAAGGATCCGAAATGGGGCGAGCAGGCCACAGATTAAAATATACATAGATTCTCCTACCAACACATCCATCAGTGCAGCGAGTTTCAGCAGCCTGGTCTCCCCCCAGGCTGGAGATAACCGCACTGTGAATGCTGGCATCAAAAGGACAACATCAATGGAGTACAAAGGAGACAACTGTGGCTCAAACAACGGCGAGGAGAACAGAGAAGATAAAGGTGGGAGCGGAGAGCCACACGAGGGAGAAGAAAACACTTGCATTGTCCGTATCAACGGAGAGGAGAACGGCCACATGTCAGACACAGAAGCAGACACCGTCAACGGCCAGGCTCACGCCAGTGGCCCAGCTGAGCCCTCACTGGAAGGTGATGCAGAGGTGTCAAAAACACCAAACCACAAACAGAAGGAAGGAGATTCTGGGAGTCTAGACAGCTGCTCTGCCTCACGAGAGTCCCTAGTCAAAGTCCGTGTTGGAGATGGCACAGTGGACCAAAGCACTGTCAACAACAAGCTCCTCTACAAAGCTTCAATCATGAAGAAGACTTCAGTGCGGAAAAAGAAACACACAGATGAGACCTTTGATCATGAGATCTCTGCTTTCTTCCCTGCCAACCTGGACTTTCTGTGCTTGCAGGAAGTGTTTGACAAAAGAGCTGCGGAGAAATTGAAAGAGCAGCTCCATCACTATTTTGAATACATCGTCTATGATGTTGGGGTCTACAGCTGCCACAGCTGCTGTAGCTTTAAGTTTGTGAACAGTGGTCTACTTTTTGCCAGCCGCTATCCTGTTATGGATGCTGCCTATCACTGTTACCCCAATGGAAGAGGAATGGACTCCTTGGCTTCCAAGGGAGCCTTGTTTCTCAAGGTAAGAGCCTTTTTGAAGTTGTAAGTATTGAGTCTGTGTAAGTGGCAAGTTATAAAATTACATTATTTTAGTATTTCTTTAGACAGCAACAAAGGCAATATTCAGATTTAGCTTTCCTGATATAACCTAATGGGCTATAGATGTAATCTTTATAGGATTTGTAGCCTGAATATTGTGTTAAATTGATGGATGTGTCTGAAACAATGAGGGACTTTTGGAGGTAGAACTCAAGTATAATTTCAAGACTCAAAATTTGAAGCGATTTTCATGATATTTTAGTTTCTTTCTTCACGGAAATCTCTGTAAGATGTCTGCATAAATTCTATGCCTCATAACAGGAGTACAGTACAGTGAGCATCACTGTTGGAAACCAGCTTGTGCTCGTTGTGTGTTTGTCTGGCAATCAAAAGACAACCAAATGTCTAAATGCCAGTATAATAAAACTGAAAGAATTGCAGTGAAAGGTATGGCTACTCTGCTCTCTTGCTTGCAAAAGAATTAGTAAGGAGAGATATGAAGAGGAATAAACAAGACAAACATGCCTGGGACACTGGGGAGCGCAAAGCTTTTTTGCGTTATTAACACAGTTTACATAAATTAACTGATGGTAGAGAGAACAGGAAGCCTGGGGTTGTATGTCTATAAATCATGAAAAGCAGAAAGTCTGCATTTGCTTTTCCAAGACCTAGTGGCTGTTCATGCTTAACTCTTGGGAGTATCTGGCTGTGCTCTTTCTAAACTGGAAAGTGGGATTTTCTAATTTGTGAATTATCAAGAACCAAAAATTTCTGCCAGAGATCCAAGTCTGTAGACCCAAACCTGGAAAGATCTGAAAATGTCCAAAATACTGAATTTCAGATTTTGTGATTTAGTCACAGTTTGGAATGAGTTTCACCAACTAAATCCTGAACTTCTTTTCTAACATTGACAAAGTACATCAGATGCTCAAATTATATGTACTTTCTAGTCACAAGTCTTCAACAAAAGACATTAATAGCCATTAAGAATATGGATTGTCAATAAGGATCAGTGAGAGGCTTTGTACTCCATTTGTGGTTTTTAACCAAATCAAAAACTTTTGGTACCATGGCTTGTGTAAGAAAACCCCCAAATATTAGAATTTTGGTTCTGATAATAGTTCAGTATTTCATGTACATTGACACAAACAAAAGCCAATCCCTATTTGAATACAGGTTTCCAAAAACTGGGTCTAAGCTCTCTATGTTGCACTCTTATGTGTTTATAAACAGCAACAATTTATTTTTTCATCACAAATTGCTGCAAGAAAAAAATAAACATGGATCTTGGGCAGTATAAATATTTCTGGGGTCACAAAGACTACCCTTGAGCATATGCATATATTGGGGATTAAGAGATTAAAACCAATCTGTTTGTAACTGCCCATTGCTGAGTCATTGATTTGCCACCCTGCTAGGCAGGCTGCAATGTCTCCATTTCTCTTGCAGAAAATTAAGCCTCTTTTCAAGATTCCACTGGGAAGATGAACTTAATTATGGAACCAAGTTGTTAAATAATGTTACAGTTGAGCAGGGAATAGAGCCAATTATTATAAAGTTCCAAAGATGACTCCATTCTTTTGAACATAACAGAGTTCTGCCCAGCCATAAGACTGTTTTTCCCCCGTCTATGTCATTCTGATGTACTTTTTTCATACCTGAAATATTTTTCATTCTAAGTCTATTTTAACATGAATTTACTTTCTCTCTTAATTGTACATTAAATGACCAGTTGTACATATTTCATTTCTTTGATGACAGCAACGACATAGAGTAGGAATAATTGTTTAATTTTGTCTTTGAAATAAAGTAGGTTTAGAGGCTGTCTTTCTTGATGTGGTGCTTAGTCAGCAGCTGGGTGGGTGCAGACTCCAGAGACAAAATCTACATGCAGGAAGTGAAAGCCTGGTTTGTTTTTGAAGTCAGCAGGAATCAGGGCAGTGAGTTCAGAAGCCTGGGGCTGTTCTGCTGGGCAGTAGAAGCTGGCAGAGGGTACCAGAGCTCTGGGTGCAGGCGCTGTTGTGGCCAGCACTCTGCCATCCCCAGGGACAGCTCATCTCCCTGATTACAGGTGGGACTTTTACTGGCCCTTACAGATTTCTGAATGTCCATAATACCAGCCAGTCCTACACAGAGTTTCTCTGGTTTTAAAGAAAGAAAGAGAGCCTTGCAGAACAGGGGTGTCCCAACTGCTTCCCCCTCCACAGGGGCATGGAGCTGAGCCTCTGTCCTGCGCAAACCCTGCTTTTTAAATTCCTGACTCCTGTGGAATGCAGTGTCCCCATTTCTGATGTAGAAAAGGCATCAATTGAGTTTTGTTTGGAAAGATATTTGTGAAGACTGTTCCCCTTGCACAGCTTCCATCTCTGAGTAAGGGAGCAGTTGCTCTCTGTGTTGATCAGAAGCCAAAAGTTGTGCAAAGCAATTGAAGGGAGAAGGCTCATATGTTTGAAAATATGGATAAAACCAGTTAATATTTCCATTCATGGGGAGGATGAAGCCTTCATTCCAATTTTTTGGAACCTTAAGAAACACCCAATATCTTAATTCAGAAGAATGTTCAGAGAAAGAATCTGATTGGTTTTTAGTATGATTGTCTCCTTATTACAAATAGAACTGTTAGAGAGATAAATTAAAGGTCTCAGAACTAAATATTTAAAGAAAGTTGAAATAATTTGAAAATGACAAAACTGCTTTGAGGGACTCTGACACAAAACAGATCCCTACTGCCCTGGTTCAAGTGTTTTGCACATTTTTTCATTTTAGAATGGGTTCTGTTTCCCATGAATAAGAAATTATTTTCCATTGCCCTTGTCTTTCCTGCCCTGTCTTCACTATCTAGATTGTAAAGTTCAGGTGGAGATTTGGAAGGATTTGAGAGATTTGCTTAGTCATACGAAATTATTTTACCTGAGAGACTTACAGAGCTCAAGGATTATTATTAGTAGCTGTAATAACAATCAGCTCTTACCCACTGCTTTTCATTCCTATGTCTCAGGGTGCACAATGAAGAAAGGTCAATATCTGCTTAACAGAAGGAGAAACTAAAGTACAGGAAGGTAAAGTGATTTGACTGTGGCTTAACACCCAGGGTAGCACAACCAAGGAGCCAAGTTGGAAGTAAATTACAGAGGCTTTTAGCGCAGTTTCATGCTACCCAACAGCTGCCTGGAGACCAGTGCGAAGGAAGTCTGCCTCTGCTCTCCTCCTAAGGAGTCTGCCACAAAAGGTGCTGCTGCTGGCATTTTCCCGACAGAGACCAGACTGGTTTTTCCATCTGTAGAGGCTTTCCAGGGCAGGATGAAGACACGAGGATGATGTGGTTGTGAGGAGCCATTGCGTGAAGTCCATTTTCTGCAAAGAGGACTGATTTGCATTTGGCACTTGGAGCTCTTCAAACTCTACCAGTGCTTTTGTGCTCCAATCTGAGGGTCTCATTGGCATGTAAGAAAAACACAAAAAAATAGCATATATGAAGGGGGGAAATGTCACAGCCAAATGACAGTTTCATGTCTGAAGTGTTAAACCATTGTTCCTAGTTGCCATAAAGACTCAGAGGAGAAGTTAGCAAATACATAAATCAGCCAATCCATTTTCATACTTTGACAGCCTGGACCCTTGGGAGACTCTGCTGAGACTCTCTGTTCCAGCCTGGCATTTCACATTCATTTAAAATGCTGAAGAGAAGAGCCCTGCAGTCACTTTGTAGTTTTATAACTTCCATTGTCTCTGCTGCTGCTCAGCTGCAGACAGAGGTGGGAAGGGGGCCTGGCACAGCCCCTGTGCTGGTGGCTGGCACTGAAAAGCTGGCTTGGACAGGTCTGTCTGGAGCATGGTGCACATTTCAGCAGCCTCAGCTCCTCTGCAGCTGCAGCTTTGGCTCACACATGATGGTAATGCACTGTAGTTTTGATGGATTTAAAAGGCAGTTATAAAATATACATAATTTTCAGAAACTGGATGTTGATTTTACAAATCAGCATCGTCAAATCAAGTTTAAAAGGTGTCAATGAGTGCTGAGCAGAAATTGTGTAACGCCTCACCTGTCTGCAATTTACTAGATGGTTTCAAAATGTCAACATCCCTCTTTAGACAGAGGATTTAGTGTGGAGCCTTGGTTACCCTGTGCCAGGGATGCTGTGTGAGTTTTGGACAGTAGTGCAACAAAACTGGAAAGCATCCTTAACTTGACCTGGTGAGCTTGTCCACATTTTTCCAGTGTAGCAATCTAATAAAAACTCACTTTTGGGGGCAAATTTCACCTCTCTTATCCTTAAATTGTAATATTTGTAACAATAATGTAAATCTAAGCTAACCAAGAGATGTAGATGCACAGCCTCAGTGAAAGAGGCAGCATTCTCAAAATGGCTGTTGACTGAGAGAGAGGTTTTGGAGCCTTCTTGCTCCCAATGGGACTGGGGGATACAGATGGTGTGTAGAAGGCTGTGCTTCCTACTGTTCCTAGCAGGAAACTATTCTGGGGTTTGGCATCTGCCAAAAGAGTCAATTTTAGCAAAAATAAGAATTCTAAGTTAAAACAGAGTATGTGAGCATAATGTAAAGACTCCTTTCTGATGTGGGAAGTTAGAACAGTTAATAGTATTCTTCAAAATCAAAAGGAAAAAGAATGTCTTGTGGATTTTGCTAGATTTCTGGAAGAAGTTGTGCTTAATTCATATTAATTCCTAAGGTTATTAACAGATTTACTTTTCAAATTCTCTGAAAATGAAGGCTGTTCTCAGGGAGTACGGTAATTGTGCAGAGAACGTGTCATTATTCATTGCTTAAAGGAAACCTAGCAACCTTTGCTCTGTGTGCAAAGCTCAACTTGTTTTCCAAAGAGCTGATATGGTGGTAACAGATGGTAGAAGGAGCAGCAGCTCTGATTGCAAAACTGTTTTGAAGCACAATTTTTACTGTTTTCTCCTCTCAAGGAGCCTGATTTGTGTGAGAAAATGAGGGTTCCCTGAATTCACCTCTGTGATTCTCCTTTTTGATATTTCTGATGCAGATGCATTTCACCTGGGTGATTTAAGCTGCCTTTGCATGTGAGCTGTGCCTGGAGTGTAGGGGCAGCTGCTGCAGTTCCACATTGGGTTGAGGGGAAGATTCTGGACCTCAGGATTCCCCAGGAAAGGGGAATGGCTCCTTTCTGCCCCCAGAGCTTCCAGTTGTTAGATTTCCTTGTCCTTGATCAGTTGGCCAGCACCTACAGTTATCCCAAGATGTATAAAAGAAATGTCTAGTGCTGCTCATGAATTTGTTTAGATGACTCTAAAGCTGTGCCATTTAAGGCAGGAGGGTAACCTAAACATTTTCCACATGCTGAGTTTCTGCTGTAAAATGTCAATGCAGGAATTGGATGGAGTCCAATAAACTGAGACTTAAAAAAAGAACAAAAAAAAGATTCTACCATGGCACTGTACCATGTTCCTTCACTTTGATGTAATTAATGTTATTAATCATGGTCCTTTCCCCCTTCATTAATGGGGATAAATAAAAACTGTTATGCAGAATGAAATACAGATTTGAGAAAATGTGAGTCGTGGGCTTTCTCCTCTTCAGAAGAGGACGAGCCCTTCATTAGTGGCACCAATTTACAGCCACTTTCCCTCATATATATGTTTAATGAAGCTTTGCCAAATAAATTCTCTGAGTTCATGGAACAGTAATTGTTGCACATGGCAGGTGGGAAAGAATAGGAAATAATCAAGTGAAAATGTAGCTAGAAAGAATTGCAGAGCACTAAACAATTTTGAGTTGACTCCTATAACATTTTAAACTTCTTTAATATACTTTAAAAATGTTTAATATAATAATTAGGGATTTAACTAATGTGTCTTCTTTAGAAGCTGCTACATATTTCTGAAGGCAAAAGGCAGAGCTGCTAAAGGACAGAAAATAAGATAGATGTTTTTGCACCATGTCTCAGCTAACCAAAAATACACCTTTCTTGGGAGTTATGACTAATCTAAGTCATCTCTGTGGGACAGGAATGTTTGAAGTGGGAATGGGAGTAGCTGCAAGTTTTCTTTGGCATCTTCTCTTAACAGAAACAGGAATGAGGACTGGGACAGTTTGGCTGTCCCAGTTAGGCTCTTAATGCTGCCTCTCCTGCTTGTTTTGGAAATCTGCTGAAATGGGAAAAAAGTCCAGGAGAGGTTGATACAATTTGGAAGATTACAGAAATGTTGTACTGGAAAGAAAACAAATTGTGTTTTCCATTTCTTTCTTTTCCCTTGCCCACTGCTAACTCATTATAATTGCACTGGGTTACATAATGGCATCCCCAGTGCAGGGGAAGAGGAGGCACAGAGCACAGGGCATCAGCCCCCAGTGGGTGTGGAAATGCCTCTCCTTGTGCACTGCACCTGCTTTATCCACAGCAATTCTCTGAATCTCAGCCTCTTTTTAAGGGAGCTTCCCTTGAACTTAAACAATATTGGCCACATATGGTAGGATAAATATTTCTGTGGGAGTCAGTCACTGTCACATCGACTGTAAATTCTGTTTCTGTGCCCTGCACTTACTCTCTCTCTGAGGTGTTTTATTTCCAACACAAAGAGTTACTCAAGACCCCTGTTCAGATGATGTTCTTTACAAATGCCACGTTCATACTTCTGTTTTTAGGGAGAGATGGTTTTGTTTTCCCTCCCCAGAGCATGCAGAGTTTCTTTCAGCCTGGTTAGTTTTTCTCCATGGCATGACCATCATTAGTGTGGCTCCTGCCATGACTGTGAATTCCTTTCCTGGAGAGTTCTGTGCTTTGGTGACTTATCCTCCTCAGAAGAGCAATGCAGGGAGCAGCACTCTGGTTACATTTATTTCATTGGCAAAATTGACACCTCCATGGTCACCTGAGTGGATGAAATGGAAGGTTTTGCTCATTTACAGCCCTACATGAGATTAAACTACACTGGTTGAGGCTGGAGCTGAGCTGTGCAGATCCAAATTCACCTGAAGGAGTCTCAGTGCTACAAACAGGTTATTTACCTTTCCCAGCTCTGGCTTTATTTGCCACATGGAGATTCTGGGGTAACAGACTTTGTGAAGAACTTTTGCCATGAGTATGCCAAAATTTTAGCTCTCATCTGGTTTGCATACCAGGATTTGCTTCCCCTGAAGGGAGAGGCAATCACATCTGCTTGGACTTTTATGTTAATAACTCCTTTGTTTTGGAGGGTAAACGTTTAAGAAACTATTTTATTTTGGATATTTTTTGAATGGCTCCCTCCTGGCAATGTGAAGCTTCTAGAAAATGTCACTAAAGATTAAGTTCTCCTCATAACAAATGTTTTGGGTTTTGTATATATTCTTGGTCAATATTTGGGACTCTAGATTGGTTCTTTAATCAAGTGAGATTTCTCATGCACAGTTCAAATTTTTAATCATTAAAGAGCATTTCCTTCAGAGCACCTGATGATTTGCTGACACAGCCATGTCCTGTCTAAAGCTGTTTTCCAAGGTGGTAGAGAAATGCCCCAGTACTGAAGTAGCATTCTCATGGGTTTTGTTCAAGAGGCTGTTGATGCTTTTCTTGACATCTATCATCCAGATGTGATAGAATTGTTTTGCACTGCTGGAACTGATGTGTGTAAATATAAACTCTTAAGAGACAAGGTATTTGTCAAGTTTGCAGCTTTGTATACTTACTGTGCCAGCATATGGAAAACACGAGATGTGCAAGATTTTCCAGTTAGCCTAGGAAATTCCCATGATGGCAAGCAGTGTGATTAAATTTCAAGTTATTTTCCCTTGCTGTAGCTCTAAAATTTCAGTTCTTGCTACTCATTAGGTTTTATTCCTGTGAACAAGAATCTTTCTGCCATAACCTTGCTGCCTTGATTTCTTCCACGAGCCATTTATTACCTGATCCCAGTCTCAGTGGAGGACAGAGCACTCCTCAGCCATGTAGGACAAGCTTTTGCAAAACAATTCTAGGAATATTCCCAGCCTTGCACAGCACAGCACAGTCCCAGCGTGGTGTCTCCAACAGATTGAACTAATGTGCTGTTGCATTGAGATGAAATCTTTTAATAAAATCTACTTGATGTCAAGTACTTTGGTGTGCTTGACACAGCCAGTACGTGGAAAACAAAAATTCAGAGAGGTCAGTTTTGCACTTTCTTATTTTGTTTGCAGGTAGGAGACAAATGTAAATATGCAGCAGCAGAAAATGGCATTTTGGAATCCAAACACACCCTTAGCAGGATTTCCCCCTTACGGGAAAAAGTCTCTTTCCCACTAGTAATGAGATTTTTATAGCCCCCTCCCAAGAGCAAACAAAATGTAATGGTAAGAGGTGTAACAGGGATCTGAATCCACTCTTAGCTTCTCAATGTTTGACTAATTTGATTATTGCAAATCTAGTGAGAATTGGAATGAATAAATTTTATATATTTCAGCATAATTGTTGAAAAGGCTAATTTTTAATGTGAAAATTATATAACTGGATACTTTATTAAACCACAAATAGGTTCAGTCAGTTTTAATTTTACCTCTAGAGTTTAACAGGTTATCACATATTTTTTTCCTCCTGTGATCATTTAAAAATAAATATTTTAAAACATTGGGGCCTTATATTGAGATATTTTCTTCCTGTACATTTCCATACACAAAGAGGAATGGTTCATGGCACAATCAAGACTGTATGGGGATTTTTAGAAAGCAGTGCCTGAAGAAGGATGGTTCAGTAAATGTGTTATTGACACACAGCTACCAATGCAGAGCAGCTGAGGTGAGCTTAAGTCAGGCTTATGGTGACAGAGCCACTCTGGCTTATTTGTTTACATCTATTTCCTTTGTAAATGTGGCTGTAGATGTTTCTTCTGTGTTAAGCAGCTAAAATTGTATTTGTGAAGTGCTGACTTGGTGTGGTGGAAGCAGAACCTCCTGCCAAGGTCCACGTTGGAGCCTCAGCCTGGTCCTCCTGCCACGTCAGCAGCATCCAGCACAGCCTGGAAAATGCAACATCTGAAATTGCTCCTTGGCCACACAAAAGAATGCTTTCATGTAGAATTACAGGGCTTGTAGTATTTCAGAGGTCAAGTAGGTTTCCTGTCTGCACAACCCACAGTCCTTGTCCATCTGTGAAATACCAAATTAGACTGAATAAACAGAGTTTTCTTGCTATTTTACTTCAGATTGTATTTAATACAGTAATGCCTCTACTGTAGCTGGGAACTGACTAGGAGGATGCAAAGGTATTTATTTACTCTCCTAGTAGCTGTCACAAATATTTGCCTCCATTAGGATTACACACCAAATATACTCAGTTTAGTGGTTGCCATCAGCACTGCCTCTCAAAAGAAACTACAAGCCCCTAAAAGTCAAAAAAGCTGGAGGAAATATGAAATCTGGGAGACAAGCTGCTTTGGATTCACTTCCACGCTGGCATTTTCCAAGGAAATTCTAATTATGCTAATGTCTTCAGCTCTTGCTTTTGAGCTTTATTTTTTAATCAGAGAGTGTTTATGAAAGCCCCTCTCCTCTCCCCATGGGACTGTGTGTTCCAGCAGAGCCCTGGGGCACCTTCCCCATGGGCATTTGCTGTGCTCAGCCCCTCCACAGAGCACAGCCAGGCTTCATCCTGGACTATTTCTTATAATCCTTTGAGAGCAAAAGGTCCCGAGTCCATCTCAGCACAGATGAGCACACAGGCTCACTGAACAACACACATTTATTCCTGATTAATGGAAGTCAGAATGATCCTGTGCACAAGCTGGGTGAGGAGTACAGGGCCTTGTCAGGCACCCCATTAAGGCTGCACAGGAAATTCTAAAGCCAGTTTGAGCTGACTCTTTTTCTCAATCGGGCTATAATTTATGTCTGGATGTTCAGCTTTTACAATTAAATCTTTTCTGCTTTTTGAATAGAAACACTGGGATGATTCCATCTGCTTTGGTCAATAAGGGGATTACAGGGAGCACATTCCTGCTCTAAGGCAGAACACTTTATGTGCAGTGTTCTCCTTCCAGAGTGGGGACATTGGAAGGTGTGTGACACCCACACCTCTGCTGCAGGAAACACAGCACATTTGCAAACAAGGGCAGTTTATAATTTAGGGGGTTTTTTGATAGCATTGAAGAGAAACCCTGATTTTGAATCGCTAAGTTTGGAAGAGATGGTTCATTCACATGCCTGTCCTAGACAGCAGAGGAAATAAACTGTTTTCCACTTTTGGAATGGCTTATGCTGCATTAAAAAGTTGGAGAGGAAGCTCCTAATGGTTGAGCAGTGCCTCTGCTGAGGTGTCCAGGCAGGAGGGAGAGGTGTGAGCATTTTCCACCCTCTGAGGCTGCTGCAGCCCTGGGAGCTCAGGAGAATCCCCAGCTTTAGGGGTGGAAGCTCCAGTGATTGCCTGAGCTTGCCTTGGCTCCTTCTGCCTCCCTGGAGCAGGTGAGCTGAGAGGGAATAGCACTCAGAACACCATCAATATCCATTTGTAAAACTGTCTGGAAAAGGACTGAACAGGCTGAGGACAGAATAATGCCAGTTGTTTATTACCTACTCCCCTGGCTGGCACAAACCCTCAAAGTTAACAAGGCATTGTTAAGTACAAATGACTTCTAAATTCACTTACTGCAAAGCTGCCTTTTCAGTTATAAAATATATCAGCTGGTTCTTGAATAGCTGGAAAACAAGAAAACCAACCAAGCTGACAAAATTGTGGCCATATGAAATGGAGCTCGGCTTGTTATTTAGAGGTGTCAGATAAAATTTGAGCCCAGCCTTGTGAAGTAGAGTCATCTGTGCTGGTGTTTTCTGAGCCCTGGGTACAACTTTCCTCTGTGGGCATTTTCTTTAATTCATGCAGCGTTGCCACATAAACTGTCAACAAGAAAACCATAGACTCAAACTAGTTTCTTGCCACAATACAAAACTTATCCATTTTACATTTGGAATTTTGAATTGCAGCCAAATCCTGAACTGCCAAAATTACCAATAGAGCTCAAAACCTAGACCAGAACTTGATTTAAAAAAAAATCAGAAATTTATTCTAAACCAGAAATTTATTTTAATTTGCTTGTGTGTCTATTTGCAAGTACATTTTTAAAGGATTGTAACTTAAGATATAGATGAGGAATTACATTCCAGCTTCCTTGGAAGCCCTTCCTCTTCTGTGTGTAAGAACAGGATTCCAGAAAATGTTTTTTTTTCTGCTTGACAGGCATGGGGGCTGCTGCTGTGAGCTGAAGGATGCAAACACTGCTGAGGCACACCAAGGCCCCCAACACCTTTGCAGAAGAATGTAAAAAATCCATCAAAATCCAAAACTTACTGTGGAATAGAGAAAACATGATCAAACCCAATATCTATTTAATATTTCATCCTTTTTCCTGGCATTTTTCCTTTTTCATTCTAGTCATACACAGGCAGCAAGAACCATGGTAATGCTGGTAATAATGGTTTATGAGGCTCTTGAGTGGTGGGCCTGAATTGTACATGAGAATGAGAGCAGGGCCAGGGAGCCTGTGGGACTGCAAAAACAGGAGAAAGGAACATTTTTTAATGTGCGCAGATCAAAATCAAAATCCTGAACATGGTGATGAGCAAAGGGTCAATGTGCTGGCCACAAGCCCCAGTAAGATCAGGAAGCCTCAGTGTGTGTCTCTGGCAGCCTTTTCTGGTTTCAAAATGGAGTTGACTGGAAAGAATGGTAAAAAAGGCTGCACAGATGAGCTTGGAGGTAGAGTTGTATGAGCTCTTCCATTAATCACCTTTTTATTTCTTCCCTTCCAGGTGCAAGTGGGAAGTACACCTCAGGACCAAAGAATTGTGGGATACATTTCCTGCACTCACTTGCAAGCTATTGCAGGTACTGTCCTAAGATTCAAATCTTTGTTTGTCACTATTCCAGGCCTGGGGTGGTAATTTTGTGCACAAGAGCAATAGTGCAAAGAAGGGTAGACAGAAGGGTAGACAGGTATCCCTAACACTTCACATCTTCAGTCTCAGAGTAATTATTATGGGGCAAAACAAAAACTATCCCTTAGTAACTTCTCTTTGCTCCCTCTTAAGCAAATACTGGTATTTTAGAAATACATTACTATCACTGTTACTCAACAGCATTTAACAACCCATACTGTGAGAATCAGCATATAAACAAAAATTTATTTGTACATAACTGGGGTTAATCAGAAGTTACATGTTGGGACATTATATATATATATAGGGTAATTATAGCTGCTGATTTCTGGTGGGAAAAGCCACAATTTTCTGGCTTTTGACATGCAAATTTCATCCATAAATGACCAGCAAGTTAATATACTCACTGCAAAATTCTCTCGGTCGTATGTTTTAAAGCAGTTCTGTTCAGAGTAGATGTAGTTATAAAAACCAAATCTACAGATCTTTACTTGGAGTATGATCAGCATTTTGTTTAGCCAGAGGGCTGGACACCCTTCCCTCATTAACCTGGTGCTGCTGGGAGCAGGACAGCCCTGGCAGGGTGGCTGCTGCCAGCCCATGTGCTGGGACCTGGGTGGGCCAGAGCTGCCAACCCGCATGCGAGCATCTGGGGCTGCTCTGCTGCTCCCTCCTGCCTCAGCCACACACGGACCTGCCAGCAAAACCAGCAGTCCCTCAAGTCCATTAGAGACACTGCGTGGCTCTAAAAAAGATTAATGAATTTTTCAGCTCCTTTTTAACAATGTAACATCCTTCTCTGCTTTTCTATTTTTAACTTAGGGTAATGTACTGTGAGATTGCTGAGATTTATTGCTGTTCCAGTTTGGTTTAGTTTTTTTGGGTTTTGTTTCTAGTTTTCAGTCCTGTTCCTTTTTACTACCTAGTCCTGTATTCTCAGTTAATCCTTAATAACCACATTGTGAAATTCCTAAGATATTAAAGAGGAAGAGAGGGGAGGGAAGAAGAAAGAGGCAGTAATGTTCTATTTTCAAAGTCAACCTAAAGTTTGTTCAAGGGTAAAACACAACCTTTTATTTTCCTGCTTTGTATTTTTAGACTTATCTGGTTCAAACTACATTCAGCTAGAGCAGACAATGATTTAAGAGTCTGTCCCTAGATGTATTTGTTTATGGAATGAAATGGAAAACTAAAGTTCGTAAGTTCGGCAGAGCTGTATTTTCTGATTTGCATCATTTGATTCATAACATTCATGCATTAAACAAATTATCCAAAACCCCAGTTTAATGATATAAAGATGTTTATCTATAAAAATAAGCAGTGTTTAAAAGGTCAGCCATTTATATCATCTTGTCACACATGGCTGAGTGCAACTGGGTTTCCCTTCTAGGACATGTAAACTTACACTTGACAATTCTGATACTTACACAAGTATAAAGTGAAATGATCCAACTGGTCATGATCAGGGACCAGCTGCTAATCCTTTTCTCAAGGTATGTGCTGGCTCAGCTATGTTCTGAGCAATTAGCATTTGTTCAGACCTGACCCTCAACTTTTTCAAGAAACATTAGACTTAGATGTAGCTTTTCCTCTCAGGTCTCTGCCTGGTACTGGTTGCTGCTCTGAAGAAGCTCTTTATTTCCATTGTGGAAATAGCTGCATTTCAGTGACAAATGAAGGGATCCTTTAATGAGATTTGATGTAATTATTTTGCAGGGCTGTTAATTTTACACAGTTCTTTTATGTCTGTTGATTAGTCAGTGATTAATGCTCTGGCCAGGTTTTGCTGCCTTGAATCCACCCCCATCCCAAGTGCTGTTGAGTCACGGCTCAGACACCCCTCCAAGGCATCAGTCCAGAGTTAACCTCAAGCTACTGCAGCCCCAGCTGAAGGGATGTGGCCTGCTGGATGCTCTCCTCACCTGCTCACATCCCTGTTCTGCATTTAGTGTGAATGCAGCCATTGGCAGCCCAGCTGATGGAACCCACCCTTCTCCAGCCCCAGTTTTAGCTCCCAAGCCTGCACAGAGCTGGAGCAGAGCTGAGAAAGCTCTCTCAGTGTTGGAAGCTGTGGTGGTGCAGTCAGAAGCAGCTCCAGTGCTGAGCAGTGATTGCACAGGTGCTCTGAAGGAGCAGAGCTGTGTGTCCAGCAGGGCAGTCTGTCCTTGCCCTCCTCTCTGCTGTGCCACCCCAGCTGTGCTGCACCTGGCTGGGGACCTGACCCAGCTGAGCAGGAGCCCAGCAGAGTAAAAGGGGACTCTGCTCCTTTGGGGTTTAGGTGGTTTGTTCTTACTTTGGTTTATTTTATTTCCTCAGTCTACCCTGGATTAAGTGTTACAAGTGCAGCCTGTCTCACAGCTGAACCTTTGGTTTGTGACTTGGAAGGAATTTTTCCTTGTGATTAGGCTTCACATCCTACACTCTGCAAGGTTTTTTTGCTCTTCTTCCCCAGGTTCCCTGCCAATACATCCCATACTGCACTGCCTCCAGTAGATTTTTAAATTTCCTGTGACTAGGCCTGTCTGTGCTTTGTCCTACAACCACAGTGCTCCTTCCAGCATAATTCTTGCCTGAGTTCTGACTGAAGCCAGGGTTTCACTCAAGCGTTTTCAAAGTGAATGGAAAGGGCAAGTATGATTACTCCACAATGAACAGAGGTGAAGTATTTATTTATGCTGGCTGAAGTTTCCCATATTACCCTTTCATCCTTCTACAGAATTTGAAGCTGAAAGGAACTTTCACAGAATTCAGAAATGCTGACTGCAGGAATCCGTCAGGACACAATTATGTGCATTTTTCCAGGCCGGTTACTGAAGAAAAGAGTGCAGAGCAATTAGCACAAATCTGTATTCTTTGGCTAATCCCTGGTGGCAGTCAGATCACTGATTCTATCTGAATGTTTAAGAAGTTGAGCCTTTGCTGGGAGTTACTACCCAGTTCTCTTCTGTCAGTATTTACTGAACTGTTTCCCTGAGTGGGCTGGATGCAACTTTGGCCTCACTTCTACTTGGGTGTCTGATGAGTTCTCTTATCTTCATCTCCAAAGTTATTGATCACTGGGAGCTGCTGAGACTGGGGTCTGGGTTGTAACTCTTGTATGTGGATATGTGCAGTACCTGCTGAGAGCTGCAGTGAGCTGGATAATATTAATCTTAGAAAACAATTACATTCAAGTCATTCATTAGAGGGATTCATTAGAGAGATCCCATCTTGTGTGCTGGAAATGGAGCTGCCTGTGTGCCCCTGCTCCCAGCAGTGCCCTGAAGAGCAATTACTGCTGTGACCTCTAGTGGGGACAGCCAGGGCTGCTGGGCTGTCACAAGTGCACATTGGCTAAAGACAGATGGAAGTCGTGTTCCCAGAGCTCCAAGGTTTACCTGTCAAGCCCTGAGGTTAAAAGCTGTGCAGGGCTGTTACCAAGGCTCAGCATCCTCAGAGAGAGGTGGATGTCACAATGCAGTTAATGCTTTCCCAGTAACAGCAATGCATCTTATCAGACCAACAGCATTTTTCCTCTGTGTCTCTCGTTATTCTCAAGATTTTTCTGTTGGAGAATTTTACCTTTTTGTGCTTCAGTTAAGTGGGTCTGCTGTATTTTTCGTGCTGATGTGGGACAGGTTGCTGCCTGAGTTTTATGCCCATGTGGTAATGGGCCTGTTATTTTATTTCTCATTTGGTGAAGCCATGCCAGATGGATAATTCACAGAAAATGAGTGAAACATCCTTGGCCATTCAGGAATGGAAAAGCACTTCTTAGAAAATGAAGCAATTTATGAAATTGGGACTTTGTGGGGAATGAGATTTTACTGCTTTCTTGTCAACAAGCACCATGCCTAAAAGTTCCTTATGAGGAAACAATGGCAGGTCAGAAAAAGTACAGCCTAAGGAGAGGAGACAGGAGAGGAAGATTCAGATGCTGCAAAAGGAGGACAGTCCATGAATTTGAATGAGCTTCACCAGGAAAGAGAAAGCTGAGACAGCTGCAGGAGGAGAAAGCTCTTGGCCAAGTGTGAATATCTGATGGGAGGGTGCAGGGAAGGTGGAGGCAGCCTCTCCTCACTGGGGTCCAGTAATGGGACAAGAGGCACTGGGCACAAACTGAAACACCATTTACACACAGGAAAATGGGTTTTATTGCAAGGAGGACAAAGTCCCAGAACAGGCTACCCAGAGGTTATGGAGTCTCCAGCTACAGAGATTTTCAAGACCTGACTGGACATGGCCCTGACCAACCTGCCGTAGGCGATCCCTGCTTGGGCAGAAGGGTTGGGCTGGATGATCTGCAGAGGTCCCTTTCACATTCCCAGCTCACACATTCCATGGATCTGTGATTTCTGCCCTATCTTTAGCTCAGCAGGAAGGATCTGTTAGTCACGCACACCTTTTGTAGTGAGTGTCACCTGCTCCAGGCTCCATTTGTTCCATCTGACCTATTTCCTGTGCTTTTGTTTGGCTCCATCTTCACTGTGGGGCTTCCTTGTGCTGTCATTACAGGGGCTTTCCCAAGCTGTGTGAGCGGGGTACAATGGGAACCTGTGGGACAAGAAACTGTAGGTTAGGGAATAGATCTGGGAAACAGATCTGCTTTTATATTACAGCCCAGCTGGTAAAGGTTTGTTAGGAGTAACACAAGCAGAAGAAAAAATCAGGTTTTTTGCTGTTGGAATTACCAGCCTGAAGAGATGAGTCAGTGTCAGAACCTACTTTAAACCCTCTTTCCCTAGTCATGGTTTTTTCAATATATCTTTTAATTATTTAGCACCGTATCAAATAATCCTTGGTTGAACATTTCTGATTCTGTTTGTATTTAACTGTTGATTTAACACCTTCCTGCTCACCCCTGCCCCGAGATGATGTTGAAATTCCAACCTCTCACAGGGCAGCAGTGGTAGGAGGGTGAAGCCCTAGTGGCTGGAGCCTGTGTGTGCTAATGCAGTGACAGTGCTAATGTTGGAGAGCTCACTTTTTAAGAGTCTCTAAAGAGTGCTGGTGACAGCTGCAGTTGAGATGAGTGATTAATAGACTGTAAGGATGCAGAATTAAACATTCACCATCTCCACAGTGGCCTCTGAAAGAAGCTCTGGACATACATAACTAAGTAGGTTTTACAAAGTAGTAGATTATGTCAAAGTAAAATTCTACTCAGACTAAATAATTTTGGGCTTGCTGATTTTCCTTCTGATTCTGGCATTTGAAAACAAATTTTTTATTTTGAAGAAAAGAAATGTTGTCCTGACTTCAAATATCTATAAAAGTCTGAAACAAGCAAAATTATAGCTGTTAACTCTGGGGACTGAGAACAAAATAAAAGGAAAGACAATATGGTAAATAATTGTTTCTAGAATGCATCTTTCTGCTCCTTTGACCACATCAAAATGATTTGCTGTATCATTGTAAGAGAGAGACAGGAATAATTTTTTGTTAGACTTCATGTCACCTGATGTGCTTGAAGTTGAGTGTGGTTAGTTGCTGTAATTAAAGAGCTGGTTTGTGTGTCAGACGGTTCCATTGGCAACCAATCAATCTCAACCCTTCCATGCAGAGCAGGGCACACCCTGGTGTGCACCCCAGAACTGGTGAAAAAGAATCCTGTTCTCTGTTTTTGGATTTCTGCCTACCTAAACCTGTTTCCAAAATGTACCTTTGAAAATATGAAAAAACACTTCCAGTTTAGGCATCCTCTTCTTGACCATAAAGAGAATCCTTCCTCAGATGGACTACTACAGTATAAGCTGAATGTACCACTGATGTATATTTACAATTTACACTTGAAAGCTAAACTTTTCCTTTTTAAAAATTAGAAAGCAAAGCAAGATAAGTGATTTGCCCCAGAGCATACTGTCTAGTTCTGTCTGAAGTAGGATTTTAACTCTGAATTCCTGATTATAAACATGGTGCATCAGATTCTCCTATGACAAGAAACATCATTGTTTTGGGAGTTGTCTGCAGCACAGGGAACTCATCCTCTCATTTCTTCAGCTGTGCCTGCCTCCAGAAGGAGACACTTCAAATCACCAAAAAGTGAGTCCTGATGGAGCTCCCAACAGGCTCAGCACTGTGAGTGCCCTTCTGGCCACACCATTTCTTATCTTGCAGCCTTTATCTCAGGATGTCTCCAACAGCTCAGCAATTCATATCTGGCTGAGTAACATTCTAACAGGAGGTCTTACTCCTTGATTTGTTGTTTGTTTGCTACAGGAGACACAACTGTTCGATGTGAGCAACTGGATATGCTTCAAGATTGGCTGTCTGAATTCAGAAAATCTACCTCCTCCTCCAGTACAGCCAATCCAGAGGAGCTGGTGGCGTTTGATGTACTCTGTGGAGATCTCAACTTTGATAACTGCTCCTCTGGTAAGACAAGGTTTGCCTTTTCCTGGTGTCTGCCAGTCCTGAAAAGGAATAGGAATGTTCTTGATCCCTGTGGGTTACACAGTATATGACTATATACTGCATTATGACTGCCTTTTGCTAGGAGAAACTTAATTGCTGCAGACACTTCTAAAATAGGTATGAGCTTTGAGTGTGAGCTACTCCCTTAGCTCGTGCCATGAGGTCTGTGGAATTATTAACCATGATGGGTTTTAAGGCACAAAGCAATAATTTGTGACTTGTGGTAGCAATAATGAGGACAGATCCAGTGGTTTAGCTTTATTTGAATTAGGTAGACATTTACTGTTCAACAGTTTTAGTTACTGGGAGAGACATGTATGGGATTTTTGTGGAGAAAAAGTAGTAAATTCATGCAGTTAAAAATAATTTGGTAGTACATATATACAGACATAGGAGACTAATGCTGCAGAGAGAATTCAACTTTGCTGAATATGTCTTGGAAAAAAACTAACTGATGCTATGTACTTTTGAGGGTTTTTTTTTAAGAAATTTATTTTTTTCTTTTAATTGGATACTGAGGGTACTAGAAAAAGAAATCCACAAAACCATAATTAATGGGTGGTGAGCTCACAGAGATGGAAGCTTTTTCCAAACATGAATATTATACTGTGTAACCAATGTGGAGTGCAGAGTGTTGGGTCTGCATCCTCTGTGCCTCCCTGCTCTGTCCAGCTCAGGGATCCAGCAGAGCTCCCTGCTGGGCTGGAGCTGGCCCATGGATCAGAGGCTGGGGCTGAAATGCTGCACAGGGACAGGCTCAGCACGGGGACAGGCTCAGCACAGGGACAGGATCAGCACAGGGACAGGCTCAGCACAGGGACAGGATCAGCACAGGGACGGGATCAGCACAGGGACGGGATCAGCACAGGGACAGGCTCAGCACAGGGAGAGGATCAGCACTGGGACAGGCTCAGCACAGGGACAGGCTCAGCACAGGGAGAGGATCAGCACTGGGACAGGATCAGCACAGGGACGGGATCAGCACTGGGACAGGATCAGCACTGGGACAGGCTCAGCACTGGGACAGGCTCAGCACAGGGACAGGATCAGCACTGGGACAGGATCAGCAAAGGGACAGGCTCAGCACTGGGACAGGCTCAGCACAGGGACAGGATCAGCAAAGGGACGGGATCAGCACAGGGACAGGCTCAGCACTGGGACAGGCTCAGCACAGGGACAGGCTCAGCACAGGGACAGGATCAGCAAAGGGACAGGATCAGCACAGGGACAGGATCAGCACTGGGACAGGATCAGCACTGGGACAGGATCAGCACAGGGCACTGCCCAGGCACATCAGACTGCAGCACCCACAGGGATTCAGCAGCTCGGAGCAGGGTTTGTGGATGAACAGGATGAACAGGCCAACAGCACCCAGTGGATTCTGTGGTTTTTATAAGTAACATGTAACTGAGATAGAGAGCAACACCTATACCAGAAGCAATTTTAACAAAAAGCATTGTCTGAGCTAAAAACCCCCAGAGTGTAGTCTCTAATCTCATTACTTGTATCAGACATGTGAAATGGAGGATTTTAGCAAAGTTTGGTAGAAAAGACCACCAGCCCAAACCTCCTCTCACTCGTTTCTACACATATGTACAAACAGGGAATGCACAACTTTGGCTCCAAAGTGAACTCAGAATGGTCACTGCTGAGGGGAGCAGCGGGTGGCAGTGGCTGCACAAGGCTGCAGCCAGACAAACACATCGTAGGGGGAAGAACAATGCAGCAGAGGTGGTGAGGTTTTGGGGGAATCCAGGAAGGAAATGGTCAATAGCAGCTCTCCACGTGCCCAAGGCTGAGGAGCTGCAGCAGGGCTGGGCAGGGCAGGCAGGGGCTGGGACACAGACAGACAGACAGACAGACAGATCTGCTGTGGTCTGAACATTTCAGTTCATTTTCACTGTTGTCTGCATGGAGTGGCCTGGAGGCAAAGGTGTCCATCAAGGAAATGAACAAGCTGCTGCAAACCAAATGGGAGCCAGCCCAGTCCCATCACAAATGGAGAGTGAATGGGCTCTGCAGCACGAGGAGGGAGAGATTGGAGTGAGCTGTGAGGTAGAACATATGGTCAGGACTCTCCACCTGAGAAGTGTTGGCACTCTACCCAAGATCTTTCACAAGATGCACAGAGCATAATTAATGCAATTCTGAGCTGTCTTTTTACTGACAAAGCAAAAATAACAATTTGCTTTTGCAAATAATAGCTGTAAACATTGCAACTCCTGCTACAGAGGATTGAAAAATGGGTTATAAAAATTAATTTTATCTTTGCTATCTCTGATGCTGATTTACATCACCCTCCCCATTAAAATGCACCCAGCCTGGAAACTGGAATTAAGCTGGCTGTTCATTTTTTTTATTTTCAGATTGCTTTCTTGTCATATGTACTAAGCAAGATTAATGCAATGTTTTAAAGTCCTCTCCTCCCTTTTTACATTACTCATTGTTTTAGGGACATTTGCTAGCATTATAGGCTAATTGAGTATCTTAAGTTTTTTTAAAGCAATAATTAGCTTCCTGTAATTCTCTTTGTGATTTTCTGCATCTTTCCCCAATCCACAGACTGATACAACAGCTAATTAATGTTTCAGTGAATACCAAGCTTCTATTCTTAGTTATATTGACAGTACAATTTTCAAAGATCTTTAGGTCCATGAGTGACCTTATGCTTATGACAAATTTTCTGCAACTCAGTTTTACAGAACATTACGGCAACATTTGTACAGGGAATTCACACTTAGTGGGAATGTTATCAGAAAGTTCCTTACTGTTATCAGAAAGTTCCTTAAGTTGCTTTCAACTGACTTGTGTAAAGGTCTATGATGTTTTTAAACCTTTTAGAATAAGAAAAAAAGCCTTCCAATCAGATGGGCAAAGTTTTGTGTCACCAGCTGTGACTTGCCATGGTCAGTCCCACAGTTGTAAATTATTATTTTCTAATCTATCTTGGTTTTGAGGAAGATTCTGTAGACATATGATACAACAAAGGAAAACCTGGAGAAATTAAAATTGGCAAAGGCTTCATCTTCTACTTTTTCATAAACATTAAACAAACCAATTGGCTGCTCAGACAGAAAGAACAATTCTCTGTGTTGCCCACGCGGCAGAACTTAGGGAAGGTCAATCTTCCAATCATCTGCTACAAATCCAGGATTCACTGAAAAATTAGTTTTTCATCTCCTTGCAGTTGTGAGGGTGTTGTCAAGACTGAGAGCTGGCTGGGAAGATGTAACGAGCCAGATGAACTGTCAGTCAGCTGAACTAAGGACTGAATAACAAAATGGCAAACGAGCCAACAGCTGTGAGCACAGCACTGCTTCACTCCAGCTTTTTGTTCAGCAAGAGATCAGCAGCTCCTTCCTTGGCAAGAGCACCATTTTACACGAGGAGATTTCATGTGATCCTTGGTGTTTTAGCTGGGCTCTGTCTAAGAGACACAGCTCACATTCAGAGTTTTGTTTTGGACTTTATTTCCCATTTTCACAACAGCAGCAGCAGCAGCTCCAAATTCAGGTGAATATTCTCCCAAGAGAGAGCCTTCAAGTGTTGCTAAGATGTTTCAGCCTTGTAAAAGCTGTAAGTGCTGTGAGAAGTTTTCCGGAGCTGGTTGCAGTTTCTTTGCCATTTAAGAGTGGGATTGTAGCCATTGTCACTTTCAGGTTCCAGTTTCTTGCCCAGATGTGGTGATTGTGTTGATAAGCAGCACTCACAGAACTGGAACGTGCTGGTTTGCTCTGGCTCTGAAATGCTTTTTGTGGGATTTCTTACCAAGTGATCCCAGGAGCTTGATGTGCTTTCAATGCTTTCAAAGGAGCTCAGTTGCAGCTAGGAAGAATTTAATTTAAAGTTTGATAGTCATGCTGATTATGTTTAGAATGGCTTTAATGCTGCAGATAACATCCCAAGCAAATTATCAATTGCCTGTCCTTTCTCTGATCTGCTACAGTTTGGAAAACATTCAGTCAGTGAATTCTTCTGGAGCAAAGGAAAAATAAGGTTTTATCTTCAAACGTTCTGAGATGTGTGAATATGCCCCCAAACAGGCATTTCCTTTGCCATTGGGAAGCCAGCCCAGCTCTCCTCTGGGTGTTCCATCTCAACAAGAGTTTTGTACTGTGTAAGCAAACAATGGCAGTGGCACAGGGGGGAGAATCACTGAAAAACTCTCACTTCAGCTTAGAGCTGAAAACTCCAAAAATACCTTCCACTGAAAAGACTTTGTAAGAAAGCACAGGAAAGCACTGTTAATGGCAAGCATTTGCTGGAATTTCTGACAGAGGCAAGACCCTGCTGTGCAGCAAAGCTGTGGCTGAAGTGACTCAAATCAAACCTTTGTATTTAGGATTCTCCTACTGAGGAAAAACGAGGGCTTGGTGCTGCTCTTGTGTCAGAACACAGAGCTGTGCACAGGTTCACAACCAGGAGCTGATGAGCCTTTTCCTGGGCTTGTTCTTTCCCTGCAGAGGACAAGCTGGAGCAACAGCACTCTCTGTTTACACACTACAAAGACCCGTGTCGAGTTGGTCCTGGGGAGGACAAGCCTTGGGCAATCGGTAAGAGTTCTCCAGCTCTCAGTGTGGGAATGAATGCCTCCCTTCTGCCACCCACAGCCTGCCCCGAGCAGCTGCTGCTGCTTCAGCTGACCAGCAGCAAGGGTTTGGTGGAGGACAAATACTTATAACAATATAATATGATATGATATGATATGATATACAATATAATATATAATACAATATAATATAATATAATACATAAGATATATAATAATAAAATATCTATTTATAATATTTATATTTATTATGGTATTTCTACACCATAAATTTTACAGACTTTAACAATATCTCGTGGAATGATAATTAAGCACCAAACAGAGGTCTGGAACTGCATTCCACATTCTACAAGTGCATCAAGCCACTGAATGCATCAAGCTAGCTGAATGCCTTCCCCAAATATTCTACCTTTAAAATATTCTCTAGATTACTTGGAGGGGAAGGTAGCCAATTTATTGTTTCTGTACTTTGTGCATGCAGTGAAAGCCTGCAGCTTCTGCTCAGAGTGTTCCATTTGGTGCTCAATAAATAGTGAGGATGTAACAAAGCAAACCAACTCCATGAATTTGTAAGGTTTGCATTACAAAAGATTTCCTGGAACTCTGAGATATTAATACCTGGTGAGACTCAGTTGAACTCACTGAAGTTTTAGAGCAGGAATTATTACTTTCCCCAGAGGAGCTTTAATAACTGTGAAGGTACTAAAGTTAAGTAGAACTTTTTAATAATGGGGTTTTACTCTGTGGTAGGAGAAAAACAAATTAGAGTCATGGGGGCTGAGAAAGTGGAAGTGTGGAGACATCATCAAGGTGTCAGGCAGTAGGGAGGTCTGGAGGGAGAAGTGAACACACTGCTCTCAGAGCAGTCCCCTCTGTCCCACACACCTGTGCCTCTGCAAGCTGCCCAAGAGGCACATCCAGGAGCTGTGCTGGGACACTCACAAATCCCTTTCTGTTCACAGGTACCCTGCTGGATCCTGAAGGATTATATGATGAAGAAGTGTGCACCCCAGATAACCTACAGAAGTATGCAATTCCTAACCTTTCCACATGTTTTAGACAGTGCTGAAAAAAGCAAGTTCATTGCTTGCTGTTTAACATTTCAGATGTTCAGACTGAGAGGTATTTTATGGACTGAAAACAAAACAAATAATCCAATTTTTACCCAGGGGTGTTTGGGGAAGAGGATAAATGGGGCAGGGAAAGGGGCTGATGCTCTAACTCAAATGGGCTTGGCTTCAGTGGGTGGAAAGATGAGAGAGCTGCAGGCAGTGTCTGTCTGTCTCCAGAGCTGGTCCTACCTGGGCAGGCCCATGGCACAAGGAACTCCAAGCACTCCCAAAAAGAGAGCATGAACAGCTTGTCTGAAAGTATCTGCAGGCAGCCAGTTCTGGGGTCACAGCACTGCAAAGGGCAGCAAAAAGGAAATGTGGTTTTCCTCAAATAAAAACCCCACAAAGTTTAAAACACCACCCCCAGTTCAACAACTACTGAGTTCCCATTCACTGCAGAGTTCAATACACCTGAAACACCAGCTCACAAGTACAGACAGGAATCAAACTGCACAGCAGACAGAGCTACAAATGTGGCTCAGGATCTTCCAGTGATCCTAGTGCAGCATCACCTCTAAGGAATGTTTGATATTGAGAAACAGGTGTCTGTAGTTTGAGCTTGGGGAGTTATGAGAAATACAAAAAAATATTAATTAACAGAAGTCTTAAAATAAAAATCTTGAATACTTGTTTGTTAAATAATATGCCAGTGGAGAGAAATTAATAAGCTTTGTACATTTTAGAGCAGCACTTAATTAATGTGGCAATCCTTTTGTCACCTCTACCATGAAGGCAAATTTACTGTGCTAAATAAATACCTCAGCATCACGACTAACTATAAAAGATGTTCTAACTATGCATTACCAAAATATGCTACAGAGGTAAAGTTATTTAAATTAATAAGTCAGTCCAGATGTTTCTGTTGACACATATAATGGAAAAGATAGATTATAGGAGGTTGATGTAATTACTCACCAAGCACAGTACACTTCAGGGCATAGATGGACACTTCATTGCATGCATTAAGTGAGGCCACACCCTGAAGTTTTCTTTCAGTTTTGAACAAAGAAATTGAATTCTAGGCATCAAGTTTGGCTTTAGTTTACATCCAAAATAAATTTTTTGTACAGTGAATCCTGCTTTGCACATTTGAGACATTACAAATTTTCCAGAAATTTCTATTCACACATTAAAAACATAACTTTAGTACATGTGAAAGAGATTTCTGGAAAGCAAAAATAAGGTAATTTGGCTCTACAATCAAGTTTGCTAATGTAAATATATATGGATATAATATTATATCTTATGCCTCCAAGAGCAGGTTTGGAGCATTTAAAAACACCAAAACACCAAAACAAAACCTAACCCACTTCATCTCCTAAGAAAACCAAACCAAACCAAAGCCCAAAAAAACCCTGGGTTTCAAAGTGGCCTTTTCAGACAATGTGTCACAAAACTCCTTTTGGGTTATTATGTTTTATTCCCTGAAGAGTTCTGGTGTTCAGCAGTTCTGTTCCACTGACAAATACATGACTGATTAAACAGGGAGCCATCAAATAACCAATAACAAATTAAGAATATTACTTCTGCTGCCTCTGGGCATGCACAGCACCTCTGGCTGTGACAACTGAAAAATAGCCTTGAGTGCTGGGAGCAGAATACACATAAGGCTTCCTGCCTGCTAAGTTGGCTTTCAATTTCCTGCAATGTGTTATGGTTCTCTTGCACTGATGGAATAACCTCTGTGAGACTGTAAATCCCCCTGGCTCTTTCTGCAGCTCTGCAGGGACACAGGGCTCTGCATGGGTGCATTCTGTGGAGGGTTCATCTACTGCAGAGCCATGGTTTCCATGAGAGGCTGAGGGAGCCTGTCCTGCTGCCTCTGCAATGGATTGGCAAGCAGGGAATTTGCAAGGAAATTCCAGGAAATGTAAAGCAATTAATGGAATCTGGGCTTTAAAGACATTTAAATGTTAAATAGCACAGTGGCTGGGGGGCACTATCTAGCTAACAAATATTGTTCATATACACAGCAAAGCAGGGTACTGCCTAGAATTGATCCATTCTCAAATTTTTCCTTAATAAACCTTGATAAAGCTTTACAGACATTTAAATTGGCAATGTCAGCTACCCAGAGAATTATTTCTTCATCAGCACTCTTCTCTGGTTTATAAATAAAATTAGCTATTTCACATTACTAAAATAAATAGGCCATAAAAGCAGCAGAACTCATTCTTAACTATGTCTTTTGAGTTAAGCACAGTGTATGTAAAACATCAAACTAGAACAAAAGACTTGGTACAAGTAATAAGCAAGTAATTTATAATTATCAAACTATTAATTAGTTAGATATAATAATAACGGGGCCCTGCCACAGTCCTGGATGCCACACAAGCTTCTTCTCAGAAAGGCTTCAAGAAATGCACACAAATAATCCCATCTCACAGAGATGATTGTCATCTTTAAGTCCTGGAATAAAGCCAGTTTTATCTCTGAATCCTGACCAGAGGCAGATCTAAGAGAACACACTCCAGCACAGCTGAGGAAAAATTTAAATGCAATTTTTCCCAGTCTCCTCTGCTGGTCAGGGGCTCCCAGTTCTGGGCTAAAGGCTTCAATACCAGTGAGAAAATTCTTCCTTAGCTCGGGTGCCTCTGGCCAGAATGGGAGCTGGTCCCTCGAGGTCTGGGATGGGGAGTTTTGCTTTGTGGCTCCCTTGCAGTCGCTGCTCCTGGTGCTCCTTGGCTGCAGCTGGACCAGCACCACACAAGGAACCAACAGAGGGATGGGGCTTTCTCTCTCCAGCTCTGGGGTACCTGGGACTGAAACCCTGCCAGGGGAAAACAAAGTTACAATTATTTCATTCTGCCTTGCTTTGTATCCTATGAATCAAGACAGTTATTCTGGTAAAATTGAGGTTTAGGTGTGCTCAGTCATGATTAGAAATGTTCCCTCAGATTGTCAGGGTTTAAGTGCCAGCATGGCTGAGCCAGCTGTCCTAGAGAGACAAACAGCAAACCCCTGTGCACAGAGAGGAGCAAGTTCTCAGCAGCAGCACATGCATGCACAGTCACAATTTGCCTCCCTCGTGTATTTGAAATTAATATTTCCCTTCAACCAGCACATGTGCAGTTAAGTGAATACCCAGCACTCAGAGACTTTTCAAATTCATGTCTTAAACTAATGCAAATAAGATTTTTTTTGCAGTAGTGCTGCAGAGCTAATCAGCAGTTTCTTCTAGTTTGTTACTTAATTAGCTTTGCCAAATATAAATACAATTTTTGAAACAGGTCAGTACCATCAAAGAACTTGCTTCCTTGAACCTAGAAAAACAATCTAAGGAAGTGAATCATTTGCAAGAGCTCTTTGGAGAATCAAAATGGGGTGCAGACAATAAGCTAATTTAATGTGAGTTATTATTAAAACAAAGCAACACACAAAAGAAAGTTTACTTTCATAAACTGATTACAGTAGGCTCTAAGAACCTTCAATGCCTCCCTAAGTCCAAAGAGGAGTTAAGAAAAGTTCTGAGCAGATTACTATATGATCAGTTTTGTCATTGTTATCTGCTGCAGCACAAAAAAATGCACCTTTAAATGTACCAATTCACCCAGACTTAGAGATTATAACACTACTGAGACCTGATCAGCTGTAGCCAGTGCTGGGTCCCCTCTGCCGCCATTCAGGTCCTTCCAATATCCCAAAATCTGACAAACCAACCATCTGAATCTCACACATTAAAACATACCACAAGTGCTTGTCCCTTGTTTTTCCTCCATTCTGTACTCCCATGTGTCTGCATTAGAAAAATTCCTGAACGCAGCCCCACAGAACACATCCAAATCAAGTCTTAAGAACTGGGTGATCAAAAAGATCTTATTTTTCTCCAAGGTGAAATTAGAGGCTTTGTGCCTGCAAGGAGCCAAGCTCATGGCTCAGTGTTTCTCCTGCAGCAGGTGATGATGCTGTTTAATGGCCAAATCAACCCTTGCAAGGGAAAGCACAGAGCTCTGAGCTCAGGTCTGGGCAGGTGAGTAAAGAAGGAGATTTTTGAGGAGGTGCTTTTGAAAGTTTATGTTTTAAGGCAGATACAGCAAAACCAGAGCAGCCCTGTCTGTGTGGGCTGTGCACTCACCTGTGCTGGACTTGATGTCACACTTGATGTCACCTGGGCACAATCCCCAGCATTGGTGGGTCTCATTCCAGCTTGGCTCACATGGCTGGGGCTGTTCCTCTCAGTGCTCCTTTGGCAGAGCTCTGAAATAGAACACAGGAGGGTGAAACAAGTTTCCCTCAAAGTCCAACACAACAGCAAAACAGCCCAGAACAGCACAGGATTACTGTAAGAACAGAGTGCCAGGAACCTTTCTGGGGTACGTGGTCCAAGGTCATGTTGGAAGCTGGGCTCAGTTCAAAGTTAGATTGAGTTGCTCAGGGCCTTGATAGTCTTCTGTTTAAAGCCTACAGGTAATGTTTAAACACCCAAAATAAGTATTTTAATGGGACAGCAGCATCTTATTTCCTGGAACACAAGACTCGTACCTCGAAAACCAATTCTCAGTTTTGAGTGCTTCTGTATGTGGCCTTGGGCTGGGAAATCTCCTTGCAAGGTGGGAGGGCAGTGCTAGCACACCTGCTGAGTAACTCCTCCATGGGGAGGAGTCTGCAGTGTCACAGACAGGAATCAAGCAAATTAGGCTGTTATTTCTAGTGAAGGAAGGGCTTGGGGTTCCAGACACTGCAATCTGATGCTGAAACCTGCTCAAAATCACCCACCATGTGCCCTGATGGGGGTTCCTGCAAACCAGTCCTCACCCATCCCCTGTCTGTAAGGCTGGATGCTGTAATTTCAGGAGTTGGTCTGATCAGAATGGAGAGGTTCGTATCAAAGTGCTCAGGTTTGTACTAAAACAATCCAGGAAACAACTTCCTCCTCTGGCAGTGTCAGCAACACTGGAAATCAACAGAGGGGCTCTGAGCAGCTTTATAGCACTGATAGCAGGCTCCTCTCCCAGTGTTTGCTCTCCTGGCTTCAAGGGAGCTCTAGGGCAGCACCAGTGATACCAAGCCTGCCATGAGCACTGTCAGCAGTTAGAGCAGCCTCACACTGGAAATCATATTTGGAAAAAGATGTGCTTTACAGCTTTAACAGTCCTTTGGGACTCGGATTATCCTTACCAGGGATTTGGAGAGAGCCCTGGGTAAGGCGTAATGGCCAGGATGAGCAAACATTTAAACATTAAAACTTGCTTTGTTTGTTTTCTTAATGAAACAGGGTGCTGGAAAGTGAAGAAGGAAGGAAAGGATACTTAGTCTATCCCACCAGCAAGAACCATGGTTCCAGTCAGAAGGGGAGGAAGGCATCACTGAAGGGGAATGGGAGGAGGATTGACTATATGCTCTACACAGAGGAAGGTCTCTACCTGGAGTGGAAAGTGGTGAGTTTCAGAGTTGCCAAAAAGGCTGTAACTTGCACAAGACACTTCTCTGAATGGCACTGCAGCCTGTTCTGCTTGGATTAACACCCATACTCCTGGGAGGACCTGCTGCTTTGCTATTTTCCACTTCTGCATGTAGGTACCGTTTTTGTAAAGCTACTATAACAAAGTTGAGTTTGAGGATTCCAGCAGCAGCACTGGTAGATGTACTGCTCTTCTAAAACAGCCAACCAACCTTGATTTCCACTCCTTTTAAGCTTTTGCCTAATGCCTGATGCTTTTCCTGTGCCTGCAATCTGAACATTTTTTAATGTTTTCAAGTGTTTGGATGTTCTTTTATGCCTATGTAAACCTGCCTAAGTTACAACTCTGCAGTATGTAGGGAGAAGCTAACATGAGGGAGTACCCAGAGGGAGAACTTGCAGGATGCAGTCTGCTTCCTAGTGTGGGGCCTTGCCTTGTACAGAGTTCCATGATGAAAACAAGGGGCTCATGCACATCTATATTTACCATACCCTGTACATGGATATCCTACGGCAGCACTGCAGAGAAGTCTGGAACAACAGAGATGTTACTGTAAATGGAAAGAAAAGGCCCAGCAGATTTCATCCAGAGCAGCTCAGCTGCATGAGCGGTTCCCTCACCCTCTGCAGCACTGCCGTGCCCTGAGAGGCAGCTCCCCACAAACCCAGCCAAACCAGGCTGCTCCCACACCTCTATAATACACCAAGGTAGTTCAAAGAGGCTGAGCTCTGATGTGTGGAATGACAGACTGATTTTTCAGCTCCTAATCTTTTGTTCTCCTTCTGCAGGAAGTGGAAGAGTTCAGCTTTATCACCCAGCTGGCAGGCCTGACTGACCACCTTCCAGTAGCAATGCGTCTCATGGTGTCTACAGGAGAGGATGACCCCTAAAACCAACCAGCTCAGAGAGATTAAAGAGGGAAATATGAATGATATTTCAAAAATATCAGAGGATAAGAATGAACTATTCTGGTGCCACGTTAGGAAAGATGACCAGACCTGACCTGGGCAACTCCCAGAAAGTACCAACAATGTGGATCTAAAAAGGGAAGAAATGGAAGGGGCTGTGGCCAAAAGCCACTGTCACAGGTGGCTCAGGCAACAGGGCAGGCCTGTACTACAAAGCTTTCACTGTGGACCGAACGGAACCGAGATGGAAGTCCTAATTCCTTCTGAACCAGTGCCATTCTTACTAAAACATGTTTTTATACTAATATATAGCACAATTTAGTTTGTACTTAGTCTGTGAGTTAGTGCTGCTCAATGGTTTTTTGCATCATTTCTTTGTCTAACTACGAAGCTGCAGCTTTTTCTCTTTCTTTAGCCTGTGACAGTCGTAGTTCGTGCTCGCAGCAGCCGCATGCGCCCGCACTGCATGCACGGGAGGAACCGGGCAGAGGAACCTGGCAGCAGGCAAGGGAGGGCACAAAGCAGGCCCAGCCAGAGCCTCCTGGGACTGGAAACCCTTCTGTCAGTACAGGTAGACCTTAAACCAAACAACTCTCTTCAATTTGCAGACCGGTGTCTCCCTGTCTGATTGAAGGATAATTAAAAGATTTGGAATCGAGACTTCAAGAACACAGTCCCACCCTTATTCCAGCTGTGTTCCCACTGAAATTATGAACTCTTTTGTCTGAATAATGACTCCAGAATCAGGCCTTCAGCTTTCTAAATGCAACCTATTCCCTTAAGAAGAAATAGTTTCCCTGTAATGTCTTTCTTTCCCATGTGTGGGACAGTTCTGAATTATGGTATGGGATATGTATGTTACAGTAGAGTGAATAGATTCCTGTAGTACCATTGGTAACACCAGAGCCAACATTCTGCCTTAGCTAGAAAGGGTAAGTGGGAAATGAATTGTAAAATGCATGCTAGATATAGAGTAAAAATAAACATAAGTGACATTTGGGGAGAGAAAAGGTGTAGAACAGTGTATGATTGTTAAGGCAGAATAACCTGACCATTTTCTAAAGGAATCAGTACACTTAAAGGGGAAGTGGAACGTGGCCAGAAGGAGAGTAGAGAATAGAACTGTGACTCTTGGCCTTAGGTAACTGCTTCCCAGGAACAGAGGCTGTTTTGATGTCTGTGAGACACGATTCTCCATTTGTTAGGTACCCACAGACTTAAATGGGGGTCTTGCCACCTGAATCATAGTTCTTTCCATTAAAGCTCTTTAAATGTGGGGCTCCCCTCTGCCATCTTGTCCCCATGACCTGACCACCCAGCCTCTGCAACCTTAAAAATAATGAAAACCTGAGAATCAGGTCCATAATGAGACTTGGCATTTTTTAGGGATTTAATTTCAGAGGGTTTGTGTTGTTGGGAGAACAATGAAACCCCTTCTCTTTTAACCCTCACTTAGTTTGTTCTGCCTATTTCCTGTTCTAGTTTAGTTTTATTTCCTCTTGCATTACAAATCCCCTGTGTTAAGAAGAGTTAACCCGATATTAGATGTACTCCATTAAGTAACCTGTTTTAGTTATGCTGCCCACAAACTCCTGAGGACGCTCTTGTTTTGGTTTAGTTTACACTTGCTGTGAATCAGCTTGAGCTAAATCAGAATAGATCTAAATTAGAAATCTCAGTCTGCACAGCTTCTGGTACTTGCTTAGTTAGCTACAGTAACCAACAGAACTCGTACTTAGATCTGATTTTGCAAATAGAGAAACTCGTAGTAGTCGTGAGAGTACAGGACTAAGAGTATTGGCTCATTCCAAGGAGGCAGCAAGGCCACTGCTCACACTCTCCCTCTGCACCCGGTCTTGACTCATTTTATGCCTCGTTTTCCAGTCCTGGGGTTCCTTCAGCAGAGACTGCCTCTTAAAAGTGTACTGTGCCAAACCATGGGGTAGTCTGAAGTGTAACCCATGGGGACCCAAAAATGGAACCAGACTCAGCTCCCCTTTTTATAAAATTAGGAATTCAAGTTTACAGAATCAGAGACTTTAGTGTACTACCCCAGTGCACCACCAGTTTCCCACTTTGTATGTCTGTCTTTATACAGAGGGTGCACATATGTGCAATGTGTTTTTCGGGTTTCTTATTGCTCCAGCCAATTCAGAAAAACTTGTACCCAAACCAATGCTTTTTAATCCTGTTTTCTACCTTGCTTGTATTTTATTAATCTTTTTTAAAAAACCCAAACAGTACCAGTAGCAATTTGTGTGCTGTCCAGCAGATATTTCTCAGTAGTAAGACTAACTACAAGGTACAGTGTTTTTAATAGTTTTCCTAACAATGTAAATTAAAATTTGATATCAATTTCACCAAGTATCAGTTGCAGGAGCTGAATTTGACACTGTGTGGGATACAAACATAAAACTACTGCCAAACAATGTTACATTATTTACAGTAAAACTATCATGGTCTAAATTACTTTAAAATGTGTTCTGTGGCTTTGTGCTGACTAAAAATCAGCCACTTTCATCAACTTTTTGAGACATGCTGAGAAATGGGGTTTTTTTCAAATTTGAAGCAAACTGTTTTAGATTTTGATGTTCCTAGTTCCTCAGTGCTTAAGAACTGGCTAGTTGGTAAGATGCTCTCTTACACAATACACACACATTTAACCAGTGTGAGTAGCTCTGATTTGCTGTCTTGGGGATGTGGCTTTGCAAGGGAGGGATGCTGGGGGGTCCAGCATTGTGGCACCACTGTGCAGATGCTCCTTGGTTTTTGCATGGATCCTGTGCCTTCTGCTGCCTTGGCAGTGCTTGCAGGGGTCAGAGAGTGTCTGTAGCAGTGAGCTGGAATGAGCAGGCTTCCCCTTCCACGACAGTGACCTCCAGGAGAAAAATGAGTTTTGCCTACACCACTCCAGCCACCACAGCTCCATCCAACAGCCCACAGAGAATCCACCCAGACAATGCCTGTACTGGCACAATAGCAACCATCACAGGCCTTAGGCAGACACTATAGAATAAAATATTTGCATTTTAAAAAATTTTTTGGGGACAGGGCTGGGGGTAAAAAGACCACACCCAGGAGAACAAACCCTGGAAAGCTTTTTCAGATGTCAATCCTACTTTGCTTATGGGTAGCATGATCCAATTTATAAGTAGACTATTATAAGAAATCAAGTTAAGCTTACTCTACTGTGGTTATCCCACTTTGTACTGGGATTTCAGGCATCTTCAAGAAGTGACTGATAAGACTATGCTTGGTTAATACCTGCCCCTCACCAGGGATACTGCAGATGAAATCTTTTTATAAAAGATAGATAACATTTTTTGTTTCTCATGTTCAGTTTGCATTTTACAACAGCACTTCTAGAACAAGTGAACAAAAGGCCCAAGGAGGACAGTAGAAAACCAAGCATTTCCAGGAGTTTTGAAGGTGTCAGGTCCTGACAAAGTTGGCAACTTCAGATCACTTCAAAAATGCACCCTAGAGATGGAGGCACTGAGCCCAGGGAGGCACCCCCAGCCTCATGCTGGGGAAAGGCATTTGACTCATCCCAGTCGGGCCCAGTTTTACTCCATCCCATGGACACTTGGAGAAGCTGCCTAGAGCCCCCAAACAGAAACCACCAGAGCCTGGCTCCAGGAGAAGCCTGAGCCCCAAAGGTGTGTCCTGCTGGCTGCAGAGGGAGCTCACCTGCCTTGTGCCAGTATCATGACAGTTTTATCCCAAAAACACCCTCAATTAGTCTGGCCAGACCCTCAGGCCTACTTGTTGGGTGAGACAGTAAGATTTAAGGAACATACAATTCCAATGAGGATTTTTTTTTTAATGGCCTTTGTTTGGTGGTCAGGTGAAGCCATTGTGACTGTCCCCAGTTTGGTGTGTGAGCTACCCTGGCTCACACGGCAGCACAGCAGTGTCACCACATATCATCAGCTCAGAAATGAAACAGTTTTGCCTCCTCCTGGCACTACAGGATGAGGACAGAAATACAATTCAAGCACTTTGAAAACCTCCCAATTTTATCCATTATGAGGGTCAAATTGTTACTGAAGGTCTCACTTTTCCATGGCATTTTTTTTTTTAATATAATCTTGATGCTTTTAAAGACTTGTATTATTGCTGAGGTTTAGAAGTCCTGTAATAAGAATAACCTTTTTTTATTTCAATGATTTTTCGGTATTGTATCCTTCTGGAACCTAATGTTTTTATATGGTAAGCACACACCTTCTGACATTTTGTTATAAATGTATTTAAAAAAAAAGGAAAAATTTAAATATTTTCATTGGTTTCTTTACCTGCAAGAAAACCACAATCACAGACCTGATAAAAACAAGGTATTTTAAACAATATGGAGGGGTTTTTGTCTTTTATTGGTGCTGAAAGGAAAAACTGGTTGATGCAAACAAGATAATAAAATTTCAAGGCTCAAATGATTCTGTGCTGTCACTTTCTCTGGTTTTGTGATGTGGAGTCTGATGTCACCAACACAGATCTGACTCCAGATCACAGTCTGGTGGGTGGGTCAAGTGCAGCTCACTGTGCCACACCTGTTGGAGGTGAACTTGCAGAAAACACAGGGTGAAAAAATGAGTCCTTTTAACTCCCCCCACTGCCCCAAGAGCCCCTGAGCAGTTTTGCAGGGGTGCAGCCTTCCTGCAGAGCATTCCCTGTGCATCTCACACCATGTCCCTGCTCTAGGGACAAGCCCTGCCCTGGAGCCTGGCAGACCATGCAGGGGGCAGGAGCACAGCTGGGCACCATAACAGGCCCCTGAGCTCAGGGAGAGCAGCTTTTCATCTCCAGAAGAGAAAAACCACACATCACACCCCCTGTACTACTGCTGATTTAACAGAACAATGTCAAGAGAAAAGAATCCAGACTAAACTGGTTTAGTCTTCCCAAACGGTCCCATAAAAGCCAGTAGGGAGGCCCTCATTGAAGAATTTATTTTTTCCACAGGCAAAAAGGATGAAATCAGTGGATTTCATGCAAATGAGTAAGAAAAAGGACAGTGCACAAGTCTCTTGTCATTGCCTCAGGAAGGCACCACCCCATCCTGCCAGACAGGACATTGGAGATGGTTTTCTGCAGCTTTCTCCATTGCTGCAAGGTGATTTTTGTCTGCATTCTGATGCTACCACTGCATTGTACTTTGACAGACTTGATTTTCCAGTGGTAGATTCCTAGACTGCCTCTCTTGCAATGCCTGACCTATTTTCCCATTGCTGCAGTTGGTTATTATGTGAGCAGCTCATGAGTGGGTTCCCTTCTATGAAGTGCTAAGGAACTGCAAGTTAAAAGCACAGTAATTTCTTGGATATTTGCATATTGCAGACAGTTACAAGAACAAGTACAGAAAACTGCAGCTCCTTCCTGCTGCCTGTGCCAGGAGCTGCAGTGATGAACAGCTGCCTGTGGGTCAGCACTGGAACAGCATTGCCATCTGCCCCCTTGGCTATTTTACAGACTCTCTTGGCCAAGCACAATTATTGAAACACAAACCTCCCTATCCCACTGAAATTCCTGCTCAGGATGCTGGTAAAATCATCGTTCTTGTCACCCTTTTCTTTGACTATTTAATACTTTGGTGTAGCAATTCTCCTTGCTGCAGCAAATTGAAGAGGCTCATCTACATTTTCGTGACCTTTCAGAAGATTATTCCAGATTTCCCATCTACCACTCCTGAACCTGTATGTCCATTTTCTTCCAGACTTTCCCTGACATTCAGGGAAGCCTCCAGAAGCCCCTTGTGAAATCAGTGTGTGGGCCTGCTAGGAAGACTGGCAGGAGAACAACAGTTCTCATATTTTACACAATGGTAGATTTAACCACTGCTTCTTACAACCATTAAATGTGGACAGGAAGAAATATGCACTAATTGGAGGAAAGATTAGAAGAAAATGGGGGGAGGAAAAAAAATTTCTGAGCATAGTTACACAAAAGGATGGAATCTCCATCTACATTGAACTCAGGATGCAAATTCCTTCTTCCCAAACACCCTCAAAACTCCTTCCTGAGTCTGATACACATTTCATACTATTGCAGATCACATGAGTTCCTGAAGTTGTGCTCAGCCACTGGTACCTCCCCTGTGGTACCAAGAATCACATCTGAATAGACAATTGATCAGAAAAGGACTTTAACTATAGCAGAAAAATGCTACAGCTTTCCTGTGGGCTTTAAAGGATGAGATAATTGAATATAACCACAAAATAAAGGGGCATTTTCCACATGCTCCTATTAACACAGCAGTTTTCAGCTGGCTCCCCTGTCTGCAAATGGAATTCCTAGAAAACAGCACCTGCTTGCTCTGCCCTTCTGGAAGTGTCTGTAAGCTGATGCTTCACCTTCTGCTGCTCCCACAGGAGCATCTCATCAACCCACAGAATGCCCACCACTGCCAAACCCTCTTTTCCCCTTTTGTAAGTAAACCTTTGATGTCTCTGAAGCCAAACCAAGCAGAATAACTTCAAAGTGCTTCAAGTGCCCTGTATTTGGTAGGCAGGTGTGTCAGAATATCCTCTGTAAACACTGCAACAAAAGCCTAGAGCTCCATACAGCTTTCACTGTTACACTACAGCTGATCACCAGGGCTTGTGCCAGGCTCTGCTGAAGCTCCTCAAGCCACAGCAGTTTCTGTCCAAAGCAACCAAAAGCCTTAGAAGTCCCATTCCTATTTGCAAATGATTTCAGCCTTCCAAATCCCAGCAATAAGATGTGTCAGTGTGCAGAGCTCAACAGGGACCTCAGTGTGATCCTGAACACAGGGCTGCCATTAGGACACAGAATATTGATGTCCCTGACTGCTCCCCACCCAGCTGAAATGGAATTTGCCTCCCAGACACACACATTGAACTCTATCAGCTACCAACTGATAAATCCTTCTGCCTCAGTGAGACCAAACAGAGGAGGGTGGCCAAGACACTGCAGTGTCAGCCCAGGGAGCCAGAGCTGCCTGCAGACCACAGGGGCTGCAGGACAGGGGGGACAGACCCACAGATGTGACCTGGGACCCACAGATGCTGAGCAGGGAGATTCACACAGAGCTCAGGATGCAGCTGTGCTAGGAACTGCTTCATTCCACAACAATACCACTGCAATTTTAAGATTTTGGATTCAGGGATGTCCCATCCCTGGAAGTGTTCCAGGCTATGTTGGATGAGACCCTGAGCATCCTGATCCAGGGAATGACAGCCTGCCCATGACAGAGGGGCTGGAACTTAATGGTCTCTCACATTCCAACCAAATTCCATTTCTGGGATTCTGTGGATTCAAACAACTGAAGGATTTTCCAGTGCTGCCACAGCATCACATGGTGCAGTGTCTGCTCAGAAGCCTCTGAACACCTTGGTAATGTGATGTGGGAGTTCAGAACCTGAAATTCCCCAGTGTATCTGATCCCACCACAGTGAACAGAAAGAGATGAGCATGATGAGGGGAAGATGACATCTTTCCACATCAAAAGTAATTAGGAATCTTTCTTCTCATTAAAGAGGTTTGTGAACTCCTAACTGAGCAGAGGATTCTGAGTTTGAACACCCAGCCCTGCTACACTTTGGGTAATGCCCTCACTACCTTTTCAGAGCCACCTAGGTATAATTGTTACCTTCTTTGTAACAGGCTCTTAAATACCTTCTAAATGCCAATCCATAGTTTTGAATACCCAGCAAAATCCAGCTGGATCTTTATATTTAAATCACTTCTGAGGTCAATTGCCACAATTCCACCAGCTCCAGCAAAGCCAACACAGAATGTTTTATATTGCTTAGTAAGGACATCAGGGTATCAAGGAACAAAAGGCAGCTGCAAGGTCTGCAGGACACCAACCAAACAAAAATCCTGGGCCTAGCATGTTGCTAAGCACTATGCTAAATATATTGCTAATGAAAGGTGTATCACACAAGACAAACTAATTCTCAGCATGCAACCTGGTCCATTATCTCAGCCCCAAAATCAGAGTGTTATGACACAGGTATTTAAAACTCTATTTTCTGTTTTTCCTTGGTTACATTTAATTCCTCTCCTCCACATTTGCCAACGAAGTTTTTTATAGCCACAGCAAACTCAGACTTTTAACCAAACTTGTCTCGTGTCCACAATAAGCACATAAGAAGGTCTTCATGCTGCAGCCTCTTCATTACAAGTGTTCCTGAAACTCTGTGCCACTTTTGAACCCACAGTGCTTACCTGGTGAGATCCTTTTGCCCACAGCTGACCTTGGGTGTCCTCTCACCTCACTGCAGAAACCTCACCATGCTGCAGCTCTGTTCCACAGCCAGAGCAAATTAGAAGCTGTAAATGCAGCATTTATTATACACTGGCAGAAAGAAACACAGGGTCTGGTCAAGGGCTGGGCAGTGGCTCCACACCCAGTATAACAGGTCCTTGTCCAGGCCTGGATGCCTGGGCTGACAATTAGAAAGTTTCTCACCACAAGACCAGGAAAGTTCAAAACTAGCTTCCAAATGACCACAATGGAATGCAAAATAAACAAAAAAAAAATTCCTCTCTGAAACCCCAATGCTTTTAAAACAGAGCTGAATGTATATTTACAGAGAGTCTGTGCTTGAGCCAAGCTGCAGGAAAGGATGATACAGAACAACCCAAAGGCCCCACTCAGTCCTGGCTTTGGTTTGAGGACAGGGGGAAAATACAGAATTTCTTCTGCTTCTGGGTTATGCTTATTTATAAGGGAAGCAAAATTATCTGTTTGAGACTGTCAGTTTATTATTTAAAAAACCTCAACAGTGCTATTTTTACTCATGTTTTAAACGTGGACAGAACTGGAGCTTACAAGCAGAAACTCTTGAAGTATGAATAGGTGCCTGTCAAGGCTCTGTGTGAGAAGGCTGAAAGCAAAGGGGACAGAAGGAATGGAAGGAGAAGGAATGGGAGGTCATACTGGATCTGCAGACATACTGCAAGGATAGGAGAACATCTAAAAATATTTTTAAAATGCAACAAATAAAGTTAAGTACATTAAGAAAGATTAAGTACATTAAGGAAGATTAAATGGCCCTTAATTGCTCAGGAAACATTCCCCAGAACACACACTGCTGACTAGTTCTGCTGGTGACAAGCATGACTACACCTTGCCTTTATTTTTAGGCATGCCTTTTTTTTTTTGTTAAATCTTATTTTAAATGTAATTATTTGATTAGCTGTTGCCCAGCCAACCCAGGGAATGCAAATACAGACTGTCTCATAAAGAGAGCCACAGCTCTCAGCTTCTAGGGAGGTAAACAATGGAGCAGTGTATCTCATTCCCAGCCAGAGGCAGGGACACAAGTGGAATATTCTCCCTGCAAGCAAAAGGATATGGGCAGCAGCATCCAAGAAAGCAGCAGGAAGCTGGCACTGGATGTAAGGCACTGCATCAATCTGAACAGATGATCTCCTGTGAGAAAATCCCAGTATTCATTCAGGGCCTGCCTGGCTGGCACAGGGACACAACAGAAATGGCACCAATCTAAATGGGGACACATCTGCCACCGAGGGTGCCCTCCAAGAGAGTGGGATAAACAGCACCTGAAAGGGGAACAGCACATCCTCACCAAAACCTCCCACTGCCACTCTGGAACAAGGAACGCACTGCCAGCCATGTCTGTGCATGAGCACACCCACAGTGGGGCACCAGGAGCCCAGCCTGGGCACCAACCTGCTCAGGTGGTCTGAGGTGCTGGTGCCCCTCTTGGGAAGGAAATGCTGCTTATGCCTCTGCCCTGCTGCTACATTCATGTCAGCTGTGAGCATGAAACAACCCCTCAGCCTGGCAGCACCGCACAGGGATGAGACTGGCCTTGAAGTGCCTCGTGTCTGTGACAAGCACAAAAGAAAACACAAAAATTAAATGTTTGGACAGCACAGACCCATTAAACCTGTGGAGCAGAGCACCCTGCTACAACAGACATGAAGACTGTTTTGTATTGAAATATGAAGACATAGCTCATCCTAGATATTTGTCTTCCTTCTTCCATTTTTGAAGACTTATTTTCATGTGTATTGCAGGGTATGTGTCAAGATAATGCAAGAAAAGATAAAAACCTAACATTTAACACAGAAGTTGACTTCATAGTTAATTTATTCTGCTGTGCAACACAGATGGAACTGCTAGTTTTTGTTGAGCACCAGTCAGTATTAGCAAAAAATGAAGAGCCATGGCAAGGCAGGAATCTAAGCCTCTGAAATCTATAAAGAAATTTATTTGATGCATGAAGGAGAAGACATGCAGCTTCCCTAAGAGTTTCATACAAAACAGAAACACATACTAAGCCATGATAATGCAATATAGCAGCAGAGTTTTCAGCACAGGGCCATCAGGTATTAACCCAAACCCTCCCACCTGTGGCATGCAGTCCTGGCCACTCAGTGCATCCAGTGACACATGAGAGAACTGCTGTATCACACCTTCCCACAGCTAAGGCCTCCTCAGGGCATTCAGATAAAACTTTGAGTTTCTCCATCATTTCCAGAAGTATAAACTTTGGATGAAATGTACTTCTAGGCAGAAAGAGCTTTTGCTCAAGAGAGGTTCAAGTCCCTCATCCTGGGAGAGTTCCTGTCATGTTCTCCATTGGCCTCTGAGCTCTGCTCTGCTCTCAGGACCAGCCTGGCCAACAGGGACACAGGAGCTGCAGGAAGGGAGGTGGGCACTGATTTCAAGCAAGGCCAAGGCTCCAGAAGAAGCAATGCCAACAGGGTCACTTAAGGGCCCATCACCTCAACTCCACTGACAGAATGAAACTACTTGAGCTGGAGTCCAAAGATGATTGCTACTCAATAGAACCAAGCAATGAGAAGCACTATGGAAAACCCTTAAACAGCATCAACTCAGGAGGTCAGAGACACAAACATCAGAGCTGATTTAAAACAGCAGGAACCTGAACAGCCAATATTAAAGGCACTGCCTTGGCCCTCAGTACCCTGTCCCAGCATGCCAGGACACACACATGGCAGAACAGCCAGCAAAATTATATGGTCTGAATATTCTCTTCACCCCAGTTCATTACCCCTGTGTGTTCTTGGTTCCCTCAGGCTGGCAGTCACACAGACACAAACTCAACACATTAACTTTGGTTTCTCAAGTCCCACAGCTGCTCACAGAACACAGCAAACCTCCTGGCCAGCTGCTCTGTCCCTGTGGGCTGGCAGCAGGAGCTGACACATCTTATTTTGGGCAGGACACAGCCCGGGGCACTGGGATGCACAGGGAGGGGTAAGGAGAGTGTGTCCATCCCTTCCTGCAGCTCAGCCCCTCAGGGGCCCAGCAGGAAGGGGCACAATGGCAGCTTGGGGACATCCCTGGCCCAGTGTCCCCCGGGTGCCACTCCTGCAGAGCAGCCACTTCATTCCCAGTTTGGATGCACTCCCAGCCTCTCCACCCCTGTGAGGGAGCCTCAGCCTCTGTCAGCAGCCCCTGGGCACAAGTGACTGTGTCAGGCAGGCACGAGATGAGACATGCAGGACATGTACAGTCCCTCCAGCATTCCTAGAAACACCCAGCAGCAGGGACAGGGCATTTGGAGTGCTGCACTGAAGGCTGCTTGTCTCTCCCTCCTACCTCATTCATCTCCACAGCTTGATTTATTTGCTGATTGTCAGGAGTGTGAGTAATTGGTTTCTTAGATACCCTGACAAGAAGCCAGAAGGCACCTTAAGTGAGCACAGATCCAGCAGGATCCACCACCCTGCAGAAGCAGCAGCACACTCAGCAACCTGCAGCACCCACTCCTGCTCCCAAAGCACATCACTTCCCCAAGGGAGTGCTGTGCAAGGCAAGAGGGAGCAGAGGAAATGGAAAAAGACAGTAGTGGGAGGCACATCCACAGCAAAGGGGCTGCTGCAGCTCGTCATGCAGCTGCACTTCAGCAAAACCCTGAGGAAGAACCAGAGGGTACACAGCCAATCTTGTGTAACTTAAGGCCAGGACACCCTGGGACTGTGCCCACACCTCTGTGAAGAGCAGCCAGACCTGCAGCTGCAGAGCCTTCCCCTGGCACACAGGAGGATCATCAGCTCTCATTCATTCATTCATTCATTAGTGCCCTTGTCCACAAAAGAGGCATCTTCAGGGCTCTCAGATCCCAGACAGAATCCTGCTGGGGGGAAGAAAAAGTGGGTCATCTTCATGACAGCTTTTGAAAGCAAAACCAATGCTCTGTAGCTTTGTAAATATACATATATATATATATATATATATATATATATATATATATATATATATATATATATATATAAAATATGTAACTTCTATATAATATAAATATATTTTACTTGTGCATTAAAACCCAGGTGGCTTTAATTACTGAGCTATCCAAGGATTTACTGTCTCTGAGTCTTTATCTGCTGCATCTCGGTCAAACCTCATAAGGCTGCATCTGAAATCACACTGTGCTAAGAAAACAAATTATTAAAGCAGAGCTAGGGAGTCAGGGGATTAGTCTATTCTGCATGGCCTTGAGCAAGTCATTTTTAGCTCTGAGGCTCTAATCTTATAGTGAGCCTGGGGCAGATGAAACACTCACACACCCACACAAACCACACTTGGTTTTTTTCTCATTCAAAAAATAGAGATGACAACACATACCTCTCTGAGAAGCATCTTAATCACTAATCTGCATTAAATGCTTAGAAATGTGAAGTATCAAAATGATTAAGTACCAAGCCAAATTAACATTTTGCAATGCCATCAGAGTCAATAAGGTAGAATGACAACACAAGAACCCGTTGTATTCAGCTCACAATCATCACTGGAAAAATCCAACTCTAGGAAGCTCTAATAGTCTCTTCCCCCCCTAACAACCAGCTGTAACTACAAATAGAATACAAAAGATGAGTGACTAAATGAATTAGTCCTGAACTGCATCCTCTATCTTGTTAAATGCAGGAAGCCCACACAGAGCAGTTTCAAAGGGACTAATGAAAGAGAAAAGCAAGCTCCAGGATCTCAGTCCTTGAAGTGCCCAGCTTTCACACAAAAGGTAACAGTTCTGCAAATAAAGGAGCAAATATTGCACCTGCCATGGTTTAGAAAACACCTTTTAAAATGCAAGACTTGTCCTTCATTAGGGCCATGACAACCTCACTGTCCAAGGAGCACTATTCACCCTGCAGTCAGCGTAAGAGTTTGTTGCCTGCCTGCTTTAACAGTAGGTGCAGGTCTGGGTTAGATTTACAAGCAGTTACCACTTTTTGCACTGGTTTTCCACTTCCATGCATGTATGTACAGTGTATCTCATAACACAAGTGTGATTTGCATCAGACAGCTGCATTGCAAGCCTCTGCATTTTCCTGATTTATAATGTGCTAGAAATTCAGAAGTGGGTTCTCAGCACCCTCTCGTGGAGCTGTGCTGTGGTAACCACCACACCTTAGTAAAATCTCACTGCAATTCAGAACCACAGAACAGTTACTTCTGCAGTAAAGCCAAAACTGGGAAGTTAAATGTGAATGGCAACACTTGGTAGTTTATTGACTTTTAATACCTGACTAAAACCTGTGTCTTGCATTAAAAAAGCTGCCCAGCTATACACTAGCTCTACTGCAATATCTGATCTCTAATGCTGTTAGTTCAGGGCTGGCAGAAGATCCTGTTTCTATTAGAACGTGCATCTGTGCCTGCAGGCTCAGTCAGGATCAAAGCTATTGTCATTTAGAAAAAAAATTGCCTGTGCTGGCAGCACCAAATAAGTTCCTTCCAAGAGAAAAGAGGATTCTTGCTCTGTTTATTAGGATGCCCATAGCCAGCAGCTCTTCCAACTCAGAACATCACTGCAATGCTTCTGTCAGGTCTGGGAACAAATGGAGGCTGACTGCTGCTGTGGGTAATGTGTTTGTTTGATAGAGTGCCTTTCCTCCCCCAAGTGTGTGCCTGCAGTAAATGCCCTGTGGAACAGGACAGAGATAGAAACAGGCTCTTATTTTGTTCTTGCATACAGAAGTAAGAAATGGTGTCCCTCTGTAAGCAGCTGTTTTCCACACAATTGACAGATCACATCAGGTTTTTAAGCCCAACCTAAAGAACTCACATAAGTCAAGAAAGACTGTTACATACAATAAATAGTCTTAATTACACACACTTGTGGTAAGGGCTTGTCTCAATAGCCTCCAGCAATTTAACAATTTTAATTTTAAATCCTTAAAGCGCTTGCAGTGCATATCTAAATGCACAAGCCAAATCAGCAAGCATTAGTGATGCTGGTAACACTCACACTGAATTAGAACATGCACAAGGTTTCTTGAGCATATCCCTCAGATTTTGCTCTTCTTAGGAACCCACAGGTGCTAAAATATGCTCAGCATTCCATCCTTCCAGGTTTTTTGGGTTTTTTTTTTTATATCAGCAAAGCAACTTCTGCTCCAGGTGCACTGAAATTTAAGATGTTCTTCCTTATATGCACACAGCACACAGCTCAGCCCTGGGAACACAGCTCTGCAGGTGCCTGCTACTGCATCCAGCCTCTGCCCTTCCCTTTCACTGCACCCACCCCTGGGCATCTTAAAAGTGCAGTTTTGAAAAGTGGAATTCACACACATCAGCAGGAGCTGCAAGGTTTCTCTTCATTAGGAAAATGGATCTAAAACTTTGGGAATATTGCAGATGGCTCGTGGGTCTATAAATATGATCACAGCATCAGGGGAAAAAAAGGAAGAATTTTTACTCACAAGAATGATGTATCATGGTGACCAGGAGAGCAGAGAAGGGGAGGCTCCTGCTGCCTCATGGTTTCTTTATATTCCTTTCACTTTGCTAAAGCTGCTGCTCAGAGAAATAGGACCTTTAGTAACTGTCATCCCTGTGGATGGCTGACATAATGGACTGGCAGGACATTGATTTTCTATCAAAACTTTAATAGGTCACTCATACAAAACAGCTATCAATTGATTCTTCATCTAAAGCAGAACTCACTTCACACAATGCCACTGCAGCCAATGTGATCTGGAGAAAACTAAGAAAACCTCAGCAGTGGACATGTGCTACTGCAGAGACCTCACAACTCAGCCAAACTGGCAGGTTTTATTTACACCTCTGATGGAATGAGTCATTTTTAATCATCTACTGAATATTACATCTCTCATAAAGATTTGCTTTTTGCCCATGACTCTTTTTCTTCAGTTTCTAGTCAGACTACCATCGGTTTGTCACTTCCAATAATCTGAATATATATTTTCTAATTTCCAGTCACAGCTTTCCAGATTCTGGTCACTTTTTGGCACAGGACTCTTCAGAAATGCAGCATCTCAGATCATCAGCTGCAGCAGAACATCAGTACACCACAGTTTAATCCCCTGGCCATTTCAGCTTAGAACCAGCCAGAACTTAGACGAGTCTGAGAGCAGCTAAGCTGTTTCCTTCTCCCTATTACATGTACTAATATACATATGTATCTTGACTTGGGATTTCTGTTAGTGCAGTCTGGAGATTATTTCCCATTTTACAGTGACAGAGCACAGCCTAGAAATAGAAGTGTTTAACTCACTTTTCTCTAATGTCAGTGTAAGGCCTGGTGTCTCATCCAATGATATGCCATGCAATAACCAGCTGCTATTGTCAAATCAACTGTTCTGTACCTCTTAGCACTATATAAAACCCTGGAAGAGATGATGAAAAGCATGTGTGTATATATGTATATAATTCCTGACAAGAATTCCTGCCCCTAAGAAATGGCTCCTCTCTACCTCACTAACTGTATTTTGAAAACAAACCCAAGAAGGTTAGAAGCATGTTAAAGAAAAGTTTGCTCTCTGAACACAACGAAAGAAAACTTCTGCTGTACAAAAAAAGGAAACGCTGTATGTTTATTATAATTTAGGAATATGAGCAGGAGGAAAGAATTTTATAATAGCTTGAAATCCATGGCAATCTCTCCTGTCTTCGTGTCAAAATTCATAGCGTATTCGACAGCAGTAGGGTCTGACAGAATTTCTGATTCAATAACAGAGCTGAAGAAATAAACAGCTTGCTTGCAGTGGGGATTCCATTCACAGTTTCCCTAAAGGAGAGAGTTAAAGTGAAAGAAGTCAAAATCTTCAATATTATTATACAGTAACAATGCAGTCAGAGTTCTTGCTCCCAGCTGAACACAAAATGATCAACAGTTATCATTTACACTGCCATCCACTCCACTTTGGAACCCATAACTTGAAAAACCATCTGCTACACCACACACTGAAGTCACTGACCTAAAAATGGATTTGGTCAAAGAATACTGAGAGAGAATACTAAAAATGCTTACTCCTTCCTCTCCAAATTTTTGGTTTTGTTAAACTGAGGTTATTTGTATGAAAAAACTCTGCTTTGACCTAGCATCCCATTTAAATTCTGAATTTGATTCCAAACTAGGGAGCATTTGGATGCAAATCAGTCTCTCCCATTTTAAGGTACACCCCTGCTCCCCATAAAAACATGAACAGATAATTTTAGTAATTCTGCTGACGCAATGTTCAAACAGTGTGAGAAGGGGTACTACACAACCCAAGCACGGCCAGCAGAGACCCTCTGCAATCCTACAGACTTTGACATAATGAATTAAAATGAAGATATACCTTTTCATTGGACAGTTTCATCAGTCCTGTACTAACAGAGATATCAGCAGTAAGATGATATTCCATCCACAGAACTGCTCCATGGCTCTTGCCTTTCCTGGGGAGAGATGCAGGATAGAAACTGTCACTTTCCACAATCCTGGCAGCTTAAACACTGCACTAGTGCTTAACTGAGAGCTGCAAAAGCATGAACAACTTCCTTCCTTGAAAGAAAGCTGAACAGCTGACTGAGTTGGTAATTGGGGGCAGAAACTTTAAAGTATTTGCAGATATGAAATCCAAAAAAAGGCAAGGAAGAGAACATGTCATAACTACATCTGCTCAGCAGCACAGCCACTTAACCAGCACTGAGTAACATGGCATGAATTACACAGCATAAGCTGGGAACTTCCTTTAGAGACCCCAGCTTCCACTGACTCTGAATTTAGAGGAAATATTTACCACACACATGGTGCCACTTCAAGTGCCTGCTCCACAAGAAGCAGAGGCCATGCCACTGTGCTGCCTGAAAACACAACTGCTGCAAAGGCACAGAGACCCCACAGATGGCTCTGCAGTCTATGAAAGCTTGATTTTCTCATTTTGTTGAATGAGAAACACAGCAGTGTTTGAGCTATGTAAGATCTAGATAGTTAAAAAAATAAAGCTTTATCATTTTTAAATTCTTTACAGCATTTCAAGTTTGAACAGAATTAAGTACAATCCACGGTTATAGTGGAAAGTATCTCAGAAGATGTGGCAAAATATAAACTGTCAGGATTATAGTTAGAAGAAAGAATAACATATACATTAAAAGCTATTAACATATACACAACAATTATAAGCTACTAGCATATAATTTTAAAACTATTAAACATAATAAGTTTAATTATTAAACACAATAATTTGACAAGCTAAGTAGAAGCTTTTTCTGAACAGAAACACTAAAAAAATCCAGGTAATATTTTATTTTCTCTAAACTATAAATTAATATATTTAAAATTTAAATCATGGTGAGAGCTATTAAAATGTTGGTTTTTTAAACAGAGGTATATTATCTAATCTAATAATATCAAACATTATTGTATTATTGTTATAGCCTAGTATGAATATCCACAGGAAGCTTGTGTCAGGGCAACTTCCACAATCTTAGGTCACATTATTAAAACTGCCAAGTACATTTGCACCAGTTAAGTGTAATACACTTAAAGGATCTCTAAACTCAACTCCTCTAAAGAGCTTTACTGGGAGGTAAAGAAATGGATGATGACAAAAATATTTATTGCAGTGAGAAAACTGACCTTAAGAGCTTCACAGAGCCCTCTGTGCTGAGACAGTGGTCTGGGACAGTCTTTGTGAAGTCAAATGTCAGAACTTCCTGGGGCTCTGAGAGTGACTTGCAGGGATATTCCCACAGTGGGTGAGGTTCTGCTTCCTTGGATTCCCTAAAATTCAGAGAATCCTGAAAAAAGGAAGGAATAAAATTAACTGAAAACAGGAGAAATGCACACCCAGAGTATTCAAGCAATAAAGCTGCGAAAGAGCAGGACTGCACTTAGTCATAAGGGAGAAAATGTCCTACATGCATGAAACCAAATGCTGTGACTGGGGCCCTCAGCCCTGAAACAGAAATGGGCACTTTCAAACACAGTGCACTGAAATGTTCTTTTTCCTCACCATGAACTCCATTCTACAACTGCCTATACTCCTGCAAATTAATCTAGAACAAAGCTCTAGAAGCTGATAAAAATGCATCTCAAACAATGGTGTTCTGCCTAATACACAAGTTATTCAACAGTCACTAAAAGCTTGATTAAGCCAAACTGATTTTTTGTTTTGCCAAGACTTATGGTGAAACTGATTTTCTTACTTTAATCATATCATCCATTGTCCGGACATCAAAACCTTCACAGATGCCACAGGGACTCCGGATTCTCCACAAATCCTGGAAGAAACAACAGCCTTTTGTTTGGCTTTATCAAAGGAAATGGGAAGTCTTGCAATAATTTTAGCTGTAGCTTAGACATTCAACAGCAAACCACATGCTATGTATCTCTCTCACCTGGAACTCCACAATCATCATGTGCAAAGAAGCAGACTGAGGCAGGACAGTGACATTGCTGGCAAGGTGAGAGCTCACAGCTGTCCTGGCATACCAGAAATACAGGTTATGCCATGGCAACAAACTTGTAGTGAAAAACGGCTCTCCCACCAGGACAGAAATCTTGGCAAAGGAGGGAAGAGATAAAAAGCATTATAATAAAGAACAACAACTCACAACACAGGCTGTTTAGATCTTCCAATAGTTGCCAGTGCAATATATTAAGTGAAATCATCTAGATTGCTCCATAGGGATTTAATTGTTGTACACTGCACATTCAGCACACTGGACATTGTTCTGTGGGTTTAGCTACCACATTTTAAATTGAATTTTCCTGCAACAAAGTTTGTGAGAAAATACTGAGTTTGAGTTTGGAAGGCTTTGTAATGAGTCACAGAATTCTGAAGTTCTGAAGTATGTTATTACTTCCAAATAGATTGCAATCTTCTTGAGTGGCCTGTGAAAGTTACAGCCTTGTAGAACCAGTTAAACTGCCTTAACTACTGAGGCAATTATGCAGCAGGGAAAGTCAGACCCTTCAAAAACAAAGCAACAACCCTCCCACATTCTTTAGTCTCTAATTTTAGTGGCACATGGTGTGAACCATTTTAATTTTAGATTAATTGGGATATAACAGAATTCATTATGGTTACAATTCATTTTTACCTTCTGCTCCCTACCAACCCCTAAAATTCAGTATAATGGACAACTGTAACATACCTTTTTATCTTCCAAATGAGAAGGCTTCAGCAGCTCAGGTCGCACTTCTATTATTTTAATTTTATCTTCAAGATTATTTGCTTTAAAAAACTAAAATCAAAAAGTAACACACTGTCTTTATCAAAAGTCACAGTTGAGTCCAAAATAACAATTTCATTGAAAATAAATAAGGAAAAAAACCCCAGCAGCCAAAAGAAATTTTAACAAAACTGCCTGCCATAACTCATGAGGATGAAACAAATCTATTCTTGAAGGCTGCACGCACCTTGCAAGGAGAGATCCAGCTTTAGCAGAAAATGGAATACTCACTTTTTCTATGACAGAACAGGACACACCAGAGTTTTCTAAGGTAAACACCTAATGAAAATACACAGTTAGTCAAACTAGCTTTATGGTTTTTAATTAAAAGTATACATAACTGAAGAATGAAGCAACATTTTGATGCCCTAGTGAGCACAGTTTATAAGAACCATGCATCTATTCCAGAGCCCACTATAATGAACTTTTTTTAACAACAAAACACCCTCCAAAACTACAGGTTAAATACTTCTGTTTTCATGGCTATACAAGAAAAAAAACCTCAATAGAATGCCAATACTTATTTTCCATTTTTAAGTTCCACACAGCATCATAAACATTTGTCCTAAGCACATATTTATTCATGAACAAATGAAGGCATATCACCACTGTGCCAAATTGTAAATACTGCTTAGTATAACCTGACTGTATCAGCTGGAAAGTGCTCAGAAGCCTTTTGCAGTAAGAAAAAAAAATAGTTTTTATCCAAAATTGATGAATTGTTAGGAAATATGCTACATTCCTCAGGATTATATTACATTACACATTCCCAGACATTCAATTCAGCTCTAACAGATTTTAGTTTAAAGAGCCCCCCATCAAGTAGGGCATTTATGTGTGTGAGACAGCTCTCAGCTACACACAGACCCAGTATTCTTACTGCTTCCTACTTGGCTCTTACAGATCTTCCACTCCAGACTAGGTAATAAATGTAATTATGGAATTGCAAACATAAAAGAAGAATACCCTCCCAGACATTTAGGTCCACAGAGTTTCTTCAGAGAAACAAGATGGCAAACAGGAAGCGGTGGGGAATAAGGAACAGCACTTTCCCTCAAAACTACAAATTGGGAAATGTCAAATCTGGTAATTATCATCTTCCTAGACTTCAGCTTGACCAGAGATTAATTTAACTACCCCTTCAGCACAATGTGAGTCTATTCCTCACTTGTCCCTGAAGAGGCACTGGAAATAGTTAAATAATGAGCTGGAAATGAACTCCATGAGAGAAAAATACCAAGCTAAAATGCAAAGATCTGAAAAACAGGACAAAGTACTGTACCTGCTTTGCTCCAAGATAATGAGCCAGCACAGGCAGCAGACTGCCATCACTGATACAAAGGCAAATGCTATCTGTTTTCAGAACCTACAGAAAACAAATAGTCATTGTTATTCTTATTGCAGAGGGAAAACTTTCCACACTTTATACACTTTCATACCAAATAACTGTAAAAAAATTCTCATGTAATGCCTTTGGCTTAGGTCTGAAAAAGTTTGCTCAAAAATGTAATGGATGTTTTTATTCAACTGCCAATACTATGTCTAACAAACACACAGAGCTACTACAAATCCCATGCAAAAATGGCTGCTTACCATTTATAAATTTAATACTAAAGTTTTCAAGACAAAACTGTAACTTCCATCTGCTGATGGAAGAAAAATACACTTTGTGAGCAAAGTCCTTCGCAGGGGACAAACAAATTCCATAAATAATTACATAAACAAACCAGGGTGTGCATCCCTCAGAGGAGCCAACAGAACCTGCAGGCAGCAAGCACTCACTTTCCTCAAGGACTTGACGTACTGGCGCGTCCGGCTCTGATTGTTCAGCTCCCCAAAGCGGGGCCTGTTCCACAGCAGATGGGCACGACACCTACAGACAGGACTCTGCACACAGACATCTGCTTTCTGCTCCTCTTCATCTGCTCTGCTCTCCCCTTCTCTGGAAAAAAAACTCAGTGTAGTATCAACCACAGCATCAGTAAGACATTTTTGTAAACAGCACATTGATGCATTTTGGCTGATATGCACAGTAATGAATACAAACTCTGCTGTCACTTTTTTGAAGCTCCTGGCTCTCCAGAGACATTTCTGTAACTCTGCATTTCCAAATGAAGAGGGGTCAAAAAGAATTTTCTCCTTCTTTAAAAGACAAAACCAAGAACCATCCCCCACTTCACCACTAACTGTGATGGTTAGGTACTTTAGGCTTTGCCCTTTCAGCAAACAGTTACTTGTTTGGATTTTGGATTCCAAAGTAAAAAAGGCACATCAGATTCAGACATTTTAAAGCCAGCACTGGTTTTAAAAATGTTTGCTGCAATTGCCATGACAACCAACATGATTAAGCTCTTTTTAATCTGAGCAAAAAGCAGTAATCTCAAAAAGACAGTGTTGACTAGGAAAATAGAAAATGGAAATGGAATGGCAATTATTTCACTTCCTTACCTGTATGCCACTTCAGCTGGGCTGTATTTTACGATTTCCAGGAACCAACCATGATTGCTTTATGCTTCTTTTCAAAGAATGGAACCAGGTACGAGGCAGGACCTTGCAGTCCAACTGAGTTTTTAGGCATAATGTGTATTTTCCACCTGTGCATTGCCCATATTAGCCTTTAATATTTTTCTACTCTTTAGGTTCTAATCTTGCATTTCTACAAAAGGAGATGCTCTTAAGTGCAGCAAATACTGCAGCCTGAGTAAGAGAGCAGTCTTTTCCACACCCAGATTGTTACCTGGCTTTCTGCAGGTTGTACCACACAGAGTACTCATCACGACAGGCAGTCAGGTGCAGCTTCTCACCCTGCAGAACTGGCTCCTCACGTGGAAGAAAATAAACACACTGCATCCAGTGATCCCTCCACTGAAAAGGGTTGATACACAAAACCTCAGAAACTCACTCATAAATAGCAAATGGAAAGTAAACAAATAGCAGGAAATCAATTAGGAAGAATGGGTACAATTTTGAAAATGCATGATTAATTTAAAGAATCTTGTTCAATTTAGCAAGGCTGAATAAAGACCAATATCACACATTGAATAATATTGATTTCTTGCAACAGAATAAATCCAAGACCATTGGCTTGCTCACTGGCCAAGCTTCTACTGCAACCAAATGAAAAACAACCCAAAATTACTTTGCATTTATTAATGCTGTTTACCCTCCATGGTTAACTTGTGTTAGAAACCTGAACTGCTGACAGCCTCATGCACCCAGAATTGTCACTTAGTGTCACTCTGATCACAGCACAACTACTATGTGTTTCAAAAAGCTGGTTTTTGCACTGCAAATATCCTATGCTGATCAATCAGTCTAAGCTGAACACCTCCAAATTGATAATTTCAAATTTTATTCTCAAACATGCTAAGTGTAGACAATAATTTTGTCCTTTGAACTTCCTTTTGACAAAGTTCATCCTACTGGTAAATTCACTCACAAAAAACACAGCAATCTGACTTAATAGTGATAGTATTTCTGTAATTATCCATAACAATCCAGCACTTTCCTACATCAGCCTCTTTTGTTTTAATGAAAGTATAAATATACTACCATGAACATAAAACTTACTTGGAAATTTAATAGAAGAACTGCAAGGAAGCAAAGCACAGACTAACATTTTAACCAGGGACAGAGACTAGTTAAGGAAAAAGATATGGACATTTTTATTTCTTGAACATAAAAGAATTAACGATATCTGGAAGAACAGCTTCAGTCTTTAAGTTTTACAAAAAAGATCACTGTTTAATGTTTACCATTAAAGAAAACCTCAAATGTGCATATACCATAGCTAAAATTTCTACAATTTGCTTATTTAGCATCTTCCAATACATTAAATACTAGCAAAGTTCCTAAGCAATTTAAGGCAGAGCTGCTTAAATCCCCCAGTACTCCAAAGGATTGCTCAGTCATCTGACAATGGTATCTGAAGGCTCAGTATTTTACCTGCAAAGCAGAAGTGGGTTTTACCCAGTAGGGAGCCATTGAGCAATTTATCATCCCAGAGGGGTCCATGTCAATATCCCACCAGGAAAGTACAATTTGTGCCTTGCCAGATTTCACAGCCTCCAGCTGCACTCTATAGCAGGTAGAAGCACTCTGTACTGGCTTACTGAAATCCACACTGCAGGGAAGCATGAAAATTGTAAAAAGAAATATTAGAAAGGAAATTGTAAAATGAATTCTTCAGAAATTCTCATCAGTTTCTTAAGCTCAGTACACAGCTTATATGAAAGGCATAAGAGGATAACTTTGCTTTGAACAAAACAATATCTTCCTTACCTGAACATTTTCACCACATCACTAAGGGTACTGAAGTCACCTGAAGGCATCTGGTTCAGCTGGATATCACAAACAGAAGGAAGACCTGGACAGTTCTCCATTTCTGAAGGTGGAACAAGTATTTTTTCACCATCCTCTGCTTCAACATGAACAGGAAAGAGTTTCTTCCAGGACCACATTCTTCTGGATTCCACTAACTGGACATAGACTGTTGCCCTGTGAGGCACTGCCTCACATCCTTCCTGAGTATTCAAAACAAAGGGTAAACACATTCAACAAGTTTCACTTATTGACATAAGTGAGATAAATCAACTGAAATTCAATCCCATTTAAAGAAAAGTTGGACTGGGAGCTTTGAAATCTAAAATACAAGTTATTTTAGAGACTTTTGTAACATTAGAGCAATTTGGCTCTCTGTGAAACAGAATACACATATCTGTCCTGTTCAGTGTGCTTCAGCAAGGCCAGATTACTTCATTAATCATGCAATATTATCAGTTGACTAGCCTCAGTTAAAATTGCATTTCCTTTATTGTTCTGAAATAAGAGATCTAGCTTGAGCTTCTCAGGACAGAAAATTACTAAGCTATCAACAGTAAAAGAGAGTTACTGATTGTAATGAGAAAATAAGAAAAATAATGGTTTAAATATTTATGCAAGGACAACTTTTATCCATGTTTAAAGAGTGGAAAACATACAAGTTGTCCTAAAATCCCACTAAGCACTAAGAGCGAACCATGAAGTTCAAAAACAATGCATTAACAGAAAAAAGACTAATTGCAATTAAGAGTTCTATATAGAAAGCAGTACAAAGTTATGGAGTGTTACTGTCTTTATATGGTGTCTTCTAAACTCATGAATGGAAACTTGGAAACCTAAACAAAGTTCTGCCATCCACATTTTAATGAAGGGAAAATATTAGAAAATGTAAAAGAGAAAGCTCCAAAATTATACCCATAGATTATAAGTCCAAAAAAAGGGATGTTATTTAAATACACTGTTAAAATATTTTCACATGCAAAATGCACATGGAGTAGTAAAATCACAATAGAAAAAATATCCAACCAAAAATGTATCAATGCCTGGGAAGTAAGGCTCATCAAATTTAGCGTAATTTTTAAAAATATCTTGGGACAAAGTTATTATTAAGGAGAGCTTCAAATCAGAACTGGATGCCTTTCTGAAAGACATTTGTTAACCAGTAAGTTATTGGTTTCAACACAAAGCAACTAGGTGTACTTTCAGAGCCTGTGATTTACAATATGAACTCAAATAGCTTTATTCTAGGAATGAATCTAGTAAATTATTGACTGAATAAGAAACTAGCAGAGCTGATGGTGTATTTACCAAGAGATACAGAAGCCTAAGTTCTGTATAATCTCTATCCTACTTCAAAAAAAGGCAGAAAAATTTCTCTAGTGATAGATGTGACACACTCCCTATATTTTCTTACCTGTACAAGATATTTGTGTGCATGCTCATAGGTTGGTAAAGCTCCTTCTCCAATCAGCTCTGTATCAAATAATTCTGTTACAAGGATGTTTGCTCGACACTGCATATCTCCATCTGAAAGATACAAATTAACATTGAAATGTTAAATCTTTTACCTGAATACACAAGTAATTAAAAGCTTATTCCTGCTAAAGAGTCTGCGGAAGACTGGAAATGATTTTCCATTTGAAATACAAATGGTTACTGAAATATTACCAGAACACTTTCTTCCAAAGTAGATTTCCAGTGTTACTTTCTAGAATGTAAAGTATCACTGAACCCTTAAGGTTGGAGAAGACCTTTAAGATCTAAAGTCCAACCACTAACCCAGCACCATCACCATGTCCACCACTAACCCATGTCCCCATGTGCCATATCCACATGTTTTTGAGCACTTCCAGGGATGCTGACTCTACCCTTTTTCCCTAGGCAGTCTTTTTGATGCTTTAACACCCCTCCTGTGAAATTTTCCTAATCTCCAATCTAAACCTTCCCTGGCACCACTTGAGGCCATTTCCTGTCATCCTGTCACCTGGGAGAAGAGGCCAACCCTCACCTTTCTCACCCAATAACTCCTTTCAGCTGTAGAGATGAGGGTTTGCCTAAGCCTCCTCTTCTCCAAGTTGAACGCATCCCAGCTCCCTCAGTGCACTCAATACACTTGTTTTAATCAAAAAAAGGTATAAGAAATAACAGTAATAATAACTTTTCCTTCATGGTTTTCAGGTACTTGCCGATTTTTTTAAGCCTAGCCTACTTTTCTCACCTGGGCCAACTGTGACTTCAGTGGAATGCTTGTTGATTACTTTGATCTTGTCAGAAAAACCATTTTTCTCCACTATCTTCACAGCAGCATTAGCCATGGGCTTGAACACCTGTGAACAGCGAGAGTGCAACAAAATGGTTCCCTTCAAGTCAGCTTTCAAAAATGGAAGGGCATCTACACAAAATGCAATATATTTAATTCTGAAAAAATTAACATATTCTTATCTTTTCCTATGTTTGAAGTTCATTACCATGAAACAAGGCAATGAGCCTCACTTGAAAAATTCAGAGCTTCACTGTTAGTTATTGGCTGCCTCCAAATGCTACTCCAATTTAACTTTTGAAACACAAGAATACACATTAATACTGTAGCATTTACATTAAACAAATTCATTTCTTTGTAAAAATAAAGATACCTATACATGCATCAACAGAAGCCCCTAAAGACTTACATGTGCTCAAGCCACTATGTCAATGAAACCAAAACACCCAGCACTGAAATACTCACTGAAGGATGCCAAAAACCTGCTTGTATTAACAGTGTAATTGTGAACAGAACTTCTGTTTCATTCAGAGCAAAAATAACAGAGATAGTACACAACCTGAAAATAAGAGCATCCCAAAGAACATGTTGAATATGTGCAACCCCTAACAAACACTCACCTCAATGGCATAGCAGAAATCTGCCCCAGCTGAAGCTGCCATCATGGACAGGAGTCCTGTGCCAGTCCCTATGTCCAGCACAATTGCTTTCTCACCTCTCTCCTTTACTCTGCTCACTGCAGCATGAATACCTTGGTAGTATTTCACATTCTGTGGAAAAGAAAAAAAATCAGCAACCTTTTATCCATTTATGTTTTTAATTTTTGTGCAGAAATCTTGCACTCTTTGACTGTGAGTTTATAATCAGAAAAAGTCCTACAGACACTCCTCATGCCAAGCAGTCACACCAAAGCCATTTTCAGCAGTAACAAGTGTAACTGACAGAACCAGCCCATTTAAAGTACATTAATATTTATCACAATGTTCATATTACTATTGGTCAATCAGCTATTCATAACATATATATGATTTCCAAATGTCATATATTTTCCCAAGTAAATAATAATCAGATCCATGGGAGATAATACAGGTTTTCTGATTAATTTTCCCCTGCAGAACCACTCAAATAGTCATATTCTCCCTATGGCAATCCAAGAGCTGAAGTATCTTGTTTAGATTCCTCTCTTCATTTACTCAAAAAAGTTCACACATGAGAATTAAACCTGTGTAAATCCTGGGTTTTAGTTACAGGCCATTAAACAGAGCTATAAGCATCAACAACAGGAAGAAAATAAATGCTGTCAGCCACAAGATACAGATTTATATGGTTATATCTTCTTTATAACAACCTACTGTAAGATATTCCTTTCCAAATGATTTATCAAGCCTTTCCAAGGAATACACAACCTTTGAACATTATACATTTGGAAGGTCTGCTGGACCCCCTTCTCAACAATTCTAGTCAACAACTTTGATACATATAATTCCAATAGCTGTTTTTATCACTCACACACAACCTGCTGCCTCTACAAAGTTTATTAAATGCCTTATCCCACTGACAAGTTTTAATTCAATATGAAATCAATATTCATTGTGGAGGCACCAAAAAAATCTTTCAAAATGTTATTGATGGAAGGCTGACTTAATGGCTAGAGGAAAATGAACATTTGAACTATTCACTCCAGACTTCATCATGCCTGTACATATGGTAGAAATACCACAGAAGAACAAACTTACATATACTCCTATAAAAACTTAGAAGCCCAGCTCCACTTTTACAACCTTTGAAATTTCATCTAATGAGCGCTCTGTCAAAAATGTCAAACACAGAAGAGCAAAACTGGCTACTGAATATAAAAATGTTCTGCAGTAAACAACAGAACAGTAAAGTCAGATGTAAGAAGGCATTTGTTGATTTAAGAGCAGGTCTGGTACCTTAGAGAGTACAAAAATGTGATCATTTTATTTTTCAGTGACAGCTATTCAAGAGAAATGCAATGGCTCTTTTCTCTCCATTCAAAAGGGTTTTGGTTCTGTACTTACTCTGTCCTTATCATGAAGCATATCTGCATAGCGTGACCTGCAATAAAAGATATTCCAGTTTAAATACTCCATTCTGCAAAGCAACTGGTCCCTGTGCCCCACAAATGTACAAACTGACACACTCTGTGAAGACCTAAAGTGTTTCTCTAATCTAAGGGATAGTGTAATTTCTGTGATCTGGCCATCAGCATAAAAATCAACTCATGAATCGCTGGCACAAATCCTCTCCACAGCAATGGACCCAAGGGACAGACAGATGTAGGGACAAACAGCTGTGAAGTAGCACCTGAGACACACATAGAGTCATACACAGCAATGAAAGACACTGAGACTTAAACCTCTTTGGTTCCCATTTCTTCATGAGTTCCACTACTCAAAAATACCCCAAAATATATCTTCTCACTTTCGCTGGCTATTACACCAAGCTCTTAAAAAGCTACAACAAGAACAGACAACCAGCAGTTACATGTTGCACTGCCATTTAAAAGCAATTTGGTAAATGCATTTTGTCCCAGCTCAGACACTGTCAGTATCAGGATGAGCTGGACAGAAAACATATTTGAAAAGTTAGAAGGAAACTACTTGGAGAATGGTTTACAACATTTTACGCTGACAGTTCTCCTCTGTATGCCACTGGGCACAGTTACTGACATTTAGACTATTCTACAGTCTGTTCACCTCATGCCCTTGGAACTTCTACAAAGACAGACCCCCAAACTGCCCGTAAAAAAATGTTGGATTTGCCCATTTTTCAGCGGCCTTTAATAGAACAAGCCACTTTTCCAAGCATACCTTGCAATCTCCTGGTGGTAGTCATAGTCCTCACCCTCTTCCAGCCACTCCATCGAGCCAGTGGTTGGATTGGCTCTTCCACAGAATGTCTTCATGATCAATCTCAAGCCGTATTGTATTATTTATGTATTGTGTGCAGCTTTGCTTTCACTTCAACAGAATACACCAAATGCTGGCTGTGAAAAAAAAAAACAAAAACAAACAAAGCATAAAACTTTTAGTAAACACAAGTATCGCTTTAGCTCTTGTACATTTCCCCCACTACATCTGTTTTAGCCAGAAGTACTGGTGACCGCTTCATGCTTTTTTCCTAAGGACGTTTTAAGCTAAAATATATCACCTAGCCCTGCACTGGAAGGGGACCCTGAAGATCATCCAGGTGTAACCCCTGAGAACACAATGCAGGAAAGAAACCAACACAGCAGTAAATCCTCATGGAAGAACATCCCTTCAGTGATCAGGCCGGCGGCGGCCCCTCTTCCCGGAGTCCCCAAGGGGGAACCGGCACAGGCCCGGCCCTTCCCCGCCTCAGGAACGAGCTGCGATAGGGCACGGCCGGAGCGCTCCCCGCCATCCCCAGCCCGGAACCAGCGCAGCGGGCCCGAGAAGCCGCGGGCTCGTCCCTCCTCAGAGCCCCAGGCCGGCAGCTCCCACACGCCGCGTGTGCCCACCTTGAACCCCGTGGGTGTGCCCGCCCCGGATGCCGCGTGTGCCTGCCCGGACACCGCGTGTATCCGCCCCGAGCGCCGCTCGTGTCCCTGTCCCGCACTCGCCGTCACTCCCCGCCGCCGCTGAGCCCGGGCCGCGGGGCCGGCGCTGTGCGGGCGCTCCGCCCTCTCTCGCAGTCACCATGGCGGGCGCGGCCGTGCTGCGTGTGCGGCGGAAGCGCGGCGGCTCCGAGCCGGCCGAGGCGCTGCTCCTGGCCTGCAAGCGGCGCCGGGCCGAGCCCGTGGAGAACAACCTCTTCAAGCTCGCGGCGACCGTGTCCTCCAAGGTACGGGGTCGGGCCGGGCCGGGCGGAATGGGCCGGGCGGATTGGGCCGGTGCTCCTGGAGCGGTTTGCGAAGCAGCGGCTCTCTCTGGCTGCTCCTCGCGGCCTTTCGGGGCTCCGCTCTGGCTGTGCTGCCCTGCACAGTAGCCCGGCCCGGGCAGCGCCGTCCGCTGCCGCTCACCGAGGGCACGGCGGCTCCTCCCGCGCTGGGACAGCCGCGGGCGCGGCAGGAGCACAGCTCCGGCCCACAGCACGCACTGACCCCCGGCACAGGCTGTGCGCAGCACTCGCTTCTCTGCACTTTTCTACACTCTTCCTCACTTGGAAGCTACACAACAGTCAATAAGTAGAGCTTGAATTTCTGCCTAGAGAGATGCTGAAGCTCCGCCCTACAGGGATAACAGCCTCCATCCAGCCTTTTCTATTGAGTAAGAATAGGGAAATGGTCTTCTTAGGATAAAGTTAAGTAAAGGATATTGTGCCCTAAATTTAGGTCTGCTGCAGTCTTCCAAAGGCATGTGTTTTTCTTTGGAGAGCTATTTTGTACCACAAAGTTGTTTAAAAATCAAATTGAAATAGTCTTAGGACTTCTAGATATTGGGCTTTTCTCCCCTCATAACAAGAGAATATTATGATTATGTTGCTTAAAGTCATAGTAGAAGTTACTTGAACGTTAGGATTACTGGTATTGCAGTTCTTCATCCCTTCCAGGAAGGCATATGACTTGCTATATTGATGTTTTCATTACATTCCTCCTCCTCTTTGTTCCTTTCCTCCAGAACGAACCAGTTCAGAAATACGTTAAAGATGCCATCACACGGGACAAGGCAGCTCAGAGCCTGCGGCCCCCTTTGGGAAGCACCCAGCAAATCCTTCAGGAGCTGCGCTGTGCCAGGCAGGCGGAAAGGAAGGAGAAGCGGTACCGGGTCATTTCCAGCCACCGGCCCCACTGTGCCCACACAGCTGCACCTGCCGCAGACGGACAGGCTGTGCCCCACGGGGACAGGTTGGACTCTGAAGCACTGCAGGATGCTTCACCAGAGGAGAGCGGCACTGTGGATAAAAGTTCAGACTGCTGTGGGAAATTCCAGCTGTTTGATATTATACAAGAAGAGGAGACAGTGGGAGATTCCAGTGTAACCACTGCAAACCCACAGGTCAGCTATGAACCTGGGCTACTTGAAGTGCTTTGGTATGGCTGTTGAGTGGCACATGTGGGCAGACTGCTGTGGCAGTTTTATTGCACTCTAAGTATTCCACTATTTAATAGGAGCTTTAACTAGTGCACCTAGTTAAAGCTCCTATTAAAGGAGCAAGTTGCAATGTTTCATGAGGATCCTGAGTGCACTAATGTTCAAGCAGACAGTGTGCAGAGCTGCTGCTTAAGGAAGGGCTTGTTCCACCCTATTTTCCTTTGCCCTGGTCTGATGGATAAGTTCTCTTTTCATCTGAAAACTGTTGGCTGTAAATGAGACTTTGCATGAATTTAGTGGAAACGTTTTTTCATTTTTTCTCAGGAGAAGACCAATCCAGATGCAATTCTCTGCAATGCAGTAGAGATGATCCGTGAGCGTTTAAACATTTCTGAAGATGGTAAAGAACAACACGGTCACAAAGAGGATGAGTATGTTTATGACATCTACTATAAGGAAACATCAGCCCCTGACTGGATTGAAAATATCCTTTCTGTACAGCCCTACAGAGAAGAATATGAATGGGTAAGAGTGTGGAAAAAACAATCTTTCTCAATTAGAAAGACATCAAATAAGAGATGTTTAAAATTCTGCTCTTGGAAGCTGCCATGCTAAGAAAGGTCCTTTCAGGCAGACACTACATGTATGCTCAGTGACTTCTTGTGTGAGGCCTTTTGTAACTGCCAGTCCCATGTTCCTGCAGGTTACTCCTGATCCCAGGACATCATATGACAAAATGGAAGGGATGGTGCTCAGGTCATGAGAAGAATCTCTCTGGTTTCAAACTGACAATTCCATTTTGGCACAGGAGAATTGCATCATTTATGTCTTGCTTGCAGTTAGGAGGCAGCCATTAAAATGGCATTGTAAATAGGACTGAATGAAAACAAAAGCAAGGGGGAAACACACAACTTTTACACTCTTTGAGGACTTGACTTTAATCTTCATATCAGAGATTTTTTCATAATACTTCTTCAGTGACTGTGGAGTTAGGAAGTTTAATCTAAGGTTTAGTCTTGTGTTGTATAGTTCCTGTGATTAACAGATTTGTATATTGGGAGCCTGAAATTATTTTCTGTCTTCCCTGATCTATTATACTACTGCTGAAGTGAGTAGGATTAAGCTAGACATTAGCATTGAAGTGCTGGAGTGGAACACATACATGTGGGACTTCACTGATTTTTCACCTCAAGCAGATTTGAAGTGTGCTGGTGAATGCAGTAACAACTCCAAATTCTCCTGCAGTGTGCCCTGTGTCACTGCAGAATTACTTCTGCTGGCCATCAGTAAGTATTTCCTGGCTCTTTCTGGTCTGTACAGTATTGCACAGCTGGATGAAAATTCACTTAACATTCACTATAAGCACAGACACTCAGCATTGTGTTTTGTGTTGCCATGCAGGTAAATGATGATCCTGGTCCAGAGGAAGTGTATGATGATGAAGATGATGAAAATGATGAAAATAACTGGCGTAATGATTATCCTGAGGAAGATGAATTCTTGCCTGAGGAAGATGGAGACAAAGGTACACCTGTCATAAATGCTGTTTGCTTTCCTGCTGTGCATGTATACATCCCCTCTTTTTTACATGCTATCCCTAAAAAAGCAACTTAACTGAGCACTGCTGGGGTAGGATTCTGCTCTTAAAATGGTGAAATGCTTGTAGAGAAGGATTATCTTTCTTGGAACTAGAAGAGAAATTAGTGCTTGTGAAAAGACAAAATTGAGAAATTTTGAGCCTCAAATTGAGGCTGCTGGAATTGCAAAGGTTTGCTTGCTTACAGAAGGAATCCGTGACTTGGGTCCACATGCTTGTGAAACACTGCCTCTGCCTTCTGAAGTCTCTACCCCAGAGTCCTTCAAGCACAGTTCAAACCCCTGCTCATACAGAAGTTAATCAGACTTCGTTAGTTTCTCAAGAAGCTTAAACTAGTCTGATTAATCTTATTTTTTAAGTAAAAAGAAGGGATAATCTAGAAGTGTTGATGCTTTCTCTGCAGATTCTGAAGAGAGCTTCAGTGATGAGGACCAATGTTACAGAAGAAGAACATGGGACAAGTATCGAGAGGAGGTTTTGAAGGAATTTGGATACGATCAGATTGAAGATTTGGGTTCTGACTAACAGCCTAGTTTTGGAGATGAAATGCACACTGAGGGTGAACATTTGCTGCTGTAGGAGAATGTACTATCTGAGCAGCCAGCTTCAGCTGGTGGACATTAAACAGATGGGTGTGTTATAGGTAAAAGATAAGTTATGTTAAATTAGGGTAGAGTTAAATTATATTGTATATATTACGTTATATTAATTGTATTATGTTAAGAGTTTGGGGGGTTATGAGAATGTTCTATAAGGGTCCAGGATTTGGTGGAACGGAGGTCCGGCAGGGCAAGGCAAGGTCAAAGAGGGATTGGATGGAAGATCTGACCAATCATTCAAAGCCCTGCAGAAATGATTGGTCCAGAATGAACGGCGTTAAAGATGAATGAGGAGCCTGGAAATTGACCAATCACCATGCATATCCGTAATGGAGCAATCCTGGACTCGAAGGGGTCTATAAATGGGGGCAGTTTAGTTGGGTTGGGGTTCTTCTTTTTGGAAAGTTGCTTTTGGGGGAGAACCCAGTGCATTTGTGGGTAGCGTTTTTGGCTCACTGTGTGGGTGCTTGGGTTTATCCTAGGTATTCCATTCCTTGTAGCTATTTTAATAAATGAGAACCTCTTTTTCCAGAGAAAGTTTGGCCTTGTTCATATTCATAACAGGTGTGTTATAAATGATCAATCGAAAAGCCAAATTATCAAAACGCAAAAGATTTTATTTTCCGCGACCAAATACAGTCCTCAAAAACCACAGCCGGTGCTCCTGGAGCGGTTTGCGAAGCAGCGGCTCTCTCTGGCTGCTCCTCGCGGCCTTTCGGGGCTCCGCTCTGGCTGTGCTGCCCTGCACAGTAGCCCGGCCCGGGCAGCGCCGTCCGCTGCCGCTCACCGAGGGCACGGCGGCTCCTCCCGCGCTGGGACAGCCGCGGGCACGGCAGCAGCACAGCTCCGGCCCACAGCACGCACTGACCCCCGGCACAGGCTGTGCGCGGCACTCGCTTCTCTACACTTTTCTACACTCTTCCTCACTTGGAAGCTACACAACAGTCAGTAAGTGAAGCTTGAATTTCTGCCTAGACAGATGCTGAAGCTCCGCCTTACAAGGATAACAGCTGCCATCCAGCCTTTCCCATGTGGAGATGTCGTCCCCACTGATAATAAGCCCCATGCCCTCCCTAAAGAGTTTTTCCTTATTTGTGGTGACAGAGCGTGGGCAGGGCATCCCCTCTTGTCTGATCAGAGGTCCATGCACCATTGGAAAGCTGAGCCTGTTTACACCCAACAAGGCCCAAATCATGGATTGGTGAACCAAAACCAGTGCCCACAATTCAGCCCACAAAAAGAGAAACTTAAGGAATTTGGACCCAAATAGTGATTCTGAAATCGTACATTGGTCTGAACCAAAAGGTGTTGCAATCACCGTATTTTTGCCACGGGTGTCTGCAGCCAAAGCTCGAGGTGCATTGTCACACCTGGAGTGTTGGGTTGCTAAACAGGCCAATATTACATCAGCTGCACTTTCTGACCTCCTGGCAGATGACAAAACAACAAGGCAAGTCACCCTACAAAATCGCGCCGCAATCTCCTACTACATAATCATCAGTGGGAGGAGTTTGAGGGTTTTTGTTGCCTGAATCTGTCGGGGCTGGCTGAGGGTTCCTGAAAGGCTCCCAGAGATACACAGACACCAGGGATCTTTACTTTTGTTTTCCCAAAGCTGCATGCCCAAGAGTCTGCACCTGTAGCAAATGTACAGATGTGGAGGTACTGTTGGCAGCAGCCCTTACGGTCATGACTAATATGTCAGGTTTCACAAGCAGATTGATGTGTCTGCCTGATGGGAAATGGAAGTCCTGGAAGGCACCCTATCCTACTGCTTTCTAATTCATTGGTTCCTAAATGTCAAGTGACTTTTTTCACAAGTGACAAGTGTTTGAGCATATGAAATGCCTTGACCTATCCATTACTCTCCCCAGTAGTTTAACAGTTGAAGTAGAACAATGTGCATTTAAATTGTAAACTATTTTTTTACCAAGTTTTCTTTACTCATTTAAAAATCACAGAAGTTGGCAGAGCTGAACCCAGGTCACCATTTTAATTTGCATTTGTAGATCTTTAAACAATTCCATTGTATCTGTTTGGACACATGAAGTATTTCAGCACTCTACTTGAGTCTGTCAAAAACAGCTGATAAGATTAGCTCTTAGCTGGTCAATATCACTCATGAACTGGAGGCTGCAGCAGTACTGAGGCCAATCAGTCTTGACTAGTAATAACAAAAAGGAGTGGAGACAAGGTATTTTTGTTTGCTTCAGAGAAAAAATCCAAATTATTCCCACTATTATTCAGGTCACTGATGCAACTGTGGGGCACCCTTTGAGGTGTGTATTACTTCAGCCATAATCTTGTAATTTCAAGATTTAGTTCAACTTAAATGCACAAAACCATACATGTGGCCAAACTCAGGTCAACTGAGACAGGCATTCTGAACGAAGGTAAAAATCTCAGGTATGTTTTTGAAATACATACCTCACTTTGCCAGACAAACAGGCTTCCTGTTGCCTTTTACGGCACCAGAATTCAGTATCAACACAGCCCCGATTCTAGGCTTACAGCTTTGGAATTTATACATAGACTATGAATCAGCATGTCTATGCTGCAATAGTACCCTTTACTTCTGTTTTTATTTCTAGTTTTTCTCCCTGCTACTTAGCTGTCAAGATCTAGTATTGGCCACCGAAATTCTGCTATAGAAAGCGGTTCCTAGGAGGTTTTAGGTGGTCACTTTTTAGTCAACAGCATTTAAATTTATGAAGGGAATTTTCTCTCTGCTGAGGTAACTCAGCTACTGTGTCTTCACTGAAGCAATCAAACAACTGTTCACAGACTTCGAACTGAACATTTTGATTTTGGAGGTTTCATAAAACCTGGAAGAGATTTACAAAGCTGCAGCAGTGCCTCTCCGAGTGGGTGCTCGGAGCCACCCTGGCTTGCTCTGGCACAGCGAGCTGCAGGGGACACTCCCCTGTTCCTCGGGAGCTTGGGAGAGCAGCTGAGCCTTTCACCTTTGGGATGAGACAGCAGCATGACTTAGGGAGAAGGAGGAGAGGGGACCCCAATCGGGGCCAAAGCCCAGGTTTATTGCAGAGCTCAAAGCAGAGCCCAAATCCAGCAGCAGCAGCCAACTGAAAATGGCAATTTGGAGTGTGCAGGGTGTTATAAAGGGGGGGAGCAGACCAGGGAGGGTTTGCCCACCTGCCAATGGGGATACAGGAGGGCGTGGGGACCAGGGAAACAGGCAGGTAGGGGAGCCAATAAGGGCCAGCCGAGGGAGGGGTCCCGGTGCCTGAACCTATCACTCAACGCCCTTTGTAGAAGTTTCTAGAGGGAGGGGATGGGCCGTAGAGTGATGGACAGGATGCTGGGGAGGGGTTAAGGGAAGGATTCAGCCACTTTTGGGGAACAGGTAGGGAGATTGACATAAAAAGGAGGGAGGAGGCAGCAGGGGCAGAACCATTATAACAGGGGGAAACTAGTATAAACCAAAGTACAACTTTATGCAACTAAAACGTATGAGAACACAATACAACACAAAGTACCACAGAGTTAACAAGAAAAAAATCAACCATTAATCAGATCTTTAGTGGCAAGGTGATTTAGTTGATTAAATCCTTGCCACAGTCGGATACATTTCCATGTAGCACGGTTCAGTCTATAAATAATGGAGCAGAACTTAATTTATCATTAGGGGCAGAAAGACAAATGAAGTAGTTTGTTGTGACCAGTTTTCTTCTGAGAAAATAACTGAGACAGTACAGCAAATCATTTCATGCAAGCATCCATCAGAATTAAGCTGGAAATTACTTAGTCTTTGGAGTCAAAGTGGGTTTTAGTCTGATGTAATAATGCATTACTTTACCACCTGTTTCTGCTGAAATCTAATTTGATCCATTAGCTCTTACCATTTTGGTAACAATTCCGAAAAAGAAACAGTATTGACACACATCTTGTGTGAGTAGGTAATGAGTAGGCAATCATTATCCAATGAAAACCTGCCCTGAAAACATGCCATAGTTTAGGAGGATGACACAAGGGCATGACCCATGTTGGAATCCATCTGCAAGTAAGAATATTTTCAGCATTTCTGAAAGACCACCCAAACCAGTTTTTCTGTGTCTTCCAGTTCCAGCTCTTCCCTTTCTTTTGTGTAATTGCTTTGTCCTCCCTCCTGCTTCTTGCAATGGCTTTAAACTTTAGTTGGATTTGATTTCTGGTTTCTTTTCTTCATTTGGGTCCATCTCTGTTAAAACACAGTAACAGAGCAGCTGTATGTTCCGTGTTACTGCTCCTGCAGAGAAATTGGAGACAGATTAGAACAACAGCCACCTATCTCAACTCTAATTACAAAACACATCTGACTAATGAAAGCTGTCAGGAATGCTGTCTCACCTCTCTTTAGGGAAACAAACAATAAAAGCTAATACAATAACTTTGTCCCACTCATTTTTAACAAATCTTAAACTGTTCTGTTGATATCCTAGGGTGTTCTGCTTCTTAGGTACCCTGCCAAGTAACTGAATAAAATCTTTTTTCCCTATAATTAAGAGTGTAAAATTTGTGGAATAAAGAAAGTAAAACTAATAGCACAGAGGGAAAGCTACAAGATTACTGAGTATTTACATACATTCTACTACTGCAGCACCACATCCTGCTTTCAGGGTCAGGTTATGCTATAAACCTTCCTTACCACATCCCTCATCATGGCTGTCTCACACAGTGACAATAACAAAGAGCACCGATAGAGAAAAGTTGAAATTTGTGTAATTTAACTGCTGGCAAACTGTAATTCAACAGAAGGCAAAATTCCATTCTTTACTGACATAAAATCTATCTATTTTCAAATAACCAATTCAGTAAAGCTGGACAGCTTCTGCTACCAAGAATGTTCACACTTTTTACAATCATCAATCTTGGTTCAAATTAAAGACTTTTTCCTGATGTTTTGGCTATTGCTGAACAATATCAAGGCTTCTTTTCTTTCCTCTTAGCTCTTCCTGCAGTTGGCAGGATGGGAGAGGGCAGGCAGCCTGGCAGGAGGATGTCCAGAACAGCTCACCCAAACTATGCAAAGGGCTATTTCATGCTCTCTGGTGTCATGTCCAGCAATAGAAAAGGGTTGAGCAAGAAGTGTTTGCCTGTGGGAGTGTTTCCTCATACAGCTGTTGCTTGGAGACTGGCTGCACACTGGGCTGCCTGTGAGGTGTGTGATTGATTGCTCTTGCAGCAGCAGGGCTTTTTCCCCTCTTCACTCACTAAATTTTCTTTGACTTGACCAGCAAGTCTTCCCACCTTTTTTCTTCCTGTTCTGTCCCTCGTGCTGCTGGGGGTGCTGATGAGCTAGCTCTGGCTACTCAGCTGGGTCAGCCCACCACAACCCTTTCCATGAACAGATCAAGAGTCACCTACTTACTTTTCCCTTTCCTAACAACATCTCCAGCAAACAAAGAAACTTACCCATAAACTTGTTAATAAATTGAGGTCTCCTTGATGCAGGTAAATAGACTCCCAAGAAAAAGAATGGAATTCCAGATAAAGCAATGCCAATTCCAATCACTGAATTTATAAAGTCACTATAGAGTGGCACTACCACCAGAAATATTGTGCATATACAGAATATTATCGGAAAAGCCAGACTCAGCTATAGACAGAAAAAAGAGAACACAGTGTTAATGAAATATTCACTATCTATAGTTACAAACATTATGATACAGACTTTTCTCTCTGAAACCCCCTCTGTAGAATTCTCTGCTCTTCCTCTCATATATCTGGCTATTTAGGACAATAAGCAAATTGCAGAATTATTCTTAACAGAACTGTTGCTAAATATTGCAAAAGTAATCAAGTATGGTAACTCTGTGTGCTGAAAGAAAGTGCATAGTGGCATGAAGTGTTTTCAGACAAAACCAGTAAAACTTGGGAAACAAGAATTACTGACTTTTTTGAGTAGAGTATCAAAGTATGAGGTTACAGGATCATATACCATCGGAGCTAAAGGTGATCCACAGAGTTACTTAACTTGAGCAATTCCAATCAGAGATTTCTGCTGCTAGATAAAAGGCTAACTACTGTGTTAGGCTCTTGAGACATTCTCCCGTGAGCAGACAGAAGGGGCACTTATTGAACTAGCATGTAATATCAGAGTATACTGACACAACAATCTCTTGTTCTTACCTAGCAGACAGGCTAACTTTCATGGTACAATATCAAAGGGAAACCACACTTTATGTCCTGATCAATCTGTAACCTTTACACTTAACACGTATGGTCCAGATTTTAGACAGTACTTTTATATTATATGGAAGGCAGGGATTTTTAACAATTGTGTAATCAGTATTACCTTAAGAGGTCTAGGCCGATCTGGTTCTTTCCAACGTAGATATAACTGCCCAGCAATAGACAGACCAACAAAAAACCAGTAACTGAAGCTGAAGTAATTAATCAGCTTGAAGACATCTTCCACAGCCAGGTAAATAAGGGTCATAAAACACTGTCAGAAAAGAACAAGACTAAGGATCTAAACACAAAGGTTTGAAACTTACTGTTTATCCTGGTTTTTGCCTTAAAGTAACACCTTATACTCCTTAGTGTCTGGCATAATTTTGTGCCTCAAAATATTACTCTCTCAGCAATCACCTTGATGATAGTATATTTTATCTCTTGTGAATTTTTTTAAGTTTTCCTTTCAATAATCATATTCTTGTTCTGAAAAAGTTACCTTAATTAATTGACTGGATCACAATAAATTACATTCTTATTCAGGGGACTGGGTTTCTCAGCTGCATTTAGATGCAGTAAGGATCTGAGAGAAGCACTGGGCTCTAGGAATTATTCAGTCTTGAGCAGAATAATTCAGGAATTATTCAGTCTTGAGCAGCAGAAATCTTTTATATACAATATGTCAATTATTAGTTGCAGTTTCAAATGCAGAAACTGAAAATGCAATCCATTGTAAACAGAACACATTTCTTATGGCATGGCCTTCTGCTAAACTGATATTCTGATTTCAGCATGAAATTGAATACATACATGGACTAGTTCTTTTTATACTTTTCTCATGTTATTTTTTATACATATATATTTGTGTACATTTTTCTAGCCCTGTGTTGAAGCTCCATTTTGAGGGAAGCTGTGCTGTGTGTCTCATCTAATTAGTTGAAAAGAAAAGCAATAACTTGCATTGAAGAGCAGAGCTGGCACAGGTGTGAACCTCTTTATGTGGATCATAGACAACAGATCAGGAAGGTGACCTTCTCGAGATCCTACAAAAAACAGCCTGAAAAAAAGAAGTAAAACACATGTTGAGATCACAGGCAAGAGAGATGATCATATTTCTTCTCAGTAGAGACATTGCAAATTCATTCAATGGATAGAAAGAATATTAAAATGCTGGATAAATCTATTTAAAACTTTTGCTAGTTACATCCGCAATCAGTGCTCAAAGAAAAGGTTCTAGACAGTATCCTAAGCTTTCTGATTGCAGCTTCATAGCAGTAGCAAGTTTTTTAGGGCTTTTCCAAGTACAAAGTTTTAAAATACTGATATTACAAGGTCAGTAAGTTTTAGATAAATACATTTGAAAACAAAAATTTGCTAGAATTATTCTATCAATTAAAATGGAAGGTAATGCAAACAATCAGAAGGCCTGAGGACTCACCACACAAAATTCATTTGATTCATTTTCACCAGACAAAATTAATTGGATCTTATAATTTTGCTCTGCATACACTCAGGAATGCTTTGGAGAAACAAGGCAGTGTTAAGGGTATATGTACAGACACACACAAAGGTTTATTTAGATCTGTGGTTTTATTGTGGCTATTCATTATAGTTTGAGTTTTAAAAGTATTTTCTGCCTCTCTCATAACAGCATAACAGTAATATGTAAAAGGAATTACGAACATTTCTCAAGCTGAAAGAGGTATGCACTACCTTGATGATGCTAGAATTGAAGCATTAAGTCCTCCAAAGCAAGAAAAGGCTACAGCAATGGGAATCGTCCAGCTGAATATACCAAATACCCTGTCAGCAAATGTCTGATGAAAGGGAAAAGAAAAGGAAACATGAAAATATCTGCAAAAAAGAATATGTAAAAATATGATATCAGAGCTTTTGTAATACACTTATATGGAAAAATAGTAACACAGTAAGGACAGTTCATAATGCAGCACAAGGAATCACACAGCTCTCTTATTTATTTATGGATTCTAAATACACACAAACTTCTTTAGCCAAGCATCTGAAGTCATATTTTCTGCTCACAAGGGAAAAGAAAATGTTTTGAGCATTTTCTTCCCAATCCTAATATATTTTATTATCTAACTGACCTACAGAACACAAGTGAACATTCTTTGGATTACTAAAAATATTACCTAACCAAACAGGGAAATATCATATTGCAGTGAATAACCACTGCCAACATCACAGCTGCTGCTCATAGATTCTGTTGTAGGAATCTACTTCAATTCCTTTTTTTTTCAGTTTCCTAAGCAGCATCTTTTTCTTTAGCTCCACTGGCAGGGCCTCTGGACTCTACTCTCACAACTTGGCAAATAACAGAGCAATTGATCTTATCAATTGCTCAATACTTGATGTTGCTAGACAATACTGCAAGAAACTGTGGTGACTGTCCATGGTAGAGCTCTGGAACCAGGAAATCAGGAGCATCAAAGTTTAACAGCAAGTGGTAAGAGCCACTGACTGCCAGCAGTCTTGGATCTAAAACAAAAATGGGTAATAATTTGCAATATACTGTCCTGGTCTATTCTGTTCAACCTCCTGGATGGAGAAAAAAGTCAGAGAGACTTAAAGTATCAGACCACACATTTGAAACATGAAGAAATTTAATTAATGCAGACTGACAGGGATTCCATCTCCCATCCTGGTCTGAGCATTGCACATATCTGGACACTAGCATGAAGTGAGGCAGAAATGCCCTCAGCTGTGTTCAGAGGATGTGGGTGGAAGCCTTCCTACCCATCCCAAGCCTACCTACACATAACTAAATCACTTCCATCATTTCTTTTACAGAAGCAAACTAACAGTCATAGTAGCAAAAGAATCATGATTAAATTAGACAGCATGAAGTCACTATTTAGGGAAACACAAAGGTACATACTCATGTATAAGTATTCAAACAAAGATTTGAACATTTTACATCTTAGCAAGCAGCAGTCCCCTGAAGCAGAATGCAATTTGTTATGATCCAGTCAATGAATTAAGACAACTCCTCCAGAACAAGAATGAGGACAAGAAGAAAACTCTAGCAAGCAATTGTTGTAATATTTTAAAGGAATATTTAAACCTGAACTGCTGATTTCTGAAGCCAAACAATAAGTGAAATTACCAGACACAAAACTCCTGGAGGATTTTTTTTTAATATATGAAGTTAAGCTACAGAACAAGATGTTAGAGAATTAAGATGTTTAGTAAAACTGCCTAAAGGATAAGCATTTAGATAAGTAATATTAACAGCTGAAGCTAAAGAAGAGAGAGAAAAAAAACTATTAATGCAATTTTATGCTGAAGGATAAAAAATTAGCTAATATAACATTTGGAGAATTTTTTTCCCTCCAAAGATGTTCTTTGCAATGATGTTCTTTTCTATTTCCTTTTGAAACATCTGGAAATGGTCCAATGTGAATGACAAGTACAGGACTAACTCAAAGGCTATTTCCATCCTGTAATGTGTATCCAGTTGTTTTAGGAGATGCTAATACTGTTGCACACATCTTGGAAAGCAACATTTAATTCAAATGAACAGTAAAACCCACAAATTATATACAGACCAAAATGCTACAGATTCAATGTATTCTGGATGCAGGCTATGTGCTACATCAACTGTTGATCCAGCTCAAAGCCTAAATAAGTGATTTCCCTAGAGCTGTACAAGTCAGACTCTTCAAAAAATAGAGTAATGTGGTGAAAACCCCTAACAAACACTGTCATTTCCAATCTACTTTCTAATGCTGTAGTTGGGATTCATCACAGAGCAAAGGGCAGAGAAACTTCAAGAGCTAAACTTGAGGTGAGGCAATACAAAATATTTTAATTGAGAATCATCTAAAAAAAGTTCAGCTTGGTTTGCCAAGTAGATTTACCTGCCTGCAAAATGATCTTTCAGCACAACAAAGTTGAAAGGTCCCTGAAGTTTGCCTAATCTATCTGTTGATATTAACCAGCTTTACATGAACATAAAGACCCACCTGCCTTTAGACAGGTGTTTCCTGACAGGGTTTCACCTTTATTTATAACAAAAATCAGCCAAGTTCATTACTACTACTCAGACACTTGAGTACAAATTTAAAGTCCTTCAATACCCTCCCTTTAACAGATGCCAAGAAATGTCTTTTTCCAAGCTCGGCTATAGTCTCTTGTGAACAAAGATAAACCCAAAGACCTCCACAGCATTTCTTGCTAAAAGAGATACTGAAGTCTAAGTAAAAGCAGCCACAGAAACATTCACTGCATGCATATCAGAGGATTATTTTGCATAAGAAGGCAGGGTAGAGGAAAATACAACACAAAATCAAGTTATTAAGCACGCACACTGAGTGCACTGAACCAAGAAGGGAAAGGGGGAGGGAAAAGTAGCAGAGTTAGTGGTTGTTTTCTGCTAAAACCACAACTGTACAATCATGGATCCTCCAGAAATGAGCCAGACCTGGGCTTTGAGCGGAGATCCTCACCAATTCTACTTTAACTACAACTACTTCTGGGAGTTGTGAAGTACATATATAAAAACAAATGAGCTGGCAATGGAGGAAAGAATAGAACATTTACAAAGGCATGTGGAGGATGACAGAGCCACCTACCTGGAGGTAGCTATAGGCAGAAACATTTAGTCCACCATAACAGGAGAAAACCACCACTATGAGGATATCATCTCAGGATTCTTCTGAGAAAGTCTAAAGAGCAAGAAGGATTAAGAGATTAAATTGTCATCTCTGCTATAGTCTGACAAATCCTGTAGTCCAGACTTGAATTATAACTGCTTCTAACAGCTTGGAAACAGAATTCAGAGAAGTGCTGATGTAACCCTTGCAAGTAGAGATTCAGTTCTTTTATGCCCTCCCATCCATTGAATATGTAAGGTATACATGGATACATGCACACTGTAGGACATGCAGCTGGAATTGTCCCCTTTAGTTTTGATTTTTTTTTTTCAAACATCAGGGAATAATAATGAAAGAAGAGGCTTTCCAGCCTTGCACTTCTCAGCTGAACTGCCCTTATTTAATCATAACTAAAATGTTACATTACTCCCAGAAGAATGGTCAAAAACTGAATTACAGCTTTGTTTCAAGGCATGAATGACTGAATAAACTACATTTTATTTTTGTCTTGGGTTAGTTTGATCTCATGATCATCAGCTGGTAAGTTTTGAATGGTTTGCAAGAACACTTTTTTGTCCTTTTAAAGGTCCAAACAACAGTTCTGTACAAACAGGTTGAGCTAAAAGCAGCAGAAATTCCAGCATAAAGAGCTGCCACAGCAAAATACACAGGATATTGCCTCACACTCAGTAATTCAGGCACACAGATGAGTAGCAAGGCCCACATACATATTAAAAATCTCAAGATGAGAACTGTTTCATCACACTTAGCTGCACATTAGAAGTGTACTTAGAGGCACACAAGAAATGTCAGACTACACTGAGAGCATAAGGAGCCACAAGCACATGTGAGGCTGGCAAAGCAGCACACAGTATTGATTGGAGGGACAAATGGACAAATGCAAAGAGAATGTAGCCTAACATGAATAGGAAACTTATACCCAAAAATACCCAAGGATTATCAGGTGTTTCTGTTAGGAAAGTTTAAAGGGCATTTACAGAGCCTCTTCACATTAACTCATTTCAAGATCCTATTGCCCAGGAGCTTTTCCAGACCAAGTTCCATTAACATTCAGAGCAGTAAGGGGATATATATGTGTGTGTGTATATATATATGAGCAATCTGACTGGTATTTTGGAAACACAATTAATTCTGTTTTGAAACTTTTCTTGAGGTGAAGTATAAATACATTCCCACATTACAGGAAGATCTGGCACTCAGAATTACAGTATGTTTTCTTAATTTTGAGCTTCTGAGGACTCTAAGGTGCTATGCTACTGCCTAACAAAAACAAACTCTTGATTAATGGCAATTAGGAAGCTGCACATGCAAAAAAAAAAAAAAAAAAAAAACTAAGCACCTGAGCAGAAGTTTTCTCCCACTGCCATAGATTACATTGTCAGGATACTGTATGACATCTCTCCCCACTGACCAAATCAGATTTAGTGTCACATATATTAAAAGGAAGAGTGCCCATCAACCAAACCCAGAAAATTGTAAAGGTGCAAAAGAAAACAATTTAAATGTGTCTCCTGTAATTCTCCTTTCAATTACCATGCTGTTTATCAATTCTACTCAAACAGACATAATTCTCTCATATTATTGGCAACACCTTTACTGGGAGAAAAAGGTACCAGTGCAGTAAGAAGTCCAGCATAAAATTCCCACTTCATTTTTGGGTCACTGAATATAATCTTATGGCAAGGGAACCAGCACTACTCTGCTGCATTAATACACTGCATTCCTGCATGCCTGTAAGTTCTCTCTTCTGTACAGCCCACATTAAAATTTCCAGTGTCAGCTCCAACAGTAAAACAGTTCCATTTATATTTTCATGGAGGTGCTGAAGATATTTGATCTGAACCTTCTCAGGTGTTTATCCTCTTCTTAGAGGATCTAAGGATCTTAGATCATCTCTCATAGCTAGCTGTAGAACAAGGGTTCAGTGTTTCCCAAGTCTCTTACCTATCTCATACTGAAAATGTAATATATCATTCTCAAGTTCAGCTTTTCAGCTTGGACTCCAAAGCCAGAGAACTTCCATGCAGCTGCCATCAGGAGTGTTGCATTGGCAGTGAATTACAGGTGGCTCCAAGAAAGAAGGCAAATAACTTACTGAACAACTCTCCCTCTAAAAGCAACTGCCTACCCTCAGTTGGAAGGTATGGACTGTGCTCTTCATCCAAAGAAACCTTACTGGGAAGTGCCTGTGCAAGCAAAGAAGAGGAACATGACACTGATGGCTAAGGACGAGTGGATTTTCCTTTTCAGAAAAGAAGCCAGTGAAGCCAATGAAGGAAGAGAAGTAATACCCAAAAGGTCTAAGAAGAACTTAAAAATTTCTGTCTGAATTCAGTTAGAAAAAAGAAGAGCTCCATGTTGGCCTAGTTGTGCTCAGATGAGGAGGCTTAGGGCGGTACCCACTATTCCGGCTCGTGCACCAAAAATCAGGTACAGGGTCCTGATATCTTTGTGGTTAGTTGAGAACAGTCAATAATTATTTAATACACCAAAGAAGAATAAAACAGCTGAAACACACAGCCTCCCACGTTTCAGTTCATCGAGGGAGCATGGCAAAGCAAAGCAAGCCTGCTCTAGAATATGAGAGCACCAGGGTGAACTGATGGATTTACACTGCACTCACAGGATGATATTCAAAGATGCAACTGAAGTCATCCTCTTTATCCCCAGTCTGCTGACAAAGCTGTACAGCTCCAAGAAAGATGACAGCTGGCTATGCAGGACAACTGTTTGCTTCAACCACTTTTAGCTCTTCCAAAGGAAGAGCTAAAAGAAGTAGGTTGCCAAACACCACCTATTGTAGGAACTCAATCAAGGCCCACAAACATGACCAAACACAGGTATCAAACTGTGCATTGGCAGCCAGTATGCTTCCAGTCAGGAGACAAAACAGCCCAGAAAGTGCTTGTGGAGCAGCTGCCTTTTTCACAGACAAAAACACAATAGTAGTCTCAAAAAACATCAAAAAGGTTGTTCAGTAATAGTGAAAGATGAGGTAAAATGTCTGCTCTTCTTTATTTGTGTTTGTGCTACAGAGTAATTTTCATCTCCATAAAAGTTAATAGCAAAGGTTGTAATGGTTTCCATAAGGAGGTAAAACAGAAGTCAGCTGTGAGACTCTGACAGGAATCACTGAAAAAGTGAGTGATTTGACACAGTCAGCAACCAACTGAAGAGCATTTGCAAAACTTTTAAGCTGGCTGTTGCTGTATCACTTAAATTTCTTCAACAAAAAAACTTCAAAAAATCCATTTCTTAGCCCCAACACTGGGGCTATATCACATGAAGCCAATTGTGTTGTAAAAGGAGGGCATTTTATTATTTCTTTTCCCATATAACCCCTTGGTATGATTTTTTTGCCCCATCACCAATAAAAACAGCACAGAATGTGATCTGGAAAGATCCTTTCATACTTCTTTTACTCAGAACTTTCAGTCCATTCAGAAACCAGAAATGGCTCCACTCCATCCCTTCCAGCTCAAAACCTCTTCACTGAAAAGGAGAAAGCCACTTCACTTCTTCCCAAAATAGCAACAAGGAGGCTGAAATGTAACTGCTGCTTGATTACACCAGACTTGAAAATGAAGCAATATTACCACCATGTTTCTTTAAAAATTCATCAATGTAATTTTCAACCTACGCCAACCTGCACCAACTACATAAAGGGCAACAAGCAATCTGTAGCTTGTGTCACATGTAGAATATCTGAGCAGATCAAAGTGCCTCAATTTCATCAGATTTCTTTGAATAGCTTAATTCTCACCTCCTTTCTTCATTCATCCACTGAATACAATGTTCTATGTCTTCCTAAAGATTCCACAGGATAGAATCTCTTCCACCACCCAGAGAATCTGGTTTTTGCTCATATCCTTACAATGATTTGTTAAGCATCTCAAACACTCACTTGTAACACTTGGTCAACTTACCACTGCCACAGCATCACTAGCAAGAACAGCATGAGAATCCAGCACTGTATAGTAAGCTATATTGGTCATAATATAGATAATAGTCACAATTGGCATAGACACTGCAATAGCCAGGGGCAAGTTCCTGCAAGACAGAAAAAATGCCAAAACTCCAAAACCCACAACGGCAGAAAAAGAAAACTTACACTAGTAACAGATTAAAGTTATTTATTTGTATCATTTACAATACAGAGAAAATTAATGAAACCAACACAAAGATTTCAAAGAAGGTATCTCTGGAATCAGAGTTTGGTTTCTTTTATAACTAGAAATTCTAATAAAGAAGACTGGAAAAAAAATCAGATTTTTATAGTAACTTACCACCTAAATTATGTGTAAAAAGGGATTCTCTGCAACTGCTCTTCAAACACTCCAAGGTTTCCACATCTGTAGTAACAGCCTTCAAACTTACATGCTTTAAATGATTTCCTAATGTCCATGTTAATTACCACATTTAGAACCCAGAGGCAAAGCTCTGAGGTTCTGCCCTCCTCCTCCCTGGGGAATGGGGTTGTCCTTTCAGCACCTCCTGGTGGAACTGATGCAGGGAGCTTTATTAAACCAAACCCCTGTTCTCATCTGCACTCATCACTGCAGAGAACAACCTAACTGGGCTGCACAACAGAGATGCAGATCTCAAACTGCTGAACAGCGATGTGGTGTATCCTACTAGCAAACACAGGTCTAGAAAGCTACACAAAACCAAGTCAAGAGTAACAGGAAACTGCTAACCTTTAGATGTGAGCAGGTAAGAGTTAACTGTGAGATAAAGTCACAGCCCTGAGTGTGCAGCTCCACAGAAACATATTTTTAATGTGTGGCTTTGGCTTTTCTCAGTCTTATTCTTCCCTCAAACCTCACAGGAATATTCAAATGTTTCAAAAGGGGAAGCAGAATTGAGAGTGTTACTCTCGCATTTGCCCACCTTGAAATCAAATACAGCAGGGTGACATTGATGTGTATTTGCCATAAACATTGTTTGTAATAACAACAATAAAAAACCTCCAAAAAACAAAACCTCAAAACATAAAAATTATCAGTCTGAATACTTTGCAAGTCTGAAACTTTGCAAGTTTCCTCAAAAAATTCCTGAGGCCCAGAAGTCCAGCGTCTGTCTGCTGCCATAGAAGCAGAAAAACAAACAGGGCCCGCAATCCTCTATATAAATCAGTAAATTAGTAACTGGGAGTTCTGACTCTTCTTTCAGGTTGCACACTCATAGTAAGAGACCCATGAATCCCAGCACAGAGAAGAAAAAGAAGCAGTGAATTTAGTTCAGAAATATTACACAATGTAACAAAAATCTGAAATAGCATTTTAAGGCCTTTGCATCATCCAAGATTAACGCCAAAGGACGATGTCAAAAAAATTTGTGGATTGCAACTTTTGGGTGGATAAGCATGAAGGCACTACCAATCAAGTGAACATGAAAAATATGTAATTCTTATGGTAATTTTGTAAAAGTCCGGAATACCTCATTATTCCCAAGAACTGTCAATGCAGAAAGCTGAAATTTGAACTTCACTTTACCAGCTACCATTCTACCAAGAATAAAGCTTGTATTAGGCACTGATGCCTATCTAGAGCAAATGATTATGAAGAAATTTTCATCAGATATATATATATATATAAAATATATATATATAAATATACTGTGAGAAAAATTGTTTTTCGAAACAATGCATCTAATAGACGAGCTATCAAACTGATAACAGAGAACACTATACTTACTTTAAAAAGGAAAGGCATTGCAACAATACTCAAAAAAGAAGCTTTTCAGCAGAAAAAAGCCCATTATTGGAAGGACCAAATGACTGATTAAAATACAAAATGTGTGTCTTCTGAATATTTCTATCAAATCTTTGCAAGAGGATTTAGGGAAACGAACTGTAAATCTGGAATTCAATCTAACCAAAAATAGCTAGGTTTTCTTTAAAGTACTTATCCACTGTTTCAATAGATAGCTTTCCTGGTTAGATAAATGCCCAGCATAAAACTCAACATCCAACATAGAAGGGAATAAACTGCAATAGTCAAAATGAGTTGGGAGAACTAAAAAAAAAAAATCTCATTCTTCTTTACCATTCAGCTATAGCAATCTGGATGCAAAAATCATCAAAGGGAATCTATTCTAACATAAAGGTGTCTGCTTACTCACAACTGGGCAAGATTGGCCAATTACACTTTTAGAGTATGAATTCATGGAAAATATGAATATTCTTAAATATGAAATCAGAATGATTGCACAGGTAAACACAGACAACACTTAGGTACCACTGCAACAATGACACCTATTATAATAAATTGTAACAACATCTTGAACTGAAAGTTTATCTAGCACTGAATACAACATCCTGCAATCATCTACACTTAATTGTTCTTGCATTTTAATTTCTTTTTCACTTTTAATGGAGTTTAGTAAATCTTTGCCCTTGGCCATCCACAGCCTCACCAGTAGAGCAGTTCCACTCATTTCTGTATAAGCTCAGAATTTATTAGTAACAGCCACAAGACCCCAACCTGGGACCATCCCCATTTAGAAAGCTCAAATCATTTACCTTTCTGGGTTTTTGATTTCTTCTGTTACATAATTGAGTGTATCCCAGCCAGAGTAAGAAAACAAGGCAGAATATAATGCAAGGGAGATTTCTCCAATATCAATAGAGGATCCCTCAAAAGAGTTCTTGAAGTGCCCTGTGTGCCCTGTGTGGAAAAGATGTAATGAAAGATAGGATGATAAAATACAGTAAGTAATATTTTTCCATGTGCCACACAATTACAAAAACACCTCAGAAACCCTAATTCCTTCAAATCTGCTCATTAAGAACGTTTTTCCAATTCTACTCCAAGTTTTAGCCATGAGAATTGGCATGGCATTTAAACTACTATGAGTTATTCTGTGTGTATGATACTGTTCTACAATTAAACACCTGGTTTGTCCACAGTAGCACAAGAAGTTCAGGAACATTAAGTTCAGACTAAGCTGTAAACAAATGGCAATGACAGTACTCAGGTTAAGTGTGGGGGTTTATAATATATATATATTTAGAAAAATAACCCACTCAATTCTTCTTTATCCTTTTAAATTTTCAAACATTTAGCCTATGCAGAAAACAAAGATTACAAGAGACTTAGATAACTATGAAAAGAGAAACTCACACAAACACCTACAGGGATGTTTAAGGTTTTGCTACTAATAAGAGAAAACTGAGAAAAATTAACAGAGAATAAAGCTTTCCTGTTAAGATAAAATTTTCCTAAGCTAAAGTGTATGTTGGTGGTTTTTGGACCAGTATTTGTGAAAACTTGTGCCATCTTTTGACTGTAAGCAAGTCAAGACAAGTTCATCAATCATAGTTTAATATTAAGACTCTCTCTATATATAAACATACACAAAACCACCAAAAACAGAAAGGCAAGCTATTGTGCAACTCCAAAACATGCCCTATACTATGCATCCTCAAGTGTTTAGACTCCATTAAAACTGTAATATTTGAAGCCTCCAAAATATCTTTACTTATTTCTCTTTTCTACTTTTTATCCCAATCAGACATTGCTACTCCCTCAGCACAGACACAGGTGGAGTAACTGCTGAGTTAGGAACAGAAAATGGAGACAATGTCAAGGAAATCAGATGGGAACAAGCTTGGTATCTACAAAACAAGGGATGGGCAGATGTGCTAAGGATTATGGTGCTCACATATGCATATTCTTGATTGGTTCACAGTAATTATCTTGATCATGAACTTTCAACAATAACCTGTTAGAGCAAAGGACATAAATTGTCAGATTGCCAGGGAAAGACACCCTTTATGGCAGCTTTGAAAGCAGGATAATTTTCTTAAGCTAACACACCAACAAACTGTTCCCAAAGGAAGGGCTAAGAACAAAACTAAGTTCAGAATTTATCTTAACTTGAGGCACAATGCCCAACACACAGACTTTCTAATTCTCAACAGTATAACAGAACTCAGGCTTTGGGCAAAAACAGAGCTGTAGCTTCACAAGTCTACCTACATCTTCTCAGCACCTTTGTGCCTTAAGTTCAGACACTTTCAGGCCACAGATTCATTTTGTAAAAAAAATATTCAATTGATCTCACAATAGAGATGTTCCTTAGAGAAATTCGTAACTTTCACCACTGCCACTGTATTTTGCTGTCTCTGTGAATTGCTGTTTTCACTTCCTTTTTAATTCTGTATTGCAGGCTGTAAATAACACAACATTGCTGAGCAGTCAATTACCTTCTTTTACCAAGTTCAAAGTCAATTGAGATAAGATGGGTATCTCATAATACAGTATCATGACAATACCTTACATTGGTATTAAGGGTATATTCAAGGTGGCTGTATTACACTTTTTTTACTGAGGCATTCCATAAAACATACAGAGGAAGTTCACTGTCCTTACACCAGTCACTCAGCTTAATTGATAAACACAAACCTTTGCTACAATTTTACAAGCTTACCCTGGCAGATTTGAACAATTCCAGCGATGATGATGGCGATAAGAGCAAGGACTTTAGCATAAGTAAATATATCCTGCACACGTGTGCCCCACTTAACATAGGCACAATTTATAAATGTTAAAAGGCCTAGGGAAGGAAGAAAACACAAAAATTAAAATTCTATTTGAGCAATGCTCAGTTTAACTCACTTTTCAAAGCTTTTAATTGACATCTAAATATGCACTGACTTGTTATACTATTGCTTAAGTTAAACTGAAAACACACTGGTTTGAACAAAGCAGGAAACAGATGTTTTAAACACTGTTTCAACAGTGGAAGGAAATACCTTCCTGTTCTCTGCCCATATTCCTAATGTTACCTCTCATCAGCTGTACTCTGCAACTACCCTGGAACTAAAGAAACTGCTACATGGAATAATTAATTTCAATGTACCAATATTGTTCTAATAAATTAAAGATTATCTAGAAATTCCTTTGGGCAAACATATTAAAAGAGTGAGAAGGTTTCTTTATGCTTCATTGTTAGGCTGAAGATGAGTTCAACATCCATGGAGTAGCTGCAGTGCTGAGTGTGCTTCCAGGTGTTTCAGTACTCCTTTCCAGTTCTACTGCACTGCATTATGGAGAGAGAACACAGCAATTTTACAAGGGCATGTACTGAGAGGACAAGGGGTAATGGCCTTAACCAGAAGGAAGGTAGATTAGATTGGATTGGGCTGGATTAGACTAGGTGTCATCAGGAAATTCTTCCATGGGAGGGTCATGAAGCACAGGCACCTGTCCAGAGGTTGGGGGTGCCCCATTCCTGGAAGTGTTCAAGGCCAGCTTAGATGGGGCTTGGAGCAGCCTGTGAGAGTGGGAGGTGCCCCTGCCCATGGCAGGGAGGTGGCACGAGATGATCTTCAAGGTCCCCTCCAACCTAAAGCATCCTGTGGCTCTAAAGGGCGTGTGCCTTACAGCTAATGCAACAGGAGTCAGGATTTTTACAAACTGGTAGCAAGTAACGAGTATCCTGAATGCCTTTAGTCCTCTATCCCAAAATAAATTAGTCAGACCTATGTCACAAGGTTGCAATGAAACTTGAAATGAGACTTTCAGATCTCACAAATATTTTTTTAGTTGCTGACTAAACTTACTCACATGATCAACTTCCCCAAGACAGTTCTCCTGACTCTCAACATTCTGCTTATGCATTCATTACCTTTCTCTGAAGTGGAGAGCCAGGCAACCTTTGTCTGAACTCCTACTAAACAGGATTCAGTATCTTCAATATTCTTTATTCAACAAAATCCTAATTTGGCACATATTTTTCTTAGCTAAATTACTACCACATAATTGAAACTTCTGTATTGGAAACAGTGTTTCTTCCAAATCTCAGTTTTCTCTCTAGCTAGTGAAAAAATGTTTATATACTACTGTACTTTTTATCTCCATAGAATCTTCTTGTACTGTGTATTTTAAATTTGCATATAAATAAAAACTAAACTTGATTGTTTCAGGAGTAAGGTAGCAGTAAATAAAAATTATATTAAAAGATGTGATATATTATTTCCTTTCCCATAATCCAAGAATACCATGATACCATTGAGATAAAAATGACCTTAGCACAGCTACCAAATTGCAAACAGTAACTTTTAGAAGCTAACAAAAGAAAGGTAATGATCAGACAAGTACAGCAGTACTATGTTACACAGTCTGGACAAGCTGGATGAGCTTCAGCTGTGTGGCAAGAAGAGGGGAAAAAAAACCCAGTTGTATCAAATTTCAAAAGTCAGGACTGCTGCAAGCTCCCAAACAGCCTTCAGGAAAAAAACCAACTCTGCTCAGTCTCTGCTCTTCAGTATTAGGGACTGGAGTATTTGCTTGCTGGATTTATTTCTGCCATATTTTTTAAAGCAACTTTCATTGGGATTAATTATTGAGTTAGGGCTTGGTCTCTACTTCAGATGAAATGATACTCTGATACCTTATAAGGGAAAAAAAAAAAAAAGAAAGGTTATCAATATTCTGAATAAGCAACACCTCTCTTTTGCTAAAAATACTGTTTTCTTCAATTTAATTATTGTTTAGTCACTTAAAGTTTCTGAGAACTGTGAAGTTTAGTTCTGTAGCACCAGATGACACCCCACTGCCAAAATGATTGTCAAAGTAAAGCTGTATAACACAAAGACTGTTCTCACACTGGCTCTAGTATTGCTATTACTAAAATTAAAAAAAAAAAACCAAAAAACAAAACTAAAAGCAAACCCCACAACAAACCCACCCAGTCTCACATACAATCTGTACCTAACCTAACTTCCACTCCCAGCAGCTTCATTACAAAGGGATTAATCATATCCAGAGCTAGGGATGTGACAAACAAGCTCAGCAGTGCCAAGCCAGGGAGAAGCCTAAGCTTTAACAGCTAAATGAAGCTGTAGAGCAGGGCTGAGTCTTAGCACTGACACTCAGAGCAGGGCAGAACAAGCATTTAAACCATAAAACAGACTGTTAAAGTAAATTGTTCCACCTGCCTGAGAGTGATCCTGCTGTCATGTGTCTCCACTAAAAAAAGAAGTGTTAAATCCTCTTGATTAGCAGCATATGTAGAGGACATCACAGTGTTTGTCTATACCTACTATATAATAATTTTAATTTAATCACTTTGTCTTAATTTATTGCTTTTTAACCAACTCCTTTTTATAAGGGCTATCTGCCCTCAGAGTGAGGGGATACCTTAAATGGAAGAGCAGATTCTCCCACACTCCTTAATTTGTGCCAAGATACCTTGGGACAATACCTGTTTAAGGAATGTGAACATGACACTACAGGCCCTTCACTCATTTGCAAGAAGGAGGCAACAGAACTGATTAAACAGACAGATTTCCTGGACAAAGTTGGTGATTATTTTCCCCCCTACTTGCTCCTCAATTAATGCTTCCACAGCAGTAAAAAATAACAAAAATGGAAGGGGAAGCTGCAATCATCATAACCAATTACAGAGGCCAAATACCCAAAGTACATGTGATTTCCCTTTCCTTGTCCTTTACAGACAATAAGAAACATTAAAACTCTTCCAAAAGAAGCCTCAAACAGGCAGCACACATCCTTGAAGCATATTGTTGGGAGTAAGAGTCCAAGTTCTGTGTTAGCTTTTTGATACAAAATCGTGTCAATACAGGTGACAGGCTCCAGAGCACACAGCTGTGGATCAGTACATCACAAAGCATTGTCCTACACACTGGCTGAAATGCAGTTTTCACTGTTTACTGGAAATGTAAAATATGTATATAAACACTTTTAATAGGAAACACCTGAAATTAAATAAGACACACAATTCAAACATACAGTTTCATTATTTTCATACAGCAGAACACTGTGGGCAGCTGCTCCTCTATATTGACTAACAGAGCTGGCTATATGAATACAAATATTTCAATTTTATATACATACAAAATTTCCACTTTTCAAAACAGCTTTACCACACACACTGCTCTACTGATTTTACAGTTAATCCCAAGTAAAAAGAATAATCTTGAATGAATGATTTTTTGAAAGCAGAGTAGTAACTGAACCATATAACCATTGAGAACTTATTGCAAACCAAAATACATCAGAATTTCTGGCATAAAAGCCATTCTACAATAGCTCTTAAGACCACCCCAAGAGTACCCCAAGGTCTGATTTAAGATACCTCTCTCAAGGGAAAGCAATTTTTACCCCCTTACTTACCTGGCAATTTTTGGCAGGTAAGTAAGCCTGAAAGAGTTCAACACCTTGTTCTGCTTCCAAATGAGAAAATGGTCATTCACTGACTGAACACCTGCAAGTTTCTCAGGCTGGAATTGTTCTTTTCCCCACTGTACCTCAAACCATTGCAGATCCATTATGCACCAACTCGGAGCGTGGGTAAGATGTTTTTATTAAAACATCTTTAACAAAACATGGATAAAAACTTACCATAGTAAATTTCAATAAATACTTACATTCACAAGCAGCTGCTATGAGACGACAAGCCACATATGGAGGGTCACAAGAAGGGAAGAAAGGCTGGACTATGTAGTTAGCAAAGGTGATGGCAATGATTGCCTGACTAGTTGGTTCAACAATCAGGAGTGACGTCCACAAACGAATAAAAGCAATGAAACTCCCAAAAGACTCCAAGATATATGCATAGCTGGCTCCTGACTTAGTAATAGTGGTTCCAAGTTCAGCATAGCAGAGAGCTCCAAAGACTGAAAATATCCCTCCAACTGCCCAAATTATTAAAGACAATCCATAAGATTTGCTGTAGATGAGAACTCCTTTGGGCGAGACAAAGATACCTGAACCAATCATGTTGCCTACTATGAGGCTTATCCCATTTATTAAAGATATTTCTTTCTTCAGTTGCAATGTATCTTGGTCTCCATCCTGTTTTCGACTGCGACCTGTCCTTTTTGATTTTTTGACTGGGCTGTATTCAGCCAGTGACATTTGTGGTTTTGTATCATCTGTCCTTTCTGCCATTGTAGAAAGACTGTGAATTCTCCACGACTCCGAACCACAATCTAAAACAAAATATAGACAGCTGAAATAATTAATTTTTTTTATCCCTTGCAAAATCTTCTTTCCATCTTTTTACCCTATGATTTACAAATATAAATTAAAATATTTCCTTTTGTTGCTTCATGTTTGGTTCTTTTTACACAAAGTCAAATTCATGCACAGTTAAACAGCAGAACCAACCCAGACAAACCAAGAGACAAATTCCTATATAACTTAGAATGAAAGAGGAACTGCTACCATCAGGAAAAAAAAACAAACAAAACTGTAGGAAGGACAGAATTAAAGGTCTCCTATCTTGTGAAGACCAGAAGAAAGACCAGAAAGAAGGACAGTGAGTTGTTATAGATCAGGAAGCACCACAAGACCAAGATGGAAGTTCTAAGCATGAACACAGATGTACTGCAATACTAAAACTACCAATCCAAGCACTGTGCTTCCACAGGTAATTTGTGAGTGATCCAGCAGCACGTTATCAATTGCCGAGGGCCACAGGCAGAGGTGATCACTCCACTGTGCCCTTGATGCAAGCCTTGAGCTCTGACTGACACCAAGCTCTTCCCTCCCTCCCCAGAACTCTTTATCCAGATCTCACTGCCTCATCACTCACTTATCTAAAAGTACAGACTGCACATAAAAACCCACAGTGGTTTCAATCCAAATTCCTCCATTAGCAGTTGTTTTTAACAGTACCTAAGGACACAGAAGTTAGCTTTTTTCCTCTGCTTCAGAACTGACTGACCAGAAAAGAGCCCCCTTCTTCTGAAGTCTCCAGAAAATGCTCCCATGCCTTCCAAAAGCAAGTTACTGCTAATAAAATCACTCAGCTCAAGAAGACATTGATAATTCTGAATAAGACCCATTTTACACAAGATCACAAGCTTATTAGTTGCATAAAAATACAGGCCCTACATATCTACCAGAATTATTTTCATAACTATTCGTTTGTCCTGTCCCTGATTAAAGCTTTAGTGTATACTTCAGCTATTTACTATAGAATAGAAAAAATAAAAAGAAAATCTGGGTTAATTAGAATAAAGCAGGTAATCTAGTGTGGAGTGGATTTTGTGCTTTTTTTGGGGTAACACTAATTTTACAAAAGGTTTTCTATCTGCAACAATAAACTTGTCAACTGTGACAACAAAAAACCTGAATGTGGGAATTTTGAAAGGTCAACATGCAGTCACCCAAACCACATGTGCATCTAGTACACATGAATGTACAAGCTCTTGCAGGCACACCTTTTTGGAGAGAATACTCCTCCTCTATCATAAAACCAACATCTGTATACTAAAGCACAGAGAATCTGACCAGACATCCCTGAACTAGAATGAAGATGTGAAAATTACAAAGATTCTTTTCAATCAATTACAGAAGTAACGTCTACTGAAATGGAGTACAAATTTTTTATTGAAAAGTATTACTTCATTCATCTCCAACTCATTAATCTTTAGAGACTGTGTTCTTTTAAGTAATGCAAAGTAAGACCCTCAATCTGTTTAGTTGGATGCCTTCTGGTTTATTTTCCCCTCAATACTCCAAATAAACACTTTAAAGATGCCTAATTACTGAATACACATTTTATCATTTACACGAGTCAACACCAAATGTCACAGATACACCAGAAGACATCAAATTTCACACTTATAATCAAACAAAAATTTTTCAAGCTTCCAGAAACTAATCACTACCATTTCAGAACTTAAAAGCTTGAGTATTACAATGAGGCACCTCCAACAAAATTAACTAGAAGAGAGGCTTCCCCACAGTTTCTACAGATGAGTGTCAGCAAAACTGCAAAGGAAAAGCAAAGTCAATTGATCTCAGCAGTTGTTACCTGTTTCTCTTGTTATTTATTCTTCCATCCACCTTGTGCCAAATTCATCTGCAACCACTTCATGCCTGGCTTTGCGTTAGTGGTGTAGTAGAGCAAAGTTTTCAAAAATATATATGCTCCATAAATTCACAAGATTATTTGTTTGCTTTACAAGAGGAAGCTATTATCTGTAAATGCATATAATCATTAAGCAATCATAGATATGGTGCAATCGTCAGAAAGTTCTGCAAAACAGCAGAACAAATAATCAAAGCAGATGTTTTCATTACTAATTTGGCTGCAAGAAGTGGATTTAAAAAAACTCTTGTGACCCATAAAAATATCATTCAACTCCAAACTGAGTCTTTCATTTCCATGAAAAGAACTCGGGACAAGATACTAGTTGCAAATGTTTTTTAGAAGGCAATTCACCCTGAACAAATGTCAGCAGAAGAAACAAGAATACTACAGCTATTATTATGACATCCAGCTGCCATTTAAAACATGCCATGTTCTTTTCAGCCCTTACAGCCAAAGGATAAATATGTTAAGAACTGATTATGAATGTTAAACACCATTTTGGTGGTAACTACACAGCTTTAGGATTTTTTGCTCATATCCTGAGCTCATTTTTTGCTCATATCCTGACCATCATTTCCATTTCCTCCTAAACACCTTCCAAATACAAATTCATCAGAAGCATACACATTACTTGGAATACTCAGGCATTTTGATGATTTAAGTCAATTGAATAACTCAAATCCCATCAAACCTGGTGTGTTAATTCAGAGCCAGTTTTGCACAAAGAGTAACCATGATTGATTTACCTCACGGTCTGGAGTTCAGAGGTGCATTTAATTACCTGCAAGTAGAAACTCAGTCACCCTTCAAATGCATCCACCTCAACCAGCAGCACGTGCCTGCAGTTCAATACAGTTTTGTTACCCATGACCTAGACTGTTTCCTGCCCTACTATCTCCACCCAGGAAAGAACAATCACACTACCCCTCAACCCAGACTCTTTTCTCCCAGTTTTGTCTCTTTTGTTATTCCCAATTTCGGGAATCTGCTAATAACTGGGATTTGCCTGAAGGTGTGTACAACAGCTCAATGGAGATTTGATACTTCATTCTCCTCCCTAGTCTTGTTTGTTTTAGGCGCCTTTTAAAGCCTTCAGAGCAGAATTGCTAATTTGCCTGACTCATGTGATGCTTTTCCACCACCTCGGCCAAAATCAAAACTGTTGGCAGATTTTTTTCTCTCAAGTGCTTCACTTAATTTTAAGTGGAATTAGAATCTGCAACTTTGACCACTTGGAAAAAACTTACCAAGAAAGAGAGAAAGCAGAGACTAGAGAAAACTGAAGCTATGTCAGAGAAAAAACACATATATCAAAATCCATTATTCAGTCCCAAGATAATTATTTCAGTGGAAACAGAAAAGAGGCTTAGAGGAGGAGAACCAGAGACAAATAGTATACATTTTCTAACATACAACAATCCTAATATACAGCAGCTAAAAATACTTTCAGAACAATCTCTAATGCTGCCAAAGCCTGACCACAGGAGTGCTATGGCTAATGCAGGGCTCTTAGCTTGCCTCCACACAAGCTAACCAACACGGATTTCCTCATCCCTCACCCTTGTGCAACACAGTGTCTTCAACTCTTTTTTTTTTTTGCTGATCACTGCAGCTGTGAGGAACATTTTGCTGATACATGTAGATTTTTTTTTTTATTTTAAACGGAAATGACTCTGCTGTTGGTATAGAAAGCTATGGTATGAAACCAGGACACGGTGACTTGAAACTAGCATCGCTTCACTGTTTCACCAAAAATGTATCTTCTGGTGAGGCCTATCACATTGCAGCCAGGTACCACAGGAGCTGATGAAGGTTAACCTGCAATTAGCAATGTACTAACACTGCATTACAGGGTGGCCCTCCTTTAAGGGGAGGGAAAGAGGAACCATCTGCCAAGATCCCCTTTCTCCCACTGAGCAGACTGTTTGACCTGGGATGAACCTGCAAGTGATTTCATGACCAAGGTGAAGTACCAAACTGCTAAAAGCTTACTGTGTTTGCTGTGCTTTTATACAATACCTGCTCATTAGCAAAGATTTCTGGTGCTCTTGCTACTGTCTTCCTCAGCTCTTGATTGCATAAAACAACTCCCATTGTAACACAGCTCTACATTGGCTGTTCACATGAACCAGATGTAAAGACTATTTCTGAACACAATGACTGGCCCCATGAGCAATATTCAAGATTGCTCTATACAGGCAAACAGCATCAAAGTCTTCAGGGAGTTAAGCTCCAACAGAGCAAACGCTTATTCATTGCACAGTATATATTTAGGCACCTCACAGTCTGAACACTTACATGGGAAAGGCTTAGAGTTTGTCTGGGACATGTTTTTCTTTTTCTGCTGAGAGAAGAATCACTGCCCTACCATATGTACACTTAACAGGTAGGAAGCCCGTGCAACAAAAACAATTCCCTCTGTAAAGATTTGTTCAACCAAGTATTTTGTGCTTGCATACACAAACACACCATCTTTAGCACAATACAGAAGAAACCATACCAATAAACTTTTGATCAAATAGAACTGGTTGTAACATCCTTAAAAAAAAAAAAAAGGACAAGGTATGTTTATCATGTAAAAAAGTATGAAAGAGAAGTTACTATGACAGTCTTTTCACTTGATAGTGTATCAGTATGGTAGTTAAGTAATATTTTCATATTTTTCGTGTTTTTAATTATTTTCATATTTCCAAGGAAAAAAAAACAGAAGTAAGCTCACAACAGGGACTTTGATCAGTCTTGATTTAGGCTGGGAGTGCACGAGGCTGCTGCAGTGAGAGAACATCTGGTGAAGTTTATACAATAAACCCCAGATAAAGACAGAAGGAACAATCATAGAGTTTGTTAAAGTAATTCACCTTATGTTTCACGCTGGGGCAGAAAAGTGGAAACCTCTTCAGAGGAGGAAAAATAACGCCAAAAGGCACACGCTACACCCATGTGTACTCTTTAGGTGGCACCTGATCAGATTGTAGTTAACACCGTCCGTTTAAAAACACACAAAACAACCAAAATTACTACTAAACGTCAGCAGGAAAAGGTGCGCTAGCTCTCTGCACCCACCACCAAAGGCACTAAGGGAACACGTGGCTTGACAAAGCCACCCTCGAGTCGCCATAAGCGTGGCGCCTGGGCTGTGGCCGCGGCCCCGAGGGCTCCTGCAGCAGGGCTGGCACTTCCCGAGGTGTCATCGCCACTCTCGGAGGCCGCCCCGCTCCCCACAAGCCGTGGTGAGCCTCTTTCTCCTCATGAAATAAGCGAGGTTCACACAGCCCCGGGAAGGAAGTAGCTGCAGGCACCCGCCTCAGGCGGGTGCTGTCAGAGTCGGGGCGCCCTTTAAAGACAATACAGAAACACACACGGCATTCATATGGCTACCACCGCACATTTCGGCAGCCCGGATCGCCAAAGCCGCCGCCCCAGATGCTCCGCATGGCAGGGGCTGCCGCCGCAGCCCCTGCATTGAGGCTGCTCCCTGCTCGCCTCCCCTCAAGGTCAAGAGAGGCGAAGGAAAGGGGAAAGAAGCCAAAACCTCACCGGGGCCGTCCGGCCGGAAACGCTCCCGCGAGGCTCCCTTGGGATGCTCCCCGCCCGTTGCCACCCGAGCGATGGCGGCCCCTCCTCCACCCCGCCCCCCCACGGACGCATCAGAGCCACGGCGTCCGGGCGGTCCGGCCCCGCCGCCTCCGTCACCGCCTCCGCCGCCGCCTCCACCTCCTCCTCGTCCTTCCCCGGCTGAAATCCGCTACCTCCCGCATGGTCCCCCCGAGGGAGAAGCCGCAAGTCGCCCACCGGCTCCGCGGGGGTTACGCGGGACCCTGCGGCATCCGCTGGTGCGCAGGGAAGTGTTTGCCGGGCCGGAGCTCCCCCCGGCCCCGCGGAGTTCGCGTCGGCCCCTCCGCTACCGGTGGATGAGGGGAGCCACGATCGCCACCCCCGCCGCAGCCGGAGCGGGGGACCAGGCTCCCCCTTCGCCGCGGGGGCAGGATGGAGAGGAGCCCTAGCGCTGACGGTACGGCACTGCCAGCCGGGCCGGGGTCCTGCCCTCACACCCTGAGGGCCTCGGGGACACGGAGCTCTCGTGGAGCCCCGGCGGCCGCCGCACAAAGTTACACCCACATGAGTCACACCTCCTGAAAGACCCTCAGGCTTGAAACTGAGGGGCTGAGAGGGTGGAAACCCTAAAATCTGGTGATATTTTGGGTTTCTACCCGTAGGTCCTGCACCAGTCATAGGGGATATGGAAATGAAAATAGAACGGTAGCATTGGTGTGCTCCAGCCTCCAAGACGGGCGTAGCTGCTACACCCAGAATTTGGCTTTATTAAAATAGTAATGGACTTCCCAGAATCGTGATTAAAAGTGACCCGTGGTCCCTGATTATAATAGTAAGGAATTGGCTATTCAGCAGATTTATCTGGGGTGTAATGAAAGCTTTCTTGTCTTCCACTAGCAGATTAATAGTTATACTCTGTCTAAGCCAGTGAACCCCAGACTGCAGCCCCCTCTTAATGTTCTTTTATTTCCTTTTTACTGCTCCCTGCAAGGCAAAGGGACGGTTCAGTGCCTAGAAAGACAACAGGGTTCAGGAGTCAGCGTAGTCTCACTCTAAATAATTTAATTACTCCTCCCTTCCCTAGTCCACAATTATTATCTATCATCTGACACAGATAAGTAAGGCAAGAAGTTTTTCAAGGGGGTAAAAAATCTTAGGGGCAAATAAAAATTAAAAGGCTGTAAAAGAAAAGGGAAAGGCGAACAATGCACTCACTGTCATACCCATAAATGTGCTAGTAAATGCAATAGTGGAGTCCAATTTTATTGCCACAAGGCTTATGTTTCTGATTTCCATTCTGCTTCTCTCAAAGTTTGTGTGTTTTATCAAGGAGTTGTTTTCCTTCGTTGTCACAGAGACAATCAGGCTACCAAGCAACTGCTGCACTCATCTAGATCTGATATTCATTACACTGTGTTTGGATAAAAATGAATTAAGAAAGTTGGTTTTGGTTTGGTTTGGGTTTTTTTTTTTTTGTTAAAAGTTGGCTTTTTAATTGCACACAAAGAAGATAATACCATTAGACTTTATTTCTAAACTATAAAGCACCATAGCAAAACAAACTCTCATTTGCAGGAGCCTGATCTTCTCAGCTCTTTAATTATGTTTGTCTCAACTCTTTGTTTGGCTTTTGTCAAATACAAACTATTCTAAATCTATTACCTGCTGAAGCTACTGACAGTGTTGCAAAGCAACAAACAAAACCAGTCTGCTGCCTTCTGGGAGCTTAACAGCCTGGTAGGCGACTTCTTTGTTTTTAAGCCACTTATACAGCACTGATAGAAGATAAAAACATAGATGACATCCCCAGAATATAATCAAATCCTTACAATATGAAACTGATTGTTGTTACAAAGATAACACGTACCAGAAAGCAGACATTAGATGGTAATAATGCTAAGTGATTTACAAATGTGCTGGTGCCCTGTGTTCTGTGGTGCAGGATTTTCAGGCAGATGGGTGTTTGCAACAGTCTCACACGTTGATCAAAAGGTGGATTGAGTGTGAATGTAAAAGATGCAGCTGATTTCAGTTGTTTGTAGGCTGCATTTTAACCTCTCCCATGATTGAATCTACTGTAGACAGCATTGACTCCTCAAAAAAAATGGACTCATAAACTGTGAGCTAATTATAAAATTGCCTTTAGAAACAAGGAATATATGAGAACTGATAAGGCATAGGGAAATTAATTATTAGGCATATGCTGGAAGTATAGAGAATGACATTTTACCTTAGAACTTTGAAAAATATTTATTAGAAAAAGTGCCCATTTGGGGGTTTCAAAATAGAAGTTCGCCACCCCGATTATGAGAACTTAAAACACTGTAGAGGTTGGTATGAGAGATCCAGGTTAGGACAGCATCATAAGGCCAGACAATGCTTCTGAAATGTTTGCATGTGAGCAGAAGCAAACCTCAGAATAATCATGCAGGTAGATATTTTTGTTCATTTTGGTAAGGTTCATATTTTATAAATCACCTTTTCCATTTTACTATGGAAGCGAAATGTAAGTCAGGACTCTTTTATTTCTTCTCTTGTTACAGATTACATAAATTGTGTGGCTCTTCCCTGATGCTCCATAAATGGCCACTGGTAAGTTGTGTTTATACAGGAGTGTGTATTCTCTAAGTGCTAGCTGACAAAAAACAGCTAAAAAAGATTTTGTTTCCACTAGGGTTTTATCTGATACTATTTAATCAATTTAAGATCTTATCTCCTGCAGCTAATGAGAACAAAGTCAGACTGAGTTTGGTTAAGTCTGTGAGTTTTGCCCCATCTCCTTTTTTGTGTCTGACTAATACTGCCACTAGATACATCTTAGAAAATGTAATTCAACTCAAAAAGCTTGAAGAATAAACTGATTAAATGCCCCTGAACAAACCAAATTTAAATAGCATCAGATTACGGGAAACCAAATCCACACAATATTCATTAAATGGGTTTAGAACATGAAACAAAACCAAGGTAAAAATTGCTATTAAATCTGAGTGAATTTGAAACCTTATACATCAGCTTTGTGCTTGTTCACACGGTCATTCTGCTGAGTTTAAGCATATCCTCACAGCATAAGTCCCCCAAGAATGTGTTGCTCATGCACTTAATTAATGGAAGAATGAGCATGCACTGAGCTCCTTAAGGGTCAGCACTGAAGGGGTGCTGTGTAAATGTAAGCACTGCTCATTGCAGCTTGGAGCTTATGATGGAAATATTGCTTCCAGCCATGTGTTTGATGGCTTATGCTGGTTCCTTTAGAAATTCGACCACACAGAGTGAGTCCTGGGACCACTTTGATGTTCGTTTGGAAATGTACATTCTGTTGACACAGGAGTTATTCACAGGGGTCATGAAATTATTCAGGACAGTAAATCTGGAAGTTTAGCCAGATCCCAGCAAATGACAATTTTTATAAGCACTTAAAAGCAAACATTATTTTTTGTTAGTTTTTCAACCTTAATAATTTTGAACAACAAACAGTATCAACCACGTATTTCAGGAAACAGAATCAGTTCAAAAGCAAATGTAAGTGCACTTGTTTCTTTTCTTTGGTTAAAGCTGAGTGACTTTGTTTACAAAAACAAATTCACTGATCCTTTGCCCTTTGTTTTTACCTTCATCTTTCTATCATACAAATTTCTGCAGGAAGTGGTTTAAGCAGGGTAAGTGTGTGACACAGTACAGATGAGAGTGACTATAAGCACCAAAGTGCTATGCAATTAAAGGAGAAGGTCTAAATTTAGCTTTCTATATTTACCTTCCCCTGCTCCTAGCTCCATGTCTCCTCCCACTCCAGCCTTCAGCATTTGACTGGTGCTGGCACTTGCCCAGCCCCCTCTGCAAGGCAGTTCTGCTCACTAAGCTGGCAGAAAACAATACCTTTATGAAGGTTGGTTTTTTACTATCAAAATCACAGAAATACAAACGTGGAATAAGCTAGGAGCAGAGGAGGAGTTGGTAGAAAATATCCCTTTAAGGAACAGAAACTGTGGGGTGTCTCTGTCTTTTCCAACTGCAGTCATTTAATACTCTGAAGATCAACATTAGTCCTTCTTTTATGGAAAACGTAGCTTCTATATACTAAAGTTTTTAAAAACAGATTGTAAAATGAGCTTTGACATCCCATCTTTTAATTTTATTTGTCCTATTTGGTTCTGTTGCCTTTCAGGTGCCTTTTTCTTTTCACTGCCTTATCTACTCTCACCAAAGTTTATTATTTGCTTACACATATCTTTGTTGCACATTATTGCAAGCTGGTTTTGTTCAGTGCTGTCCATGCTGCAATGCAGAAGTGGTAATAGATGTCTTCTAAAACATGGACAAGTTTTCAAATGTTAACTTTGTTAGGAGGGCAAAAAAACACCAGCATAGATATGTCCATCTTCAGGTAAACTTCAAAAGTCCCTGGGAGTTTTTTATCACTATTTTGATTAATGCCACAAACATTGTATTTTAATTTTTACATTTCTCTTAATCTTCTCTATTAAAAGGGGAATGAGCAGTACATAAATTTTTTCCCAGTCAATTTTGGGAGTTTATTTGGAAAAAATAGTCCCTTGTACATAATACTTGTTTTAAAACAGATGGTTTGTGCTTAATGTTTTAGACAATGAAATCATTCAGCTTTGAGACCCTACCCTTTGATTATACAAATTGTCTTATCTATGTTGAATTACTTCATGAGCATCTGGCTATTTATTAATGAGAATGAATGAATCACAGTCTTTGTTTTCCTGGAAAACAACATGGTAGTCAGAGTCATTGTTTCACAAGTCTTATAACACTGCAGGGATTTTTTAAGATAATGCTCTTTGTCCATGTCTAATTTGAAGGCTGTTAAAAGTAATTATGTATAAAAACAAACTAATGAGGGTTTGTAGCTGTAAAAAATATCATCTTAAGGATAAGTATTTTTTTCTTGTTTCAGGTCCCAAATTAGCATGTGGGTACTATGATTGAAGAATATGAAGTCCTTAGTTATAATGTTTGTAACCGAGTTCAACAGCATTTAAATAAATTTCTTCTGGATGAGACAGTTTAAAGACATCTGTTGGGTTGGGTTAAGTAACTCTGGCCTTCGAATGCAACTGCTCAGACTTTCTTCAAAACAGTAAAGTTCCTCTCTGTTATAGATTCCCCTGCATTATTGTCAGTCCTTTGTTGATATACTTGTGGTACCTGTCTCTCTCTGTGATTAAAAGCAGGAGTATTCTGAGATTCTGATCCTACTCAGCAGTAGTTGCATTGACACTCTGCTTGCAAGCAGCTGGTTACTAGAGGCTGAAGCCAATGTCATCATTTTGTTTGTATTATCATGCTGAGTCCAAACTTTGCCATTTAAATACAACCAGATGTTCCTTAGCAGAGCCATTTTGAATGCAGAATATTACAGTACAAGCCCATCAGTGCTGATCCCACTCTTCCACCTTTGCTTGTAGTGCACTCCTGTTACTTTTCTCTTAATTACTGAATTACCCTGAAACGTTTGTACAATACAAATAAATTTGGACCTTTAATAAAAGTTCTCTGCTATTTTATTTAGAGACCTTATAATAACACAATACTTTACCATGTAGGAACAGTTGTTGGACGAACAGAAGTAAGGGCAACCTTTATTCCCTAAAATTTCAGACTTCTGGGGGATTCTGTAGTTGTATTTGATCCAAAAGTAAAATTTTCCAAAAAATAATCTCAAAGACTTTTCTCTTCTGCACAGTGTGTGCTAACCAAACATGCCAATGCATGTTGATCTCATACATTTTGCCTCTAAGAGGAACAGTCTAGTGTGTACATGTGCTAAGAGTGGCAAATAAGTTCTAATTAGCAACTTTGTAAAAGAAAGACCATGTTGTTTCACAAAATAAGATCAGAATACCTTTGAAGTTTTCACCCAAGTTCTTGCCCAAAGAACTCCATGTTCCATGAGCAAGATTTTCAGAATGTCTCACTATTTAAAAGTACACCTTAAGAACTGAGAGGTATAATATCTTAGTGCTAAAAGAACCTTTAAGAGTAGGGATTTATTGCCAGTCCATTTGCCTTTGCAGTAAATAGGATAGCTCTATTAATGGGTTTATTAGTCTTTTGTCTGCCAGCATAGTTTTTCCAATTTCAAATCCATTCTTTGCTATTATTAGAAGGCATCCAGCCCTAAAATTAAAATTATGGTTGACTTTGCTAACTTTTCAGAAATGATTTCTCAGCAGGCTATTTGTGAGTGTTTTGCACTTTGCTCCTTTGTTCCCCACTTGGCTCTTGATTACTTGGTGTGTACAGTGTCCCACAGAGCAAATCATAGTGGACTAATTAAGAGCTACCAAGAGTTTCTCAAGTTATGCAAGATCCCCAGAACTATGAAAAGCCTTTTCAGATTCCCAGTCACATACTGTGAAGTGCCATAAATCAAACTTTTGAAAACACTGAAAGCTGTGCTTCAGACACTTACAGGTATAGTTTAGTTCCAGAAGAAAGGGCTTTTGTTAAAGTTTACTGCTAGATTTTTTAGTACTTTTTTTTCTCAGCTGAAATCCCACAGGCTATAAACATTCTGAATACCAGTAACGTTGATCTAATGACACATGATCACTTATTGGTGACATTGGTGAAATTTTAGTCTTTACTTTTACATGAGCCTGGAAGACCAAGAGAAGTGAGAGCAAACACTTGGGCTTTACTGTTAGAGCTTAGGCAGGAGGATAAAGGAAACTAAACCTCGTGTGTCACATTACACTCTGGAGGTCAGGGAGTTATTTTTACCTCAGTGTCACTACTATGGGAAAATGTGGAACACCTCAGCTTAAGTGGAAACTATAGGAGATTGCCAAGTTATTTGTTGTGTCATCAGTGTCATCTCCTGCGACAAACCTTATGGCTGGAGCCCTGCAAGTGTCCTCACCCCACACATTGCTCACTTGGCCATGTAGGGTGCTCAGTGTCACACTCCATAAACAGCTCTGTATTTATCCTTACTAAAAAGGACAAATTTTATTGCTGAAGTGTTGTATCGTTGGGCAAATTGTTATTTTGTATTATTCTATGCAAGAATGACATACATTGTAGATAACCAGGAGGCTGGGTCATTAAAACAAAACCCAAAGGTTCAGATTAGGTGGTTGTACTGAAACAAATGGGAGGCAGCTACATTGCATGCTGTTGGAGTTAAATCCAATGTATAGCATACAGTAAAATTACAGCTGTGAAATCCTGATAATTGCCTTTTATTTTGTTCCTTAAAAAGGCTTCCTTTGTCCAAGAAAAACACCTGTGATTAAATAGCCAGCTGCAAAAACAAACAAGAATAATCCTGTCTACATGCCCAAGCATATGTTGAAGTCTCAAATGCTGGGTGCACCTTTCCCTCTGCAGCTGTGTCTGCACACAGTGGCTGGGACAGTTCTTGGCACTGTTACAAGCAGGAGAGGCCAGGCCACAGGCTGGGTCCTCCTTCTCTTGCTACTGAAGATGGACATAAAGAACACTGAACAAGAAATGACAGCTTTCACTGATGGGGTCTAATTTGGGTGAAGAAGCTGACAGTTACCATAAGATTTAAACCAAAATAAATAGTCTCAGAACACCTAAGAATGCAGTGGACTTGGCAGTGTTACTCAGTGATCTTAAAGGTCTTTTCAATCTAAATGCTTCTCTGATTTTAAGAATTAATTAAATTGCTATATTGATGTGCTAGTAAATGGAATACAGGAAAAAATTCTTACTAAACACATCAAAATGCAACTGCTGAGGAGTTAAAATGCTATTATATATCCTACAGAAAATTAAATGTAACTTGAGTTTTGAAAGACATAATATAAACCAGCATCCAAATCTCTCCTCTCTTGTTCATGTCATGAATTCTCTATGAAAGGGAGAGTTTTCTGTAAACAAATAAATCTGCAGGTTTGAATACCATTGCATGATTGATTGCAGTGGAGAGAAAAGGTTTTGGCCAGAGCTGCCAGACTGCATTTGAACCAGCTCTGCAGGAGTCAGAGCAGAAGGGAGGAGAGCAGAGCAATGCCTTGTTTTGCAAAAAGCCTCCCTGAGCTGAAATATTTCTTTGGCTGTAAATCTTTTAGTCTCATACAGTGTTTAATAAAACCTGTCCAAGACATGCAGTCTATCAGAAAAACAACTGAATTTCTCTATGAGCTCATACCCGTTCAGCACAAGTAACAACCTATTTTCTATTTTTTTTTCTGTTACTTTGTTTGCATTTTGATATTGTGTGTCATAAGGGGTTCTTTTTTAATGTTTCTATAAGGGGTTCTTTTTTAATGTTCCTGTGGTTTCTTGTGAAAAGAGGGAAGAAAATACATGAATGTGAAGTAGCTCTCTCAGCAAACATTTAATGGACTGGACAGAAATCTTGGTGGATAAAGATTGCATTTTAATAAAAATGGAAACATTTTCATTTTATTTGGGAGAAGATGACCAACCAAGATCTACTGCAAAGCAAAAAATGTAGAAGAGCCTTCTTTTCTTTTAAGAATTCATAACAACACTGTAAAGGGTGGAAATAATCTCCAGGGCTCTTCAATTCAAGTTATCTTTATTCCATTGTCCCAACAGCTGACCTGATAACAGACCCATGCCTTCACAGGTGGGTGTTAGTGGAGTGAATAGTGATTGAGTTACAGGCAGTTAAAAATATCCATGTTATTTACCTCCAAGCAAAAACAAGTTAATTTTTCCCTTAAATCACTTCAAATGTTTATAGTTTGCATAAATAAACTGAACAGACTGAGGGGAAAGGTTTAGTAAATCTCTGTTGTTTGCATGAATTTTGTCAACTAAAGAACTCTTGATCAGGTAAGAGAAAGTTCCATGAATATTGCTAATTTCTCTGGGTATGGGGAAGGAGCCTGTCTTCATGAAGGCCTTTAAATCCTTTTTAAGCCCCTGCTTGAAACCCAGTCCAGATTGACAAACCACAAGAACAAACCATTCCCTGGTTTTCCTCACTGCATATTCAGTGCCTCTGCTCCAGACTCTTTTGTGTGCCCTTCATCTCCTGTTTGCTAGATCAAACACACACAATTTTATCAGCTTGTCCCTAACAATAGGTGTTGAGATACTTTGGCATGTTACCACATTTTAAGGGCTAAGTTCTTATTCTAAATTACTGCCATCTAATTCATCGTGGTTGAAGGAGTCCAGAAGTTCTTTAACTGATGCATGTCTTCTCTGAGAGAAGAAAGGTCATTCTTAAAGCCCAGGGAAAATGAGTTTGAGGCTACAGATTTCTATAACATTACTTGGCATGTATTCTTGGCAAAGAGAAATAAAGGCAGGAAATAAAATACTGATCACAAATTGTATCAGCACAAGAGCTGGAAATACTGTCTAAGCTTCTGATCTACTATTTTTGCTGGGGTTAAGCAAGATGCTTGCAATTAATATGTTCTTGCAGCTGTGCTGAATTTAATGTTGCCCAATTAAATCATTAAATATGTTCTTTTCAGACCTTGTCAGGTAGTTTAATTTATGGTGGATTTACCTTCAAAATTCAGGAATTTTGTTTAACTCAGCTGACATGCCATCTGTCAGGTCAACCATGTGCTCAGTTAAGGGAATGTAGTTCCAAGCAGGCAATGAAGGAATTGCTTCTCTAGGAAAGGAACAAAATCAAACTGTGCTAGGGCCTTTAGAGCACCAGGAAAGTATTTTGCAAAGCTGGGGAGGGTCAGGCAAGGCTGTGTGCAGGAAAGGAATGAAAGGGAATACAGTCCAAGGCAAGATTTCCTGAGGCATAAAAGACCCCAGCAATCCTGGAGACAATATGTATTATGGAGGAGAGCATAGTTAATAGCTGTATAGCTCTGAAATCACTAAATAGCAATAAAGAAATCTAAATTTTCTGTGCCTGTCTTGATGATCTTTGGGTCCTTCCCTAACATACCAGGCCCACAAGTATTTATTTATGCACTTAACCTTCCTTAAAAATCTTCATATGTGATGCTCAAGTGACTAAGCCTGGGCAAGCACGAGAATTTTACAAGGTTATGTAGGACTCAGACTTGAAACAATAAAATAAGAACCCTTGAGCTTTAGCATGTTTTCATTAGTGCTTTAGGTTTTGTGCATTTTAACTACTTATGTGGTGTAAAATTCTTCTGTATATGTTAGCAGTCCATTAATGCATTTTTTAAAATTTTGTAGATTAGTATTTTATGAATATGCACTTGTTATCTTCCTCTGATGTTCTCTGGAACTGTTTTTAACAGGCACTGGTAAGAACATTTGAGTAGTATTTATAGCTTTGTTTGCCTTGCTCTCTACTGGAAGGACTAATCTCTTAAACATTTCATTCCAGCACCTCTGATTAATTTTCCACAAATCAACTTCAAACAAATTCTACTGCAGACATTCTTACACTGCAGAAACTATCTCATCTCAGATAAAAGTATGGTATAGTTAGGACAAAGGGCAAGGGACACTCATCTTTTTGCAAATCAGCAAAAGATAGCTACCAAAAGATTGCAAGCAGTTGCAATCAAGAATAAAATTACATTTCAATATATCAGAAAAATAAACATCTGCCTACTCTACACACCATTCCTTTAATAAATTTAAATAGCTTCATAAAATTTGTACAGCTTGTCATTTTTAATGACTATTAATTCTTTTCTGAGTAACTGCAACAGAATCTTTCTAATCAGTTTATATGACCAGTCCTGAAGTGACTTGGTTTTATTATTCTCCTTGCTGTTTTCTAGAGATCCCCAGGTTTCAGATTTCCTTCTTGGAACTTCAGTTGTTCTTCACATTCAAGTCTTGTTTCTTCCCATAGATACTAAAGAACAGTTTGATTCTTCTGTCTTTACTCCTGCTCAGTGCCATTTATTCTGCGTTGTTTTGTAGTATCAAGGTAACTGCAGAAAACTCAGAAATCTCAGCCAATGAACAAGCTTGGGCAGGAGCAAAATACCACAAGCTTTCAGCAGTTTGATATTTCATACCAGTGATCAACATGAGACATTTGTAACAGCTCACACTACAGGCCTTATGAGAGTGTGTTTTTTTGAGAAAAAATGCTGCCAGTTTCAGGTCACTGCATTTTAGTTTGGTAGCAAAACTTTTTGTATCAACAACAGTTTCATTTCAACAAATGTGTACCATCCCTTGAAAAATAACACACTGGAAAAGCAGACAGCTTGTGCTCCCACTGTTTTGATGCCAGTTCTTCTATCAACAGTTAAGACTGGGCTTAGGTTTGGCATCAGATTTTATTCTTAAGTAGGCAGCTGCTTCTAGAAAAGAGCCAAAACCGTTTCTGTGTCCAAACCACAGTGACAAAAATTCAGCATAGCCTGCCAGCCAGCATATCTTTCATAGGAGTGTAAAGTGTCCAGCAGAACAACTAAATGGAATGATTTTGAAAGCTGCTATTAAGTTTCAACAGTATTGCTAGTTTCTCTTTTAAAGGTCTGTAACTATTTCCTGCAGGTAAATGTTTATCTGTTTTACTGAGCATCTTATGCCTTCTAAAGAGGCAAAACACCATGACAGCAGTTCCTTTCCTCACAAGCAAGACATCCTTTTTTAGCAGACTGTTGAAATTTCCCATTTAAAGTGTAGATTTTAAAGTGAAAAAAATTCAACTGTGAAAAAGATATTTAGCTCCTTTAATAAGCAAAACTATTGTCAACATATTCTGATAGACATTGCCTTGAATTAAAATATTGTTACAATTAAAAGCAGTCTCAAAGTTCAATGAAGTTATGTAAAAAAATAAAAAGTTTATGGTTGCAGCAGCATCATAGCTGGAAACTTTGATGGAACACGTTTCTTATTTCTTAACTGTGCCCAGACCACACATCATTACTGCATTTGCAATCAGCCAAATGACTGAATTCAATGAGAAATTTGAAACTGCAGAGAGAACAAAAGCAACATAGGGAAACAAATAACGTGGTTTTGTATTTTAAGTACCTGTAGATGGTATAACAAGCTCTCATGTTAATCTGGTGCCATGAAGCTTGAAGAGACCTCACTGGGCCTTTAAAAATATATCATTATTTTCATTATAAAGAAAGTAATCTTATTATTTCTCTTTCAAATGCTGGTTTTTGCTGGGATGGAGTTAATTTTCTCCATAGGAGCTAGTATGGGGCTGTATTTTGAATTTGTACTGAAAACAGTGTTGACAATTCAGGGATGTTTTGTTATTGCTGGGCAGAGCTCACACAGAGCCAAGGCCTTTCTGCCCCTCACCCCACCAGGCTGGGGGAGGATGAGCTGGGACAACTGACCACAGCTGGCCAAAGGGATGCTCCAGACCTTGTGGCATCAAGCTCAGCTAGGGAAGGAGGATGGGGAGGACATTTGGAGTGATGGCATTTGTCTTCTTAAGTAACCATTACATGGGATGGAGCCCTGCTTTCCTGGAGACAGCTGGACACCTGCCTGCCCTTGGCAAGTGGTGAATTAATTCCACATTTTCCTTTGCTTGTGTGCAGCTTTTGCTTTACCTGTTAAATTGTCTGGCTCTCAACCAACATGTTTTACTGTTGTGGAGCATAGTTGTCTGCTGGGACAAATGTTCTTTTCAGCATCCAATGTGAGCTTGAGGGGTTCAAGGTAGCAACAGATTTTACTGGAATGTGCTGGATCACACTTGTAGCTGCTGTTGCTGTTGATCTGTTGACGGACTCCTGTGCTTGCCATGGGACTTGTTTGCCTTCTGTACATGAGTCTGGTGCTTGTTAGTAGCTGGGCTGTTGTTTTCACTGCCTGCTGTACCACTTATCATCTTCCTCTGCTGTGCCTGGGAACATTCTGATAACAGCAATGTTTCTGGACAGACTGGAACTCCATGTGAACTCAAGTCTAAGGGTCCATGACCTGAGGATGAGTTCAGGCAGCAGCAGGAGGCTCCAAAGTATCTGTGACCGTGGGGGAGTCCAGGCCAGAGCTACAAAACTTCCCAGTGTTCCCAGCCTGTCCCCATTAGAGCACAACCATGACAACAGTTCAGCAGAACCACCATCGAAAATGATCAGCTTTTGATTAAACCAGGCACCTCTTCTGCCTGGTTTAATTTTACATTTGTGCTGCAGACATGATTAGAGAGATACAGGGATGTAAAGTGTTAACATTTCTCCATTTAATGAGTACTCCAAGTCTCACATCTCTGAAGTACATATGTAAGTACTGCTACATTTTCATATGACCATTTGTGAGGAAAATTAAGTAATTTATATGCATAATATAAAACTTCCAAGTCTTAAGGCTCTACTGAAGAAATATTTCTTGATTCTCTGAAGGCTTTCACTGTAACAGCTGGCTCAGATATGAGTGCAGTGAAAGGCAGTCAATTTTTTTCTCCTCATCCAGTATTCTGTTATTCATTATCTTTATTTGGAACTATTTATAAATAATCATTCTTCCATACTGTGACCTCCAAAAGTCATGTTTCATTTTCCTCCCTTCTAAAGAAAATAATCAAGGAAATAAGGTGCCATCTCACTTGAACTCTGTTTGCTCTGGCACATATTGCACTTTTCCCATCTCTGAGGTCCAAATCAGCATTTGTTGTACCACTCTTGGCAATTTCTGTTGGCAGCAGTTGACTCGACCTTTTAATCCAGTTAGCTTTTTCCTCTACAGTACTCAAATAACGAGCTGTAGGAAGAATTGCCTTTGGTCCATGGGTTGTGAGACACCAACGTGAATCTTTGCCATCACAAATCCCTAGAGCTCAGATGCCTACAGCAGACCACGAAGAACAAACCAGTCACAACAACAGCCTGTTTACCTTGGCAGGACAGCCTGGGCGTGAATGACTCGTCCCAGAGGACTGGATCTGTTCACTGCCAGTGCAGAGAGTGCAGCCTGCGCTGCCCTCTCGCCGAGGCAGAGGCAGGTGTCCAGCAGGGCGCGGGCGCGCGCGGTCACCGTGGGGCGCGCAGCGATGCTCTCGTAGTCCACGCGGGACAGGGCCTGCTGCGAGCGCAGCGCGTCCAGCGCGCGGTTCAGCAGCCCTTCTGTCATGCAGCTCAGGATGCTCTGCCTCTGGCAGGCAAGGATTTGACAGCAGCTGCCTTTGCTGCAAGGACCTTGAGTGAAAAGGAAAACAAAATGAGATAAACCAAGTGGTTTTTTTCATGCAGAAATTGTTAGCGAGTGATAGCATCGACACCAGAAATACAAACTCAGCCGAGGAAGGAAGGAGGAGGAGTTAGTTTGTTTGCAGTCTATGTTTGCAACTACTCCAAAAGTATTTTCATCTCATGTTTGAAACTCACAAAGACCACATTACAGCAAATAAGTGTTTCTAAACCTCTGGGTGCTCAGATTGTGTGAGGGGAGAAGATTTTCTGGTCATGCCCTATTCATCTGTATTTAACTTTATGCAAAGCCCCTTGGCTAGACACAAATGAGAAAACTTTCTCCTATAAAAGTGGAAGGACAGGTAACAGGTACTTCAGGGTAGCAGGAGAGTTTGAAACACATAATGTGAAACTAGGAAAAAGCCAAACTAGGTAAAAGCCAAACTAATACCAAAAGCAATACTCTTGATAAAATGGTTGAAAGCTTTGGGTCCTGCCTCTTTTCATGGGGTGATCAGAATACCTAGTGCTGAAATTAGGGTTTTTAGTGTACAGTAAATAGCATACACCAAGAGAAAATTAATAACCAAAAGTTGTGTTGCTTTGGAGAGCAAGCTTCTGTCATTCTGATTTCTGAGTGTTGGCAGGAGAGTTCTGTGATAAACTTTTCCTGCATGATCTAGTCTGTTGATTTATCCAGTATTGGAAAAAGGCTCAGCACACCACAACAATCCAGAAATTATGTAATCACTAAATTGCCATGGAGAAGGACAGCCAGCTAGGTTGAGAATTGTTATAGGCCAGTTTGCAAAAAGTTAGCATAAAAACCTCACAAAGCTTCACCCACAGGCAAAGAATCTTCACAAATCAAAACCTGACCCTTTCTGCCTCTGTTCTGGAGGAAAACCTGAGATGATGTGAGGGGATGAAAGGTCCCCTATCACCTGTTTCTGTAGTCAATAGCTACTTTTGCAGAGGTAGGCAATACACAGCTTATGATTGCAAAAGAATAATCCAGACCTAAATAACTAATGTATTTCATATTAATGTGTTTTTTGTATTTTTATCATGGTCTTTTCAGAACCGTTCTCAGCCTCACTGTGGTCCTAAAATAAAACAAGCCAATGTTCTCAGTGGTCAGTGCCTGAACATCTGAGAACAGAGGAGCAGCTATACACAAATAGAGAGACATTTGTATCAAGTTAGAATCAGTTATTACCCTTAATACCTGAAAATGTGCACAAAATTTAGAAATATCTAAATGTTTCTCCAATGTTTCCTCCGAGTTTTAAACAATTTAATCACTGAGATCTGGCCAAGGTGAGTACTGCCAGCTCAAAGTGGCAGTGGTGCCTTACCTGTCACTGCTTGTCCCAGGTGCATTGGTTGTGGTCTGTGCTGAAGAGCCACTGCTGGGGAGTTATGCTGACTGCTCTCTTTGCCTGCAGTTGAAGTAGATGAAGGATTTGTGCAAAAGGAGCTTGGTTTTCTTCTCTCAGAGCCTAGGTGATCTAGAAAAAGGTGAAGATGAGCATGATTAGACCTTTGAATTGAACAACAAGAAATTATGCATATGTCAGCCACTACAGGACACAGGAACTGAAGATTGACTCAAGATTACTTTGGCTCTTGTTAATACATCATTATAAAAAAAAAAAATTGGCATTTATTACTACACACATCTGGCTTTTCTGTCTGGGAACTTGTTATTGAAGATATGGAACATTTTATTCTGTCCATAAGTCTGATGGCTATTGATCAGGACTGAAGTGCTTGGAAATGCAGATGTTGCTACTGGTGAATTGACTTCTGATGTCTCAGTTTTTGTATCTGAGGGCATGAGAAATACAGGCTGTCTATTCTTGACACAAATTTAAACAGGACAAATCCACACTGGAAAGGTAAAGAAAGTTATCCATATTGGAACAGTGGTTATCAGGAATTATTCATATGTTCCTGGCAACATTGCCTTTTAAAAAATATCTTCAGATAAGATAAATATTTTAAAGATATCTCCATTTCTTAGCAGATTACAAAAATGTAATTCCTGGTGGCACAAAGCAGCATGATTCCCAGAAAGGACTTGTTCTCTCAAAAGCAACAGGCAATATTTGATGTGTGAGAGAAAGGCAGCTCTTCATTTACAGCTCAGTAGTAAAAAAAAAAATTATTATTTTTTTTTTAATCTATACATCTAAGTGGAAAGCTTTGTGGTGTCTCTGGTTTCCTGCAGTGAACTCATGCTTCAGATGATACCAGTAGAGAGCACAGCTTTACTCTAAGAAGTGACAATTTTATATGAAAAATTACATTTCTATATACTAGTAATATTTGTCTTTTTCTTGTAACAGCTGGAGCTGAATATAATTCAAGACAGTGACCTTTGGTTGCATTCTGAGGGGTAGTACTTGACACACCAATCTCAATATTATCTCTTCCTGCTGTATTTGCACTGCTATCAGGTAGAACAGTTGATAAGCTTGGCACTGCAAGAGGAATTTTCTTGCTGATTAAGCGGTTGCCTTTTTGTGGACAGATGATCTGAAAGATATCAAAATAGAGAAGAGTTATCTTCTTGGCAACTTTTGTTCCAAAACCTTTTCTAAACAGAAGAGGTTCAAAACAAACCCTAAGAGGAGGAGGTTGTTTCTGCAGGAGCAATGTCAGAGTGAGCTGACTGGAACAAGGTAAAGCACTGGGGTTTGTTGGGTGGAGTTACCCTGGCCAGGAACATTTTGCCCAAGTGTTTGCATTGCACAGTGTCAGGGCTGTCAGGAGGAATGAGCAGCTGATGAAATACTCTGGAGCCTCCTGTGCCCCAAACTCACCTGTGAATTGCAGGTGCCTCTCTGCAGGGTGAAGGTCTCGGAGCCTTTGCATGCGTTCAGCGCTCTCTCCTGGAAGAAGGAAGCCACAGTAACTGCAGTGAGTGTAGATGTGGTTTGTGCTATTCACAGCTGTCAGGAGCAACAGTTCACAGCAACATAACTTCTACTGGCAAAGTGTATTGTACTACTAGGTACACTCAGTGAACAGCACACAGTGAACGGGCATGGAATCTGACAGAATTCTACTCTCTTACTCTTTCCAGTGTTTCACATTTATTTAAAACCCAGTGTTGAATCATAAGCTTGTATTGAGACAGACTGGGCTAGCTAGAACATGTTTGTCTTTAAGTAGCCAAACAGCATGGCCATCCTGTGTTCAGTGTGCCAAACTGTCTGCAGTAAGGATGTGTCATTACTTGAAACTTTTTTTCCAATTTGTACATCCAGAGCAGATCTGTTAAACTATTTTTTTAGATTTTATACTTCAACAGTTGTGAATCAATTTCCCAGAAACTTCAGTATCATTTTCAGAGTAATTTTGGACTTATCAGTTCAGTTGTTTGAACAATAAATGATGCTCACTAATAAAATAAATCTTCACAATCTAACAAAAATAAAACCTTGCTCAAGGGAGATTGAAGCATTAAATCGTGGAGTATTTGGTGGTACAATCTTAAATAAACTTGAACAGTAGTAAAAATTACTTTGACTCTTACTATGCCACCTTTAAAACATTGATCAAGGCTGCTCTATAAGCCCAGAACGTGATTGTAATATATAGAAATAGTCCTGCATGCATCAACATACACAACACACAGCAATGAAACCATCAACACAGCATGGGTTGTGTAAGTCCACCTAGAGTCAGAGTCCTTGTCCAAGAGCCAAAACACGTCAGTGTTTTCCCCCAGAGCCTATGTTACCCAGCTAGGATGCAGCTCTGCTTGTGGCTGTCCCATTTGTGCCAGAGCTCCCATGGCAGTGTAAACAGATGTGGAGTTACCTCCATCCCTCAGTCCTTGGCTGTTCCCCTTCCCCTCCTGTGGAATTAGAGAGCCCTGAGACCCTGGGATGAGCAGGGCCTGAAAGCCTGGCAGTTTAGAAGCAGTGAAGGGTGCAGAGCAGTGCTGGTACTGCTATTGCTCCAGGTACCAATGCTGTTCAGGTTTTGAACTAAATGCTTTCTAACCAGTAATAGAAAAAAACTGTCCTTGGTTCTAGTCCTAATCTGCAGTACTTGAGCTGATGTTTGTTCTCACTCACATGGGTTTGCCAGTCCGACTCCAGGTGGTGACTAGAAAGAATTGTATTTTTCAAATAGCAGGTAGCAATTGACTAATATTCTAGAGAACCTCACAATATATATTCTACAATTTCTGAATGAACCTGAAGTGCCAAAGGGCACTCTCCAGCTCTCTGGCATGACCAGTAAAACAATCAAGACAAAACCTTCACTGGTTTTGGGTCAGAAAGATTGCAATTGAATGAATCAAATCATGTTGTAGAAGAACAAGAAATTCTGCACTGACCTTTGCATCCATCAAATTGTAGATTGCTGCAGAAATTGCCTCCTTATTTATACTAGTCAAAACTCCATTTAGAAGGTGTACACATTCTGCAGGGGTAATAAAGCATTTTAAATACCACATTGTGTATGAAAGAATGTATACATTTAGGCATCATCATATTGCAACTAACTTTACTATTATATTGAGAAAATGGATGAGATAGAGGATATTAGTTTAATACAACTTCCACCTCATACTTTACTTTATAGTAAACAAAATTTTGGAGACAAAAAGTAAATTTCTGGTAGGAAGCTTCAGTTAGAGGAAACATCAAAGATGATCTAGAGACCATTTCCACTTCAGTTGTTCGGAGTGCTAAAGCAATGTTCCTGTAAAGACTGTCTCCATTACAGATCTTGTACAGAAGGAAATCCTGAATGTTACCTGCAGTGTGTGGTCTATAATCTGGTTCTTGATGCCAGCACAGAGCAATGAGGTGCAGCAGTCTGTTCCTCTCAGGCAAATTGCTTGGTATGAACTTTTCTGATATGCCTGGCCGCAAACTGCTGCAGATTCCTCTCAAAACATCAAGCAGGGTTCCTTGACCTGCAATGTAAAAGAAAATATCACTGCCAAAAAATAATAAAGACCTCTTAAAATGACATTCAATGTAAGTCATATTGTGTATTTTAAAACAAACACTGCTTTTTTAAAAGGAAAAATATATTAATGCTCTTGGAAGTAGATATGCTAGCCTTTAACATTAGCTGTAGCTGCTTATTGCAACAGGACTTCATCTTTTAGGATGAAGAACTCTGTCCAATACTGAGTCACAAATGGTTATGTAAACTTGTACTGTAAACTACATGCACAGATTCCTCAGGAATACATGCTATTATTTTAAGTACAGTTTTATATAAAGCCTTACACTTGCATTACAAGAATAGAACAAAATAACTGTTAAAAAAAGAAATCTACTTTGAGCAGCCTCAAGATGGCAGCCATAAGCTGCATGGGTATTTAGATGTTATTCCATGCAGTATTTTTTGAAGGTCCTCAGTAAAATGCAGGAGCCCTTCAGTCAGATTTGCCATGAAGAATGAAGCCTATAGCAAATAAGCCCTTACTGATCTCCACTTCCATGAAACAGGGATTGATCCTAGACAGTGACAATTATTATATGATGCTTTGCAAACTAATTTCTCTAAAACTGCTCACACTTTCATCTAAGAAAGTAAGATTCTCTGCTTCCTTGAGATAATTCATCATGAACTGACGTTTCTGGATTTGTATTTGAAACTCACAGCAACTGTAAAAATGAGTATTATGCTCATTCAATTAGCAGCTTGTCACTGATTTTAAAATTCCAGCTGACAAGTATGAAGTGATATTCCTTCTCACTGATGGTCCATGGCAAACCCAACTCAGTGGCAGCGCTTCAGCAAGCATAGATTGATGATACTAGTGGGGGAAGAAGCTCTGCCTTTTCCCTTCAGAGAGAACAGCTTCTTTGGAAACATACAGGATTTAGTGAGGAATTGTAAAATTTACATCCTCTAATGTGGAGCTTTGTGCTGTAACTGTAAGAGAAGGCAAAGGGACATCTGAAAAGATAGTGTTTTTATCAAAATTTCACTACAATAAGGGACTTTGTGGACAGCACAAAGTCTGACATGAAAAATAAATACCTTCAAAGGGTTTCTGTCTGCTGAGGCTCTCCCAGCACAGAATTCCAAAACTGAAAAAAACCCAAAAAACAACAAAACAGTGAAAGACCATTCATTAGTTTGCAATTTATATCTACATTCTCAGTTTCAAAAGCAAGTTTATTGCTTTAAGAGAAAGGAGTTTTTCAAGACAAAGTCTATCCAAGTCTTTTCTAATTCAATGAGACCTTTTTTCAGTTCTCAATTGAGTTGGTCTTATAAAATCATCAAGTTAAGGGATTTTTATTGCTTAAATATAGGTTCAATTAGAATTACATTTCAGGTTACTGCCTTATTTCCATTTGACCTTGTAAATTTTGGAAGCTTCTGTTCGCACTTCTCTATCATGATTGGTTTGCTTTCAGGTAATTTCAATATCAACTGGACTTTTCAGCAGGTACCAACAAGCACATCAGTTAATGTACAAAAACTTGGTTCTGATGCACTATGTTTCTATTTTCTTCAACAAATTTTGATGGGGCTCCTAACACCTTTTTCCATTTCCAACATCCTAGGAGTAATTGCAGTGGGATCATAGATCTATACATACAACCCACAACTCAGATGCTACAAAATACAGTGGTTTAGCAAAAAGATCAAAAATCAGAGGCAGAAAAGACGAGGCTGCTGGATGAGAAAAAACAGTCTACAAATAAGTCAGAAGCAAAGCAATCAAGAGGGGAAGAGGCAGTTCCAGGATAAACATATCTATTTATTCATATATCTTGCTGTAGTGATTGCAGTTGTTAAAAGAGCCTCCTCTTTTGCCTTACTTTCACATAAAAATCTGGAAAGTATTCATGTAATGTGGACATACATGTGACTTAAATGTACTTTGTATTTCATGTATGACAGATTTCTGCTTTCTCTGTTGCATCACTGTTTAGATGCACACAAATCTCATGCATCTGAGTCACATCTCAGCATATTATTATATAATGTGTTATATAATACATGTATACATTAAATTATCTATATGAATGCAATTTTGGAAAATTAATTATGCTACCTTAAAGTAAACCTCCACTCTTCCTGTGCAAAACTTGGGTTTGTGAACATGAGGTCAGTCACACCATTTATAGGACTCCTCAAGTGTATACATTATTTGACTTCATCTTAGAGCCTGCCTCTATGACAGTAAAGCAGGAGTTTAAATTTATAGGTTTCACAAAACTCAGAAATCAGAAGAGTGATGTCCTTAGAAGTTATTTAAAACATTAGTCCACAGCTCTGTGTGCTGGCCATGATGAACGTGTCCATCCAGTGGCACCTTGAGGTCCTCTCATTTATTGAGGCAGCCACAAGGGATGTAACATACCCAAAAGTGACAGTGAGTAATCTTTCTCCTTGGTAAAAATCACTTTGTTAAAAAGTACAGGTGCTTCAGTGGCTCAGTAACTTATCCCAGCAGATTCCACAGGATCTTAAATGGGACACTTTTGAGGGAAAGGTCTTATCTTTACCTGGGCCTAATCTAGGCATAAACAATTCTTTCTGAAACTAAAGCCAGCAACAGTTCACACTTATAAACTGTGTGAAGCTGCTATGAGGCTTCCAAATATATGTGAAAGTTTTGGCAGCTTTGCACTTTTAAAACATTTAGTCCATTATATAAATATTTATATGACTGACTTGGGGAACAGTTGTTAACCTTGATATCTGCTTCCCCAAATATGGGAATTTAAAATCTAATTCACTGCTGTAATTGGCCTCATGCCATACTATCCTACTGCATTATGTATGTCTGGCATTTTTACTGTCATGTCTTTGAAGAGAAGAGTTTTGGCAGCATTGTAGAGTGCAGCATGGACTGGGTATGACGTGGCCTTAGAGCCTCCATTCACCTGTAAATGTCACCTTCCTGGGAAGGGGGGCCTCCTTCAAGTATTTCAGGAGGAAGATACACTAAATCCTGGCAGTTTCTCTGCTGGCAGTTCTGCAGGTCTGACCTCAGCTGCTGTCTCCTCCAGTTGCTCAGGCCATAATCTGATATCTACGGAAATGAGAGCAAAAGTAATTTTAGTAACAATAAAACAAGTCTTGATATCAAATGTTGACTATTAACATCAATATGCAACAATAGGACAGTCACTGGATTTTATGGTAATGGACTAAAAGTAAAACTCCTACCTTGGCTCTGTAGTGCACATCCAAAAGCACGTTGGAAGGTTTCAGGCTGCAGTGGCAGAGGGTGGGTTCCAGGCTGTGAAGATGCTGCAGCCCTTCAGCCACATCTGACAGGATCCTTATGAGTAAGGGAAAGGGAACCTCTGGGTACAGCTGAGGCTAAGTAACACAAAATACAGGGTTTGGTACTGTGAAGTTGTTGCTATTCCCGTTTTCTTTTGACAACAAACAGAGCCACCATACAGAAACACAATGCAGAAACTGAAGAACAGATTGTGACTACTGTCCATAATTTACATGCTGATTGTTCTTTGATCTTGTAATTAATTTTATCACCTCTAAGATGACATCTTTTATCTACCTCATGGATGAGGGAGTGGAGGGATCCATTGTTCATCCATTCAGTCACCATCCCCACAAGTCCACGGCACTGGTAAACCCCAAGGAAAGGCAGGAGACGTTCAGACTCATAGTGTCTGACACTTGCTATGTCCTGAAGTAGCAACTTCCACTCCCTGTAAAAAAAAAAATCAAGTCAGAGGCAGGTTAGACTGAAAGGAACTTCAGCAGGAGATGAGAGTGTAGGATGTGGAAATGAGAGAGAACCCTATGGTTGAGCACAAGCTCAAACATATTTTTTTCTAATTTTTTTTTAATTGGTATTCTTTTACCAATAAACCCAATATCATATAATCTTCCAAACAATTGTAAGAATGTGAAGCAGTCATAATGTAGTGTGTTTTTTCTAATACAGAATGAAAGACCTCTGGATGCTTTAATATGAACATAAGAGCCAGCTTAAAGCAGGATTGAAGTGTGAAGGAGGAAAAAGCTGGAGTATATGAAATGCTAGGAGTAAAACAAAGATTTACCTTTACTGTTCCAAATAATTTGTATCCTTTGCTATTAGTGACATCCCCTTCTGCAAGGAGATGATGTGTTTCCATGCACATCTCACCGCTGTGTAACCCTGGCCATCCTTCCCTCCTCCCATTTCCCCTGCTCTCATCTGTGCATGCTGGTTTAGATTAAATTCAACTGAGGTCTCCTCAGGGACCTCTAGAAAAATAGCACCTTATCATACCAGTATTACTGATCCAGGTTTGTTCCAGTAGATTAATTACTGACTTCAGGATTAAGCTCTACTTCATTAAAAATTGTAAAAAACCAGAGAGCTTGTTTCTCAGTGAAATTGCCTCTTGGCTGGTGAGGATTTCTAGGGATGGGGATGTGCTCAGGGATCAGGTGATGCTGGATATGCCAGGATGTGTTGTGGTGCCAGCCCTGCAGGTGTGTGCTGCCCACCTGCCTGGTGGCTTGGGCAGATAAGAGCCATACCTGTCTGTGGTGTCCTGGCTGCTCAGCAGCTTCACAGAGATGGGAGTGTTCCAGGAAATATGAAAGGCTTTTAGTGCAAAGCCTGAGCCTGTCCTGGTCAAGGTAAAGCTTTCCAAATCTTCCTGGGCCACCACAGGTAATGGATTGGCCATTTCTTGATGGCTGGCTTGGGGGAAAAATGTGTCAGAAAAGAAAAAAGTTTTAAGAGATTTTTTTGTCACAATTACCAAAGCACAGTGAAGTTGCACCACCCCTTACTTCCCAAATAACAAATCCAACAGCCTTCCTTTCACCACTCTGTGTCAGACTTTCCCTACAAAGAGAGGAAAAAATGCACTAATTGCAAAGGAGTGTCTGGACCATAATTTGCCATCTGAAGCTTCAAGGTGCTAATTATTTGCTCATCATTATTTCTATCTGATGCCTTCAAAATAGTAGACCAGTACTTATAATATGAAATGTGATTTTAATGTGATACTGAATTATGTAGACAACAAACTAGCATCTTACAGTTGCATATCAGGCAAATAATTTCTCCACTTCTCATAAAAAAGGCAATTATTCAATAACTGATGTCAGCATGTTCTGTATCATTCTTGCATCTCATCTTTAATACATCATATGTAAATGTGAAAGCAAAGAAAAAGGAACATTTCCTGCTGTTGTGAGCTGTCAGAATTCTGCTAAATGGAGTTGTGTCTTTGTAGCTGCCAGTAATTTGGGCAGTGCAGTGTCTGTGCAGGACCTCTCCAGGGCCAGCTGCACTTCTCAGATCCTTGGCATGGCAACACACTTGGATTAGAGACACCTTCTGCAAAGCCTCACTGTGTTCCTGCATGAGTAACACTTCTAATTACATCTGTGAAGCTCCATTAGACTGGAGATAGCCAAAAAGTGAGGGGTAAAGGAGGAAACCAGGCAATCTGAGATAACAGATGGCACAAACCAGCTGGCACTGGTAAGGATCACTGCAGACCAGTGGTCAGTGAGTCAGAACTCCTCAAGCTGGAATATTCCCTTTGGGGTCCAGTAGACCAGGGCTAGAAAAGGGAGCAGGGAGGGAACTGAATTGACTGTGAAGGATTGTTGAATGAGAATTGTGTCCTTTGAGGTGTGCTCTACAAAAGAAGCCTTTCTGCTGGGATGCGGAACGCTCAAACCCAGATAACTCTTTCTCCACAAGTAAAATAGAAACAAAATAATGAAGATAAATTTGCCTGTGATCTTGCTTCTAGTTCAAGAGCATTTTATTGTTGGTTTATCTCAGTCTTGTCCTGCAGGCACATTCACAATATAAGCCCAGTTTTGCCTCTAACCACAATCAAAATGCAAAAAGCAGCAGCTCGTTTACCACTTGAGCTTTAACAATATTTGATTCTGGTAGGAAAGCACAGTTGAACTTTTTGCTTTTTTGTGAGATTATTGTAGTTTGAAAGCAATAACTGCCTTAGGTGCTTCTCTGAAGTGTCCTTAAGAGATAAGACTGACAGGTTAACAATTTCATAAAATTTGAAAAGGTTCCTCTGAAGGAAGATAATTTTCTAAATGAGGCATTTATTCCTTAAAGTTGCAAACAGACCACACAAATCTACCAATTCTGAATGTAAAGGAGGTTATAAAAATGCTGGCAGAAGCAAAATTATGCTTCATTTTTATTTTATACAGCAATAAATAATAATTTAAATAGCCAAAAAAATTTACTCAACTCCAACCATAGTGCAAGGAAGAACAAATAACGGTTTTACCACCTAAACTATTCCTGAAAGTATTTATTTTTATTTAAAATTGAATCAAGTAACAATATAAGCATTTTTTAAACTCTTGCTAACTGGCTACTTAGACAAAAATTAAAGCTAATCATCAGCTCCTATTCTGGATTTGCAAAATCTAATAAAACTGGCGATTTTTTTAAAGTCAAAACAGAAACCACTTCAATCTTTATTGTTACAAACCATGTCATGACACGCTAAGCACCATTCTCCCTGTGTCGGAGTTTCTACATCTTTGTACTGCAAGGTACCAAGACATTCTTTGAATAATTCTGCTCTTTTGAATGCTTTTTCTCCCATATCTATTAAAAATCTCATTATCAACCCCCAAAATCAATATTCCAGAGGCCACCTATGCAAGGAAACAGTTTGCATTATTTTTTAGTAAGACACTGAAAGCCTCAGATAACTTTGCCATCCTTCCCCAGCTGTGCAGGCAGAGGCATGAAAAAGACTGCTATGAAGCCATTTATTTCAAGTTTCTAATTATAAGGTAATTTTTAAAAGTTAATTTATAGCAAAGACATGTCCTTACTATGGAGAAAATACATTAATATACAGATGTCTCAGGGAAAAAAACTGGAAATAAAAATCAACTTACCTCTGGAAATACCAACATAAAACTACGGAATGATGGAGTGAAACTGCTGTGACACCAAGTGTGAGCCGGCATTCAAAAGCAGCTCGGGATTTCCTGCCGGTGAGTCAGCTGGGCTGTTGATCTCTGCTTTATTGGCTGCCTGCAAACACTTAATATTTCCTGGTCGGATACACAAACTGTAACTCCTTAGTGACTGCAGATAAGAGCGATTACAGAAACAGAGGTTGGACAGTGGCTTCTTCCACATCAAGGAATACCAAGAGGGAAAGGTATATAGCAGTGTATAGAAGGTATAACAATAATACCATATTGGATAGAGCCCAGGTACAGAATTATGTGGAGCTGTGCTCAGACTGTGCAGCTGATACTGATCTCTGCAGTGGGTCAAGCTGACAGCATGAGTTAAAAACCCTGTAAACTTTTTAAGCCAAGTTGCTCTTAAAACAGGAAACAGATGCTGGGTTTCTGGTAGGAGGGTGGCAGGCACAGGGTGATGTTGTGTTACACAGAAGCCAGGTTCCATGGGCTGACAAACAGCCCTCCCAAAGAGGATGTAGGGGGTTAGGGTGAAAGTCAAGCTGGTCATGAGCCAGGAGTGTGCTCTTATTGCAAAAGGAGAAAATTGCATGCTGAGCTGCATGAAATACAGTCAGGAAAGTGAGGTAAGTCATGGTGTCTCAGTGCCCAGAAATGGTGAGGCTGCTGCTGAAATACTGGAATCAGCTTTAGGGCCCTCAGTTCAAAGAAAAAGTTGACAAACTGGGGAGGACACAATGCACAGCCACCAGGATGGGGCCCTGGGGCACATTCCTCACCACGGAGGCTCAGAGCCTTGCTGAGGAGGTATCAGTTGGAGTCCTACAGCTATTTGAAAGACAGCTATTTATGAGGACAGAGACAAATTCTTCTCCATAGTGGCAGATAACCACAAGTGGCATAGGCAGGTGTCTTAACTTCAGAGGTTCAAGCCAGATGCTAGAAAAAAAAATCACCAGGTGAGTAATGCAGTTCTTTATGGGCCACTCAGGTTTCAGAGCCCTCATCCTTTAAAGGTCCTGTAGGCTTAGCTAAACAAGACCCAAAACCATGGCTGAGGTGAGCCAGCCCTGCCAGCAGTCCTGCCTTTAGCAGGAGGCTGGGCTAGAAAATGACAAAAGCTCTCTGCACTTTTAATTTTGTCAAAACCTTAGAGGGCCTAACTGTGTTCCTGCTAGGCCCCTAGAGCACACATTCCCACTGAAGGTTGGTGGTTCTGCTGCATGCAAGGTGGAAACTTGGAGAGAGAGCAATTGTTTCAGCTGGTCACATTTCATGCAAATTTCTCTATTTATAGAGTCTGACTTAAAACCAGTGTCAGTCAATGAGATTTTGTCCACAGACTTGTGTTGGTTTTGGATCAAATCCCAACCTCCCCTCTCTCCCAGGGAGCAGTTAGCTCATCCTCCTGTGATCACAGGAAAGTCCCTAATGGCATAAAATCATGTGGCCAGGGCTGTGTGGCTGAGAGGAAGCACACCAAGAGGGGGAAGTTCAGAGTGTCCTTCTGCTGACAGTGAAACTCTGCCCAGCTCCAGCTTGCTCTGCCCAGCACACCCTCCTGAAGGGAAATGTAGCATGAGGGGGCAGAAGCAGCAGAGGTGAGAAAAGTGACCTGTAACAATCCTAGAGAAGAATGGAAGCATGTCAAGGTGTGTTGCTGGCACCACACATCCTCCTCCCCTTGGCTTTGATTTATCAACACCACATTAATTTTTGTCCATATTCAATACTTCTGTAGAAAGTACATTAAAAATCTTTTCCTCTTAATAAGGTGTTGGCCTATCTGGCTCACACTGTGCTGCAGGAGAATCACAAACTCTTCAAAATCCATGCAGCTAATTTAAAAAAGTTCTTCAGAGGAGCATTGTAGATAAATTTGAAAGACTTAATTTTACAGAAATTCTTTGACACCTAAAGTAGTTTTAGGTACTTCTGTATTTTTAGAATATCATGTGATGGAGAAACAGAGTACTGGAACAATCCTACATTTGTTTACTCCTTTTGACTATTGTTTTCAGCTTAAAAAAACCTTAGTATAAAACCAGAAAGCTTACTTTTAATCCATATGTGAAGAAAAAAGAAATTTACAGGCCAGTTTACAGTATAGGTTTGAGCTAATTAGACATCATTATTAACTGAACATGTTAATTAAAAAAAAATCAGTATTTTACCTAAATATAATTTATCCAGAGAAATTTAAAGCTTTTCACATAACATGAACACTTGTAAACAATAGGCAAGGAAATCCTCTATAGGCTCCCACAAGGCAGAAATGTCTTGTGTAGAAATCAAACAGTTAAGAAAACAAAAGTTTAGTTTGACTGTAAATTGTTGCCTTTGTTTGGATTTTGGTTCTCCTTGCAATAATGTAAAATACTTGGAATAAGACCTTGCAGCAGAGGATAATGGGTAAGACAGACACTGAATCATCCTCATCCCCCATGCCCAGCACTCATTCACTGCCATAGAGGCAGCTCAGTACACAGAGGCTGGGGAGGGGGGACACTCCTGGGTGCCCAGGGCTGTGTGCTGCTCCCAGGGACAGGGGGACACTGAGTTCCCCTGGAAATGCCACTGGGTGCACCTCCAGCCATAGGGAAGGGGAAACAACCATGAACAGAAAGGTAACCAGAGGAGAAGCACTGGAAATGATCATGGTGTGAGTGCCTGCAGGATTCCTTCTGGTGAGTGAATCCAGCCATCACAGAGGGCTTGGCAGAGAGCATCTGACTCTAACTGCAGGAGGAATTCTAGGTTACTTCTTGCGTGTACATTCCTGCTAAATGACAGCACAAGTATTTCAGCAGAGTCATGGATCTAAAAAAACCAAGAGACCAGTTTTTATTTTGTTCAGAAGAAAAACAAAACTGACCCTCAGATTGTCAAAGAATGAGCAGTTAAAAAACATCATATTTATTTACTTTTCAAAGTGTCCAAATAAGGTCTTTTAAAGCCTAACCAAAACAATGCAGGAAGAACTAGAATTTTTGCTTTTTTAATGCAAACATTTTTTTGTGACTCACTCATAAGCTAAGACAGTTCATAAGGAACATAAATGTGTTCTTAACACCTTAGCATCCTGAAACCAGGAATAATAATATACCTAAAGAGTAACAGTTTAAGACACAAGTGATTTATAAGTCTTCCCCTCATAAAATACACAAAGAGTGGACCCAGTTACAATCAAATTTAGAACAAAATGAGGGTTTTACAAGCAGCAGCATCAAAGGGCCATGGCATAAGACAAAGCATAAATAGAGTGAGTGTGTACAGTGAAAGAATGACACAGGACCAGAAGACTGAAGCATTGAGATGACCCAAATACCAAAGCCTCTGATGCATATTCAGTAAACACTACACTTGGATATTTCAGAAGAGTTCCCAGCACCATTTGTCAATCTGGCTATTCCAGCTGAGCATCTGGGCAGGATAACCTGTGGCAAAGAGATAGGTTCTAAGATGCTGTTTTCTTTGGCATCTTATCTATTTCACGAGGACTTACAAGAAGATAATTTTAAAATGCAGTAGGTTTTAGATTTGCAGGATTCAAATGCTATATAGTTCAGTTTTATAAAAGCTGGGCTGTTGTGCATGAGTGCAGCCAATTATTTAATCATCTTGCTCTGGAAGACAGAACTTCAAACAGGCACAATACTCACTGCAAGAGGATACTTTAAGATACAAAAAATTATGGTGTCCCTTTTCCATTTCATGGGTTTGCAGTTGAACTGAGCCTTCCTCTTCTATTTTGTTTGTTTTGTTTTTTTTCTGTTAAAAAAATTGTTTCTTCAAATGCCCACACCATGGTATTTTGGAAAATATTCACAACATTCATTATGCCATTAATGAGATGACTGAACAAAAGTTACCACAGCTTCTGGCCTTAGGCAAATTCCATAAAGTGAGTAGTGCCAAGCACCTCTGCTAGTTAATTTCTACCAAAGACATTTATTGATTCATTACCCAATTATTTATACAGTGAAATCTTAAGCAGGTATGATGCAATAATTCATGTAATTTGGAACAAGATGAAGAGCTCCCAGGCTGCAGAGAGCTTAGGGACCATACTTGTTACAGGTGCCCTGGTCCTCATCCCAAGCAGTTGGGATCTGTTTTGGAACACAGTGTCCTAAACAGTGTTAAGAGAGGGTGGAGGAATGCTAAACCTCCAGGTCTGTCAATTATGCACCTTATCTGCAGATAAGTAGTTCTAGTAAGCTAATGATGAAATGTCAGAGGCCTGCAATGTGTGACCTTGCTGTGAATGTGTGGCAGAGGTGAGGCTTTAATAAGCACCTTTCAAAGCCTTCACACACACCAAGCAAACCCAAGCTCTTCTAGGCAAGGACTTGGTGAACACTCCCTTAGGCTTGCTCCCCTAAGGATACCTGTCCCAGGGTGAGGAATACTGCAGCCATATTCAGCAATCTCCAGAAGTCTTTCCTCTAGGACAGCAAAACAGGAATATATTTTCCAATGCCATGCTTATCTCCTGGATTTTTTCAGAAGAAAGTGGGCAACATTTTAACTGGCTTGATTCTGAGTGTTGCCTTTTCCCCACCTGGCAATTCTGGAGTGTGAAAATATACATCTGGGCACAAATTGTCAACAACATTTTTTTTTAAAGTCTGACCTTGACCAAATGCTGTTTTTCAGTTGTAGGGCTGATTTGGGTTCACTTGGAGATTTTTTTGTTTGGTTGGGGTTTTTTTAAAAGTTGCAACAACATGTAGATTAAAAGCATCTCAAACATACAGATTGCTCCTGATTTCCTGTAAGTGTTGGTATAACCAAGCCTGCTTGGAGGCCACTCAAATGGAGTGCCATGGAAGAAAGATTTCTGAATGGCTGCAGTAAACATCAGTGGGCTTTCAGTCATCTAGGAAAACACTCTGCTCATGGTGAGATGAATTCTTTGAATTTGATCATTAGCATATTGAACTGGAATTAAGTCCAACCAGAGAAGAGAACTTCCTTCTCTTCTGTGGAAAGCAGCCAACTAAAACAGGATGCAAAAAGTGGAAAATTTACCTTGATTTCCCAACAGTTCTACCACCACCAATTGTATGGCCCTTTGCATACCAGAAGTGCCTTTCTCAACCTTAAAAATTTTACCTGGGCTAGAATCCAGCATGAGTGATGTGAAGAGACAGCAACTAAAAAAGTGAAAGGCGGTATTTTTATGCAAAAAAACCTTTCTGTTTATGGAACTTCAATACAGTTCAAAAATTATTGACAAAGTAGTTTTAACAGATCTTGCAGTACTCGAGGGGCTAAGATTCAGCTTTCACTTGGAGGTTGCCAAATCAAAACCATCTGAAACTTTATTGATTACAGACCCAAAACTTTGGAAGACAATGAGAAGAACACAAGACATTGTTTATTACACATAGTTTCATCAACTGCATATTAGTTTGAATGGCTGAGTTTTTGAATGTTTGTAACATTGCAAACAAGCTCCTCAGAGGAGGGTGAACATTGCAGTTCTTTGACTCCTGCTTGGCACTCACTTCCAGTAAATATTTTCATAGTGATCTTTTTCATAGATCACTATCACTTCTCCTGTGAAAGTGATGAGAGAACAGGGACACACACAGCAAGAGAGACACAGAGGCAGTGTCCAAACATGCTAGAGAGTCCCAGTGCTGTGTGCCCCGTGCTGCCTGTGTGCCAGCTTTCTTTGGAATTCAGCATTTCATCTGTAGCAAAGACACTGGAGACAAAATATAGTAATAGTCCCATAGTTTAAGAAAATGTTGCAGTAATGCAGCATTATCTTTTGGGATTGATATTTTGACTCTTTTAACTTGTCAGTGATCAATCAATTTTAATACAGGCAAACAAACTTCACCGAAGAGTAAACAGTTCTAATAATGTAGCTGGAGGTACTTTTTTTGACTTTGGCATTTTAAAGCTGAAAATAGCACTGTGGCATGAGTCAGAATAGCCTCTACTGGGAGGACTTTGTTCTGCTGTGCTCTTTCAGGAAGTGACAACAAAGAGAAATGACCTGTTGCAAATTTCCCGATTGTACTGCCAGAGACCAAAAAACCCCCGAGGCTTATCGTGCCCTCAAGGGACATTTACTCCCATTTCCTCTCAGTTTCAGTGGCACAGGAAAGCAGGTATCAAAACAGACAGCTCCGTGGCAGGCATTGAAAAGGAAACATTTTTAATTTGTGCAAAAGCTGATAACCCCGAACACTGGCAAGCCTGGGGAAAAGCCCATGGTTTTCCCAGCTTACACAAATGTAGGCTCCGGTGCTTGATTGTGAGGAACAGCTGGCATTAAGTGAATTTGCACATCCCCAGGACATGTTTTCCTCTTAAAGCAAAATAATAAAGATTTCTTAGCTTCATGATAAAGCTCAGAGGGATCTTTCTGATGTATGTAAACACCTGATGGGAGGAAGCAAAGATGGAACAAGACTCAATGTTGCCCAGTGAATGCACAAAACCCAGAAGAAATTGGAAGTACAGGAAACTATTTAAACATAGGAAAACACTATAAAGGTGACTGAACAGTTAAACAGGTTGTGCAGAGAGGTGGAAGTCTTTAGAGGTGTTTAAAACTCAGCTGGACATGGTCCTGTAAGCACAGATTGATTGAATCCTTCGGTTTTTTTTAAAACCAAATTTCTGCAAAATAACTGTGAAGTGTTGCTCTAAGAAAGGGTGTGACATCAAAGACTTTGTTGTGCAATGTCCAACATTGTTTTTAGCATTGCACAATTAGGAAAAACCTCCACTGGGCCTGTTAACCCCATTTGTCTTGAATTCTTACATATGGCTCCATCATATAACCAAAAAAATCTTATCTAACAGCTTTAATAATATGTTTTCTTCCCCCATGACATTATGAGGAAATTGGGGTCAGAGGCTCATGGCTTTCATGACTACTTTTTCTTGCTTGCCTGTAGAAAACAATTGCTTAATTTTCCTGTCCTATATCTCTAATAGGGTCAAAAATTCCTTGTGCTATACCTGGTCTTACTCAGCAATGGAACTGGTGACTTTGCTGAGCTACTGTAACTGTAAAAACTCAGTCCCTGACACTTTCAAAGAGAATCAGCTGATTCTCTCTGCAGTGAAATAAAAAGGAATAAATCTATCAGAAGTGGTGACAATAAGAATTGACAGAAATATTAAGTTCTGACTCTCCAACAAAGCAGCAGAGGGTTTGAGTTTAAATAGAGTTCCTGAGCCAGTGGGCAGAGCCCAGATGAGGACTGGGGGATTCTTGGTGCTCTCAGGCCCTGACAGAAGATAAATCCCAGCAGTCACAGCATATCTTCCCTTAAAGGTAGGCTCTTTGAAAGTGTTGTGTTTGTATTAGAAGGTTCAATGTGGATTTTCTAGGCTGTAATGAATTTTTAATCTGTAATTGTTTAGTAGGCTTTGGTAGGATCTGTTTCTGAATGTCTAACACTAATCTTGAAAAGAATAATTTAAATAGCATTGTAAGCCATAATGCTGCTCTCTTGCAGTTCTCATTAGATGTTGGCCAAAGCTACAGAATTGAATACTGTTATCTCTTCTGAAAAAGTCTCTGATTTTAGTGCTCTGGCCTCGCCCTTCTCTTTTTGATGATAAGCCTAAAAATGCATATTTTGACACACTAGTGAATAAGCTTTGTTTCTTTTAGCACAGGGAGTGTTTCACTGGCATTGGAAGTTTTGTGTCTGTAATTTCCTTCTAGAGAAAGCACTTATGATTTATTTAGAGGAACTTCATCAGCTGGTAGGAAACCACGAGGAAAGTATCAGAGAAAACAAGTTTCTCTAAGTAGTTTCTAATAGGCTTTGTATTATTATAATGAAATAAAAATAAATACTTAAAGGTGAATAAAGATGCTAAAAAATAAACTAACCATGTCATGTGATTATACTCTATTGAGGTTTAAACACATTATATCCATTTGCTGCTCTGTTTTGTCTTCCAGAAAATACTTTGAAAAATCAGTGTGCATGCTGGATGTCAAAGACAACAGTGCTTTAGTTTCATGAGGTCACATGTGTCAGTTTGAGAATTTAAAAACTTTGCTTATTTTTCAAGCCACTGAATTCACAATGCTGTATTCCACAAGTATAAAGTGTTGAATGAAATTTATTTTACCACCTTGCAACTTGATATAATTTAGTTTTGTCCAGCTGCCACATTACTACGACTTCTCTGTCATCCTTTGAGTACTGGAAAAAATGTGGTTGTGTTTCCTTTCTGCTATTTCATAAGTGAGGTTTTTGGGTGCATTTTTGTAGCCTAACTGGCAAACATCCCCTTTCACTGTGAGCATGTGGGAGCTAATTTCAGTTTCTCTTTAGAGGAAAGCTCTCCCTTTCAGCACAGGGGAACATAACTGCTTTTCCTTTTTACCACTTCCACTTACCAGTTGAATCTCAAGATGCTTAGCAGTCTTGCCCATGTAAGGAGGAAAACAAGGACTACAGCAGTCTAAAAAAACAGGTTGGGGAATTGTTGGTTTGTTTTATGCCCTGGAGCAGTTCACATGTTAGAATGGTGTCTCCCTTTCTGGCTGTATTGAGTAGCTGCTGATTTCTCTTGCTTTCCTCAAATTTGCTTTCTCTTCCCTGTTTTTACCTCATTGTAGCTGAAGCAAGGCTGATCTGCATTTTCAGTGCTTGGCACAGGGAGGTTCTGAGAGAGACCAGAGAGTCCCTGTGGCAGTGCTGAACAAGCAGGTTAAAAACGACATGACAGAGATACACCCAGTGGAAGGCACTACCAGTAATGGTAACAACAGTGAGGTTTGTAGGGGACTGGGGGTGACATGCTAAACAAGAATATGGTATTTTCTAACATTATCTAAGGAGATATTTAAGCAGGGAGGCACATGTGGACTGGATTTGGAGCTCACAGCAGAGTTGGTCAGTAGGGAAGGGAGCAGAACTCGTCACTTCTGAGGTCAGAAGAGATAATTTTTGTAAATTATGTAGGAGGCAGAAGGGTTAGAGGGTTCCAGCAGGCATCAGGGAGGGTGCTGGGTGTGGGCAAAGGGCTGCACAGCAGCAGGAGCCTCAAGGGACTGCAAACTGCAGGATCAGTGTGGGCATGGAGGACTCTGAAGAGAACGTGTCCCTCCCTTGTCTGAGTGCTAGAACAGCTCCCAGGGCTCTCCCCAGCCTTGTCAGACACAGCCTCTGCCTGTGGCACACACATTGCCAGGGTAAGGAAGGAAATGATCTCCCTGTGCCCCAGGAGGTGCTGATTGTGTCGAGCAATGCGCTGTGCCTTGAACTGAAAGGATGGATGGATTAATTCAGGCTGCCTAAACCCCTCTCCATGTGCTGGAGGTTGGATGGAACTGCTGGGGTGGGCAGTTCAACCTCCCTGGCTGTGATGGGCACTGAGGGTGGAAATGGTGCATTGCTTTGTGTGAGCCAGAGAGTAAAACCAAAAAAGAAAAAAAATATTGGGAGGAAAAGAGCAGGCCTGTCTCATTTTAGTCATGGCAGTGGCTTATTCTTAGGTGGTGGTGGTAAACTTATTTGTAATTCAGAAATCTAAAGCAAATCAATTCAGAAATCTATGTACAAATCAATTATTGTGTATTGATGGTAAAAGCAGGAATCTGGTTGCCTGTATAATCTGAGGATGAAAAAACACATTAATCCTGAAGTAACCATAGAGACTAATAAACAATGTCAGCTGTAAGTAAAATTTTCATTTGGCTATGAATCATTTGCAACCAAAAGTTCTCAACAAAGCTGCTGAAGAGATCTTGAATCTCCAGATACTTCATTTTGCCAAATCTTAGCGTATAGTGATAATGCATTTGTTGTCTAAGAAAAATTTAGTATATTTTTTTTGTTGTTTCAAAAGTCAAGCAGCTATTTACTGAGTTCCTAGATGAAAGATATAAGCTGAAAAGCCACCAATTTTACCTATTACTCCTGGAAGAGGGATGGTATCACAATTGCTGCTATGAACACCAGGCTGGCACCAGGCATGGAGGAGACCATGGATCCAGCAAGCTTAGCAGGCACATTTGGAACTCATTTAGAGGACAGCACTCAGGAATTCTGTGTGAATATATTTACTGGTACAGAGTATGTGCTTGGTATTCTTAAAATAATATATTCAACCCAGATTTCTGAGTTATTTTTACACTTAGCCCCAAGGAATACTACAAACACAGTGCCAGTATGGCAGAAGTACAAAGCATTCTAAACATATAAATCCAGATTATTATTTGGCTCAACTATGAAATATGCTGCAAGCATTAAATTCCAGAATTTTGTGAAACCACAAAAGTGTTGGTGCCAAGATTTACAAAAGGTGAATCCTGACTGACAGGATTAAAGGGAAAATGTGACTACAAAGGAGTTTGGTTGATGTAAGTTTTGAAAAAAATCACAAGGAAGTGAGTAAAGGATTCAGTGAGAAGCAATCAGAATATAAATTCACAGAGTAGCTGCACAGATAAACATTATTAAAGTTTCACTATACCATGACATTTCCAATAAAAGGTTTTATAAAAGTAAAGAGGCCCTTTACAAACATTAGGCAGGCATGAAGGGGAGGATGAGTTTGCAGGACAAGCTAAGGAAGCAGGTGCTGGGGAGAGCTGCCATTGATTGCATTTGTCACTAGCAGGGCTTCACAGGGGTTTGTAGAAGACTCAATAACCCTGTCCTCTAATCTGAGAGTGAATGTGAAAGCTGATAAAATTTTGTGACTCATACAAAAAAAAAAAGTGGTGAAATATTAAAAAGCAATGCAGAAGAGAACTAGATTGTTTGCTGGGCTCATTCTGGCAAAAGGCATTTGTCCTAAATGTAGGGCTGAAGCTACTCCATCATGTAGCAAATATAAATAAATAAAATGTGAGCTTGCCTGGACAATCAGACTTATCCTGAAAGTCAGTATCTCCAAAACTGAAATGAAGGGAAGGGAGACAGAAACAGGGTGGTGATGTTTGTCTAGAGAGCACCAGCAAGGTGGAAGTCCATACACAGCTCCAGCACATCCCTGAAAAGAATGCCAAAAAAAAAAACCTGAATAAAGCAAAGAATGGTTTGCCAGAAATGTTCCGGTTCAGCAAAAACACTTCACAACAAGACACTGAAGAATGTTACCTTTCATTCATCTAAAAGAGAACAAGAAATAGCTGGTTTAGGGGGATTAAACTCTTCCATGAGAAAGGAAAATGGGAATTTCACAGAAAAAATAAGAATACAATGATGAACAAATGCCTGAGACAGAAGCACATTGTGAAATAGGGACACACCATTTTAACACTGTGTGATTGATGATAGGAATCTGCTTTGTTTTGCTGCTTGTGGCTGGGGGTTTGAGTGAAGTTTGGCTCTTGCTGCAGCCTGGTTTCACCCCCCAGGGTCAGGGTGAGACCACCCAGCTTTGCTCTGAGCCAGCTCTGGGGTTTTGAACAGGGGCAGCAATGCTGGGCCAGACTCAAATTCCCCATCATGAAACACCCAGAGCCTTGGAGGACTGAGTGGAAAGAGAAGGTTTAGTCATGGAGGGAAGGAGAAGGAACATTTTCCTTGCTGCCTCTGCTGACTTAGCAGGATTTGTGGTTGCTCAGGACTTTGTGAAGATGCTTTAGGACATTTGTGTTCTTACATGATCAAGTAGAGGCACAAGCCTCCTGTTTTCCCAGTTTGTGTTGCTTTTCCTTGCCACATGGATGGTGTGGAGCATAATGTACAGGCATTCTGCTTTTTACAGGTGGTTGATATTCTTCTGATCTGGCACAGGAGAGGGAAAGTGCCATCCAGTGTTAAAGAATGGGGCTTGAACTCATTATGTCCCCTGAAACTGATGCCTCTGCCATAGCCTTTGGGTATGACTGTGGGCACAGCACCCAGTGGTTTGCGCCTCAGGTTCCTTCCCAGTAAAATTAACAGAAATGTTTTTATGAGGGTAGTTCAGGGTTCATTTAATGCTAATACTATTCTCGATAACCAGTGAAAACTTTCAAAATAAGTTGTGGCATCCTTATACCAGTAACTTCAAAAATAATCTTCTGGGGTTTGAAGCCCTCATCTTTATTAGGAAAACGAGGAATGTTATTATCTTGAGGCAAATATGCTTGTTTTTGAAAGAAAAAATTCGTTTTAACTCATCTGAAAGAGTACTAACAGCAGGTTTAATTTAGCCATGAAATAGCATCAGCTGTGCAGCAGAGGTCACTGCTGCATTACTTGAATAAATTCTACCACGTGCGTGATAGACCTGACCAAAAGGATTTCTAGTTTGCAAGAAATATTTGAATTTCAATGAAATTAATATCTCCCTGAAATTTTTATTTATTTCAAACAGAGAATAAGCACCAGGTGAGCTATATGTACAAAACTTGTACTGCCAGGATTCTGCAGCTATTTGAAAAACCCTGGATAATTCACAGATGTATAAGGAATTCTCACAGGCAGATATAACACAGGCAGATATTTTCACATCATGTCTTTTACTGTTAGCTCACAGAAAATTGACATGCTGAGCCGGGTTAGTATTAAAGTCAATTTCTGGGCTTCATTCCACAGGTCTGTACATTCTGGCTCCAGTCTGGGAGGTTATTTAAGTGTGTCCCCAGTCTCCCTGAGGGGGGTGGTAGAATTCAGGAGGTGCATGGTGAGATCAGGAGTGGAGCTCTCCAGAGAGGCATGACCAGATCTGCACTCTGCCTTTCTGCATCCCATGCCCTGTTCTCCAAGCAAGACTTTCTTCCTGTGGCTGATTCTATTTAACTTTCTTCCTGTGGCTGATTCTATTTAACTGCTACTCAATAGAATCATTGATTGGGCTTTATTTTCCAACAGGAAGTTCTGGATCATTGGATCCTTATCCCTTCAAAACAACTCACAAGCTTTCTCTTCTCTTTAACAGTTTACAGCTCTCTTTGGTGCTGTGAGTCCTCTGAAAAGCCAGTCCAAGTTATTTATCAAATGAGCCACCAGCACAAATGGAGAAAAATATCAACATAAAACTCTAACAAATGTGGATCTGCCCATACCACTGGTAGTTCTACCATGGATGCAGAGGATAGACCTCCAGTCATTATGGATCTTGCTGGATTCAGTTCTAGCTGGACCTTGTTAAAGCAGGATTGAATATGGATTCCATCATCAGTTTATACATGGAGCTTGTATAACTCTTTCCTGGAACTTCACCACATTTTAGAAAGTAGATTTTTGCATACTAGGATCACACATAAGTGTTGGCACGAGATAAAAATTCCTACAGTTAATAAATAAAACCAAAATGTCCCAGGAAACCATAATATAAGCACTGTTCCAGAGTGATTCTGGCACTTGTCCCTGGCCTTAAAAGTCCTTTATACTGTTCCATTATAGTCAGTTCTGTTCCTAATTATTTAAGAAATGAAGCACCTTGGATAAATTCCCACCTGGTGCTGTGGAGACCTTTACATAACTGTCCTTCAGTTGTGAAAGACAGCAAACCATTGGCAGCAGAGGCTGGAGAGCAGAGTAAGAGCTTTAATTGAGAATGGGAATAAGTGTAAGAATGTGGTGGTGATTCCAGCAAGTTGCACTGGAGCTGTGCTGCAATCACAGTCCCAGTTAGCCAGGAATGTCTGGAGCAGATGGAGAGTTCAGCTGTCTGCAGCACTGACACTGCAGAGCAGCAGAGAGGAGCTTTTCTAGAAGCATCCAAGGGACTCTTGTGCTTTCCAAAACCTTACCCAGAAACTTCTGTGTGTAGGAAATGAGCTATAAAAGATGATTAGTGATATAAAAACAAACAAACAAAAACATTGCTTTAATATTTCAGTTAGCTCTTAAGTAAAGCAAAAAATGTGAGATATTTCCTGAGTCAATAGCTGTTCTTGCCAAAGGCTACTCTCAGCACTCAGTCAAGAGTGGTACTTCTTCCTCATGATCCCTGACCATGCTGAAATAGTTTTATAACCTCCTGCTCCTTGCCTGTGGTGTTTTCCTGCTTGTTCCCCTTCCTTCTGATTATTCTCCTTGGTGTATCTTTAGTAGTTCTTCCAAATCCTTTCTCCGGTTTTCTCTATGTGGGAGGCCCAAATGCTTTTCTGCTCTATTTTTTGCTATGATTCATATACAAAATTATCCACCATCACCTGTTGAGGACTAAGAAAGCTACCTTTTAATTTCTGCCATCTATCCAGAAGGGAGCCTTAGCTAAAAGTTCTACTTGTGAATAATTTAACCAGGTGTGAAATTCAGCATGGCTGAACATGGTTGAGGTTGAAAGGACCCTCTGGACACCACCTGGTCCAACCCCTGCTTAAAGCAGGGTCAGCTAGAGCAGGGTACACAGGGCCATGGCAGTTAGGCTTTAAATATAAGGAAGAACAGTCTACAAAACACATTCCAATGTTCAGCCACCTTCCCCATAAAAGCAGGGCTCAACTTTCTCCCAGCTTCTGTGAATAATTTTATTCAGGTCCCTGTGGGGGTCATTGTCCTGCATGTCAAAGAGCTCATTTTGGGTCTAGATTGGTCTCTGGTTCTCACTCATCCTTGCTGCAGGACAAAGAGAATAGCTAATCTTCACCAAGACTCATTCACCAGGTGAATTCTTAGACATTTTCATCCTTTTCCCTGATAAAAGGAGGCTGGGCAATCCAGAAGGGTTTGTGGAAGTGTGTTTCTTTTAAAGTCTTCCCAGCCTGCTACACTGGCTTAGTCTCCCTCTTTTCTGTCAGTTCCCAACCTGTGTCTGCTTCAGTAAAGGTGCAGGGTGCAGAATAAAGAGTGAAACCAAGCTGTGATTTTACAGCATTGTCCAGTCTGGTCTCCACAGAGCTCTGCAACAGCCTTTAATGTTTTCACACTCATTATTGTGCCTCAGCCCCTTCCTCTCTGGAATGAACAATCCTAATTCTGTCAGTCATTGCCAGTGTCACACCATTCTCAGTTTCCCTTCTCCACAGACTATACTTTGTTTTCTGTATATTTATTATGTAGAAACAACGTTGGCTTGGTTCTGGAAAGTGGGAATAAATCACTGATTTGTCTCATGTTTTCTGGGTAGACTGGACAGGATCTGAAGGCAACTTTAAGAAATCAAGTGAAAGTATAGAATGGAAGTTTTTAGGGTTAAGTTTGGGAGACTATTTCATTATTATTTGTTCTGCACTAAGCACACCAACTATTCCAGATTATCACTGATGATATCTCGAGCAGAACTGACCTTTTCATTCCTCCTGGAAGTTTGTGATGTTTTACTTTGAAACCAGCATATACTGAAGTCTTTGTGGTATCCTGTGCATATCACACTGGATGGAAAAAGCTTGCACTAGCATGTGAGTGAGATCATCTGTGTATTTAAATGCCAAATTCATGTCATGAGCTATAAGCACTAATAACAAAGTACATCCATGGGCAGATTTATTTAAGTTTCTCTGAACAGGTTTAATGTTGGTTTGCCTGTTGTCTACAAAGTGCTATATAATTAAAGTGGCTAAAAGGACTTTTTAAACCCAAGTAGTGAATCTATGGCATGTAGAATACATATCCCTAATCTGTTTCTGGGCCATAGTCCCAAGCAGAAAGGTGGAGAGGGCAGGGCAGGAGCAGTGAGGACTGGGCTGTGCACAGCTCAGGCAAGGGCTGACAGCAAGGGCTGCAGCTGCAATGCAGTTCCAGGGGACAGACAGCCCTGGATGGACTCCCCAGATGATGTTGATGAGGGAAATCAGGACTTGTTGGTGCTCTCAGGATCCTGACCCATTCCAGCAGGTAGATAAAAATTGCACAAAAAAGATTTTGCTTTTGTAAATGGAAATCATGTGTTTAGCAGTGTTCTGAAGGAATGTGGGTGCAGCATTAGCTGAGAGAGAAGAACCAAATCTGCTCCATGGTGCCAGCAAAGTTCTGTACAAGGGGGATTTGTAATTTGGAATGTTCCAAGGACACATGGTTTTGGAATGCTTTGGAACAAGAAAAATAAGTTATTTTTCTGTGCAGTGGCTTTGTGTTCTGCAGGGTTTCCTTCCCTCCAGTTACCTAATACTATCTTGGGTAGGCAAACTTAAATTACCTTTTTCACCGTCTAAATTTCTGCAGGAAGTTTTTTTCATCTACATTTCCCTTTTTGCTATATATCTACATTATTATATCTTCAGCTTAACTCCTCAATGCTTTTCCTTGGACACTGGTTTTTATAAACAAAAAGGATATTGACTGTTATTGAGCACAGCATACTAATCTGGGTGTCTTTGTTCTTCCACTACAGTAACTATTTCATGGATAGCAAATAAGATTTCTAACTAAAAAAATGCTTGCAATGAGGAGGATGTAGAAGGATAAGGATCCAGTTTGAGCTGAGACAGGAATGTCAGTTATTTAAATGTTTGCGTGTTGTGTTTTGTGTGTTTGTTCCTCGATCTAACAAATTTTATTTCTCAAAATATCTGTGTATACTCTTGTCTCATTTAGAATGAGTATGAACCTTCTTCAACATAAACCAATCCATGATTTCACTGGTTACTGGAGGGTGCAAACACATCTCCTTGTACTAGTGTGCTCAAGTTGGTAGACTAGAAGTTAAAGAAGCTGGCTATCAATTTCCCCAAAACAAAAGGTAGAGATAATTTCAAAGCTACTCTGTGAAGAAAGGAAATTATTGGAGATGTCAGTGAAGAAGTCTTAGGAATTTACAGTGCCAGAAGAGGTTTAGAGGGTCAGACAAGGTGATGGGGAACAGCTCATGCTCACATGAGGCCTGAGGCATTTTCTGTCTCTTGAGAACAACTGAGATCTGCTTGGTGTTTGGTGCCTTTGTCATGCGCTCTCTCTGCTTTGCCCAGGGGCCATGTCAGTGGGAAACCCGTGGGAATTGGACTCTATATGTTTTATTGCAGGAGCTCTACAGCCAAATTCAGCCTCCTCTTGCCCAGAGAATGAGACCATGTCCTGCTGTTTTCTGCTTTTCTGTTTCCTGCTTTAGGAGAGTGATGTGCTGAGGTAATGAATGCCAACCTGCAACTCAGGCACCTGTCCTACCTGTCCCAGAATCCAGACTTCAGAACTTCAGTGTCAAGTTTATGTTTAAAGTTTTTCAAACCCCGAATTACAGTTATTACATTGTTCAGAGCACTGGCAGGACAGCAGAAAGGACAGATTTATTTCACACAGAAGAAAATTGACTTTATGTTTGACTAACATGGGTTAAGCTGATCTTTATGCATATTGTTATAACCAAATTTTTCTGTAAGATCTAGAACTATTCTGGAAATAGTTAAATCTAGTTGAGCTGAAAGAAAAATTAAAAATCCTGAGTTGCTCCTGAATCCACCTCCAGCATGCTCTAGTCTCTGCCACAATTATTCCTTCAACATCTTCTGTTGCTCCTGAATATCATGTTGTCTGCGCTGCTTTCAAGCAATCAATACTCAATTTCACACTGCTACACTTCAAATTATGTATTTATCTCATGCTGCAAATTTTTTAGGGACTGTTACTCAAGGAAATCGTATACAACATATCTTCCCTTTCTTAGGTTCTTCCTTTTAGCTTCATTTAGAGTTCTGGGGCATGATTCAGTGAATAAATTATTCTTTTGCTGATTATATTGGCCCTTCAGTTAGGGCCTGAGAGCTCAAGTTAGATGCCAACCTTTCCAAATGCATACATGTGTGTGCATTTATAAAAGCAAAAGCTTAGGCAGCACATTAATAACCATGGAGATGGAAATCATCTGTTTATCCATACAGCACACAGCAAATGAGGAAAGGTTACCCACAATCTCCTGAATGTGGTTATTTCTGGCATGGAAAAATGAGTTTCAGAGTATTGGGGTGGTCCTACTGAAGTGATTTATTTCTTTGCCTTCCTGGACAGACTGAGAGGAGTCTTGATGGGGCTTACTCTTATAACTGTGAGACCCTGAGGGCAGGTTTAATGGCCTGGGCAGCCTCCCCTGGGATCCCCACAGCCCCAGGAACCCATTTCAGCTCAGTCCTTGGCCCCTGGGCCCTGCCTGAGCTCTGGATGTGCTATTTCTGTACCTGGCCCTGCTGCTTGCTGCTCCTGAGCTGGGCAGTGAATTTTTACTCTGACCTTGTCCCTGTGGTCCTGTCCATCAGTTACTGACCTGCCCTGACCGTGGCTATCCCCACCAGAGCCAAGCTGCATATTGAATTCTGGGCTTGACCCGGGCTGGCCCTGTTACCATGAGCCTTTCTCATGATCTGGGCTCTCAGATGGCCCTGCCTGTCCTCCCCTGACCTGCTCAGAGCTGCCTTCAGGCAAAGTTTCAAGACCATTCTTACAACCAACTAGTGATTTTCATGAACAGCCTTGATATTTTACTGTTCTCACTCAGGTTGGAGTCAATGGAGTATTAATCATGAGGTATAAAGCAAAGTAAAACCCCAGCTTGGGCTGTGGTGACTGATATTGTCATTGCAGCCACAGAACAAAGTTAACTGCTGTTCACTGCTAGAGAGGATGCAAACAAGGTTTTCTTTCCAAAAAGGTGTTTGCTCCTGACTCTAATTGACAAGAAACAGTGTGTTGATACAACTGAAGGCAGAGAGTGGGTAGGGTGCAAAACCACTGAGAAGGAAAGGTGAACAAAAAGAATGTCTTGGCTTTTTCTGTTGCTGATGGTTTGCATTATTAAATCATGTTCTGAGAATCCTTTTCTTAATTTCAGCGTGGCTTTGGAGGTCACAGTGGAGCACAGTTTATAGAAATGATTTCTGGGTTGAGATTTGAAGGTTGTTCACAGTGGGTATGGACATGTACAATAAGATTAAATTCACTGCAGGAGCACAAGGAGGTTGTTGCTTCCTCTCAGTGCCAAGGCTTCTTCATTTTAACTGCAATGATGACTTGATTTTGAAATACAAACATTAATTGAAAGCAAATTATTTTAATGGGGTTTTTTATAGCATTACAGTACAAGATCAAATATAGGTCAAATAAATATAGGTCAAATAGCTCTTGAAACTCCTCTGGAATTGTATAGTAGTGACATAATCTGTGACAGAGTAATTGGATCTGAATCTTCTGCTGAGTGATCTTCCCTATAAATAAGTTTTTATTCAGATCTCAGGAGCTGAAATCAAGCCTGAGATAGCAGTGTTAGAGTTGCAGTAACATCAGCTGCCAGTTGCACCAACAAAGGTGAGACAAAGTCTCCTATGTGAACTCTCCAGTCAATCTTTAAAGCAATGTTAGGCAGCTGATGTGAACAAAGTTCTGATTTTCTAATTGTACCATTCTGCCAAAAACCTGGAAGTGTGAAGTGTTAGCAACTCAAAACTCTTGCCTGTTTTTGACTGAGAATGCCATATGACAGCACTCAAGTTTGCTATTTTTAACAACAATTATTCAGTTATTCTCAAAGCACTGATTACACTGGAATCCATAATATCTGCCAATGTGGAATATCTGAAACCAGCTGAGGATTTTCCCAGTCAGGTGACTTGAAATCACATCTTTAATAATGTCGTTATGCACTTAGTAATGACAAAAAGCAAAGGATTTCTGGTAGTTGAGAAGTGAAATGTGAGATAATACAAAGATGCTGTAGTGTAAAACATGCTGATCTTTCTAGTAGTGCCTTAGTGTCTGAGGTAATCTACTCAGTTATCTCTGGAGTGGTGTGTGTATATTTATATTTGGGGATCATCACAGCATTACTACTGTGCAAAAACAACAGTGATGTCTCCTAGAAATGAACACTCCTGATATTGGGCTGGAATGCTACAAAGTGTTTGTCCTGTAGCACAGAAAAGCAGACCTGTTTAAAAAAAATCCTGAAGCATTACTGTTGTCTCTGTATATTTTTTAAATCATAAATTTAATTGCTTTCCCTACTTGCACCTATGCTGCATGGACTGGAGATGAGTTTAATATTCATGATGTAGTTATGGAGCCAGGTCCTGCATTGGTGCTTTCTTGGGAACATTGTGGGCACAGGATTTGTTCTGTCTGCTGTAGCTGATAGCTGATGCTGTATTATTTATATTATTTCAAATGCAAACTCTCCTACATAGTACCTGTCATCCAGACAGTACCCCATAGCAATCTAGAGTTATTGTTTTGGGGGGGAGATTAGCTCTTTTGGCTGCAGTGGAATGGTTTCTGATTAGCTGGGCTCAGTAAACTATCTTCACAATATTTATGTATCTGTAATGCAAACAACACTGGAGTGAGAGCCAGCATCTTGTTGAATTTTGCTGATTCCTCAGGCTGTAATGACAAAATCTGAATTGGACCATGACACTGTATCTGAGTTTCTCTTGTCACTGGATTTAAAATGCCTCCTCCAGTTCTTTTGGTTGCCAATGTCTCCCAAGAGCTCAGACTGACCTTCCACAAGATGACCTCCCACCTCAAGTATCCTCATGGATTCTTTTCACTCCTTAAAACCAGATGCATTATACAGCTCAATTTGTAATGTGCTGCCTTTGACACTTCAGTGTCTTAAACCTGGAATCAGGATGGACATCTGCATCCCCAGGTACCAACCCCCTGCATGCAGCCGCGCTGTGTAATCTCATCCTGCTCAGCTTTTCTGCTTGTGATGCTGTTTTTCTTGGAAATTGCGTCTAGATAAGGTTGGTCAGTCCTGTTGTGAAGCTGTGTGAGATGAAAGCTTCAGGAGGGATGGCTGCAGGCCACTGAACACACATCAGTCCTCTGAGTGTGCCAGCTGGAGCTCACAAGGACCACGCTGGGTTAGAGGAATGGCAATGAAATACCTCTGGAAGAGAAGCAGTGTTTTTATGGAGGGTAATGTATCTTATTGATGCAATACTAATGTAACTGTATATAACTTTAAAAGCCCTCAAGAAACCATGAATATATAATTCTGGAATAGTTCAGTTTCTTTTGTGGAGTTAATATACACCAAGTGCTGAGATTTTCAGACTACCCAACCAGAGGCATGAGTAATTTTTGAAAAAGACCTCTAATTATGTGGTGAAAAAAAAAAATCAGATGCTCTTCATTATATGTCTGTAGGAAGGAGCTGTTTAAACTGTTTGTGTTAGCTCTTGAAGCTGTAAAATGAGTTGTAATCTCATTTTTCTCAGTGCTGTACAAACACACTTTGAAAAATATTCCCTGGCCATGCAATAGAACTGCAATCAGAGGACAGGAAATTCAGAGAATTCAAATGATTTCTAAAATGCCATTCAATAACCATCTGGAAATAACCATCCAGGTGGTTTTTATCTTTCAGATAATGCTTTTGTTAACTAACAATGTAAACTCTTCCTTTCATATAGATTCAATAGCCTTCTGTTCCTTCTCTGCATCTTTCCACTGGTTGTGACATCAGGCAGTAACTCTTTATGCTGGAGTGATTTTGTCAGGACATAGGACCTCTAAATCTTTCTTCCCATCGCTTTTAAAATCACATTCAGAGTTTAAATTAACAGATTTAATGTCTAGGTATAGCTGAAAAGTGCTCTGAAGACAGGACAGACAGAAGCAAAGCTCCTTCTGCAGCTGTGAGGTGGCTGTGGCAGTGTCTGAGTGCTGGACAGTGAGCAGAAAATATCCAGGGAGCTGTGAGGAGCTGTGGGACTGAGCCAACCCCTGACAAGGACAAAAGCCTTTTTATCCCTCTCATTGCTCAGTGCTGGTTTTGCTGAGGATGCACAGGTCAGTGAGAGGGGAGGAGCCCAAGTTTCTGCTCTAACACTGTTCACTGTCCCAAACAGCTGGATGCCTTTGCAGAGCAACAGACCCATTCCATTTTTTAATTCTTGGATACGAGCTTTTCATCTTTGACTATTAGTGAAACTGAACTTGGAAACGAGGGGAATGTGGTCGCAAAACTGTGGATACTGTTGTCTTTATTGAGTTCAGCACTGCTTGCAGCTGAGCTTCTTATCTGGGTTGCCTTATACAAGTTTCTTCCAGGCCTTTTTGCACACCTTTTTTTTTTCTTAGCTAATAAAACACCCTGAATGGGGCAGTGAGAATAAGGGTAAAGGTAAATGGAGCTTGCTGGCAGACATTTAATGAGTCATGGAGGAGGAGGCCAGACAGAGCACACCTGATCAGAATGGCCTTAGCAGCATGGGTGAGGGCAGCATCCCATTTTGTCAGCATGAATAGAGCCCTGGAGCTGGAAGGTTAAAAATGTACCTGCCAGTCTCAAACTGCCCTTCTTTTGTAAGGGGCTAAAAATGTGCAGATGCCAGGGTGGAGAAATTAGAGTCCATCTGTGCTGCTCTCAGCAGCAGTTAGGGAATTGAAAGAGCAGCTGAAGATGTTTGCAAAGCAAGAAAGGGATCTCTGAATGTCTGTTTGCACATAAATGGACACAGCATGTGGTGGGCTGAAGCAGACTGCTCAGATCAACTCTAAATTATTTGTGCAGGCTGCTGCTGTGAGCCAGAGGAAGAAAAGACTTGCAGCTATAACTTAAAGAAGCTGCTACCATAAATACAGCTGCAAGCATGTTGAGGTTTCTATCATCTATTTGGTTTTATTTATTAACTCAGTGTTTTGCACAAACATTTAATACTCTTGCATCATGTAGGGCTGTGTGTTTACTGTGTGAGTAATTGTGCATCTTGTTTTAGTTCTCTTGGTTTCTGAGAAGAGTCTGAAGAGGTTATTTCAGGACAGGCTAAGAGTACATCCATAAGAAATTGAGAGAGACTGGCAGCCCACAGAGGTGTAGGTTGTACTTTTTTAACTGTTATTGTGACTGTGTTTTCCCTCTGTACATGGGCTTATAAAGTGTCTGGACATTCCTTTAATAAATGTAAGATGGAGAGAAGCTAGTTGAGCTTAAAGCTCTAGAAAAGGCTTATGCCCATTTTTAGTATTAATTTGGTTTTTTTCCATGCCTAGAAAGTCTAGTATATCATTTAGGAAAACTTTAAAGTCCTACTATAAAAGCAGCAATCTGATCCTAGTTTGATTAATCTTCTCTTTACTGGGTTTCTTCCTAAAACTGTGAGATTACTGCCCTGGTGCATGCAAAAGCATTGTAGCTTTTCCTATATTACAAAACCATCATGACATATCAATTGTACAGCAAGGCTAATCCAAATGCCCTTGAAGATGTTGGAATGTTTACCTTTGCTTCAACAGGCCTTTCTGTTTAGGGTGGTGTGATTTGGCTCAGACCCTTTCTAAAAGCAAAAACCACAAGATGTTCCAAGAGTAAGGTATTGGTGATGTTGACAGACGCCTTACCCACCAACAGCCTCCCTCGTGTTGGTGTTTCAGATGGGGAGATTGAAGTGAGTAATTAACATGTATGAGCTGTATTTACAAGCTGAAAAACTTTATTGTTTTTCACCTTAAAGACTGCCTGCCTTGCTCAACAGTGAATGAAACCCGTAAGAAAATGATCCTAGTTTTTGTGACAAATGTAAGGAACTAACTGGGTAAGGTTGTGTGCAATTCTGGCAACTACCTTATGGTATTTCAGCTAACAAACTCCCTTTCATCCATCACTGATACTCAGCCAGAATGAGTTCCTTTGTGATACCTGACACTAGATTGTTATAATGAAACTCTGTAAAGCTGAAATTCAGGCTTGCTTTCATGTATTGCTCAGACACTTGTATGTTTGGGAGTTCTTTCGAAAGAGCCTCATGTTTGTAAGGTTAAATAAACCAGCAAGGTTTTGTACAAGTTAGAGGGAGGTGATTTCCTCAGTAGACAGGAAGGCATCTCTGGAGATGTGGGGTGGTGTCATTGAAGTGCAAATCACCCTGATCTGTATTTCCCAGTTTCAGAGTGACTCTGTGGAGAGCAGTGTCCAGTGGAACAGGATGTCTGTGGCACCTCTGTCTGCTGGTGGAAGCTGGTTGCTGCTGAAACCAGCGAGTTTCCTCCAAGGAGTAATTGCACCTAATCAGCTGGAGAGATGGGTTTGTTCCCCCTCAGGCTCTTTTCTCCCTCTGCCAGCTGTACCCAGTGAAACTGCCTTCCTGTGCAGGCACATTCTCGTGATGCACCAAGCACTCCTACAGCACCTTGCTGAAATATCCGCTCCACACCAGTGAATGTGCCAGTATTATTCCCAAAGAGGTATTGGGCAACTGATTTCCAAAGACCTTGGCAGAATCTATAGAAAACTGGAGCTGATATCAGGCTGTTAATGGAGTTTTGCCTGACTCAGTTGTTTCATTTCCCAGCAGAGTCCCAAATGCAGGCTCTCTGCTTCGTGCCATGCTACTTTTGACGAGCTTATACCTGTACCATGGCACAAAGCCATCTTTTGCAAGTTTTAGAAAAGAATGTTGCCTCTTGGATGAAGAAATAAGGAACAAGAAAAAAAAATAATTTGGCAAGTTTCAGTGAGGAATTTTTGTAAGGAAAAACCCTTGGAGGCAGCATAGTTGCCATATATGAGTCATCTGGAACACATAACTTGAATTGGGTAGTAAAGTAGTCATCCCCATCTCAGAAAATTAAGTTAATTATTATTTCTAGATTATTAGAAAGAGTAGGGGAGAATGGATAGATGTTTAACAAGTTGACCTTCCAAAGTTCATGGGAGTAATTTCTCAGTACAGGCTGAAGATAAGATCAGAGGCTGTGAAACAAGCATGTCTCCAGAATAAATACAGCCTATAAAGAATTTTAACACAGTCCAACAAATATGCTGAAACAGACTACTTCTTTTAGCTATTCCCATTTATACTAGGAAATACATGCTTGTACATTGGAAAATATGCAAATTTTCTGTAGAAACTGCAATTCTGTAGGAAATTGTAACACCTCAGAGAGATGTGAAACTGAGAAACAGTGATAAAGATGCAGAATGTCTGTATCACAGGCTGTGCCTATGGAGGCACGGGGGTTGTTGGGGGTTTTGGCAGGAGCTGAGTGCTCTGAGGTGCACTCTGGCCCAGTGGTGCTGGAGGGTTTAGCCACTGCAGCAGAAGAGATGCCCATGCACAGAACATGCCTGAGCAGAGCTTGGGTGTGTTCCAGGCTGTTCCCTGCTGAGGGGACTGACAGATGTCTCGGCCCAAAACGAACTCACTGAGAGCTTGCAAATGTGAATTCATTCCTGGGGGATCATGTACTACAACAAAAAAATGAATCTGTATTGTAAATAACTACTAAAAATCACTTAGTCTATTGACTTAGAAAGATTAGCACATTTTAATGAGGGGCTCAGTACTTCTGAGCAGGCACAGACAGGTGTGACACAGGTTGGTCGCCTGTAGCACAGCAAGGAATCTGGATCATTTTTGTCCTACAGCAGCCCTGTGGCTGAAGCACAGGCCAGGAGATATGTGCTCATTTCTTGTCTCTCTTATAGCAATTAATATGCTGACATTTAATTTCTGTATCTTTAAATGATTAAAAGTATCTGTTTGACAACCAGTCACACCTAGATGTGAGTCAGATGGGACAGATTAACACCCTGTTAAGATTAGAGCTGTTCCTTATATTATATAACTCTCTTATTATTTTGTAGGAGGATTTCTGCTATTGCATGTCCATTTGTGTGCCACTTGGTTATTTGATTGGATGTTTTTCTTTTTGGTGTTTGAGGGGAATGGTGCAAGCTGAGTGCCCTCTCAGGATGCAGCTCAGTAATGACACTCCAGCTTTTATTGTGTTCCAAGACTAACAGCAGTTTGGTGACAGCTGGACAAGTTTGTTTACACTTTCCCAAATGTCAGAACAAGGAGAAAGCCATCAAGGCTTTATACTGAATGCACGTCATTTGCAAAATATGAAAGCACTGCAAAGCTGAGTGGGGCTCACAGTCCTTTAGCAAGGCTCTATGGGAAACTAAAAAAATAAAAGGCATTTTCTAAAATTGTGTTCTACTGTAATAGTTTATATTAATAACACATTCAAAGGTGTAAAATTTCAGAAAAAATGGAGGTATGTATGGCAAGCCTGCATAATTCCATAAATAAGTACAATTTATATTACTTTCTGAAGTTACTTTTTTCTCATTCTGTCTTGAGATCATTGACCAGCACAATAGCTGACCTCATGTTTGATATGTTTATTCACAGGCTGAGCTGATGAGTTGAATGAAGCATCATGTATACTCAGGTATACAATGACAGAGCTTCAGGAGGGGTTAGCACTGCAGTGTGGGTGGCAGATAGAGAAGCTTTGCTGTCCCAGGCCCAAGAGTCTTGTTTATGTTTCCTAGGCACAATAAGCATATGGAGTCTTCTAGAACATTACCTGGGCATTACCTTTGTGCTGCTTTATATCCATTGTCGCCATTCCAGGTGAGGGAAAGGTTCATTACACTCCTGCTGGTGCCTGTACTTTGCCCCTTTCAGAACAACAGCCACTCCTGAGGCAACCCTAGGAGAGACTTTGCATAAGCACCCCGTGAATGCTTTATTCAGGTGAAAGGATAAGCACAGATCAAGATCAGGCCATGGGATGGAGTGCAATGAGAGCTCTTTGAGCTACCCCACTGTGTTTACCCAAGGGCTCCTCCCTCCTGAGAGATCAGGTGAGAACATGCTTTTCCCACACATGCCTTCAGTTATTTTGTTGAGGTTTCTTTGTGAACCAGGAGTATCCAGAAAGTCTCCAAGGTTTCCCACTTTGCTTTTTATCAGGCATGTGGCTGACTGCATTGGTTTGAAGAAAAATCTAGGCAATGCTTCTGTACTGTCCTATTACTTCACACTTTTGCACAATTCTTTTGTGTTTTCTCATGCTCTGGCACAGGTCCAGGCAAGGAAGCTCAGCCAGAGTAGGGACAAGCCTGAACTTGAATCTAAGGTCAAGAGAAATTGTTCTGGGGAGCTGTCAGCTCAGGGCTAACTGGTGGTGGGTGAAGTGAATTAAGTGCTAGGAAAGGATGGAGGGCAAACCAGACAGTTGATGCATAAACCTATGGTTCATCTGTGCTCAGATTGCTGGGTTACATGCTGCTGTTCTCATCTCAGCATTTGAGATGAGCATCTGGAAAAGATAAAGCAGGTTGATATAGGGTATGGAACAATTTCTGTTTTCGGAATAAGTCAGAAGACTGAGAGAAATAGAAATGTGTAAATAGGATGCTGTGAAGAGGGACCAGTTGTGTAACCTCCCTTTAGCACAAGTACTAGAGGCCACATGTGAAATTACTGGGAACCAGATGAAAACAGGTGGAAGGAACTAGCAAGAGAACAAACTTCATCAGACTTGGGCCAGCTGGCTCAGCTGCACATACCTGGAGGCAGGGGAAGACAAAAGACAGTACATAATTATACACTTGTCCTGTTCCATCCTGTGGGTGACTGCCCCTGGCCACTGCTGAGGGTGGCACAGGAGGCTGGAGGGACCTTTAGGGTCCTTCTGGCCTGCCCTGTGCATGTCCCAAGGGACAGTGCAGCTCCACGGGGCTCTGGTCACCCAGGGCAGCTCAGACACACATTCAGGCATGAGGAGCTGCAGCAGCAGAGACAAGGGCAGAACTTTCTGTGCCACAGCTCTGATATCTGCAGTTATTCTGCAGCTCTGATCTGCATTTATTTATTGCATAATAATAATCTGCAATTATTTATTGCTGACAGCCCTGAATGTTCCCCTTCAGGGTGGCAGGACTATAAAAAAGGGCTTTGGAAAATGCCCTGGGCAGAGCTCCCAGGGGCAGATACCAAAGATAGCCCAGGTTTTGGTCACCCTGGTGCCACATCACTCTGCCCTGGCAGGCACATCTCAGGCTGGGCTGATAAGCAGGGCCACTCAGGTACTTCTCTGCCTTGAGGTGAAGGGTGACTTCATATTACAATCCCCAGGCTCTTTGGCAGAGGTTTTGCCTGATGATTCAAACTTAGCATTTTCACAATCAAACCAAATATTGACCAGGCAAGGAGAAACATCTCCTCCTTTTCATCTGTGCTTGGGACAACTCCTCTGTGGAAAAAATAAAAAATGCAGCTGGCCTGACAGCTGCCAGAAATGTGAGTGGATTAAAAATAAGTTATTTCTCATGATAAAATAATTGTTGACAAGGATGTAAGATTAATCTAGAGCCTCTCAACTCTACTCTAGAATAAGCTGCTCAAAAGACAAAAAATAAAGCACGCTACAAAAAACTCAAAAAAACCCAAGAAAAGCCACCACAAAAACCCCAAACCAACCAACCAAAAACCCAGCAGAACGGTAACAATAGAATGTGAACTAAACTAATTCAAGCAAAAATACACCTGCAACAGAAATGATAAGTTTTTTGTAGAGTAGCTGAGGATGAGAAACAAGGAAGATCTCTCCAGTGAAATTTCTTCAAAAAACAGAAGTACAACTCATGCAAGATCTTGGAGAAATTGGATTTTAATCTGGTACAAGCTGAGTATGTCTATTGACAGATGATTCAGCACTGCACATTTGTTTCACTGACCTATGTTCAGCTTTTTTTGTTCATGTGCAAAAAAAGGAGTGTCTGTGAGTTAAATGTGGAATTACATAAATTGCAATGTATTTCTAAACCAAATGCTTTGGGGAATTAGTTACTGAATAGCTTTATTCTTCTGCAGAAATCCTGCTCTTTCTTACCTGTAAATCCACTGTGCAAAATCTTTTCAGACCTCATAGTAAATATTTTTTATGTTATTAAGACACAGAAATGACTCCAGAATATATGCATGTGTTTCAAAATAGGACATTCCGTTTTACTGGAAGCAACAGCTCATTTCGTGTTCCAGCCACCTCAAGCTGGTCTAGAAACATCTGTCAATTACAGGTGAGAAACCCTGACCTCTGAAATCATTTTGTTACACTTACTGTTATATTGTGACTAAGTGATAAGGTTGTCTTTGTGGAAGATACTGGTTCACTCAGGTTTATGCAGAATAGAGACTTTAAATTCGACTCCTGCCAGTCAGTGTTGGAGCTGCTGTGAAGGGAAATTGGGGTTTAAGGAAATATCACTCCAACTGACCTTTAGTGTGCATGAAAGGACTCTTAAGGATGAAGGACTTGCGTGCAAAAAGCACTTTGAACTTAGACCCAAAGTTATGGCAGAAAGGAAGTGTTGCAAGTCAGGAATATCAGATTGGCTAACCTGGATCTGAGCAGCTGTTATCTCTGAGAGAATCAGGTGCTTAAGAGGAAGATGAAAATAAACCCTGAGGGTAGGAAGCTGCAGGATAACTCTAGTCCACTCCTTTTCTAAATCTTGTGCTCTGCTGCAGAAAATCTTATTTTTCTTTGATGAAATTGAACATGCTGGCTGGGTACCTCTGGGTATCCTTAGCTTTATGTGTTTCAAAGCCTTTAAGAAATGCTACAAAATCCTTTATCTTGATTAAGTGAATCTTGGTAAAGTAGAAAAACTAAAGTTGGGTTAAAGAGCTGCAGAATGTTTAAGGTTTAAGCTGTGGCAAAGAAATGAATACAAGAGACTCCAAAGGCTTTCTGCAACCCTGTTTATGAAAGTTTGTGTTGCTGAGTTAAACAAGCTTATATCATCTCATGCTCCTTTTCCACCTTTGAATTACTCACTTGTATTTGGAAACTACAGCTTTCCCTAAGGCAAAGTATGTACAGAGAAGATGCTCAGTGCTCACAGTTCAGCTGTACCTACTACTTCCAGTTTTCTCCTCTGTTAGTTATTCCACTCAAGAAATTATGAACATTAACCTTTGAAGGATATTTTGTGCTTTGGGACATATGCACACACCATAGTATGCTAGAGCAATTTATTAAATGAATCAGTTGCTAAATGCCTATGTAGACTTAAAAGAACATAACTGAACAATGACTTTATGACTGTATGACTAAAGGCTGTATCTTCAAATGATGCAGTGCTCCAGAACTCGTGTAAATATTTTGAATATATTGACATTTAGATAAGAGGAAAATTCCCAACCAGTTTAATGTGTAGTTTAATCTTTGACTAGGTCATGGATGCTGTTTGTTTGATATGAAAGTGTGTTTACTTTTCCCCAAAACATCAATGTTGAGCTCAGGATGGAGCTCTGATAGCGGAGCTGAGCTTTCCTCTGCCTGTGGCATTTGGGAATGAAGAATCTGCAAAGATCCTCTCCTGGGAAACATGCATGGCTCTAGTCCCTGAGCCTAAGGACTGCACCTCTTTGCATCCTACTCATTTCTGAAAGGGAAGCACCCCAGATTTGGCTATCACCCAGCCATCTGAGGAGGGAAACAGTGATCCTGGCCCATTCTCTGAGGAAATGCCTGCACAGCCACTTGCCACTCTACTACTTCTCTACACAGACACTTCTCATGTAAACTATTCTTGCAAAATATCCACTGTTGGCTCCCAGGGTTGTACTGGGAATGTCTCTTGAAAGAGACATTGTGTGTTTATGGGACTCTCTTGACCACTGTTCTTGCTGACCAAGCCTGGACAGGCAGGAGGTGGGGAATGTCCCAGGAAGGCAGTGGCACTGGAGCACACACTGAGTGCTGTGCACAGGCCCTTGCTGCAGAGTGGCCAAGGGCATGACTGAATGCAGACAGCAAAGCTCCACAGCCCTCCTGGGCAGTGTGGTTGATTGTCACCTCCCCAGGTTTATTTCCTAACAGCTGTTTTCAAGATAACGTGGTGGAAGTGGCTGATGCCCCTGGCCAGTGAAGGGTGGTGAAATTCTTTGGTTTCATCTCATTGCTTTGGGAAGACAACCCTCTTTGAACAGACAGGGAATGATTTCAAGGTAATTAATTGAAAGCAGGGAAAAGCAAAAATCACCGTCTTACAATAGTTCCAGCAAATTGTAAGGTTTTGCTTTTTTTACTTTCCTTAAACAATTTAGCAAGTTACTAAGAAAAAACCATTTCAATCATTTATGTGACTGGGAGGTCAACGTCCCTGTGAACAACAAAAGGGTGCAGTGAACCTTTACTTCTCTTCCTTTGGACCCAGCTGCCTAAACAGTGCAAAAAGAGGTATGAACACATAACAGATATGGCCTTGGCAGGGACATGGGAAAGTTGGGAAATGTGGTCTGGGCCAAATCTTTCTTTAGAGGAAGCCATGTGAAAGCACAAACACATGTAGGAAGTCACAAGTTTAACTGAGAGCAGAACTGGGTCTCATACTTCCAGCATTGCCTGAGCTGCTTTTTCTGTCAGACCCAGCAATTGTCTGGGACTTCCCAGCCTTTTTTACCTCTGTCATTGAGCAGAGCAAGTCACATTTCTCAGACAGCCAACTGCTCTCTGAAGTGGTATGGCCACAACCTGCTGCTTCAGACTGGGGGCTGCCACAACATTTACATCATCTTGCTGATGTGGTCTGGGTTGTGGTGTTGGTGGCAAATGTAGGTTTTCTTAGCTGAAGCAAAAAGAAACCTGACAAACTGTCACAGTATTAATGTCAAACTAATTATTATAATTACAAATGTGGGTCCCAGTTTTGGTATCTAAGCTAACATATAACTCTAAGTGTAAGCTTTCCTGGGTGATAAAGGTGGAGATGATTTAGGCAACAACAAAGTGAAGCTGGGTTTTAGGTTCTGCACAGAGACCATGTGGAACCACGATACTCAATCAGATTTTCCAACACTTGATTTTGTATTTTGTCTTAGATTAAATGTTCTGCATTCTGTGTGTGAGTGAATGGAACACTTAATATTCTCTCAGCCATAAAACATGCAGAATTTTAGATTTCTGTTTTACCATAATTGAGAGAAACACCAAAGCATCAAAGCACTACAGTGGTCCATGGAGGATCACACTGGGAGTGTTCCTGTCATTATGAAAAACCAACAGAACATGAAGTTCTAATGAGTGAAACAATGTCGTTTGTCAGGATAATTTAGCAGTCTGGTACACCTTAAGGCTGGCTAGAGGGAAGGGTGGATGCTGGAGAGGTGCTGTAGGAAAGGTTCTGCCATGAGCTGTCAGCAATGAATTCTGACACCACAGCTTGAGCTCCCCCAAATCAGGAGACAGCAGAATCAGGGCTACCCAACAGGTTTCATTAGCAGGAGATGGACAGGTAGGACTTACATAACCTGAGGTGAAAAGTCAATAAGTAACAAGGAAATTTCTTTCTAAGGAAACAGGGGTTGGTTCAGGTGCAATGTATTCCCCAGTACAATGTTATGGCTTTGTCCGTAAATGTGTGCACCACCAAAATGGCTTTGTCAGTTCAGGAAAAAAATAGAAGTGAATTGCATGAGTTTGTAGGTCAAGGGCTGGCTGCAAGGCCAACTACAGATTGCTCAATTACTTCTACTTCTAGAAAGTTTATCCAAAGTGTTGGGCTGAATCATTTGTTTGAGGTCAAGGTACACAAGGAGAAACAGTTACTTTGATATATGTCTATTCTGTGTGATATGTTTCCTGGGATATCAAGATAGGGATATCAAAAGGGATATCAGAAAAGAAGCTCCCAAATTGCTATGTTCAATGGTCGTATTGTACAAACAAATAAAGGGCAGTGGGTTATTGTACATGAACGTTTTCCTGTAAAGAACTATACTGTGCACAAAACAAGGATAGAGCTTGGGGTTTTGGAAAGCCACCCTGGCTTTATTTGCAAAGGTAATACAGATTCTAGTTTTATAAATTCTAGTAGGAAATGGACAGGATCTCTTATTTTTTACAGAGAGAACAACTTTATTTCTGAAGATTTGCACACACAAGAAGTATTCCTTATTTTCCTTAGTACAAAGCCAAAGCATCATATATGGTTTTGTCTTGTATCTATGGCATCAGCAAGTATGGGCTTGAACAGATTTGTTCTACAATGTTTGACATGCAACACTGCAATGTATTGAAGACAGATTTGAAAAACCTAGTAACAGAGCAATCTTAAATCATGTAAGCAAACAAATGCCTTATTTTCTCTGAAAGCTTAATTTTTCCATGGCTGACATGGACACATTGGTTACATGCCAAGAAACGTCTGAATAATGCATATAAAAGCCTTTCCTGTCAAAAAATCAGTATGAGTTATTTAAGAGCTCTGTGCAAATGCTCCCTTGGATAAAGGCCCAGGAAACTGGAAAGAGCCCTTAGCCCTCTCCCCCCACCCTCTCCAGTCTGACAGCATTTACTGAGTCAGATTTTACAAAGGATTGACTGGTAACTAAACTTTGAGCGAAGCAATTGCCTCACATTTATTAAAACAACTTATTCTGGTGGAATTAAAACAGAGCTTTATATTAAGTATTCTGCTCTGATGGGAGTCATGAGAGCAGAGAAATCCTTCTCAAGAACTGCTTTTATCTTTTAGATCACATGAATGAAAGTATGCACTTTAACTGTGTATCAGCAGCCCTATTTCCTGGAAATTGTGGTTTCCAAACAGATGGCCACAGAGATAAACGTGTGCTTCATTTACTACTTGAACTGAACACTTTGGGATAAAGGTATTCCATTTGTGAAGGGCATTTTAAATTTAGCAAGCCAGATCAATTATTCCCTGAATTGAGTAAGATACCTTGGATGGAACCCCTGGTGGGTTCTGGGTTTTATGCAAGCAGTTTAACTCATTTTATTGCTACTGTGCAAAAGGCTTATAACACTTCATCTCACTGAAGAAAAAGAAACACAAACTGAAATCAATCTTTTCAGACCCACTGTGTATCTGTGTTGTCCTGAGGGTTAAAAATGGAAAATTTGTTCAGTGCAGGGCTTCTGACAGGCATGGTTCCTGTAATCCTGCTTTTGCTGTAGTCACATTAGTCAGCTGAACATTACTGAGGAAGTTTCTCTGCATTCATTCAGGAGCTGGGAAGGGAAATATTCCTGCTGAGTCATGCTTATTAGTATTTTCCTTGCTCCACCTCCAGTCCCTTTGGCTCCTCCTCTCCTCCCTTGCTGCTGGTTGCCTACTATATTTAAACAGCTGTCTTGGAGCAGAGAGAGGATTCCAGGCTTGTAGTTTGGTTGGCTCTCCTGAGTGTACAGTCACTCTCACAAAGATCCCACCTCTCATCAGACCTGCTGCTAAAGGTAAGAAGGCTCCAAATAAGTGCAGAGAGCTCTGTCTGGTGTACCCTAACATCAGTTTCTGGCTATCACAGGGGTGTTTTTAGAAAGGTGTTATTACATACCACAAAGTTGAATTTTTTTCCACATAGTTTTAATTGTGTTTGGGGGGTAACTGGCCTGACATGCAAGAGTGATGCTGTGAAGAGAGAACAGCTTCTGAAACTTGTGGGGAAGTCTAAAATGTAAAAGCTGTCAAGATCTCTGCCTTTTTTTTTTTTTTTTTAAGTACTAATTAGTTAAATATTAACCTTGTGAGACAAGTGAGTTGATGAGGAAATTAAGCTGAAGAAAACCATTGTTGCATCTCTGTTAGAATTGTTTAAAACTGAGTTTTGTGGAACCTTTTTTAAACTCCCCCAGTGTTTATACCCCAACTGCATTGCTCTCTTGAGCTCTCCCCATGTGCTGTTCAGGCCACACTTGGCCTGAACACCAAGTGTGTTCAGGCCAAGAATCACCAAGAATCACTTGGTGATTCTTCCTTTAGCAAAATCTCATGGCTGTTACAGAGAGAGCTGTCTGCACATGGCTGATGTAACCTGGCTTTGTATTTCTCCAAGGATCACAGAGTGCCCTTGTCTTGCTAAACGTGCCTTTGCTTTTTCATTTGCTCCCTTGAAGCCTGTTTCAGGCTGGAGCCTGGAAGCCTGGCAGCCTGGAGCTGGTGAGAGCCACACTGACCGAGTTTGTGAGCTCCAGTCCCTCTGGACACGAGGGAAGGTATGCAGAGCCTGGCCCAGAGTGAGCTGGGAGCGTTGCAGCCAGAAACAATTATGTAACATCACACAGACACTGGAATGCTTTGGAAGCAGCAAGAAGCCAAGTTGTGAAACTTGCTGCCTTCTCCCAAATGAGGAGAAGGAAAAGGACATTCATTTAAAGTAGGAAGCTCAAAGCAGGAGCCAAACTCAGTGTCACTAAGCTGACTAAGTGTGAGTGCCCAGCAGCCCACACTACATAAAAGGAGGGTGAGAAGAGCACTCTTAAGTTTCTTGTTGTCTCAGGCTTTTTCCTGGTGCTAACTAGTTCAGATTAGATTGGCAGTGAACTTCAATGTCCTGCTGCTTTGCAATGGCCTCTGCAAGAACAGGCTTTCCTCTACACTGTATTAGCTGCCCAGGTTTTGAGGTAATGGAGTCTAAGACTGAAAAAAAAAATGTAATTAAGTAATTAAAATAATCCACCTTAACATTTAATGGGAGGAAAGGTGAATGTTTGGCCCAAAACTACAATGCCTGAGATGCTCTGAGTTTTATCCCCAGAAGTCAAACCTTTAGCCAACAGGATGGGAATAGCTATAAACAGGTTCAGCACCTGATTCACTTTCTACTTAAAAATAAGAGTTAATAACTATGAATTATAGAGATGGCAGCTACAGGATGTGAAAGAGACTAGCCCAAATTTCATCAGACTAACAATTATGCTCCTCCAGCTATTAAAGTTTGGTTTAATTGCAGAAAATGTTCCTCTTTCACGTGCCAGGAGGTGCAGAAAGCAGGGGGAGGGTGGCGGCAGGAGTTATCAGTGAGCGGCTGCTGCTCTGTGCTTTATCAGGGTGGAGAGGGGTGGCACGGTGCGATGGCCAGGAGCCAAGGCAACCTTCCTCTAAAGCAAACAGCACTGCCAGCCTGTCCTCTCCTGCCGTGTGCCTTTTTTGTCCCCTTCAGGCTCCCCCAGAAACGTGCTGGCAGCCAGCAGTGTGAGGCTGTGCTCACGCCTTACAAACAGCCTGGCAGCTCCTTCTCTGTGTGTGTGTGTGCCTCTGCTGCTGCTGCCCTGAAACTGCTGCCCTGTGCTCTGCTGGGCTGGTCAGAGTCCTTGTTCCAGCTAAAATCCCACAGATGTGCGTGCAGCTTTCCCAGGCATGCTGCTGCAGGGAGCTGTGGAGCAGAAACCTGCAAGATTGCTCCCAGAGGTGTTGCTTCCCTCTTCCAGGCTCCCAGGAGCTTCACAGAAATAGGATGTGTACTCTGTGTTAGGAAAAATTAATAAGAACTTCTCTTCTTGTATAATACAGTGATGAAGAGGGGTTATTTGTTATCATGGAGAAGAAATTTCTGCTGACCTGCAGCTGGATGCTGTGGTTCACTGGTTTGAGGGGAACACATGACTGGTCACACCAGTGTCCTGTTCCTTTGGTGTCTCTGGCAGTCCCAGCTGCTGGTGCTGAATTCTGCTAATTGCAGCTCTGGAGCTTTGTGGGAAGGAATTATTTGGGGGAACTTAGAGCACAGTCTGCTAAAGGAGGTGCAGGTTTTGGTTAATGTGGCAGAACCCAAAAGGCTGGGGAGATCCTTGAGTGGTTGGGCTGTGGGGAGGCTTCAAGGGGAGCTCATCTTCTGTATGAATACAACTACCTTTGAGTCTCAATTAAATTGGGAACATAAGTTTCATTGAGATCCAACTCTCTTCAAAGCTAGATGCTTCAAATTACTTAAATTAGAAAGCACAACTATAATGTCATTTAAGTGGTTCATGCCCTGTCAGGCAAAATGCATAACAGTCTTAGAATAATGCTGAGTTAAGTGGTAACAGGCAGCTAGTAAGTGTCACTAAACTGTGATCCAAACATTTGGCCAAGGCTGCTAGTTTTGAATTAATTTTAAGTGATGAACCTGGTTTTGTTGGAATGGAGCTGTTGAGCCCAGCCATGGCTGTACACTGGTGTGCATGAGAGCTGTCACATCCCTGCAAGCAAATGCACTCACAGCACCCCTGCTGAAGCCTGGAATCTGTGAATTGTGGACTCACTGGTGGTTTCCTGGCTGCCCAGTCAGTGAGCAGTGCTGTGCTGTGCTGGAGCTGCTGTGATGTAAATGTCAGCCCCAAAGAGGGGCATTACACTGCAGGAAAACATTTGCTGCAATACCTGTGTCAAAGGCAGTGATGTGCCAGGCCTTATGGCAGTGTCTGGTGCACTTGCCAAAGATCTCTGCACTTGGAAAGGCTGTGGAGAGTGTGCCCTACTGGACAAAGTTGTGCTATTCCATGGATTTTGCTTAGCTTTCCAAAATGACAATAGGGGTTTTATAAAAGAAAATATTTTCTGTAGAATAGCTTTAAAACTTATGCTGATTTTCAGAAATCTCACATTTATTGTGGTAAAAATAACTTCTCTAGGTTAGTGACAGTAGAGTTGAATTCCATGGAAAACTAAAGTCATTGTTTGACGTGGTAGGATTCCTGCAGAAATGGCAGAAGCATTCACTGTTCATTGGATGTTTACATAATTATTAGATTAGTTTTGTAGATTCCACTCTAATGACACCTTTGTCTCCAAGATAATTATGGTGCATGTTTTGTTCAAAGACTTGTTATTTACTTGTTCAGACCTAGAACTCTCTATTTTCTGGAAAATTGAGAAAGGAGGTTCCAGAACTAAACTTGCACTTCTCAAAAAAACATATAGTGATAGAATGGTACCTATTTGAAAATAGAGCCAGGAGATTTCCAGCCATTGGGCAAAAGTCTTATGTCAGGTTTATTTCACTTATCAGTAAATGCACAAGTTACTTTAAAAATTGTTTGTGATAACGATACTGTTTTCTACAGAGTAGTGTCAGAAATGAAGTTTTTATAACAAGGTGCAACACTTCATTTAATGTATTCAGAGGACTGCTGAAATTGCCAGTTATCCTGGAGTAACTGGAATTCATGTCTGAAAAAGAAAGATAACTGTTCTGTCCCCATTTTGTGGTGCATAATCAGAAAATCCTCCTTTGATTTTGGGGTCAGGAGGAGAAAAAGATAAGGAGGTCTGTCCTGAGTGTGGAAGTGTAATGTGACAGTCTGCAATGCAAGGGTAATAGTACTTTAGATTAGCCTCAGTTTGTGGGCTGGAGAAAATCTTGTGGGGTTTTTCTTGTTTGTTTCCTTGTGGTTTTTTGTCAAAAAATGAAAATAATTCAAAACATATTTATTTCAGCAGGTGGATTCCAGAGCATAAATGCTTCCAGATGGGAAGATGTGTCCATTAGTGACCAGGCCTTCAAACAGGAGTGGGCTCAAGACAATTCCTGTTGTGATCATAGGTAAGTCCTCTCCTGCCAGCACTGCTGGGCTCTCCTGTGCTGTTGTTTCTTTGGACTTGCTACCTTTAATTCTGTTCCACTTCCACATGTTCTCACTCAAGGCAGAAATGCCTGACTGCTGTTTCTGCATCCTTTGCAGACAGCCAGACTTCCTGTAACACTGAGAGACCTCTCAGAGTTGTGAGAAGTAAGGAACAAAATATTTTACAAATTAAAACACATACCTATTTTTAATGGTGAAATTGGTAACCTTTTGAGCATCAGTTCAACTCACCCTGCTTTTTCTCTGTTGGATATTCAGAAAGGTTTGAAACCTTTTCAGTACAGATAGGTAATCAGCTTGCTGGGATTATCTGTAGTGCTTGAATTGAAGATAGGTTTGTGTGAGCTTTTCCACCATTATGTCTGTTTAGAAAGTACTCCAGATGCTGTTAAGGTTTCTTGAATTTTTTCACAGATTTCTTTTAAAACATGAGTGAGCTACACTGATTTTGTGCAGATTTAATAGACTGATAAAATGCAGTTTTAAAACCAGTTTAAAACCAGTTAAAAAATCCAGGTTATATAATAACTGTCTTCAACTAACTTCAAGAGGGATCTTGCAGTGTGAGGTGATTCTTGAGCAAAGTAATGATGTCAGAGCCTTCCCCTGTGACCAGCCATGAGCTGTGGAGGTGCTGGACCTTGCTCCTCTGAGCATGTGTCCCATGCCTTGCAGAGCTGGCTTCCCTCCTTATCTGTCACTGAATTCAAAGCCCCCAGGGAGCTGCTCCAAAGTCAGAGCGCTGCATCCATCACCCCTAATCCCTGCTAACAGCAGCTTTGACAAGGACACTACTGCCAGCAAGTTTTTATCTGAGAATGCCTTTGTGCTGCTCATTGTACAAGTCTCTAGGTTGGGAAGGAGGATATTTTGGTGCCTCCCTAGTGCACCTCTACGGGGAGCCAGGGTGGAGGTGCCCCTGAAGCCTCAGAAGCAGCACTGGGAAGAGCTGCACTCTGAGGAGGCTGTGGGGCTGAAGCAGCCCAGATGTTTCCCTGCAGCTGGACAACACAGCATGAAGGCTCCAGCCCCTTCCCCAGGCCCTGCTCCAGGAAGGCAGTGTGCTGCCTCAGCTCTGCTGGCAGCCTCATGCAAGCAGTGCATTTTAAAACATCTTGAGCCCCAGATGTTCTTGTGATCATCCATGTCAAACTTAGATGTGGTTCAGAATAAACCCTCTGAGTGTTGAGTGCTCAGGTGGTGAAGTTTGGTTTAGGTACCTCCTTGTACTTCCTAATGCAAAGTGGTGACCTGAAATTGGTTATATTTTACTATAGCTGCAGTTTGGTTTGTTTTTAGTGTCTGCTGCTGTTGGTTTTGGCTAACTTTCCTGCAAGTGGAATATTCCAAACGCTGACCTGCAGCTGCTGGCTGGTGTCAGCACAGCAGCCTTTGTCCCCAGCTGTGACACGGGCTGCCCCTCACATAGCTCACTGTTGGCTTTACAGCCATGACCTCACTTTTTTGGAATCCTCAAGGATCAGCCTTTGCTCCAGCCACCCTTGAGCACTGGCACTGTGTCAAGAGGCTGCTGTCACTTGGGCTCTCTTCCCTCCTCGTCACTGTACTGTTGTGGATTTTGGGCAGCCAGACAGGCTGGCAGAGACACAGACACTGTGAAATATTGAACATGCTGGAGAACAGCCATGTGCAAACTTTCCACAGGCTACTTCACTGGGCTTTGGAGTCACACTGATCTAGTTTTTCCCCTGGCTGTTGGGTGGTCAGCAAAGGGGTTCAGCCATCCTGCAGCCTGTTCAGTGCTGTGTTCTGTGGGCTTGTCTTGGCATGGCAGAGAGACTTTCCTTAACACACTGCAGTACCACAGTAGGGCTGCTTCCTGTTTGAAAGTGTCCTCAAGACCCATTAGTCAAAGCTGTATTGCCAAATATCCCTGAAAAGATGGAATTTCCTGCTGAGAACAACTGGTTCCCCTTCACTTCAATAGCCACTATCTTTTCTGGATCTTGTATCCTGTGCACAGAACTACTCTGCAGTGGTGTGAAATCTGCTTCCAGGAGAGCTGAGGCCCCTGGTCAGCCTGTGATCAGCTTCTAAACCCCTAGTTTTAGAGAAATAACTCCATTCATCATCACCATGCTAGAGACTTCAAGCTTACTTAACCCGGTGTCTTTTCAGCAAGTCCTAAGGACCTTGCAATGCAAATTGGAGCAAGTGAAGTGAAGGGTGAAATGTCTTCCCCAACTCCATCCAATAAGTGCATTCTGGAACAGGAAACCCCTGTATCCATAGCAGTGTCATGTCTTTTGAATTGGTCTGCATATTAGAAACACTTCTCAAAGAGCTGCTCTATCTCCAGAAGCATAAACTCTTCTCAATTGTTTTTTTCAGGGAATGGACCTTCAGGAATCTGTCTCTCATATTTGCTGTCAGGTTACACCCCTTACTTCAAAAGACATGCTCTTCATCCTCATCCTATTCTTCAGAGAAAACTGGAAGAGGCACCAGAAGTCTCTGTTTTGGACCAGGTGTGTGGAAAGATAAACTATGACATCCCAGCAAGCATCCCAGGGGTGTATCATGGGTGATTACCTTGTTTGGATTTTCACAGTACACAGACAGAATGAGCCTTAAGCAAATCACAAAGGATTTTGCTTTGTAATCCAGAGCTCCCTTGTCTGCAAGGCCAGCATTGCTGCCAAGATCCTGGAGGCAGCCCTTGGGCAGGAACAGGTCTGTGTGCCAGTACATGAGCTGCCCAAGCCCACTGCTCAGAGGTGCTGGAGTGACAAGCAGTAAAAATGGAGTGGAAGCAGTTTGCTGCCTGGCACTGCATGCCCTTTGAGCATCTGCTCCTTCTCCCTGCAGGATCTGGAGTATCTGTCTGAAGGCTTGGAGGGACGATCCCACAGCCCCGTGGCTCTCCTGTTTGACACCCTGCAGCGGCCAGACACCGACTTTGATGGGACAGCAGAATCTGTGCTCAGCTGGTGGCATGAGCCTGACAGAGCCATCGCCCACCTGGTCCTTGGCAGAAACGCTCCTGGAGGGGCCTGGCATGTGAGTGAATTGGAGCCAGCTGGGGTCTGTGTGTTGTGTAATGGCCAAATGTGCTGACTGCAGAGAGAAAAGCTCCTCTAAAATCCCAGTCAGCTGTGTTACATCTTATATATAGAGACAAGTGAAAGTTTAAAAGGAAAACAAGCCTTTATATTCCCCATCTCTTGTTCTTTTTGGAGAACATGGATGGTTTCATCCATGACAGCAGATCAGAGGAGATTACAGATTTAATCATCTGTGCCATATTGAAACATGGATAAGTTGTCTTTCAGTTTTTACATTAAAAAATTAAAGTAATTTTTCTTTGTTTCTTGTTCCAGTCTATAGAGGGCTCTATGTTTACCCTGAGCAAAGGGGAATGGATGGGACTCCCAGATCTCCCTTTCAAAGAATGGTTAAAGCAAAAGAAAAGGTGAGACATGCATGTGTGATCATCTGCAAACATCTGGAGATTTTTAGAGAACCTGGAATGGACTTCTTGAATGTAGCTACCCATCTGTTATGGATGATTTTAGTGAGAGAAAGAACACTCTCCTGCACCCCAAAGCCAGTCTATTTTATACTGAGTGATTCAGATAAAGTTGCAGTGCTGCTTGGAATGTGTCCTTCTCCACACCCACTGGGGAGATGAATCTGTGACCAAGAGTTCTGAGTAAAGCTTGAAATCCTGGTCACCTGGCTTCTGCTGCTGCCCCTGATGACAAGCACAATCAGTCCTGCTGCTGTGCATTCTCTGAGGTGCTGTGCATTCTCTCTTTACATGAGTCACAATTAATCTTAAGAAGTCCAGGTGTTAAAAATAGACTGGAAGCAAAATATTAGAGGAAGGCTTAAATAACCAGCCATGTTCTTGGGGTTGGGATTAATGCTACAGAAAGCTGCCTGTGTCCAACAGCTTCTGGACCTGACTGTTAACTCTCTATGTCAGGAATAACTTTGCTGAAGTCAGGGAAACTAGATCAGTCTTCTCTGTAGTGCCAGGGTAGATGGCTCTAGGATACATTGAGTGCAAGAGGGGACAAATTCCAGTCTCTTACTTAACTGCTGCTTGACCTTTGTTTTTCCTTTATTACAGAGGCCTCAAAAACAATAGAGCCACAGCAGAAGACATTGCTCAATATTACCAACACTATGTGGTGAAGAAAGGACTGCAGAAGAATTTCAGATGTGGCACTGTTGTGACCTCTGTGAGGAAAGTGAGTGCAGAGAGCATCTCCAACCACACCCAGAAAGATCTGCAGGAGGATAGTGACTCAGTCTGGAGCTCTAATGAAAAAAGTGCAGAGGTCTTTCAGGTGGATGGATTTTTCAAAACTATGGAAGGTGTTAAAGAGGCCTTCTCCATCTATGCAGAAAATGTGGTCCTGGCTACAGGAACATATGACAATCCTACCTGGCTTGGGGTCAAGGGAGAAAACCTTTCCTATGTCCACCACCAGCTGTCTGCCCTTGAAGAAGCAGTGAAGAATAACAGTGTTGGCATCATGACAGATCCAGTCTTGATTGTAGGTGCTGGTCTGACAGCTGCTGATGCCATTCTCTTTGCTCACCATTGCAATATTCCAGTAATCCACGTTTTTCGGAGACGAGTCACTGATCCTGGCCTTATTTTTAACCAGCTCCCCAAAACAATGTACCCTGAATACCACAAGGTACACCAGATGATGAAAGAACAGACAGCTGCCTGTGCAGGGCCCTATGAGCACTACATCAGCCTCCCTGAACATCACGTGCTCTCCTTTGGCAAGGACAAGAAATGCATCTTTCAAGACAAGAACGGCTGTCAGAAAGCTTATAAAATTTCCATGGCTCTTGTTCTAACTGGCTCAAACCCCAACCTCTCCTTTCTGCCAAATAATGGCACTGACTTGGCCCTGGACAGTGAGCAGCCAGTGAATCCCAAGAGGAATCCCATAGATGTTGATCCCTTCACCTATGAATGCACTCAGGAGAAAGGGCTCTATGCCCTGGGGCCTCTGGCAGGAGATAACTTTGTGCGCTTTGTGCAGGGAGGGGCTCTGGCTGCTGCCAGCTCTCTGCTAAAGAAAGCCAACAAAAATCCCCCCTAACAAAAATCCCCATCCCTGTTCTGCCTCTGTGAGGGTGGGTTAGATCTCCTTCCATCAAATCATCTGATCTGGGTGTCCTCAATTCTAAAGGCCATTCCTGGTATTCTTGAAGGTTATATGGAGAGCTAGTAAGTTCCTGCTGAGTTATTTGGGAAGATTAAGTGACCAAATACAGGGTGGGTTCCACACACAGCAGTATTTTCAGTTCCTGGGAATTCAGCTCCTTTTCTGCATACCTGTGCATGGTTACTGGGACTGAAGCTCGTGCCTGGAAAAGCAAGGGCAAGACAGGAATTGCTCTTCTATCTAAAACCCTCCAGGTGACCGGAAATTGGATTGAGGAATCAATGTTAATCATTTTCAGATAGCAGGCCCACAACACTGTGTCTGTTGCTGTCTTACAGTGTTTTGTCATGGAACAAAGTAAACTGACCTGGTTTTATGTGCTCCTGTGGTTTGGCTGTATGTCCTTGCTAGGCCAGAAATCGCTGCCAGGTGCTGCAGGTACCTCTGGCACATGGGGAGTACCCTGCCAGTAAAAACTGACACACAAGCACTCAAAACTGGATTGTTTCACTGACACCAGCAACAAGGAATATATTATTCTTTTAACAAATCAAGAGATTCCTGTGATGGGTTCTTCTCCTTCCTGAGAAGAAATGGTATTGATTTGCAAATACTTGGTTTGCCATCTTGCAGCTTCCTGCTTTCTGAATCCTAAACCTGTGGTAGCCAAACTCTTGGCAGCTGCTGTAGAGACAGGCAGAACTAAAGGGGAGCTGCAGGTCCATCCTGGAATGCCCACATACTGTATGGGGCTCCTGCTGCATAGAGGACTCTGGAAAGTGCAATATGTTATATACTGGGTGAATTACTAATGTATTACGTTTTTTAAAAAAATATTATTTGTATAAGAGGGGAAATGGCACAGTCACTTTTTGGTAGCTTTATGCTATATATATAAAACTTTTTATACTGTTTTTCTAAAAGATTTTTATTGGCAGAATATTTTGTTACAGTCTGTTCTGAATCAGCTGGGGTGGATGGCAATGGTGCCTAATGTTGTAAGCAGCATTCTCAACAGACCTACAGGGGCTTTTGTGCCTCTCACAGGAAAAATTTCTGTCATAGCTAATTTAATTTGGTGTAAAAACAGACTCTGCTGCCTGTGCTGCACTGAAACTCACTGACATCAGAAGGCCCTGAAAAACTGACTGGGACAAGACATCCGTAAATGAATTGGCCTGGAGTTGGGATGTGAGAGGGGCTTGTCTGTGAATTACTGTATCACTTGAATAATTTCTCTGACTGACTACTCTTGTATGAAACTTTTCAATAAAGTGATTTCAGATTTACCTTGTGTTTGTTTTACCTCTGAATCTCTGACCCAGAGAGGACCTAATGAACTGTTCATCACCATCATCTTCCTGGTGAGTACCAGGGCATGGTTTGTGCCTGCTAAATCCTCCATCCCTGTGTTCCCTATGGGGACCCTACTGTGAAATTTCTCTATTTATCTTTGTCTCTCCAGTAGGATGAAGAACCCTTGTGAGGTGCTGTGCCTGCCTCTTGTGAGGCTGAGAGTGCCAAACCAGGTTATTTGCCAAGCTTGTTCTTGCCTGGAGGATCTTTGATCTCTTTCCTGTTCACCTGCTCTCTCCTCCTGTCTGCAAAATAGCCCCAGATCACAGCCTAGGCCAGTAAATCAGCTGGGACAGTCTAGATCAGAAGGTGACAGTTTAGATTTGAAGGTGTCTGGTCCAACCCCACTCAAGTTAGAAGTTGCTCAGTTAGACCTGGTTGCTCAGTGCCTTGTTGGGGAAAGCTTTGACTATTTCCAGGACACAGATTGCACTATCAACATTTGATTGCCCCATTCAACATTTTTTCCACCATTGTTGTCCAGAATTGTAGGATATTTTCCTAACTAGCTGAATTGTCCCTATTGCAGCTTAACTACTGCCTCTAGGTTTGGTGGTTTTGGATTATTTTCACTGCACAGCTCTGAGAGGAGTGGTTCAATGTGTAAAAATATCGATATTCACTCTTCTCTGCAGGCTGAGACTGAAGTGCCCTCAGTATTTTGTGAACACAGGAGAATGGGGGGAATGAGTTTCCTGGTCTGTGTCCTTGCTCAGTGGCCAGAGGGTTGGCAGTGTCCCCAGGACTCTCTTTGGCAGCATTTCTCTACATGAGCTGGTACTTTCCCCTGATTTTCTTATCCTGGCAATGTGAGCATTCCAAAGGAGGGATTGTGTGCTTCTGTGATCTGCTGCAGCTAACCTTTGCTAAAAAAAAGTTCAGTGATCAGTGCTCAGCTCTCTGAAAATGCTGATTTTGGCTACATCTTCCTGTCTCCAAAGCAAATGAGGAGGAGAACAAAAGCCAAAGAGCATTTAAAAGAACCAAGGGGCACTGGCATGTGCTGGGAATGAGGTCACAAGATTGGTGTCAAGTGAAATGCTGCCCTTCCCATGGCTGAGATCAAAGTCACAGTGCTCATGCTGATCATTCCTGCATCCCATATTGCATTATGCTGCACTAATTTGCCCTGCACAGGAGAGCTCCTAACTGGGTCAGCAGCCTGAGCCTGGCTGGGGGAGCTGAGGGTCTGAAATCACCTCCCTTCCTGCCCAAGAGGGACAAGCTAATTGCAGCGCCAGAAAGGGAGGGTTTTTCCACAATTGCTGCTTAGAAAATATCCTACATTCTGCCCCCAAGGGGAGAATCTCAATAGCAGAATTGGTGGTTTAGTCATCAACTGCAGGTCCTCAGGGCAAGGCTGTGTGCTGCTTATCCAAGCTGTCATTCAGCTCTCTGTATCCAGGGAGGCAACTGTGAATTATTGTTCCAAAACAATCAGCTGTGAGATTCAACAGATACCAGCCTTGCTATGAGTGCAGTTCACCCAAGCATTGCAACCTTGACCTGCAGCATGTGCCGGCCAGGAATAAAACCAGGCTCCTCCTGGGCCTCTGCTCTGCCTGTGGTGGTGACACTGCTCTGTCAGGGGACACCTAATCTCCCCCATCTCCAGTGCTGCTGCTCAGGCCAGCCTGGAGCCTTCCCTGGGGAGGCAGCCGGGGGTTTGACATCTGAGACCACCCTGCCTCCGTCTGTCCCCTGCCAGCCATTCTGTGTCCCCTCCTGCTGCCACTGGGGAGCTCCCACAGCCTCAGTGACCAGAGCAGGGCCCTCAGGGAGCCTCAAGCAGCTCCTGCTCAGCTCAGTTTGGGTAGGGTGGATTGGTTTTTTCATACAGAGCTCTGGCTGCAGCTAAGAAGTGATGCTCATCCCACCACAACGAGGGCTCCATGTCAGGGACTCATTTTCCCTTCTTCAGGGCTCCTCAGCAGAACAAGCTCCTGAGACCTGCTGGGACCTGCCAGGAACAATGCAAAATGATGCCTTCAGAACCCAAATGAAGATTTGAAGTTTACCAAGAAGACAAAAAACAGAATTGTGGTTTTTTGATTTTACTGTGTCTGTGAGTCCTTGTGGTCATGGCTGATGTATTTTAATCACCTGTGGGTGTGGCAGAACTAAGTGTACAAGCCTGAACTCAGGTACATTCATTATGCAATTAAAATACAAAGTTACTGCTTCTGCTTTTTGCTTAGGTGAAGGTCTTGTGAGATGTCAGAGCACGTTCAATGAGAGCTTTTGTTTCTTAAATGAAGGGAAGGGTGGCCTCTATGTAAAAGGAGCCATCTTTTATGTATCACCTAAATTGAAATAATTTTAGTAAAATAGTCTTGGGAGCTCCTTTGACTGTTCAGCCTTCACTTTTTTGGCAGCACTTGTGTCTTTGAGCACAGGACTAAATCCAGCCACATCTTGGCCAGACCACTCTATTTAAAATCTCTACAGAGCACTATGATACATTGCAGATCCCATGATTGCCCAAGTCTTACTTTTAAAAGGGCCCTTGGGGAGCTGTCAGCCTGCTGCAGATGTAGTGGTTTAAATTAACCTGCTTTATTTGTGAAATACAGATATTTGTGGGCAGGCCAGCAGCCAGCACATCACTGCTGACCGACAGCTCCTGGGGTCAGGCTAAGCTGCCTGTGACACTTGGGGAGTGGATGCTGTGGGACAGTCTTCTAGCAGAGCAGGTTTCAAGGTGGAACAAACCCTGGAGGCTCCAGGGAAAAATATCTGACTTCCTTCTGCTCCATATGGGTACCCACGTTACACAGCTGGGCTTAGGAAGGAGGAGATACAAATATATTGATTTACAGGAGCACAGCAGGCAGCCCTCATGAACTTTTTGCAAGGAAAGCAGAATGGGTTTTGTTTTCCAGGCCAATTTTTTCTGGTTGCATTCATTTCTTGGAAGCACTGTCAACAGTTCTGCTTTGTTTTACGTCGACACCACAGCAAGCTGGGAAGAGGGGAAAGGAAGGGAATCCTGAGCCAGGCAGCAACCATGCACTGGCAGCGTGGCCCTGCTGCACAGCCAGCATCCCTGCCAGCTGGGAAAACTGCTCTGGAAGGTGACAGGGCTATTTACTTAGGATATTTACCCTGCAGGTGAATTTCCATAGCTCAGTCTCACTGGAACTGCCGGGGCTGGGAAAATGAGGGCAGGAGTGAGGTTGTTAATTGTTGCAGTGTTGTGAGGGTTTTAGGAGACATGAGAGACGAGAATTGACTCTAAGTTTTCAGAAGGTTTATGTTATGTTATGTTATGTTATGTTATGTTATGTTATGTTATGTTATGTTATGTTATGTTATATACTAGAACTATACTAAAGAAAAAGAGACATCAGAAGGCTAGACAGGAATGATAATAAAAACCCATGACAGACTTAGGGAATCTGACACAGCTGGCTGTGATTAGTTATTAATTAAAAACAATTCACATGCTAGATAAACACTTTTCTAAATCACATTCCAAAAAAAGTAAAACATGGAGAAGCTGAAGCTTCTCAGCTTCCTAAGGAAAAAAACTTGATGAAAACATTTTTCATAAAATATAACAATACCAGAGGAGCCTCCTTTAGGGCCAGGGCTGCAGCTGCAGGGCTGTTGTGCCTGGGGCTGGGGTGCTGGGGCACAGTCCTGCTCTCTGTGGGGCACTCTCGAGACTTTTGCTGCTCAGAGTGACCTCGAGATGTGTTAGAAAGTCTCTTCCCAGCCCTGTGGTCAAAAAGGAGTCAGAACTCTTCAATTCTCAGTCTCAAGATTGTTTATTGTATCTTATCTATAAAATTCTTTCTCCTGTCCTGCCAAGGTCCACTCAGCAAGACAGCCCAAGGCACACTGCCTGCCCTGGGGTGGTGTTATCTTTTTGTACTAAAAACTACGTCTACAATACTTTCCAATTACTTCCAATACAATTAGTATTCCAAATACTTCCAATTACTTCCAGTAAAATTACTTTCCAATACCCATCACCTATGTTAGACAGTGAGCTTCTACTCTAAACCAATCTAAAAGTGCCAACATCACAGCAGAAGATGGAGGCCAAGAAGAAGGAGAAAGGCTGGACCTGCCCAGATTCCTCCATCTTGCCCCCTGAACCCCCATTCTAAAAACCCCAAAAATTTATTTTCCACCCCATGATAAATTCACTATCTTAAACTGTTGTGGCTTGCAGATCTTCATATAAGGTTGGTAATTTGCTCCATGGGTCATAATCAAACCACAGGCATCTTGGGCTCTGTGCCAGGGTCCCTGAGCCCCCTGGCAGGGGTCCTGGCAACCCAGGAGAGCCAGAGGGATGTCCTGAATTCCAGCAGGGTACAGTGGGGCTGGGCACAGCCTCAGAGCCAGCCCAGCCCAGGGCTCTGCTTGGAGACACAGCTGCTGACCCAAACTGGGACTGAAGCTCACCAGGGCTTGTGGGCAGGGAGAGTTCCTGCTGATGACGAAGTGAGGATTTGAGGATTTTGTGTCGGGTAAATTTCCAAACCTGAGTTGTGCTTTTGTAACCCACTGAGGCTTTTGCCAGGGAGGCAAACTTTAACCAGAGGACAAGCAAAGGGCAGGATGGAATCATTCCTATAATGGCAAATAAATAGAAAATCAGGAGAGCTGTGGTTTTTTTTAGGAGACCACAGGCAGTTTTGGATCTAAAACATTCATTCTTTTGGAGAGCCAGCCCAGTGGAGCAAACCTCATTTACAACTTGGCATTAATTCCCGAGTTATCCAGCATTACGGTAACTCAGAGTCAGCAGAGGTCTCACAGGTACAGGGAGCTTTCAAAGCTAATAAACCAGCCAATAGATATTTCTATTGAAAAAGCCAGGGAATTTCTATGCCAGAAAAAAAAAATCTTTGGTATTTTCCTGGGGTAATAAATGGACTTTTCATTTTAAACATTAAGGTCTAGCAAACCAAGCAAGTGACAAAGTGGTGGGATGCTGAGTGCAGATGCCCCCGTGGCTGCAGTGCCCTGGTCCGTGCCAGGTTCATCCCATCCCTCATCCAGGCACCCTGCTTGGGAATCCAGGGACACAGGGCAGCTGGGAGGAACAGGAACACACACAGAGTGTCATGAACATGGTGACACAGAGAGGGACGAGATCCGTCTTCCCCAGCTGCAATGGTGGCAAAAAAGATGGACAGGATGCACAAAGTTAACATAGCAGTGTTGTTTCTAAGCAAATCTGAATTGCTGGAAAGTTTATGCCATGTGAATCCATGTGAATCCCTCATGCTGTGCAGCTGAGTTTTCCTTTTTTAATTTTTTTCTATTTTTTTTCGCTCTGCTCTGGTTGCTGGGATGCCAGCAAATTGGCTGTGTTATCAGACCACAGCCTGGGAACAGCAGCAGCACTGGCAGATGCTGACAAATTTCACAGCTGATGCTGTGCACAGCTCCGAGGGTGGCACAAGCTGTGGGACATCCCACGGGGAGGGGGCAGTGACAGCCCTGCCCGGGCTGGCAGCCCTCACAGGGCACAGGGCAGGTGTGGGGCCTGCCTGGGCAGGCTCTGACTCTGCAAGGAGAAAATCCAAGGAAAGGGAAACTGGATCCACACGGGGAATCCACTGCTCAGCACTTTTCCAGGTTGGGAAGGATGGTGTCAGCACAGCCAGGAGGGCAGAGCCAGTGCTGGGCTCTGCGATGAGAGCACGGTTTCAGGCTCAGATGTTGCAATTGAAGCTTTCCCTGAGCCCTTTCCAGCATCTGTTTGCCAAACTCCCTTTGAAGTTGCTGGAGCAGCTTTCCTGTAAATGCTGCTCCTGTCACAGGATCTCTGCCCAGGAAATTGCAGTGATAATGAACAGTGAGAGCCAAGGGTGGCATTTCATGTGAATGAATTACAGTGATGGGAATGACTGAAGTGCCCTACTTGCAAAAACATCCTTCGTGCCCCATATTTCACCTTCATGAAACTTGGGCAAGAAATTTCTCAGGAGGGTGAATAACTGGCATTGGTTCTGGTGGCTGGAGTATAACTGGGGTGGCTTGGGGCAGCACATTAATGCATGCAGGAGGCAACCTCTGCAATACATTGACCTGATCTAACATGTAATAGCCAGAAGGTTTTCTCCTCTGAAAATCTTTAAAATCCTTCTTCTGTTTTACTTGGAGGGGAAAGCAAGACCTTTGGAAAAGTTTCACTAAAGGCAGAGGCAGAAAGCAGCATTTGATCAGGGACTTACAGCAGAGCCTCAGGCATTGCAGTGAACTCTGTAACCTTTGGCATCTTAGGGTGGGTTCCTGGTCCCCTTTTGGGCTAATGCTCCATCTCAAGGCTGGGAGAAATTTCAGAATTGTGCTGCACCAGAAGTGGTTTCTTCCTCTGCATAGTTCTAGGTTTGATGTACAGATGTTTATAAGAAACAAAAGAGGTTCCCAGGCTCTGCTGTGGGGCTCTGCAACAACCACTTGTACTGATTTATAGTGAAGATGACTGTCATCCTGAGGCTGATACAATTTCTTAATCCTGAAAATCTAAATATTAATTTAAATGTTTTTCAGGGAGCTGGAGAAGCAAGAGTCTGAGAAAAAAATCGAGTTATATAAACAAATATTCTCTGTCTGATGTAACACTCCAAATACCTCATCCACTGAGTAATCTGGATATGACATAACAGGGGAGCTGGATGAGAGCAGGCCAAGTGAGTTGTTCTCACCCTGAAACAAAGGAAAAGAAATCAAAGGGAGTTAGAATTGCCATTCCCAGGCTTCCCTGTGACCTTCCTTGTGCTCTGTTACGTCCATTTCCACCAAAAATTTCCTCTTCCTTTAAACAATGTAGTGGACACCCCTCTGTCCCAAGGGATAAAGGCTCATTGCAGAGGAACTGATGCAGCTCTGCTGGAGCAGATCCCCATTTGCAAGTGGAGCATGGGACACTTTCCCAGTGTCAGGTCAGGAAAACTGTGGGAATTTAAAAGCAATCCCACAGCTAAAACAATAAAGTCTGGCTGTGGTCGAGTGTCACCAGAGATGAACCAGCCCTTGTGTGTGGTTCCAACAGCCTGGGAGTGCTGCACTGGGAAGGGGAGCAGAAATGCCCAGGATAAAATGGATAAAATGTTCATTCTCTCAGGGGCTGAATGTCTGATCCCCACTCTCTGTGGGGATGGAAGGTCCCAGCGGCCCCTGCTTGGTGAAAGAACTAATCTAAGCATTTTCAACACAGAAATAGAATTCCTCAGGTGTAACCCAGGTGTACCCCAGGTGTATCCCAGGTGCATCTCAGGTGTATCTCACCTGTATCCCAGGTGGGTTCGTGCTGCTGCCATTCCTGTGGTTGGTGAACATGGTTTGGTTTGTGTGGCTGTACCTATCCCGGGTGTATCCCAGGTGTATCCCAGGTGTATTTACCTGTCCCAGGTATACCCCAGGTGTATTTACCTGTCCCAGGTGTATCTCACCTGTATCCCAGGTGGGTTCCTGCTGCTGCCATTCCTGTGGTTGGTGAACGTGGTGTGAGAGGAAACGGCGGGGAAGTGGGGGGGGAATGGGAAAAATTAGGGAATTTGGGGAATGGGGGAATGGGGAAAGGGAGAAAATAGGGGAATATGGGGGAATATGGGGGGAAAGGAAAAATGGGAAATGGGGAAAATGGGGGAAACAGGGGAAATGGGGGAAACAGAAAACAGGAAAATGGGGCAAATGGGGAAGATGGGAAAATGGGAAATGGGGGAAATGAGGGGAAAATGGGAAATGGGGGGGGAATGGGGGAAGTGGGGAAAATGGTGGAAATGGGGGAAATGGGGGAAATGGGAAAAATGGGGGAAGTGGGGAAAATGGGGAAAAATGCGGGAAAATGCAGGAAATGGGGGAAACAGGAAAACAGGGAAATGGTGGAAATGGGGAAATGGGAAGAATGGGAAAAATGGGAATTTTGGGGGAATTTTTGTGGAATTTTTGAGGAATTTTTTTTAATTTTTACAAGTTTGGTACTAACAGCTGGGAATGCTCCACAGCCATAAAGGAGCATTAAGGAGCTCCACAGCCATAAAGGAGCCATAAAGGACAGGTCAGGAGCCACTGAACTGATAGTCTGCCTGCTGGAATGGCTTTCAAATATAGAACAGGCTCCTGGAATCACTTGCTGTAATCCTGGAGGAAAAAGTGAAGCAGTAAATCTGCTGTGACTCAGAGGGATCACCTGGCAGAGAAACCTTCGGAAACATTACTGGAAGGGGACAGATTTATCCTGGTGCCTGGTGGGAATCCTTCTAAAATTGCTCAGAAAAAAAGGGGAACCCAAATGAAGAGCCCAAAAAGCCAATGGATGCAACCCTTAAGCGTTGTGTTCTCTGCCACAAAAAAAAAAAAAAAAAAAAAAAAAAAAACCACAGAGAGAGAGTTCCCCTACTTAATCTCATTGCAATTTAAGTTTCTCTATATCTGAAGCCCTGGAAGCAAGCTGCTGTTTAATAGAACCACTCCTCACAAATCTGAAGTGACCCCTGGAGAAACCTGCTGGCAGATCTCTCAGCAGGGATCCTTGTGTCCTGGTGCCAGGCACCTGCCCAGTGCTCACACTGCCTGCTCTCTCAGGAGAAATGGGCTTCCACCACATAGAAGACCTTCACCACCCATTCCTCCTCCTCAGCCGATTCTGAGGAAACCTGTGAAGAAATCTCTCCTTTTGAAACTGAGCTTTCTGCAATGAACTCAGGCAATGTGGGCGACCCAGGAGTCCTTTGCACTTATAAGTTCAGCATGACTTCATTTAATATCTATATTTCTGACATTTTCATGGGGAAAAGTTGTAAATAGTTGGCTTCATATTTCTGCTAAATGTCTCATACAGCATCATCTCCTACAAAAAAAATATATGGCTTATTACCTGAAATGTACCTAATAGATGGTTTGTTAGGTACACCTAATAGATGTACCTAGATGGTTTATAGGTACATAAACCTATAGATGTAGGTGTATCTATAGATGGTTTATTAGGTACACTTGGACTGGTGAAAGATCTGATAACTTTGTATCACTTAAATTTGAGATTTGCTTTGGATCTTTTTCCTGTGTTCTTCCAGAATTTGCAAAGTTGAAGCTACCTGGAGTTTAATTGGCACACTGTGTCTTGCCATGTGAAATCACTAAGGAGCAGAGAGAGGAAGGGTGAACCCCTTCAGATATCTCTCAATGGTGCTGTAAGAGGGTTTTCTTTGCAAATCTGTGCCTGGGAGCCCTGAGAAGCTGCTGCTGGGCTGAGGGCTGAGGGTTTGGCAGGTTGGGCTGGCAGCAGGGGCAGCCCAGGCTTTGCTCAGGGCATGTGCACAGAAATGGAGATGGTCTCTATCAGAGTAACTTGGATGTGGTGTTATGTAATTATCTGGCCCTGGACTGCACAGACATGTTTTCAGGGAAGGGATTTAGCTGCTATGACAACCCCAAAACACTGATCTGGGCTTGCAAAGGAGATAATGCTGTTGGGACAGGTTTTGCTGGGAAAAAAGTTTCAGGCTTCTGAAGGTGTGTTCAAACCCCAGCTGAAAGGATCAAACCTGTGTGTGTGTGATTCAAGATGAAGCTGGAAGTAAGAAGGTCAGAGCTGGGATTTTACATTTTGGTGAAAAGATGACAGGTGGGATGAGGAGAACCAGTGGGTTCTCAGGGATGTTTGGATGTTGCACAGAAGCTTTGTACAAGCAGGGCAGCACTGAGACAGGGGTAGCAAGCTAGTTAAAAATAGGTTTTCAGGGGATATTAAATTATTCATAAACTTACTATTCATTAAATTATTCATAAACAATTTTGTGCATAGCTGTGGATTTGTAAACTCCCAAAGAGAAAGAGGGGAAGACAACTAAAAAAACAAAAGTGATGTATTAATTAAGATCTCTTTAAAGAAATGTTTAAATAACATTATGCTGCAAGGACTGGTTGGAAATAGGATTGCAACCCTCCCTGAGGTGACCCTGTGTCTGTCCCACAGCAGCACAGCTCCCTCTCCTGACTGCAGAGCTCAGCATCCCCAAGATGAGGGGTTATTGTTCTCACTGAGAACAGGTTCATTTCTGCAGTGTAAATGTCCTTTAAAGCATAAAAAGATCCATCCCTGCCTGCGGGGATGTGCTAGATACAGACATCTTAAATCTGTAATTATTGCAGGTTCTCTGTTGGAGTATGGTCCAGTGGGACCTTCCCTATCTCCAACTGTCTTCTCCAATTCTCATTTAAAGCAAATGTCTGTTTTCCAGAGTGAGGGCTGCTGCCTGAGGAGGGGATGGTGGCTAGGAGCAGCTGGCAGCCCCTCGGTGTGATGAGTTTCTGATCTGGGCCACAGCACGAGGCTGGGCTCAGCTGGTGCCTGCCCTGCCATCCCATGGGATCCCTGCTGCCAGCCCGTGTCCCAGGGCTGTGCAGGGACACCAGCAGGGCAGGGACCATGCAAACACAGTGCCCAAACTGCTGCTGCACCCATGTGTCAGTCTGCAATGCTCCAACCTTTTGTCCCCGTGAGATTGTTTTGACATCTTGATTGTCCACCTTCCTCAGCTGTCAGCAGCTCAAATTATCCTCAGAGATTTGGTATTTCTGCTTGTACAAGGGCCTGACAAGCCTTGTTTGTGTTGCCCAAGCAGCTTTAATTCCCCAGCTTGTCTGTGGATAGCTTTGGACAGGAGCATTCCCTTTGCAAACAGGGTTGGTTTCTCACACTGCAAACTGTGCTCAGCTCCATCCCCAGGTGCAGCAGGCAGGTGGGAGGCTGGGTCTGTGCCAGGCTTTGAGAATGTCTCAGAGCTGCCAGAGGAATAGAAAGCTGGGCACTGAGCAGATGAACACACAGCTGTCCCGTGCCCGTCAGCTGTGCTGTGCTCCCTCAGTGCCGTGGGAGCTGTGGGTGTCAGAGCCCAGAATCACCCAGAGCTGCCCAGACTGGGGGGCCACGGGAGCTGTGCCAAGCAGGGGCACTGCCAGGCTGCTGGGGAGCTCCAGCTCAGCGACAAAACCCCAGCTGAGACCCATGTCATACCCTCCTGCTGGGATCCATTCTCCAGAGCACTGCTGGCACTGGCCCATGGGGACTTTTCATTGCTGTGGGGGGATGAGCCACCAAAAACCCAGACTCTGCTGCAGCCCAGAGCCTCCCTGCAGCCTCAGCAGCAGGCACTAGAGGTCCTTGCATGCCATGCTGTAGATGTGCAGCCTCTGGAGCTGCACGGGCTGCTGGCAGGACATTTCCTCGAGGGTGACAACCACTGGATGAAGGTGACCCTTCTCCAGCTGTGGCTTTATGGCACAGAAGGGAAGTTATGGAGGAAAGGCACTTTCTTCACTGCCATCTTCGTGCTCCCCTGGGAATGCTGGATCAGGGGCTGCCTTGCTTTTGGGCATCATTTTCCATGACATCCCAGCAAGCTGTCATCCATAAGCATCCCAGCACCTGCAGCTCAAAGTCACTTCTTGGTGATCCCATTAAATTATTTCAAGAGCAGCTCTTTGTTGTGGGAAATCGATACCTGCCTTGAGGGCTGTTGATGTCTCAGTGAAACCCATTAAATTACATGAGTTTGATCCCAAAGTGGCAAACACAGCAGCACTTTAAAATAGCTCCACAGCCAGGAAACCCAATAACATGCTCATGAAGTGATTTTGTCTGTTTGTGTGTCCAGCAGTGTCTCCCAAACTCTTGGTGAATAACTGTGGGAGCAGTGTAAGATATAAATAATTTCCCCAGGTCTGTCACTTTGAGGACAGCAAATAAGGACAAATAAAATGCTGGAGGAAAAATGAATGTGCCTGGTGCTTGGGCAGTAAGAGGCAGCACTGAGTGTGCTGCTAAACTGATGGTCTGCACCTGCAGACCAGCTCACAGCTGGAGCTGCAGTGAGTGTCCTTTGGAGAGCCCCTGGCAGATCCCTGTCCCTGGCTGTCCCTGGGTTTGTCCCGAGTGCCATTTTCCACTCTGCAGTGGCAGTGATCCCCTGCAATGGGGATCCGTCCAGGCTGTGGCCACCAGCAAGCCCCGGAGCCACGCAGAACTTCTGCTGCTGGCTGTCCCCTGAGGGCACATCACAGCCACCAGCAGCTGCTCCAGCTGTCCCCAGTGCCAGCAGAGCCTTTTCACATTCCAGCAGGGCAGGGCAGGGCAGGGCAGGGGGTCCCGCTCCCACTCTGGTTTGTGTGAAGCAAGCCTGGCTGGTGGGTTCAGCCCCTCTGGGCACGGCTTTTGGGCCAACATCGCTCCTGTCCTGCGGTGCCAGCATCACTTGGAGGACAGAGAGCAATGCCTCAGGCAAAGGGATGCTCAAAGGGAAAGCTCTGTGTCCTTCTGAGCCCCCTCCAGGCGCTCACAGCTTTAGCCACAGGCTGAACATGTGAAGAATAAGAAATGTTTGTGTTTTACCTCTCTAAACTGTCCATCCCCCGAGGCAGCTCTTGGCCAGAGCCCTGCCTGTCCCCTGTGCCTTTCCCTGTGCCTTTCCCTTTGTCATTGTTCCTGCACTGGGAACCCCAGAGGGAGTCCTGCTTTCTTTGAAAGCTGTCAGATTCCACTTCCTGAGCACTAATTAACTGTGTTTATTGTCAGAAATAAACCGGGGAGATCTTCTTTCCTCCCACAAGTGCAGTCAGAGATGATATCTGCCAAGCGAAGAAGGAAATTACTTTAGAAATTAATTACAAAGGGTATAAGCAATGGGAAATGTGCCAGTCCCTCCCTCCCCACTCTTGTTATGAAGAAGCTTGATAGCTCTGATCTCAACACATTCTCAGACACATTTTGACTATTAAGAGTGCAAATAATCAGTTTTATGATGTAATTGGGGAGGTCAGTTATGAAGAAGCAATATTTTATTTAGATGCCATAAATTAAACTTTTTAAAATTGGTGGTCATGTTCACACACAGGCTTAGGAGATGTGAAAGTTTGTAATTCTCCATTTCCATGTTTTCCATACCAATATATATGATCTGAAGTGAAGTATAGGGCACAAGAAACAAAAGGTAATTTTGGAAGGTCATCAGAAGTGGATTAGCTTGTTCCAGGGTCCTTAATAGTTCTGACATCAGTTGCATATTGAAGGGAAAAATATTTTGGTTTGCTTTACCTGAACACTATTATAAATAATAAACATGCAAGAAAAACATCGCTGTAGCTCTTCCCTACAAATCCACAATCACAAGGTGCATTGAATCAGTGGCCTCTAATCAGGGTGTGTTAGTTTGGGTGTTAAATGTTCATTTCCTCAATTACCAAAACAACAGAGCCAGATAAACTCCCTTAATAGCCAACACCAAAACAGAATCAAGCACCACCCTCTGAAGTTATTTAGCAACCATCAGCAGAAGGATTTGACCCACTGTTTGCCTACAGTCCTGCACCTCAGAATAGCTAAAAGACAATATTATTCAGGTTTAGAGGTTTCCACTGAATGGGGCAGGAGCTGAAGGCCATATCAGGAGCTCATGTGGAGGCTCCAGCCCAGGTGTCCTGAGCTGTACAGGCTGCCCAGCCCAGGCAGGAGCTGAGCTGCTTCTGAGAGGTGAACCCGACACTTCATGAGTGGTGAGGGGAAGCTGTGTCACCAAACCATGAGCTCTGCTCCCTCCAGCTTGCAGAGGGAAGGGGCTGTGTTGTGTTTTCAGGAGTTAGCACCCTGGGCTGTGCTGTGTTTCCAGGAGTTAACACACTGCACATGGACACACTCCCCAGATCCTCTTCAGTTCAGACTGGGGTTACCATGGTGCTGTTGGCAGAGTGGCATTTTCAAGCTGGGATATACATTTTCTTACAGTGACCTGTTGATGCTGCATCATAACCAACATAAATTAACAGAGGGACTCAAGTGTCAGTTCTGCTTCCAGGCTGGGTGAGCAAGGCTGCTCTGCCAAATCCCCATCTCTGTGACAGGGATGCCATTTCCTCTTCCTGCCACTGAACTGTTGCATTAACCCCAATCATCAGTACATATTAGTCAGTCATCTGTGACATTTTGCACCAGGCAAGGCTGCAGGTCCTGCCTGTTGGAAGTTTTTAATTAAATAAAGCTGCCTGCTGGGTGCAGAGGGACGGGGGGAGAAGGCAGAACTCAAAGGGGAGATGAAAGCCACTGCCTCTGCCCACGCCAGGCTGTGGGCAGGACTTCTGCTCCTCTTGGACCTTTCCTTCAGAGAGGCCTTTGTGTTTCAGATGGCCTCTCATCTGGAATTACAGCACATGGTTTGTGCTCCTGCTCCAAGTCGTTCTGGAAAATACTGGCTGTAGCACCTGAATAGGCCCCATATGAGAGCTGGCAGAGCAAACCTTGTCAGTGGGAGAAATAAACCTGTGCTGAGCTCCAAATGTACCAGGCAAAACACATTGTCAGGTCAAGGTCAGCCTTGAAACTGGACTGGCAATACTCTTCTTGGAGATCTCAGACTTCCTCAAGCTGGAGCTGGGAGTGAGAGGGAAGAGATCTCTGACAGCCTTCAACAACCTTCCTGTCCAACTGATCCATCATTTATAACCCTGCAGATGTCTGGAACAAGGCGTGTGCCCAGCCAGCACAGCAGTGGGGAGGCTCATTGTTAAATGTCAGGGTGGAGAAGGTGCAGCAGCAGCTGCCTTTCCCTTTCCCATTACCTTTCCCATTCCCATTCCCATTCCCATTCCCATTCCCTTTCCCTTTCCCATTACCTTTCCCATTCCCATTCCCTTTCCCATTCCCTTTCCCTTTCCCATTCCCTTTCCCTTTCCCATTCCCTTTCCCATTCCCATTCCCTTTCCCTTTCCCATTACCTTTCCCATTCCCATTCCCTTTCCCATTCCCTTTCCCTTTCCCATTCCCTTTCCCTTTCCCATTCCCTTTCCCTTTCCCATTCCCTTTCCCATTCCCTTTCCCTTTCCCTTTCCCTTTCCCATTCCCTTTCCCATTCCCATTCCCTTTCCCATTCCCTTTCCCATTCCCATTCCCATTCCCCTGCTGGCAGGGCTGGAGCTCTGTGCCTGCAGCACAGTGTGAGAAGCAAAATGCCAGCAGGGCAGGGGCTGTGCTGCCCTTGGCCCTTCATGGCCTGACCATGCTGAGCCTCCAGAAGCTGTAATTAATTAACGCTTGCTGTTTTCCCAGGGATGCACTTTGCCTGCTGCTAACTGTGCTTTTTAGCTGCATTCTCTCCCTTCTCTCCTATTAATTGCTGTGCCACTCAGCATCTGCATTTTGGACAAAGCTTTCAGGGCAGCCAGTGGGTGCTGCTGGTCCTGCTCTCTCCACCCTTAATGAAGTGCACTGAGTGTGCTGGGTGCCCACTTTTCCCTCAAAGAGAGACTTCACGGGAACTCGGGAATAGCCCTGAGTAACACAGCCCAGTACAAATGGTTGGCTTCTTCCTAATGTCTGAATGGCAGAATTTCTTTTTTTATCTTGATCTGTTTAGTAGGGAAAAGGAGCGTTTTAATGCCACAGAGCTGGTTTTGACATAAGCAAGAGCTGTTTTTCACAAAAGCACAGAAATAGCCCCAAACTTCAAATCCAAGTAATGAATCTTCATAGCAAATAGAAAGGAAATTTCAAAGAACCTTATTTCTAAATTTATTCAGTCAATAGTTTTAATTAGCAAGCATTTATAGTAATCCTAACCTGGGTGTGATCGATACAGTCTGAAGCAGCCATTTAGTGGAGGGGTGTCTAAAGGAGAAAGAAGAATGTGAATAATCTGAGCATTGTACATGTACAGAAGAGCAGAGCAGCTCTGACCACGAGGGGCACAGGAGGTTGGCACCAGCTCATGGCAAGGAGGACAAGATGTGGCTTGGCTTGGCTGGGCTTTGCTGTGAGAGGTGATTGGGAACTGAGTGATGGGTGGGTTGGACACTGCTCTGAGCATCCCTGTGAAAGAGCACAGAGCCACTGAAGTGCTCCACAAGCCATCATAAACCCCTGAAATTCCTCTGTTTCCTCCATGAGTTTTGCATTGCTGGAGAAGGAAACCCTGACAGGCAAGAGCTTGGTGAAAGAGGGGCTCAGCCCTCGGGTGTCCTGACCTACTGCTGGGCTTCTCTGTGCCTCGTTTGATTAAGAGGCTTTTAAGAGCTTCCAGCTATTTTCCATGTACTCCAGCAGAAAGAACCGGGCTCCCACTCGCTTTTCTTTGAGCAGCAGCTGAGAGGAAAATGCACATTCCCCACCTGTCACCTCAAACGCAGACAATTCACCCCAATTTACCTGCATAAAGATGGGGCATTGAAGAAGCAGCTAAATAATTCCTCCTTTAGGCTTTTCTGAGGGTCTGGGTTGGGGTGAACTGCAATGTGTAAGCTCTGTGGAAAGGAACCATTTACTGCTGTTTGTTTCACTGAAGGCAGTGGTTGGTGAGGCCCTTTGGAGTGATCCTGCTGCTGGAGCAGGACTCTGTGTGGGAATTCTGCAATGCTTGCAGGGATGCTGGGTGTGCTGGCTCCTGTGACAGAGCTGCTCAAATCTGGCCCTGCTGGGTCCTGAAGTCCTCTAGAGCTGCCTCTGAGAGGGTCTGGCTGCTGCAGGTGGGAAAAGCCCTTTGGAGCCTGTGGCTACTCCAGAATTCCAGGGAAACCTCAGAGTTTCTGGGCCTGAGCTCCCCTGCTTTGGTGCCTTGCTGGGTGTGAACTCAAACTGGGAGCACCTCCTCAGGTGTGGAGTGGGAAATTAAATTGCCTAGTGCCATTGTGTCCAGAAGATTTATTGCCTCTACTGCAAGTCTAAATCCTGCTGATTTAGAGGCTGAAGCTGAGCACAGGAGTATCTCAAAGAAATGCCCTCACAATACAGAATTACAGGGTTAGGAGTATTTTCCAGCTGGGCACTGTGGTTAGTGCTGTAGCCACAGATGCTGCAATACCCCACCTGGAATCGCTGACCATTCATCGAATAGGGACTTTTTGGAGGAGGGATAGGGGTGCAGGGGCAAGTTTTATTTACTAGCAACAAATTCATTCTCTTCTGCCCTCGCAAAGAGCTGCTAAAATCTGCTGTGAGTGAAGGGGAGATAACACGGATACAGTCTTTTCTCGACATAAAAACCCTAAAAAAGGCGCTTTGTGTTGTAAGGGGGGCTGACCTCTGCCCACCCCAAAACTCCCCCGTTGCTCTCCGGGCAGCATCCCCACGGACCCGCCCGCTGCCCAAAGAGCGGCGGTGGGAGGAGGAGGAGGAGGAGGAGGAGGGGAAGGAGGAGGAGGGGGAGTCCCGGCGGCGGCATGAGGCCGGGCTGAGCGATGTGCGAGCAGGCAGCGCGCTACTGCCGGGCCGGGGTGCAGAAGCTGCTGCGGAAGCCGGCGCCGGCGCTGCGCGGGCTGGACGGGCTGCTGCGCTGGGCGGCCGCCAGGATGGGCGACAAGGGCCTGGCCGACAGGGAGCTGCTGGCGCCGGGAGCCACCGCCGCCCAGAGGAAGGGCACCTCCGTCATCCTCGATGTGAGTGCTCCCTGCATGCCTGCATCCCGGCGCCTGCCCGCCCCTGGCAGCGGGAATGTTCCCCCGCTCCTGCCTCGGGATGTTCCCGCACCCTGGCTCCTGCCTCCCCTCAGGAACGGGGATGTTCCCCTGCTCCTGCCTCCCCTCGGTAGCGGGGATGTTCCCCTGCTCTTGCCTCCCCTCAGGAACGGGGATGTTCCCCGGCTCCTGCCTCCCCTCGGTAGCGGGGATGTTCCCCCGCTCCTGCGCTGCCCGGAGCCGCCCGGCTCGGCAATCCCTGGGGCTGGGTGGGCGTGCGGGTCCCGCAGCCTCCTGCCCGTGTCCCGCAGCCGCTCGGACCGCGGTTGTTTCCCGGCTCCAGCCTCTCCCGGAGCAGCTGAGCAGGGTTTGCAGCCCGGCTCTCCGCTCACCTGGATCCTGCAGGGCGGGCGGCCCGGCAGCAGGGCTGTTCCCCGCATCCTCGGCCGGCTGGGATGGCATGGGATGGGTATGGGACGGGCAGGGGATGCTGCCCAGCTCCGGCATCTCCCGGGCTCGCTGGGTGTAGGGGTGCCCCGATTTAACAACTCCTTTCCAGATCGGTGCCGCTGGGCTGCCCAGGCTAAGGGGCTGCAGCCCGGGTCCTGTCCCGGTGGGTGCTGCACCGCCCGGGCTGTCGGGCTGGCCCGGGTCCCCCGTCCCCCTGCCCTGCGCTCCCTGGGACAGCTGGGAAAAGCTGCGCCTTGGGCACGGGGTGCGGTGTGGGTACTGCGCTCCTCTCCTGAGCCCATAGCAGTTTTTACCGGATGGGCATGGAGATGTAGCTTGTGCCCTTCTCCTTGGCAGGACTCTGGACTCTCAGAGCTGGCTGGGCTTTGGGGTGCCCCGTTCAGTGCACCCTCTGGATGGGCTGGGTGTGGGTGTGCACCCCGGTTCTGCAGCCTTTTCCCAGGTCCTGCGTCTGAGGATGCACTGTAGGTGTTTAATCCTGGCTGGGGGGCTGGTGGGGATGTGCTCAGTGCCTCGATTGCTGTATTTATAGGCCTCCTGATTAGGGAGCTACCGAGGCTGTTTGCACTTAAATGAATTGGGAGAGTGGGGTGGAATCAGCCGGAGTGCAAATGGTGTAATTACAGTCTTTCTGCAGCATCCAGTAATTAAACACATGGATCCTCTGTTTTGCTATCTCCTAGCTTAAAAAAAAAATTAAAAAAGAAGTAATGAATGCAAAATAAACTACTGAAGCATTGGCTGTAGTAAAGGATAACTCATGCTCTCCTCAGAGATAGGATAGGCAGTAGTAGCTCAACAAGGCAAGCCCTTACACTCTGTAAATAATTTGCTGAACCCGTAGGCATTGGCGTGGGCTGGAGAGTCTGAAACTCTTCCTTTTCTGAGCACCCTGAGCTGGGAGGCGCTGAGGTTCCCTGAAGAACCATTGTCTCTAATTGCCACAAGCAGCTCAGAGAGCAGGATGGATGGGTGGGTGATGCTGCCCGTGTTGGGGCCGGCAGGTGGGCAGCTGCAGCCTGGGGGAGTGAGCTTCTGGGGAAACAAGTGCAACTCCCACCCTTATTCTTTTAAATTAACTTGCTCAGGAGGGAGTTCCTGGGATTTTTTTTTTCTATATTTTTATTGTTTTGTCTTCTTTTGTTTTTTAATCTGTCCTGAAATTGCCAAAATCTTACAGTAATTTGGAATCTGAGTTTCAGAGCACAAATGCAATTAGGAAGCAACATTAAATTTATCTAAGAGGTTTCTTGAGTTAGGAGTGTTTTGCCACCAAAATGGTATCTTATCCATTCAATTTTACTATCTTTAAGTGATTTTTTTTTTCACTTTGAGCTTTGAGATTAGGAAAAGAGTAATGAACTTTCAGAATGGGAAACACAGTAGAGCATTGTATTATTTCAGTGGGAAGTACAATAGAGCTGGGCGTGCAGCTCCTGATCATTTTTCCCTTTCACAATGGTACTGGGAGCCCTTTCTCACCTGCTGAAAGTAGAAATGGATTCTGGAAATGTAAGATTTGAGAGCTTAGGGGGTTTTTTTCCCCTCTTCCTTAGAACTTGATTTTCTCCTTTTTCTCCAGGCACAATAGCAAAGGCAATTGAAGCTGTGGCTTCGCTGTAATGGTCTCTTCAAGTGCACTGCAGACCCCCCTTTCATACAAAGGGTTTCAACAGGGAACACCTATCTAGCTTAATTTTCACACATTAGCATGAAAGTAACAAGCATCCCACTGAACGCTCAGGGATGATAACCTGTTTTCCATTTAACTCCTTCACATTTTTGCTGATGGATGTGCTGGGGAAGCAGCAGTCCCAGCCATGCAGCAGAGCAGCTTCTCCATGGGGGAGGAAGAAGGAAAAGACCTGAAAGATTTAATGTTTAACTAACAGGTTTCCATGAGCTATGTGGGCAGTTTCTTGGGGGCTGGAGGAGGAGGGGAAAGCTTGGGCTTGGTTATGAATTAGGTAAAATGGCTTTGACACTAATAGTACCTTAGTCACCACTTCTTCCTCTTCTGGCTTTCTTTTAATTCATCCATCCCCAGTGTTCTTGTTCTGACTCCTCCATGAGGGTGTCTGGTGCATCAGAACAAACTTTCCTGGGCTCTTCCCACCGAAGAAACACAACTGTGCTGTTGTGGGACCAAACTGAGGCTGAGGAGGAACAAAACACAGCAAGGGGCTGAGATGTCTCCTGCCACCAGCCTGGCTACTGCCACTGGAGGATCAGTCTTAACTTTGGGCTGGCTTCTGTGCTTTTCTTTTACTTTGCCTCAGGCCTTTTAGGTAAAGATTAAAAAAGGTTGAATAGTGTTTACTAGTTCAGCATGAATGAATGAATGGTCAGTACTTACATTGGACAATTCATCATAAGGGGTTGAGATTGAGCCAGGGGTCTGTACCCATCCTGTGCCCACCCTCAGGTGCCTTCTCTGGGTCTGCTCCAGCTGCAGGAGCCCAAGGCTCAGGACTGTGCAATGTGCAGCAGGAATTCCCACTCACAGCACAGGCTGTGGATGGACACAGGATATCTGGGGCTTCCTGCACCCACAGGGACAAACCCCCTGTATTAAACACTGTCACAGAGCTGCTCCAACCCACACGAGGAGATGGTGGCATTTCCAGTCAAGAACAAATCCTCAATGTCACAATGCTTGTGAAAAGGAGGATATGTTATGTGGGTGTATATTCTCTGTGAGGTTGTATTTGCTGAGTGTGAATGAGTGCACGTGCACACAGAGCTGAGGAGGATGGCCCTGGAGGCACAGGCCATGTCCAGGCAGGTGCTGCTCTCTCTGGGAGTGCCTCAGAGCTGGCTGATCTACTGCCCTTGCTCATCCCCTCCTGCCTTCCTGCCACTGCCAAAGCCTGAGCTGGCAGCAGAGGTGGGAACCCCAGAGCACCTGAGGCAGGTCAGTCACAGCAGCTGCAGATGCTCCATCTGGTTCACAGCTCATCTCCTGCTTGGCATCTAAAATGAGGATCAGCCTTGTTTATGAATGAGCATCCCCATGGCAGGACTGTGAGCCCCAAGCAGCACTGGCCTCCCTGCCTCCTTTCTTGCCAATGCATTGATTTTTGGCTTTATTTTAAACACTCCTGAAGAACACAGTTCCATTCATTTCAGATGAGACGAAGCTTTCTGTTTTATCTACCCTGTTGTTTGCTGAAAATTAATTTTGACCCTTATCTGATTTTTTATTATTTGACAGAAAGATAATTTCAAATCCATCTCATTCTTACAGCTAGTCTTGCAACCGCACTTATGTGGCCAACTCTGGTTTGTGCTTCTTCAGCCCCATGGGATTGGGTGAGGTGTCTGGACAGAAAACACAGAGAATTTGGGTTGTGCCAATGGTCCATTTCCTAATGTACATCCAGAACTGCCATTTCCAGCCATTCTGTCAATGCCATGATTTCCAGGGCAGCCTTCAATAGCAAGGCTCTTTCAGCCACAAGGATCCCAGGAATCCCTTCTCACTCCTCTTCTGTTTTGACCTTTTTTCTTCTGTTTTCATTTTGTTTGTTGGGGTTTGTTTCAAGGTTCCTTCATTCCCCCTCCCTTGCCCTTGTTTACCTCCTCACTGTGAGTGAGCTGGGAGGGCTCTTTTCCTCCTCCTTTATCCTCCCTTTGTGAAATCCATGGTTTGACATCTTCCCTTGAGCTGTACCTGCAGGCACAGCTGGAGAGGAGGGCCAGGGCAGGCCAGGCTCTCTTCCTTCAGGGGCTGCTCACTGCCAGGTACAGGATCACACAGGAGAGCCCATCCCTTCTCCTCTGATCTCCAGCCTTTGCAAGTGGGTGCTTGAAATGCAGCTGAACAGAAAAGTAACTTCTAGTGCTGAACGTCAGCAGGTCAGAACATCAGCTGCAGCTCTCGCCTCTCTCATGAAACTTTAATTTAGGACAGCCAGGTGAAGTCCAAAGAGAAGGTAAGAGTGAAAGCACAGGTTGGGACATGGTGTCAGCTGCTGTTCTCTTGGGGAGGAAGGGAAAAAGAAAAAGGATCTGCTTTGAAGTGGGAAAATGCCCAGAGACCTGGAGCTCTGCACAGCCTTGTTTTGTGGGGAGCCAGTGCAGATGGGGCAGTATTTCTACACCAGTGGCATATTCCTTACTGAAACACAAAATAAAACCTTTCTCCTTGCATGGGGAACACTCAACCTGGGGATGTCTAAGGACATAGTCTATAGTGACAAACCTTCAGGTCATTATTTTCTCACATTTTCACCAGAAAGAGCAACAGAGAGGAGATTCCTACTGGTGCCTCAAGTTTGAGAAATAAAGGCCATACCTGATACAAAACCTTGTCTCAACCCCAAAGGAAGTGTCAAGACTTGTAGGGAGAGGAACAGAAAGCCAGGACAGGAATGCAGGACCATAGTATGAGGATCAACAATATTTTTAGGTCTGTGTGGGTCTCTGGATGCCTTCTCATCCAGAGGCTTTCCTCATGCATGAGACGTGATTATGTTTGTCTTCTATTCTGCACCCAGATTATGATGGAAAACAGAATTTCAGCTCAGCTGCATTCTATTTTATATCAACATCTTATTAACCTGGTGAAGGGATTATAAACTCCACAAACCTTTAATAATTCTTGGGCTTCTTAGGGGAGTGCTATTGTGAATTTAATAAAATTCGTGAGAAACCCTTCATTAAGAAGTCTCCAGTGTGGCATGTTCTCATCCAGGAGCTTTGAGAAGGCAGATATAATGTTTAAATTTGAAACCATCATTTTTTTTCAAGTTTATTATTACCACCAGGGTTTTGAATTGCTTACTTCTGGCAGTTAAATATCTACAGTAGCCATTTGAGAGAATAGCAAAAACACACATTTAGAGAAAACCTATTGGAAATCTTGACAGAAGTTCTTTGCTTTAGAGAAAATAGTGTTTATATTCATCTAAACCACTGGTAAATGGGTTAAGTGAGCCACAGACAGCAAACTGAATGCACTGCCTGTATATAAATCCTATGAAATGGGTTAATGCCCATATTGTGGGCATCCTGTGGGTTCACTGTGTGACTTAGCCTGTGTTTCAGGAGCTTTGCTTAACAGCTTCAAAGCCCAGCTGATGGGGGAGATGGTGGCTGTGGTACTTGGAGTGGATAATTCCCCATTTCCCATCCGAGATCCTGCAGTGCCCCCCGGCTGGGAACAGGGGGTGATGGAGCGGAAAGAGCATCCCTGGCCAGGCTGAGCCAGGGGACGGTCCCGGGCCACGTGCAGGCACGGGGAGCCAATGGCTGCTGGGGGCCTGGCAGCACAGGGCACCTCTGCATCCATATTTCATTGGCTCCTCTCTCCCTGACCTCCAGGGCCGAGTCTGAGTGCCTTTGCTGCTGGGAGGGGATGGAGCTGCTGCGGGCTGGATGGGCTCTGCAGCTCTGCCTTGGAATGACACAGCAGCCTCACTGGTGTTCTTCTGGAGCTGTCATTGCCCCCAGCCACCTGGGGGCCTGGCACCATCATGGGTCTGCTCTCCGGCCCATGGGGAAGCTGTGAGGGGCTCTGGTTTCCCTTCCATCCCCAGCTCTCACACCTTTCCCTTATGGAGTCTCACCACCTCCTTCCCACAGGGGAGCAACTAACCCCGGACCTGAGCAGAAGGTGTCTTTGGGCTGGGTGGGGGAGGGCATCTGCTGAGCTAGAGCATAAATCCTGGGTCTTCACAGCAGCAGCATTTTGGCAGCACTGCCAAGCTATCACAGACTATATTACATCTTTATCAGGCTCCCGATGCTCCTTCCAGTGCTCATACCTTGATGCAGTGTCTGCCTGTGCTGACAGATGACTTTGTCTTAAATTGTTTTTTCCCTCCAGGTGTCCCAGTTTTTATTTTTTTTTTATGTGTGCAAATTTTAGGTGCTTCAATTAAGTTGAAAGAATAAATCCTGCTCATTAGCAATAAAAGCCAAGCAGCTTGGTCCTGTGGAATAAACTTTGATAAGTAACACAGCTGATGTGATCTTTCATCAACACATCAACGTGTTCATTTACTAATAGTCATACTTTAGGGAGTATCTGAGAGAGTTAAAGCCCTAAAATATTCACTTAGTGGAGCTGGATATAAATACTTCAATTTCTAAACATTTCTTCCATTTCTTAATTTTTTTTTCCTGTTGCTCCAAGTATTCCTTGCAAGGAGCAGAGCACTGCAGGTTGAGCCTTTCTCCTGCTTTAATTTACATTTTTCCTATTGGTTTTGCCTGCCTCCCCATTCTCCCTCTGCCAGCTGTGCTTAGTGGGATGGTGATCTCCCCTGGGACCTTAGGACAGGCATTGCTCTTGGCTGTAATGCCTGGGTTTCAAAGCAGTGGGAAGAGCAACAGAAGGATGTGCTGATGAAACAAAAACCCCCAGAAATAACCAGCACCCAGGAAGAGAGCTGCCTCATCTGGAGGTGCTCGTGGGGAGTGAGGATTTGGGGTGTCCAAGCTGTGAAAAGAGGAATATTTCATGCAGTGGGCAGAGCATACTGAGCACAGTGAGGGATGTGTGCCAAAGCCAGCAGCTTGCTGGGGCCCTGCTGGGGTTTATTCCTTCTTCCCATAGACAAGCCATGACTGGCTGGCCTTTCAAACCCCAAATTTAGCATCACTGAAATCTATAAGTGTGGAAAGAGGTTGGATTTTCCCTCCCAAACCTTCTAATTGCTCTTATAAAATGGAGGTCAGCACGAGAGGGGTTTTGCTGTGGTCCCAAGCTGTAATCCTTGCAGCAGTTTCTGCGGCTCCCAACACTTTGGTTTGGCTCAGGCAGAGGGGTTTTGTCTCTGCTCAAGTGCACCAGAAGGTCCTGCTTTGACTCTGCCCCGGGCTGCAGAGCCTCGCAAGGACTTTGGACAAAAGAATGATTAATGTTCCTTAATTAAGCCATATTCAGTGAAATAGCATATTCTGCAATTCAATTTGTCTCTTGGGGTTCTTGTTTTGTGCAGCAATTTCTCTTCTGGTATTTTTTTTTTTAATTTAATGGTTTTGTGACCCAGAAAATATGAGATTCTATTTTATGGCTGACTCTGATCTGTCTTGCTGGTGCTTTTATTCCCTCCTCAGGGAAATTTCTTTGTACAACTAAAATCTCTGTTCTTGCTCAAATTAATAGGGTCAGGCCTGAAGAGATGATGAGAATATTTTACCTTTTCTGCCCATATTAATTTTTTTGTAATCTATGGTCAACCTGTGCTAGTGGCCATTATTGGCAGGCACCTGTAATTTTCCAGCCTTTGCACAGGCCTTTTGCTATTAATTGCATTTTATTGGCAAGGTCAGCAGAGCAAAACAGCACAGCCCTATAGAAGCAGATGAGGGATGTAATTTAGGGATGCAGAAGTCATACAAAACACAGGCAGGATGGCAGCTCAGCTCTGCAGGAGTGACAAAGTAGAAGTTATGCAAAACAAAGATATTTGGCTTATTCAGAAGTGGAGGTTGAGGAACAGCCACCTACAAAGGACTCCAGATGTTGAAGATCCATGAGAGGATTTTTGTTAAGGGGTGTGACTGTGTAAAATTAAGTAATACATATACATCAAGTAAGGGGAGCTAGCTAATTAATGTGCAATCAGTGTGTGTGGCTAAAAACTCAATTAGAGCAAGAGCCCTCCAAGTGACCAGCTGATTTCAGTGTTAATGGACAATTCCTCAGATGAGACTGGTGGAAAAAACTGCAGTTGTTTCTGTCCTCTTTCTCCCTGGCAAGTTCTATAGTGCTACACGTTATTGCAATTTTTTTCCTTCTGAAATGGCCATTTGATTCCTCTCTGTGGGCTGCTCTCCACGCTGTAGTTTTAAGTCTAAATATAATCTCCTTCCCACGCAGGAGACTTGCTTTAAAAAAAAATGTTGTAAATAATTTTTTTTCACAAGTGCAGAGCTGTGAAACTTGGTTTAAGAGATTGTATTGACTCCAGAGAAATTGTCTGGACTGGCTGCACGGCTGTGGGAATTTTTTTTAATGTGTATTTTTCTGGTGTTGGATTCATGGTTTTAGCTTCCTTAAGTGAGGGAGGTGCTGGAAGTGCTGAAAGCATTTCCACCAGTTATTCCAGTTATTCCATCAGTATTTTGTGTTGCTCTGGGGGAAATGAGCTGAGTTTTGGGGAGGGTGAGCTCAGTAAAACCCTGAACTTGGAGCACTTGAACCTGCCCTGTGTGTGGGGCTGAGCAAAGGGCTTCACCCCCAAGCTGGACAACACAGCTAACACATTTCTCTCTCTCTCTTTCAATTCTAGATTTTCAGAAGAGCTGACAAAAATGGTAAGTCTGTGCATTCATACTTCACATTTCTTGATTGGAATATTGTCAGTATTACTGTTTTTTCCTGATAGTAACATCCAAGTGTTTAAATGCTGCTCAGTTTGCTGGGTCTGGCACTGATCCACTCAAAACATCAGAAAAGGTTTGGGGGGTTTTTTGGAAAAGATGTTCTAAGAGCAGAAGTGATCCTGGTATGCAGGTTGGCGTGCCAGAATCCACCAGATTAAGAGCAATTTCACAAAAACAACATAAAAATAAATCACAGGTAAGTGACAAATGAGGATCCACCCCTTAGTAAGCTTGAAGTAGCTTTGCAAAACAAACCTAACTTGGGAATATGAATAGTTTGGTTCCTGAGGGACTGGACCATATATCAAAGAGCAGCACACATTGTGCCTGTGGAAAGCTGAACACCTGCACTGAGCCCAGCCAAGTCCTTGCATTTGGAATAACCTGGATGAGTCTTCATTAAATGACTTGGAAAGGGAGAACTGGAAAGGTAACAAGCTTAAGGAAAGAAGAGTCAGTGGGCCCAACCCCAGGATCTTTCCACAGCCTGAAAAGCAGTTTTATTTTAGATAAAATCCCAAGAGTTAGTGTCTATTCTTTCCTTGTTGTAGAAGAAAATTGTAGAAGGAAATTAAATGTGCATCAGAACTCTGTGTGTTTGCAGAGGGACCTGTGGGAGGGTCGTGCAGAGGAGCACAGGGGAGAGTTTGGTTGTTCTCCTCCAGCTTTAAAAGGGAGATACCTGATTGCTGCTGGGGCTCATGGATGGGTATCCTCACTGCCCCTGGGTGAGGAGGTGCTGCCAGCTGGCTCAAAATAAGAATAAATGCCATGTAGCTGTGGGCACTTGGTAATGGCAACTGACAGAGTAATGAGATACTGAAGTTTGCTGCTTAGGAAAGCTGAGCAATTGTGTGATACAAGGAGGGTGAAGAGGAAAAAATGAGTTTGTGCTCTTGGCATCAGGCTGTCTGACTTCAGAGATGGTGCTGGGAGGTATTTGAACTGCCAAGGGTGTGAAGGTCAATTGTCCTGCCTCTCCTGACCCTCAGTGCAGGGAGAGTGGCTGGATCTCTTAAGGAAGGCCAGGTGCTCTCTGGTGAAGGAGCTTTGTCCATCTCTGCTCCCACTCTTGTTGCCTGCAGTGCCCAGGACCTGCAGCTCCAGTGTTTGGGAGCACAGTGGGTGCTCTCCATGGGATCAATGCTGCCCTTCTCTTTTCATGGGCACTGCTGGCACAAAGCACCTGGAGCTGAGTGACACCTCTGTCCCCAGGCTGTCCCCTGCCAGGTGTCACTCTGGGGCTCGTGTCACTCTGGAGCAGGGACTGTCACCCTGGGGCTGTCCCCTGAAGGACTGTGCATCCTCCAGGGGTTCTCCTCACATTTATTTAGATGCTGCTTTTTCCTTGACACTTGCCAGCCATGGTGACCAGTGTCACCAGCCATTCATATTTGATGAACTCTGGATAACGGAGTTTGCCACTCATTATAATTAGCTCAGTGTGTTCCTCTGCAGCCTTTTGGGCTCACAGCTCCCCACTGCCCCTCTCCAGCCTCCTGCAGCTCACAGCAGCTGCTGCAGGAGATGTGCAAGAATATTTCCATTGGTACAGCCTCTCTGAAAACTAGGGCTCAGAGGTTTCCAGAGCCAGAGGTAATATCTTCGTATTTCGTACCCCTGGGGATCTCTTTTTCACAATTTCTCTGTGACATTCTGAACTTTAATTTATTGATTTGTTGAAATTCAGCCTATTCATGGCTTTGCCTGTTACAGCTCCAAGGAACAGTGGAAGCATCAGCCTGCTGCTTTTATGTCTCACAGCAGGTGCTGTGCACAGCCCTCTGAGGAAAAACGAAAATCTCACACTTTTTATTTTTGTCAGAATCCCAGGATGGGGCCCTGAGCCCTGGACAGACTGTTAAAAACAGAAGTGCAGAGATTACCAAAATATTTTATTTCTGTGGTGTGCACAGAGCAGAGGTTCCTGTCTGGAACCCTCCCTGGCAGGGGCTTTGCTGTTCTGCTGAACCAGCTGAGATGGGTCATTATTCAGTGTGGGATGGGGGATACTTGGCAGGGAGGGCTGGCAGCTTCACCCAGAGCTGGCACCCCTTGCTTTCCTCAGCTGTGCCAAAGCCACTCTCACAGACCTGTGCTGGAACGCTGCAGAAATAGGGCAGGGAAAAATCTGAACAAAACTTCAGCTCTTGACATCTGGTTTAACTACAACATCTCATTCAACTTTTTCCATGCAGAGATCAGAGGGTTAAAGGCTTACCTAAAAGACAAAGGAAAGGATTGTAAGATAAGGAGTAGTCTCATTTAATGTGCAGTCAAGAGGTCATAAATTTGGAAATCTTTCCAGCATCTTGATTTTTTTTTTTCCCCAGCTTGGTAAAAATGGCACATATTATGATAAAGCAGAGTGGCTGGCTCAGGCACGGTAACTATGGAGCCTGATAGCTTGAATTTAAGAGCATCTTCCTCCTCCCCCTTTCTTCCAAACCTTCTCACATAAATTGTTAATTCATGTAAAACTGGATGTTCTTGCTGCAAGATGCTAAACCATGTTATTTCCCCTGCCATGTTCAGGTGCTTGTGTTTAGGTGATTTCATTCAGTGCCTACATGTACTAAAAGGCTGCTAATGAAGCAGCTCCTGCTTGTTAAAAAACATCCTGGTCTCCTGTTCCAGAGGAGTGAGATTCTGTCTATAATGTGAGCTAAGTTCTCAACCTTTTCCCCAGTGACAACATCAAGTAGTTTTGTAACTATCTACACGACAAACTCGAAAATGGTCTGCATGAGACACCTGGAAATGCTGAGCACATTGGAGATAACTGGATAAACTGACAAATGCTCTGAAAAAGGGAGAAGGGCTGGAGTGTAACCTGAGAGTGAATAACTCTGTTAGATCTAGTCATGCTTTGCAGGGGCATGGCTGTTAGTCATTCAAAATAATCTTTTTCTTTTGTGTAGGAGTGTTTTTCCTTTCTCCGCTAATAAATCCACCTACTGTCTTGTAATCCTCCCAGTCCCAGTAAACAATACTTAATCATTTAATTGGAATGTGCTGGGAAAAGGAAGCATCTTGTTTCAGGCTGGAGCAGCAGAGCTGCCAATCATCTCAGTTATCTACTGTGTACTTAATCCTCTCATTAGAAAGCTGCTAATCAATTAAATAGCCCAGGATCCTCTTTGAAAGATTAAAAGAGTTTCATTTTGGCAGAACAGTCTAACTGCTAACAATCCATTATAGATAAGCATCTTCCCAAAAACCTATGCTTTATCTGGAAATCTCCAGCTCACAGCAACTACCCAGCCCCCATGCCTGGAGTGTAACTAAATGCAAAGTGCAGCCAGCTTGAATCTGTGCTTTAGTTTGGTGGGGTTTGCTGTAATTATTAGTGCTTTGGTTTGGTGGGGTTTGCTGTAATTATTAGTGCTTTGGTTTGGTGGGGTTTGCTGTAACTATCAGATGCTGCTCATGGCAATGGGCACCTGTCTGACCCACCCACAGGTCTCCATTCCCAGGCAATGGAGCTTTAGGGGGTTTCCCCTCAACCTCTGCCCTGGAAGAGGAGAGATGCAAAAGGAAATATGCCAAAACCTTGGTTATAGAACTCCTACAGAAAATGGCAGGAGGATTTGGCAGTGGCAGTATTGCACCTGACAGTGGCCAGTGATGGGTTAGTACTGTGGTTCAGTCAACTTGGCATCTTCCTTGTGATTCCTGTACCAAGCCCAAGCCCAAACTGTTCTGGTTCTCCCTTCAAATTATACCTAGAGAAGGATGGGAATGAAGCCATTCAGTGCACGCTGTCCTGAATAGCTCCTGTTATCAGAAATGAAATCCAATGAAGTGTGAAGAAATCCAGAGTACAAATGCTGAGAGGAGGTTTCAACTTTCAGTGGTCTGAATGATCAGCTGAGGGCCTGCAGAGGACGTAGCAGAGCTAATAAAGGAAAAAAGGGAAGCATGAATGAAGCAGGAATTGGTGTTTGGAAAGGGCTTCTTGGTTAAGAGCCATGAGGGCAATGGCATTATGCCCATTCCTATCCCAGTAGGGCTTGTCCTTTAAATAGCTGCTCACAGATTTCTGTTAGTCACTTAAGGGCTCATTAAATGAGATTTATGCTGCTATTCTGTGTAAGGAAAGGTCTGCACATCCCAGTGCTACAAGTCTCATAGCAAATTGCACTACAAGCCATGGGGGCACACAGAGAGCTCCTGACAAGAAGGGAACACAAATGGCTTTGCATTTGCACATCAGCATCACCACAAAGTGGCCAGGGAGCCTGGCCAGCTGTGAGTGGGGCTGTGCCCTTGTGAGGAGAGGGAGCTCTGCTGCCTGCACAGAAACTGGCACTGCTGCTCTGCCTGGTGGCTTTGTGCCCGTGGTGCCACTGCTGACCCCTGGCTTGGGGACCTCGCAGGCTCCAAAAGCTGGAAAAAGGCAGAAAAACAAAACCAAGCAAATGAAAAGCCTCAGGCACTTCTCTCAGCCCCAGCTTGAGATGTTCAAGAGCTCAAGTTCTTCATAATGTTCAAGAAGGCATGTCCTAAGTCAGCTGAGTAGAAATCAGCCTTGTTAAACCAGCACAGAAAGGAAGAGAGTGAGGCTTCTCCCATGGATGGGATTTTTTGATGAAGGGATGGTGGTGGGAGAGCAGGGATTTTGATTCCCTCTAGTGAGCCTAAAGTAGGAAGAAATGTGTGTTTGTCTGTGGATGTGCCTAGAGTTCAAATTCACAAATGCAACCAGGCACAGGGTACTGTGTAAATGCTTCCTTTTCTTCCTTTCACTCTGAATGCCTCTTGCTTATCTTGAATTATTAGTACGGAAATCGGGGTAAAATTGAGTGAAAATGCCTCTTCGGTTCTGGTAGTGTGGGATCACAGAGAAATTCACAGAGTCTGATGGAGAAAATGATCACTGGCGAGCAGATGACCCAAAGACCCCATTTTTAGCTTGGTAACTGTCCACAAGTTGTTTCTAAGACTTGAAATACTTCTCTTCCCCCATTTCCCCATGAATTTGAGGCCCTTTTAGAAGATACACTTGCACAGGACTTGCTGTAAGCAACTAGGACTTCTATAACCTGGCCTTCAAGGCATCTAAGGAGGAAAAATTAGGGCATTGTAACTTTGGGTGTTTTTATTGGATCTTAAAAAGATGCTAAGTTAGGCACTGATAACTCCGTATATATAAAAATAACATCAGAATAAAAAGACCCTGAACACCTAATAAGCTTCTTGTTGCACACATAACCCTTCTTTCCACAGTGACAAGCCCTGTGGTGAATTGTGCTTTAACTGTGAGCCCTTGGGTGTTTTGCAGTTCCTGTTTTAATGGGTTATCACTCTTCAAAACCACTTTATTTCTGGAGTCAGGTAATTACCTTCTGCATGGCCACTGCTCCTCATGTGCTGGGAAAACCTTCAGCTATTCCTATCCTGCTGGTGCATCTAAATTAAGTCATTAGTTCTCAGTGAGAATATTTATAATTCTTGCATAACAAAACCAGTATTAGCAGCCTCCCACATATAAGTAGAAAAATTCAGTGATGAATCAGGCTTTGTTACTATGGGTAAATCTGATAGGTCTTCCATGACCAGATGACCAGTCTGAATGTATTTATCTTTGTCTTTTGAGCAAATAAGAAAAGATTTGCATTTAGATAGTCTAGATTTCATGTGATGATCAAAAAGCACCTTTTTGTAAGGCTGTGCAGTCACCTTTATTTACAAGGAGAAAGTTTGAATTTGTTTTCAGTTATTTGGACTCCTGTATCATCCCCAAGGTCTCTCAGTTATGCTTCCAAGTCCTTGCAAAGCTCACAGCACATGATTTGGGAGGGAGGACATCTGCTTGAATTGGGACATGCTGTTCCCAAAATAATAAACAAACCTATCCACCAGATGATGAATTTTGAGATAATTGTGAAAGGTGGCTGCTGGCCACGCTCTACAGGCTGTCATTAGATGTGTCCAGTACTTCTATCCACCCTTCATCACTGTGAACCTAGGAAAGGATTCTGTGATTTGATTTTCATCATTCACTGGCATGAAAAAGCACTTCCCAGCTGCTCCTGCCCTTTCAGGGCTGCCTTTTTCATTCTTCAAAGATTTGAGGGTGTCTGCTGCATGCTGTGTACAGCAGAAATGAAGAGCTGGGAGATTTTTAGGATCTGTTTTTCTTCTAAATTCATTTCCTGTCAGTTGTTAGCAAATTCATGTTAGAATCAAGGGGTGGATTTTGTAGTGAGAGTCCTATGTATTGGATGAGTGTCCTATGTATTGGATAAGTGGGTCCTGTTGCTCTGGATGAGCTACAGCTGCGGGGTCCTTGGTTGGGCAGCAGCTGTAGCTCATGAAGGCAATGGATAAAAGGGGGTGGGTCCAGAGCCCAGAAGGAGCCCCTGTGAAGCCATGAGGAACTGCACAGCAGAGAGGACCTGCATGGTACAAAACCAGCCATGAAGGTATGGACTTTAAGAGTATAATAACAATAGTATGGGAATCGAGAAATATGAAATACAATACAATAGGATTTTTTTTTTTTTTCTGGATTACCTTAATTCTGCAGGGTAGACCTTGAATTGGGTGCACTGGGTTATGACTTTGTAAACAATTGCACCCTCATGTGAGTTATGCAGCAGCCTGGCTTTAATCAGGGCCCAAACGTGGCTTGCTAAGTGTCAGGTTTAAGCCAGAGAAGGTTTGAGCTGGGCAAGGTTTGGATTCAGCCCAGAAACCCCCAAGAACTTAAGGCAATGATGTGACAGCACAAAAACTTTAATTTCCACGACAGAAATGCCCATATTCCACCTACTTCTGCACAACATCGATTTATGGCCCAGTACTGTCCAAAATTGTAATTTCTGTTGTCCTGCTCCTGAAGCCTTTTCCTGCTGGGAGAACAGGCAGCCAAAATAGAAAGTGCTGTGAGATCCTTCATTGCAGTGGGCAATGGGGGCACTGTTGGTCTCAGTGTGAGCACCAGGAGCAGGGAATGGCACTGGCAGGGTTATAACGAGCTGGGAATGCTCCTCTGTTAAAACAGAGTGCAACTGGCGTGCTGACACTTCAGCTGGTCTCTGGCAGCCCGAGCTCCTGACTGAGAGTGCCCTTTCCTCACTATTCAAGGTACTTTGCAGTGCAGGTGGCCATCTCCTGTGTCCTTGCCCTTCTGTTGTAAAACCTCAGCTAGAATATCAAACCTGACTTAAAGAAAAACTTAGAAAATCAGCTTTACTTGGTATTTGGCCTCCTTCAGGCGTGCTTGCTGCCTGTGGTGCTTGCTGCCTTGTGCCTGTAGAATATATTCAGCCACATGTTGCTGCACTCCAGGGCTGTGCTGGCAGCTCCTGGCTGCCTTTTGTGCCCAGCACATCCCTCCCTGTGGCTGCTGAGCCTTTCTTTCCACCCTTTCTCAAAAATCCAGCTGCTGAGCAGAACCCATGGTAAAGCCATTAACTGCTGTAACCCTCAGGGCTTCCTGACATTTCTGCACCAGCAATCAATGGATTTGAGCCTCAGAGTCAGTCAGACGCCGAGCACACAGGCTTTAACACTTGCATATTAGGCTACACCTCAGCCTGTTAAAATCTCAGATGATGCTGCTGACCTGGAGGGTCATCCCCCTGTGAGCGCTGTCTGGGCAGAGTGTCAGCCCCTGGGCCACTGCTGACCTGTGCTCTCTGTGCTCAGATGTGGGGGAGCAGACTGGAGCAGAGCTTTTGCATTGGAAACCCCCACCAGCCTGCCCCACGGGTGGATTTCCAGTCTGATCCATCAGCTGAGCCTTCCTGCTGTCTGTGTTTGTCCCTGTCTGAGGCTGAAACCTGCCTGCCCACCCTGCTCCCTGTGCTCAGTGAGTGCTGACCTGGCAGGGCAGGGAGATGCTCATGCTGGGGCTCTGCCCCACGGCTGGACAGAGCCCAAATGTGGGGAGGGCAGCTGTGCTCAGCCTCTGGGGTGTGTGCTCAGAGTCTGTGCATTTTCACAGACAATGTTCTTTCTCTGCTCCATCCACCCTCTCCCTCAGCTCCTCCTTTCAATTCCTTCAGTACAGAGGGCTGGAGACAAACAGCAGCTGTGAGTGCCCCCAAGATGAGCAGGGAGGGGCTTGGAGCAGGGATTGGGCTTTATCCTGGCAATTTGGGGCTGAGAGGAGCAGGAAGGGGGTGTGGAGCAGGGGTTGTGCTTCAGCCTGGCAGTTTAGGGCTGAGAGGAGCAGGGAGGGTAATGGAGCAGGGGTTTGGCTTTATCCTGGCAGTTTGGGGCTGAGAGGAGCAGGGAGAGTTATGGAGCAGGGGTTTGACTTTATCCTGGCAATTTGGGGCTGAGCCTCTGATCCCCAGGGCAGCGTTTCCTTCAGCTTTGAAGCACTCTGAGTAGGGTCTGACACACAGTGCAACCCAAAGGAGATGGAGTTCATTTTCTTCTTCTCTTTGTGAATTGGGAGATGTGGGTTTTCTTCTGCAAGCCTCATTAGAAGCTTCAGCTGGACAGGAGTAAAGGGGATATATCATTGCAGGAGATTTAATGGCCATGTTGGGGAGAGTGGGAATAAAGGATTGCTGTTTACCAAGGAGACTTTGAAAAGTGCTCAATTAGCTGAGAGGATTTTTAAAGATGTTTCTTTCCAGAGCCAAAGTTGTGAGGTTTAACTGGGGGCTGCAGAGCAAATGTGTGCACATGGCACAAGGACAGCCAGCAAAGGGCATGACAAAAACTCTTGTGGAGTTATTACCTTGTAAACGCAACCCCAAAAATGTAACCTTTATTGATAGTGCCTTAAAAGTGGTGGTTCTTGCCCTGTTTTTTCTGGAGCATGAGGATTGTTGACCTGGAGTGGCATGGCTGTAGGTATCCTGATAGCAATTTCAGTTGTAATATTATATTAATATATTTAAATTATATTAATGTGTGTAAATATTATATTAATGTACTTTCCTTGTCGATGGGAATCTGCCCTGACATCTCATCTGAGTTCATGACACAAGGCCTGAGCTGATTCCAGCTCCTTGTCTGGGCCAGGCGCTGGGAATGTGCCTCTGGCTCGGGTCAGTGGTAGCAAACCTCAGAGGGGAGATAAGGGCCAGGTAGCTCGAGGGGGGCACCCTCCAGAGGGGACAGCCACCAGCTCTTTGTGGCTCTGTGAGGCTGGGCTGCCCCAGGAGCACCTGGTGCCCGGGCAGGGACAAACCAGTGCAGGTTTGGTGGGGAATGGGGCACTTCTGCCACAGGGAAGCCAGGAAATGTGGGGATGAGATGTAGCTGTGAGTGCTGGCTCCTGTTTCAGGAGAAGAGGGAATCTGCAGGAAGGTCTGCTCTGCATGGAAATGGCTGCACAAGGGAAAGGGAAGGCTCTGGTTAGAGTGGCAAGTCAGGGAAGTGATGGGCATTGAGGATTTAACAATTTTTTATCTGTCTCATTAATATCTCATCTTGCTTTTCAAAGTAGATACAGCAAATTGATATTTATTCTGCTAATGCTGGGGGTTTTTGTTTTCTTGGGTTTTGGTTTCGGGGGGGTTTTTCGTTTGGTTTGGACAGGATTTTTGCAGCTCGACTGGATATAGTATTCTGGCAGATTAAATATGTGCCATAACTGAGATTGAAAAGGGCCTGGTTTTGTCCTGCAGCCTTGGGGGGAGTGTCAGTGCCACGCTTCCCAAGCTGCATGCAAAGGCACGGAGGGGCTGTGAGATGACTTCCTGCAAAGGTTCAATTTGTGCTCAGTGCATCTCCCTTGGGAGGGCTGGTGCACCACTCTGCCTCTGGTGCAGAGCTGCTCCAATCTGGGTGTTTTACCCTGATTTCCCCTGGGGCAGTGTGTGCGTCCCAGTGTGTGCTGAGGAGTGCCAGCATGGTGCAGAGTGGCAGTGCACACCCAGGTGGAGGTGAGGAGCGTGGGGACTCCTTAAAATGCCTTTGCCACCCCCACAGGCTTCTTCTGTGACCCCCAGCTCAGGTTATTTCTCTTGCCACAACGCCCGAATCTCACTGAGAGCTTCTATTGCTGCTTCTCTTCCTCAGGAGCACAGCTATCCCGTGTTTGCCTTTAATCCCCAGGGAAGGGGAGCAGATCTTTAGTGGAGGAGAAGCCCTCCTTTGCCTCTCTGCCTGCGTGCTCTCCTCTGCTCTTGTTGCTGTGGGAACAAGGGACAGAGCACTGGGCTCTGGCATCCTTTTTAATTAGGTATCTTCTGCAGATCAGCTGTATTTATTGAAGATTTTTTATTACAGCTATTAAAATTAAATAAGGCAAAAATTGAATCCAGAACAAATACACTGCTGCAAGTTATCCTCATAATGTGCCAGCAATTTTTGCCTGACAATTGTGAGAAAATATGTTCTGGCAGCCTGTGTTCAGACAATTGGCCAGGAACAGCTATAAATCCTGGGTATCTTTTTCTTCCTCCTATCTTCCTCACTCATTTAAAGTACCAGATAACATACATAGATAACATACATGTGAGAGAAGGGTGTGTCATCATGGACCTGTTACTTTTCCAGCTGGCTGCTTTGCTGGCTTTCAAACATACTACACTTTGTTAAGCAAGGCTGCTTTTCCTGCCTCGCCTTTGTAGTACCAGCAGTTGCTTTCTTTTTTCCTTTATAAATCCCTCCCCACCTTCTAAAAAAGCTTGAATTAATACTGGCAAAATGTTCAAGATTTATCAAAATCTCTACCAATGTATTCACATCAATGGGCTCTGCAGTGAATAATAATAATAATAGTAGTAGTAGTAGTAGTAATAATAGTCCTTCCTTGGCACCAGCACCATCTGCAGAGAGCAAATGTGCAGCACTCATTTAACCCCTGTGACATCCCCATGGGGTGGGATAAGAGGAAAGGAAGGACAGAGGGGCAGGAAGGGACCATGGATTAATTTGAAATTCTCTGCCTGGAAAGCTGAGTGCTAGGAAGGCACAGCTTGCCTGTCTGGTTTCAAACTGGAGACCAGAGGTGGGGAATGGGGAATGCAGGGCTGTCCCTGGGCTTTTTGAAGCTCAGGCTTTGGCTGCATGCAAACACAGCCACGTGCAGAATTGTCTGGTTATCCTTTTGTAGCTGGAGTGATCAATTAACACGCTTGGTATGTGTCAAACAGTGGGGGAAAAAAGTGTGTGCTATAAATGGAAGTCCTTGCATAAGACTGTAAAAACAAGATAAAATATTTATATTTTTCAAAGAAAGGAACTAAACTCGTTTCCTCTCTCCTGCATCCTGTAATCTAGTTGTAGGAAAAGAGCAGAGTTTAGATCTTGCAAAAGGTTTTCCTAAACTGGAAATCAGAGGGGGAAATTGTTTTCTAGCATTTAACTGGAGGTAGAATGAAATGAAAATAAGTTATAAAAGTGGGGCTGTTCATAGCCAGGAATATTAAATCCTGTACCAAGAGCAGCCTGAGAGAATGAGGTGCTGAATGCTGAAATCCTGGGGAGATGAAGGGAAAGGAAAAACCAAGGGAAAAAAGGGGCAAGGAAAAACCAAGCTGTGGGAGACGCTGCCTGCAAAATTGGCTGGAGCAGGGCACAGAGCCTTAAAAACTTTTCAAACCCAATTGTTGCTTTCTAAATGAGGGGCCTGACATTTCAAAGGTCAGCAGGCAGGGAGAGGAGGCTGCTGTTCAGCAAATGCAACCTGACTGTGCTGCGCCTTGCCTGTCCTTCACGTGGGGCTGGGCTGCCTCATTGCCTGGGCACACAACCCCTGCAGATGTTCCCTGAAAAGGTGGATTTGCAATACCCAAATGAGGAAGGACAGCTGGTACTTCTCCCATTTCCCATTTCCCCTCCCTCTAGGGAGCTGAGAATGGGGCAAGGGGCAAGGAAAGGCGGATGGGATGTTGGGGCTGGGTTTGCATGAAGGAGGTGCTCCCTCCCAGCTGGGTGAGCCCTCTGCAGACACAGCTCAGGCTGCTCACAGCAAACCCAGCTGGGGCTGGCTGCAGCTGAAGGGAAGATTTAGCAGGGCAAACAGATCCATGGTTTCTTCAGTATCAAGAGATCCTTAAACTCTGGATCACTGTGGCCACTTGCTCCCTTCCCCTGTGCTTCTCTGAGAGCCTCCTTACCAACCTGAGCAAATGTATTCAGACAGCAAGTGACTGGAGAACCCAGGCACTGTGAAAGAAAGCAGTTTCTTATATTCATAAATCAGTACAGAGCAGGACTGGGCCATTGCAGTGCAGCATGAGTAGGGGGTTTTTTTTCCTTTTTACTGTCTGTCTTCTAGAATTTTAGTATTCAATTTTAAGCCTGCAGTAGGTATTTCTGTGCTGGGCTGCTAAACCTTTGAATTGTCAGCATGCTGAGCATTTTGATCCTTTTATAAAACAAGAATGAGGATTAAACGTTTCTCGCTGCCCAGCGATTGCAGCGGCACTGGGTGCACATTCACAGGGGCTGAGCTTGCATCAGGAGCTTGATCAGCATCAGGAGCCACCTTGTTGTGTAGCACAGCCAAAATCCTGTGGGATTTGGGCAGGGAGGAAACCACAGAGCCCATTGTGAGCTTCTTTATCCCTGCAAAAGCACAGCAGTGTGCTCCATGGGGGAGACAGGCAAGATTTGGAATTAGCTGCTCTCGAACTAGGATGGACGTTTGGAAACAGCAAATATTGTGTCATCTCAAAAGACAATGTCACCAAGCCCTCAGTCAGAAATGTCCCCTGACCAGGCACCACAGCATGGCCTGGCCCTCACCAGCCCCACTGGGTTTGCAAGGACTCTTTTGTTTCTTATCTCCTATGTCCTCTGTTTTTGTGTTTCACCCACGGCTTTGTGCCCTGAACCAGTCCCGAAATCCAGCCCGTGCTAACAGTTTGGGAAGGCAGGAAATTTTAGAAATTAAGAGCCTGCAGAGAGCTGTGCTCCTCCAAGGCTGTGAGGATGCTTGTCTGCTCTCTGGAAAGCTTTTTCATGGCAGGTTTGGCACTGACATGTGAGCTGGTAGTGCTGGGAGACAGAAAACCTCTCTGCAAACTGCTGCTTTGATGCAGCTCTCAGATGAGCCTTCTCCTGCACCAGGATGCTTCCTTCTTCAAATGGGCCCTATCTTTGCTAATAAATCACCTCCTCCACACAAGGAGGGTTTGATCAAACATCACAGGAGATGTCATCAAGGGCTAAACCTACCATTTTCTATTCCATTACCTAAAGCTCATAATGCTCAGTGTATCAAAGGGGAACAGATTTCCCTCAAGTGTTTCTATTGCCAAGCCAGGCAACCCACAGTGAGCTGTCCATGTGCAGAGTGGCTACTGAGTTTTCTTTCTTGGTTGCTGGGTTATCTTTACTCCTGCTGTAGTATTCTGTAGTGCCTCTGTACTCCTGAGCAGAACAGAGCAGGGCTGTGTTCCCAGCTTAGGGCTCCTCAGCTTTGGGGGAAGAAAACAGTGTTAGCAATTTGGATTTCCTATGAGTGTCTTGTACAGCATTTCCTGGCATGGCACTTCTGTGAATCTAGGTGCTCTTGGGTTCTGGTGGGAGGGTTTTTGGTGTTGTTTCTTTTTTTAAAAACTATAAAGGATTCCAGCGATTTTCTTACCAGAGCCTGGGGACAGCAGAAGAGAGCTCATTTGAGTGTGGTTTATCTTGGAAACTGGTAAAAATCACCCTAAGGGCTGGAGGCCCTGAGTGCCACTGCTCTCCTGTGTAAATTGGGTTCTGCCAAAAGCAGAAGGGTCATGCTTCACCCTTGTGTCAGACAGCTTGTGTGTCCTGGCTTTCATGGGCCACATCCTCCTTTTTCTCCTCCTTCCCAGCTGGTTTCTCACACCAGCATCCACCACTTCCCCCCTCTGTGACAGTGTTCACAGGGGTCTGAGGATGAGGGGAGAGATGAGGATCTGACTCCATGGTTCAGAAGGCTTGATTTATTATTTTTGATATATATTATATTAAAACTATACTAAAATAATAGAAGAAAGGATTTCATCAGAAGGCTAGCTAAGAATAGAAAAAGAAACAATGATAACAAAGGCTTGTGGCTCAACTCTCTGTCTGAGCCAGCTGTGATTGGCCATTAATTACAAACAACCACATGAGACCAATCACAGATCCCCCTGTTGCATTCCACAGCAGCAGATAATCATTGTTTACATTTTGTTCCTGAGGCTTCTCAGGAGGAAAAATCCTAAGGAAAGGATTTTTCAGAAAATATCATGGCTACACACCCTTCTGCTCTCCTGCCCTCACCTCTGTGCTCCCCACTCAAACCCACCTTACACCTGGGTGATGCCCTGGGGAAGTTCTGCACCACAAGGTTCTGCAGAAGGCTCTGGAAGCCTCTCCCTGCCCTGCCCATGGGCCTCTCCCTGGGATCTGTGTGATGCAGGCTCTCAGCAGGGCTGGGAAGGGCTGTGTGCTGCTCCAGGCCTCGTGGCTGCAGCAGATGCTGCTGAGGTGGTGTGGAAAATTGTGAATTCAGCAAACACTAAGTAGCACACAGCATTAAAAATTCACAAAGACTCCTCTGAAACACGGTCTCCCAAAGAAGCATTTTGATGAGCTGCAGCAGGGCTGGGTGAGTGAGCAGGGAGACCCTTCCCCAGCACTGTGCTAGGAAACAGTCCCATGCACAGCTCACCCCAGTGGTTTGAGCATTTATGGTTCTTGATTTTCAATGAAAAACTGCAGCAGAGAGGTTTTTTCCCTCTTCCTTTCCTATTTAGGAACTCAGTGACCTGTTCAGGTTTGCTGTGGAAAAGTAAAAACTTGAGAGGCTGTTGTCAGTGTTCAGGGGAAGATATAAGGGTTAAACTGAAACAAAACTTGAAATACTTTAGGTCTGGGATTTTCAAATGTTCCTTTGAAAGTTTTCTTTAAGAAGAAAAGCCAGATGACCTCACTTTTCCCTGGGGAAAAAAAAAAAGAAAAAAAACCAAAAAAACCAAACAAACTTGTAGGCATTTTTCCAATGACTTTGTCCTTCAGATACCCTTTTTTTTTTTTTTTCCTCATCTTGGCTTTAGCCAGAGTAAAACAGTCTGGGCTGGATCACAGAGTGCCCGGGCAGGGCTGGGATGCTGAGCACAGGAGGAGCTGGGGGGAGATGCTGAGAGGGGCAGGGGCCAAGGGGCTTCATGACAGGGATCTTGGGTTGGTGGAGAAGTTTCCCTCTGCCTTTTGAGCTGGAACACAAGTTTCCCTCTGCCTTTTGAATCTGGAGCTGGCACACAAGTTTCCCTCCGCCGTTTGAGCTGGCACCGGGGGTTTTGGCAGCCTGTGCAGACCAGGCAGGGCAGAGCACAGCAGAGGCAGAGGGGGATGCTCGGCTGCCCGTGGGGATGCTCAGCTGCCCGTGGGGATGCTCACCTCTCGGTGCCAGCCCTGACCTACTTGTGAAAGCCGTGCCGTGGTCGGGGGAGGTTCTGCCAGGCAGCTGCAGCGATTCTTGTTACTATTGTTTCCATCATTTGTTTAATTTGTGGTTTTTCATTTGTACTTTATTCTCTGCTGCGTGGGTCATTGCAGAAAAGGCAGCAAAACACCTTATCTTTCTTCTCCCTTAACCAAAAACCTAGATAAGAGTTCCGGAGGTTTAATAACCTACTTTTGAAATGAACAAACTGCAAAAAATAAACAGAGAAGATATTCATGCTACAGCTTTGTTAAAAGTAGAAATCTGTGATTAAAGAGGTGCTAGTTGAATTTGCTGGAACAGAAAAACGTATTTAGGTTTTGTTTTTTTCTTTGCAGTCTTTTCAGAGCAGATGTGCCTTCCCTGCAGGACTGCTCTGTTCTGTGCTGCTCAGAGGCTTTGCTGGATGAAAGAGTGTACAAGACATCTGCATTGTTTGCCTTAGAGAAGTTAAATATCCCTGACAGGGCTGAGACACCCATCCCGCCCTGGACAAATAGCTGGAGACACTGAGCAGAGGGCTTACATTTCCAATGTGAAAATAAATGGGAAATGCAGAAGCTTATTAAGTGGAAGCATAAAAATAAGGGCAGCTGTGGTGGATTGAGTGAGGCTTGGCTGCTGTCCCCCTGCAGCCATGGGGAGCCAGGACAGACAGACCATGCTGGAGACCTGCAAGGGCACCCTATGGGGAGGGACCCCTTTGGCTCTCACTGGTACTGAAGCAGAGACTACCCAAAAAAAATTATCTTTTGGCAAAGGGGTTTCTCAGAGAGGGACCATCAAACATGAGCAGTTGTTTTGTTTAGAGCCTGGAACGTTTTTCAACAGGGATTTTGAGACCATCAGGTTTCAAGAAATGCAGCATTAGTGTTGCAGGAGGTCAGTGTTGTTGGGTTCCACCTGGACTTCACAGTTCAGGAATTAACATGAGAAACAAGTAATTAATGGTGCAGGCTCTGCGTTTGATATTCAAGCACCAGTTGAGCCCTGGCAGGGGGAGCTGGATGTCCTGTGTGCTGCAGATGATAGAGGAGTCAGGAAATTTCTTCTGCCTTCTGAGAATGCAAATGAGGAATCTGCTTTTCGTGTGATAGCTTAATTTGCTGTCTTCATCTCTGCACAGCTTGTTAGCTGAATGGAAAACTGTTGATGCTGCCAATGCAATCTGGATATTGTTTCATGGGACTGCAGAAAGAGATGAGTTTGTAGCTCTCTAATCTGCAGCAATTTGCTGCTAATTTGTCAACAGTCAACAGCTCCAGTGGCCACCACATGGAAACAGCCCTGCTGCCACTGCCTGCCTCTGGTGGGTGTTGGTGGAAGTTCACTCAGAGCACTGCTTCTCATCACCCACTGCTTCCCATCACTGCTTCTCATCCTTCTCATTCCACTGCTTCTCATCCACTGCATCCCATCCACTGCAAGGCTTTACTATGCACAGATAATGCTTATTTTACAAGGGGGAAACATGGGAACTGTTGCAGTGACAGAACCAGGGTGAGTTTTCAGACTTGCCCACGGCTCATTCCTGACACGCCACCATCACACAGGGACCCAGCACAGTCACTGCACCCTGGGCACTGCTTTTGGTTTCAGGTAGGTTGAAATGCAACTTCTGCTGTCAGAGATCAGGAAACCAAACCAGGTGTTACTGTTTTACCTGCAGCAATTCCCTTAGATGAACACTGTGCTTCCCTGGGTAAAGAAAGCACAGTTGAAATGCTCCCCATGGCTCCTGTCCAGGCTGTCCCTGGGAGACGCTGCTGTTGTGGTGTGGAGCAGTGATCCCCAGCAGCAGCTCAAGGGGAGCTGGTGGCAGTGATCCCCAGGAGCAGCTCAAAGGGAATTGCCAGCAGTGATCTCTCAGGGCACAGCCTGGGGATGCCTCTGGCAGCATCCCCAGGCTGTGCCCTGATCCATCGTGGTGCTGCAAGCCAGCCAAGAACAGCCTCAGCCCCAGGGAGGCTCTGCCCCTGCCATGCCCTGACCACACTGCTGAGAGGCCACACCAAGCATTTCCATAAGTTTTTCCTCTTTTGCCTCTTCCTCATTTTGAAGCTGGCTGCTGGGTATAATAAGCTGGAAATAGTGCAAACCCTGTTGGCTCTCTGAAATATTCAACTATCTGCAGGTTAAAAAAGCAAGCAGGAAGGCTGGTTAATGAGGAGCAGAGGGGAATTGGGGCTGTTTGGTGCCTTTTTTTGAGCTTTCCAAGAAATCTGGATTTAATAGGCTGTTGCAGAGCTGGGGTGTGCTGGAGTTGGGAGTGTTTGCTTCTGCTTCGCCTTGATTGAAACTTCCTGATCTATCATCTCAGATTTACTTTTCCTTTTGAAGTTTCTGACAAATTTTAATGATAAAGTTTGGAAACTTTGGAGCTGGCAGTCTGCCTGGAGCTGATAGTGCAGAAATGTTTCAGCCAGCCCATTCCCACTCAGGCACAGCACAGAACTACATTGCCTTTCTAAATCTGGGATCTGAGCTGTCGCCAACCAGAAGTGGGGACATTAATTTGGCAGGGGACAGTGTGAGAGCCCTCTATAGGCTCCAGGGGGTTCTAAGAATGCATGAGGTTACTGTCACTAAGTAATGGTGTTCCCTCATATCTGAAGATGAAGCACCTGCTGTCTAAAATTTTCTTCTTTCCCTCTCTCCTGTTTGCCATGGCCGTGCATCCCCTGCTGCTCTTCCAGGACTCAGAGCTCTCTGTGAGCCCCCTGCTCTGGGTTTGCTGCTGTCAGAGCACTGAGCTGTTCCTTGAACCCAGTGGGACACACCAACCTCTGCTCCAGCAGCAGAGCAGCTGCGCCCTTGCTGGGGCTGTTCCAGCGATTTCCTGAGAACATCACTTGTACTCTGCTGGTCTGTCTGGGTGCAGGAGGGAACTGCAGCTTCAGGGACTGATTTCCAGCAAAATGAAGCTTTTGGCTGCCCACCTGGAGATGGAAATAAAGTAAATCAGAGAATCATAGAATAGTTTGGGTTGGCAGGTATGTAAAATTCTAGAACCATCTAGTTCCAATCCCTGGCATGGGCAGGGACACCTTCCACTGGACCAGGCTACTCAAAGCCTTGCACTGAACACTTCCAGGGATGGGGAGTGACCTGATAAGCTTCAGAAGTGCTATTTTGACTTGTCCCTACAGAGAAACCCAGGTTTCCCTCCTGGCTGCTGAGGGCCAGGCTCTGGTGTGTGTGTGTGTGACCTGTGCTCAGCCAGCCTGGGCAGAGGGGACCCTGAAGGTGTTACCCAGGGTAGATTCTCAGAGGGTATGGTTCACCATATCTTTTTCTTCAGATATGGTGAAGGTGTCTTGGAGTTCAGACAGGCAGGAGCTCCCTCAGATCCCATATTATTCCTGTAGGAGACCTGAAGGGGAGCACAGCAGGGGCTGCAGTGATTTTACATCTCTGCCCATCATCCCAGGACTTCTCCCTCCCAGCAGAAATCTCCCCAGTGGGAAGCACCTGGAGGATCACCATGCATGGCAGGAGTAAGAGCCTTGCAGCAGCTTGAAACCATGCACAGCTTTTGATGTGAGAGTGGAGAACTGCAAAGGGGTCTCCCAAATAAACCCCTTGCTCTGCTTTGATGCGGCAGGGCTCAGGAGCCGAGTTAAATTTCTCTCTGTGACTCCCAGGCCACCTCAATTCTGCACACAAAGAAATGCTTAACCTTGCAGGGAGTTATGTATCACACTGCAGTTTGCTGATGCATGAAAATTAACTATTTTTTGCATAGAAAAATAGCAGCTATGCTATTTAATAATTTAGTATAAGTATCCAAATATCAGGTTTTCCTCCTACTATTTATTTTATTGCATTTTTCCTTGTCTGCAGTAATTCTTGTCCAGAATAGTTATTTTTAGGGCACTGCAGGAGATAAGTTCTGCTGTCTTTTAGCAAGGTCTCCCTGTAAGGATTTTGCCTTAAATGCAAGGAAGAACTTTTGAAGTCAGGATTTACTGCTCTGGGATGGTTGAAGCACAGAGTGATCTCATATTAACAACAAGCTGTGCTGTCTTTGTGTTTCATTTTCACTCTAGATCAAATATTTAGAAAGGCTGCTAGTGGCTCATGGGCTTTGACCGGGGTTTGGTAGAGGAAAGTTTGCTGATGTTGTTTAAATCACAGAATGGTCAAGGTTGGCAAAGCCCTCTAAGATCATGGAGTGCCCTTGGAGTCTCTCACTGTCCCCAGTGCCACATCTAAAGTCTTAAATGCCTTCACAGATGGTGATCCCACCACTTTCCTGGTCAGTCTGTTCCAATGCTTGACCACCCTTTTAGTAAAGAAATTTTTCCTAATATCAAATCTGTGCACAGTGTTTCAGAAAGGTCACTGAAGAAAGGGTCTGCAGCAAGGCTGCCTGCCTGGCAATAAACAGAAATTTTGGGGATCAAGTGGTAGAGATCAAAGGCTGATGATGTTGCAACCACTTCTCTCTGCACAATCTCCTCTAAAACAGAAATTCAGATTTTGTATAGCTGAGTCTGCAATGTCACACGTTACACCTAAGGGTTCAAATATAAAAAGAAGGTGGGACCTGTGGGGAGGGGAGACACTGAAGGCACTTTAATGGAGAAGGAAGTAAATGTTCAGTAGATGTTCAGGATGACAGAGAGGCGATGAGGCTGAGTAGCAATGGAGAGAGCAGGGCAGGTGTTTGGATATGTGGAGAACCAAAGCCTTTGGGAGGGATAATGAGGCAGTTTGGGTCAGGAGCTGCAGGCTCTGCACAGGAACCTCCTGCTTTGCTGTGCCCTGAGCTCACAGGGCAGAGCCTTCACATGAGTAAATAAATCAAAGGTGCTAAAAAGCTATGGTTGTTCAAAGTCAGTCATCCATTTAATAGCACCCAATATAAAAGGCAGTCTCAGGTCAACTAAGATGACAAACAACTGAGAGGCAGCAGCAGTTGTGTGTCTGGAGCTGAGCTGGGTCTGCTGGTGGCTGCAGAGCTTGTAAACAGAGATCTCCTGATGGGGGAGAGTGAAGGAACAGAGGTGAAGGGATGTCCCCAATCCCTTCATCAGCCACTAGAACAGCAAGCAGTGTGTTATCAGCATTACTCTCATACTAAATCCAAAGTGCAGCACTGTACCAGCTTCTAGGAAGAAAATCAATTCTATCCTAACCAAAACCAGGACACTCCATTATTTATTTATTTATTTTTTTTTATTCTCTAATAGTGTTTATTTATGGGCCATAGCCCAGAGGTCTGCTTTGTGCTATGACACTTGGTGCCCAGCCATCTCTTGGCTGCCTGGGCTGGAGCCCAAGGCACCCATGGAGAATTCACCTGCTGCCTCTCAAAATGAGTTCTCTGCCAGGTGGTTGCTCCCTGCAAGCTCTGCTTTCCTGGCCTGAGTGTTTCCCCCTGTTCTGCCCCAAGCCAGACCAATGTTCATGCACACAGGGTCCCACACAGGGCTCAGATCCCCTGCAGCCCCCAGCAATTGTACAGAGCACAAGGAGGGGCTGACTCTGCTTCCCTTGTGCTGCTGCAGGTGTGAAACAAATGCACTGAAATCAGCTCTTGGCATTGCTTTTCTTTTTAAACTGAGAGCAAATAACCTGGATAGTGAAAGGAAAACTGAAGCACGTTACCTCCTGTTTTCTGGAGGGAAATGGTGGCTGGAGAAAGCTCTGTGTGCTACAGGCATTTCTGTCTGAATCCTCCTCTGTTTGGGTGATTTTTGCTATAACCTCTATTAAGCAGCAATTACATTGAACCTAGCCAGGCTATTTACACCCTGGGGAAGTCTAATTCCAGCACTTAATTTATAAACAACCTGGAATTTCTGTGGAAGGCATTCCTAGATACCTGTGATCAAAAGTCCAATATAATGGGTGAGCACAGAAACCACTACCCCCCTCACACACACATTTAAATCAGGTCATTACAGCAGGCTGAGAATTATGTGGGAAATAAGTAGAGTCTTCACAAAAGATAGTGAGAGAAAATGTGTTAGATCAGTCAGTCCTGCCTGTCTCCCTACCTACAGCTTACATTTGATAACTATCTATAGCTGCCATTAAAAATAATTTCAAAATTACTTCTAACTCCAGGATGACAAAAGGCTTGATTTCATGATAAAAGCTGAGCAGCTTGGGGAAAATACTGGCATGCTAATGGACATTGCTTAATGCCCAGGCAATTTCTGATGGCAATGAGGTGCAGTTTTCTGACTACAATGGAAATGCCATTTTTCTCCAGTCCAAGTCCTACAGGGAAGATTCCCAGGCATTGTCTGTTTGGTGCATGCAGCATTACCCACCACCCTAGACAAGAACCAGGCTTTAAGTCATTCCTCAATATCTTATACTGACTGATGTGGTAATTTTGAAATGAAAGTCACTTTCCCCCTATTTTAATGGAAATGAAAAGGCTAATCCAGTCACAAAAAAGGAATCTCAGTCCTTCTATCAAGTGCTATTCCCAGATTTTGGGTATGTCCCAATTTCAGTTTTACCACAAAACTTCATCCTATGCTGCAGAGAAGAAAGGAGAAGTGCAAAATTGGCTAAATATTGTGTTTGATGAAGACAAAAGTTGGCCAAATTCCCAAAGTAGAGATGATCTTCATTCCTGGGATGAATGACTGGGGAGGGGACCTGGCTGACTCCTTAAGGGATGGATGTTCTTTCATTTGCTTTGTGCACCTGCTGTTCCCCTAAGGCCTCATCCAGGCCCAGGAAGGAAAGATGTTCTGGGAAGATAAAACCCCCAGAGGTTTCCATGAGCTGATGGCCTAGAGGGGATGCTGGAGCTGCTGGGGTAGCTTTGGGGTGAGTGCCCAGCCTGCCCCAAACGGGGGCACTGCCACGGGACCTGCCCGGGGTCACATGGAAAACAGCACCCCAAAACTGTGCTCATGGCAGGAAGGCAAAGGAGGGGGTGACGCCCAGCACATAGAAAAGCTTTTATCAAGTGTTTTCCAATGAGTTGAACCCCAGGTCCTGAAGTTCAACCCCTGGCTTTGTGTGTGAAATTTTCTTCTTCTGTGCCAGCCTTTGCACCCCTGTGCCAGCATTGCCCAGCAGGACCCTCCAGCATTCCCAGCTGGCATTAGGAATGCACAGGAGTGCTTCATACAGATTATTCACTACATTGGAAACACCAGTATCTCTCTCAGGTTTTCTGCTTGGTGTGGCACTGACCCTTGTGCAAACAGCTGTGCTGGGCATTAGTTAAGTTTCAAAATTATGGAGCCGTTCCGTAAATTTCTTTCACTAGAAAATTACTGTAATTGTAGTAATTTCCTTGTAGTGATGTGTGCTACATCTCATTAGCAAAGGCACTGGCAGGGGCTGTGCTCCAGTGCCCATGGCCCTGTTCTTGTGCAGAGCCACCCAAACGTGGGCTGTGCTGGCTCTGCAGCCTCCCCGGGGCAATCTGGGGGTGAATCTCCAGCCCTGGGGTGAATCTCCAGCCCTGCTCCCAGCTGAGGGCCACTGCCCCAGCACAGCACTGGGAGGCTGCAGCTGAGGTGGGTGGATTTGGCTCTTTTGCCTGGGTCAGTGGTGAGGAGCTGCAGATGATTTTTGGAGCGGGCTGGGTGGTGCACAACCCTTCTGTGCCCAGTGGAAAGGTTCAGATCAGACCTGTGGGGCTGGAGGTCATTTTCCCCAACAGCCCAGGATGGAAAGCTCAAGCCCATATTCTCTTTTGTTTAAATGAAGTCTCTCCTCCTGGCTTCTGAGGGCGCTGGATGGAAGGTGCAGGGTGGAAGCCACTCCCTGTTCTTGCTGGCTCATGTATCTGCACATGCATACCCCCAGGAAATAAGGAAAAATAGTTCTCATTTTTATGCACAGGCCCCACTAAAATCCAATTTGCTTACCCAGAGCTGCTGGGCGCTTGCAAGTAAGTGGAGCTTAGAGCATTTTAGAGCTCACAGAGCAATAAAAGTAAATAATGAAGAACAGTCATAATAATAGCTGGAAAATATATTCATAATATATCTGGAAAATATATGAGCAGTCTCAGACTCATGTAATTGAAAACATATTTAGCAAGCTCAGGCTCAGAACTGTGACCTTATTTTGTAGCTGCTTTAAGCCATTTGTACCACTGAGTGAATTTCCAGAAACTCAGCCACCAGATTTCCTATACTTTGGACGATTTATGATCTCAGTTTGATTTTTCCCTGGGCTGTGTTAGCGAGTGAGAACAGCTTGATTGTGTGAGTTAGAAGGTATAAAAGCCACTTCTGGACTCCTCACATTTTCATGACGGCAAATGGAGATATAATAACATCTCAGTTGGGGCTTTCTGATGCTCTCTCCCATGTCCTTCCCTCTTCAGTCAGTTCTAACTTTGATAACTCTGTTGGGCTGGTAATTTGCTTTGGTCTTTGCCTGTGATTGAATTATTTTGAAAAGCTAGGGGAAAATGAAGATTGCACTCTCAGGATGGAACGATGGCAGGATAGCTGTGGCCTGATGATCTCTTTTCTCAGCCCATCAGTGTGAGGGAGGCAATTTCTAATTAGTGGCACTTGTCCTTGCTGCCAGCTGGGTGTTACCCTCAAGTGCTGGGTGTAAAGGGGAGGGAGGGAGCCACTGGAAATAGGTTGTCTGCCTTTAGTATGGCTGCCCAGATAAAAAAGTCACAAATACTTGTGTAGATCTAGATCTCTAGATTTTAAGATCTTTATGATCTAGATCTCTTTGAGAGATCTAGATTATCTAGATCTACACAAGTATTTGTGACTCTTTTTTTTTTTTGTGATTTTTTTTTCTCTCTTTGAGAGATCTAGATCTTAAAAATTATGGAAACTTTATTTGGTTTAGTAAGATGTGGTAAAAAAATCTCATTTTTCCCCTTATGCTTCCTGTCAGGAGCAGCTCCCAAGGGCTGAGAGATCCCAGAGCAGCTCTCCAAGGCAGGGAGGGGGTGAGCCTGAACCAACTGAGGCTCTGCCTGTCCCTGTGGAGAATTTGCACCTCTTGAACCCAGCAGTGTTCTGCAAAAAGCTGCTTTCTGGAAGTCTTATCCATTCCCTGCTGAGTGCAGACTCTTGTGCTGCAGGAGAAGCTGGGCCTGTCCTGATAAGGCTCCTCCTGCCCCATCAGCTCTCCCTTATCACAGCAGCTGCCAGCCAGGGGACCTGGTGCTGCTGCCATTGTGGCCAATCCTCCTCAGCAGGGGCTTTTTAACAGTTTAATCTGAGCTGGCAGATCCCAGCCCCTCTCTGTTGCTGCCTCTTATCACCCTGAGGTTCCCTGAAGGCGTCTTGGCCTGCTGGGCTCCAGAAACCCAGGCTCTCAGGCTGTTCCACAATTGTAGATATGCAGCTCAAGGATTATCTCCTTACTCGGAAAGGGTTTTGCTTTGTGTGCTTGCAGACAAGGATTCCAGTTTACATTAAATAACCATCAGCTTTGAGCTGACTGGTGCTTGGTGCTGGTGGCCGGGGGGAGATGAAAGTCCTGAGCACTGCTTGCAAATAAAATTGGTACTTTTATTCAAATTCTGTGGGGTAAGAATGCTTTTATTCAAGCAGTGCTGTGGGGTCTCCAGACATTAAAATTTAAATAAAACTCACTGTCACCTCCTTCTTCCTCTAGATCCTTACATCACTCTGTTTTTCCATTACTTCAGGCTGTTAAATGCCAACAGAAATTCAGTGCAGGTTGATTTCCAGTGCTCTGACCTGTCATGGTACTTGGTATCTGTCTACCTGTTCTCTCTGGACACTCTGAGATAGGAGTCAGAGCAGTGTTTTGGCACAGATTTCAAACACAGATATTTCAGAGGCTGCAGCAAAAATGCATCCTGGAGCACTTTACTAAAAAAAAATAAATTATATCAAAACCCCAGAGCAAAACAAATCAAGCAAGAGTAAAATGCAAGACAGAAGTTATAAGATATAAACTAGATAAGGGGTGTGGATTTTTTTGCCTTAAACTTAGCAACACCTTTGTGTTTTTCAGAGTTAAGCAAACTGTAAATTCAGATCAAAGTACTCTCCTGGAAAAAAAATCCACTCCACTTTACAGTTTCTCTTTCCCATGAACTTGGTTTATGTGACTTTCCTGGAATCTATTTCTGCTGCCCCGCGTGTGGAAGGACAGTTTGAAGGTGAACAAGCACTGATTTATGGTTTACAATAAAGTGTTCTATATATAAAGAATTGTTTAGCCCTTGTGGGATAGCAAAGCTGTCATCCTTTTGATCCTGGTGCTTGAAGATGTGCATTCATCGCCAGGGAGGATCAGAAGAAGCCAAACCTTGATCTTAGCCAGGAACCTGCACAAATGGGAGCACTGGGGGGGAAAAGCTCCTTGTGCAGGGGTGCAGGGTGGGGATGGGAGCTGTGGATGGGGCTCCTGCCTGGACAAAGCCTTTTTGTCTCCTCCAGGACAGGGTGGCAGCACAGGGTGACCCTCCAGGAGACGCTGGGGGATGCTCCAAGCAATAGGCTCTTGCTGGAGTGCAGGTGCTTTAGTGTTCTCAAAACCAAAATAAAGCAGATTTAGGACCACTCCCTGAGCTGTGCATTGCAGATCTGCACCCTGCCTGCTGCAAAAAGGTCACATTTTGGAGAGGGAATGGGGAAAACAATAAAGGCAGCTGGACCCTGCCTGCAGCCATTGTGGTGCTCTGGAAATGGTGCCCTCCTCACCCAGTGCTGCTGCAGACTGCTCTCCTGCTGTGTTCCTTCCATAATTGCCAATTAAATGGGCATCTGAGACTCAGTTTATCACTGCTCTAAATTTGTCTGTGCCAGGCAAGGGAAACTGGGTTAGCATTTGGCAGTGCAGGTATGTTTTAGGAGCAGCAGCCTTACTTTGGGGAAGAAATATTGATGTGTATGTGAGGAGTTGGATAATTTTTTTCCTCTAGCATCATTTCCTGAAAAAGAAACAGCAGGGTTTATTATCGATTTGATTAAATAATAAATGATACATTCTCCTACCACAAAGTAGGCAGCATTTCAAGCCTGTGACTCTTCTGTGGGTATGAATGGAAAGATCTTAAATAATATTTGACTTGGGGTAGTTATTCCCCCCAAGAACTGCTGCACAGCAGAGTGTGGTGTCAGCAGCTTGGACAAGAAATGATAAATTAGAGTTTCTTTAGAGTTTCTTTTGTCTCTCTCCTGTTGCTTTATTGCTGAGCTTCACAGGAGCTTTCTCACAGGAGCAGCTTTCTCTGTTCCTGTCCACAGAGCACAGGCAAGGCTCCAGATTTGTCAGCTAACTGTAATCCTTTGTCACCTTATCAGTCAAACTTGTGAGAGTCCTTCTTTTAGCCCCTTGTACATGAATTTGATAATTTCTTTTTCCTCTTGGTCATTTAAGGAGTCCATGGTGGCCCCAGTATTAAATGAACACTGGGAGCAATATATGAAATAACAGAGAAAGTCTGTGGCCAGATTTCCACATCAGTGAAACAGCTTCCATTTCACATTTCTGCCCAGAGCAGGGACATGGACTGTGCTGGAGAGAATGCAGAGACGGCAAAAGAGAATCCTGGCTCTGTTGTAATTCCAGCCCAGGGTGTTTTCCTGTCTGGTAAATGTCCCTTAATGACCATCCTGCATCATTTGAACATAGGGTAGACAAAACACCCCATAATTTCTTAAATGTAATTCAGTGTTAGGATGAAGCTCACCAGTCTTTCCTCTCTGGGTTTGAGACATGCTTTGGGTTAAAAGCCCAATCAGCTGCCAATGGCCACTGCATCCATTCCCAGGAGCATCTTCCTCTGCTCTGGTCCATCATCTTCCTCTGCTCTGGGCCAGCCAGAGCTGCAGATCCCACCCTGAGGCCTGCCAGCCCTGTGTTGGCTGAGGGACATTTCTGCAGAGGCATTGGAGATAATTTTGGTGTGAAGCTTTAAACCTGTAAATAACTCTTGATTTTCAGCCCTGCCCCCTCCCTTTGCTGTGCCTAATGGTGCTGTGTTGCTGTTTGCAGATGATGGGAAGCTGTCCCTGGAGGAGTTCCAGGCCTTTTTTTCTGATGGGAACCTCAACGAGGAGGAACTTGAGAAGCTCTTTCACACCATTGACTCAGACAACACCAAGTAAGCCCAGGGTGCTGACACCCTCCATTTCACAGTGTTTGGGTCACAGCAGGGTGTGCAGCAGCTCTGCACAGGCTGCAGGAGTGCAGCTTGCTTTGCAAAACTCTGCAAAATCTCCATTTCTGCTTGGTTTGTGTCTTATCCTGACAGCCATCTTGATTTCTTTTGTCCTGGTGGTTTTTCAGGCCATTTTCTGGCCTTTACAGCATCTGAAACGATGCTTAGTTTAATATGGGCATTTAAGTACCTCTTCACTTTTTCACTTTATCTAAAAGCTTTGCTGTGCTGTAAAAGGCAGCAGTGTGAATCTCTCTAAGCACAGACCTGTCCTGTCTGTGATCTCTCTGTATCCCCTGCACCTGGACCATGCCTACTTCACTTCCAATCCCAAAAATGCCCTGGAAAGCAGTGATTGTTCTAGCACTTGCAGAAACAAACCCCTTTATCTCCAAGGTGAGCAAGTGATTGAAAAATAATAATCTGGTTGATTATAAATCCTTCTGGCAGCAGGGGGATGGAGCTTTGCCCATGTGAGTGGTGCATTTTCTGCCACCCATCCAAAAGATCCAGTGGAAAGCAGTGATTGTGCTGGAGGGCACTGGCACCAAAGCAGCAGCTGTGAAACTCATCAACACAGTACAGGCACTGCTGAAGAATTTCCAAGAGCAAAGTCAATGTGAGGTTTCTCAAAATCATGTCTTTTCAATGTGTGCACTTTCCAAAGTTTTCCAAGGTCAAAAATACCAAAGACCAGCTTGGTATTTACCTTTCCCTGCACCAAAGAAAGTTTAGTGATCTTATTACTCTTATTACTAAGTTTAGTGATCTTATTACTTTAACTCTCTGGGAATGATCCATCTTTTCTAAATGCCATTCTCCCACAGCTGCTGCCTCCTGCTTTGTGGGTCTGTTTATCCAGCTCCAGGTGATGCTCCCAGATGGGCTCCCAATGGACTCTTGGGTGCCCACCTGCCCCTATTCTGAAATAATTTCTGGCATTGCCTGAGCTTATCAGTGCCCACCTGGCCTTTGGAAGGGTGCAGATGGTTCATGTGCAATCCAGGGCGCTTGGGGTGAGTGTGGGGATGTTTCTTTTGGTCTCCTTGAAATGGGAAATTTGATTGCAGCCCGTTTTTGCTTGGGGATTGCAGGGAATTTGCAGCTTCTCTGAGCCTTATTAAGGGATGACATCTGCACTGGACAGAGAGAAAATGTGCCATTTGTAAATGCCCTGCAGCAGTGCTGCTGGCAAGGAGCCTTGGTGAGGAGCTCCCAAGTGTGACAAGAGCTCCCAGAGTCCAGCAGGGATTGTCCTTGGCCAGGCTGGCTGATGGAGGCATCAATACCTGTTAGGGACTGGAATGTGCAGAGAGCAGCAGAGCATCTGCTCTGCTTGGCTGGAGGGAAAAGCAACGAGCTGCTCACGCTTCCAAGCCAAACCCTGGCATGAAACTGGCACTTGTTTATTGATTTACAGAGCACAGACATCTACAGCAAATTTATCTAGCTGGGCAAGGAAAATATTCCTTGTTTTTAATCTGCAAGAGCTGCCTCAGTCTTCAGAAGACCTATCCAGAGCCAGGCTTCCTTCTGCACAAATGTTTTTCTCTTTGAACTGGGTAATTTGCTTGATGCAGTCTTGCATCCAGTACAGTCCTTCAAGTGCTCTCCCCTTGCTGTGCCCTGGGTATCTCACAGGGAATGGGTTGGAATGGGTTCTGTGGGAGCCTGGCAGGGGATGCTGCCCCTGAGGGAGAGGAGAGGAGTGGAGCTTTCCTTTTTCCATCACACAGGGGAACGTAGGAACAATATTAACTTGATCTTTCCCAAAGGCTGTGTGAATCACAATTTTTTACTATTTGATAGAAGATTATTTATTTTTAAGTTTTCTGAAACTCTGCTTTATCTCCCCATATTTTTAATATAGTCCATTGAATCACAGTTTTTTGCTATTTTATAGAAATTTACTTATTTTTAAGTTTTTTGAAACTCTGCTTTATCTCCCCATTTTTTAAATATTGGCCATTGTGTTTGTTTAGTGTGCAAAGCAAAGTTTGCTATTAAGATTACATTACAGCAAGAGGAGAAAATGAAGAAGATTATGTTCCTGCTGATTATTAGTAATTGCTGCTACCAGCCAATTACAAAATGTTGATTCAATTTCCTGGGGTATTTTTAGCATCAGAGAGCTGCCTTACTGGAGTAGATGAAATGAATGTCTGTACCAGTTTCTTGACTGGGATTATCTGGGGAGACAGTGGAAAAGAGGAAATCTGCGCAGAGGAGAGGGAGGATGAGGTGGGCTGAGGATGAAGGAGGAGCTGTGCTGCTCTGGGTCTGAGGGGCTGTGGCTGGAGGAGTCTGAGCTTCTGTCCCAGAGCCCCCAGTGACAGCAGGGTGCTCTTGGCAGGATGCTGAACTGAAAGGGAGATTCCAGAATAACCCAGCAGCACTAATGAGCTTCTTCCATTCTTCTAGGCTGCCTGGGAAGTGTCTCTGGGGCATTAATGGTGAGGGGTGCTGGGCATGGGCTGCAAACACCCAGCCAGGTTTTATAGCAGGTATCTCCATGCAAGAACTGTGCTGCAGCTCCCATCATCACCAAATAACTCATCTGGCAGCAGGAACGTGCAAAAGGTGTCCCGTGTTCCTATTGGCATTTTTTGGGCAAAATTATATTCATAAACAACAAAAAAGTAGCATTTTTCTCTCTGTTGCTCTCACTGTCTGCCCTCCTTCTCCCTTCCCAGCTACAGCTGGGAGGCAAGAACAAAACATTTCTGAGTGGTTTTTTTAGCTGTTATTTCAGGAGGTTTCAGCAGTGCTCCTTGGGGAGCTGCCTGAAGATTACTGGAGAGATAATGATATGTTACAATTAATACCAAAGCTACTGGAACAGCACAAATAATGTGCCATATATGGACACACATAACTAAATACATACTTTTTGCTTAGTGGTAGAAGTGGGCTTTAGAAAACATTGGATTAATGGTTACCTGGGAAATTCAATTAATGGTTACCTGTGAAATTCACTTATATTTGCAGAGTTGTCTACACACTTCCTTACTTTTTCTAACAAGATGTATCAATTTTAAAAGGAAAAAGTCTTTGCAGGAATGAGATCAAACAAGTTTTAGGGTCACAAATGAACAGCTGAAACCCTTTAAGGGTATTACTGTGATACTGGACAAAGCTTTGTCTGGCTCACAGCTCCCATGTCCTGCCAGCTCCTGGGCTGGCACCAACTCCCCCTCTGCATCCCCTTGGATGGAGGAAGCACCTCTGAGCTCTTGGGAAGCACTGGGATGCCAGACATGGCTGTTGACCAAACAAGTGCAGCCCTTGCAGGGGATTTTAAAAATTCCTTTTCTGCCTCATTCATTTTTCATAGCTGGAGAGGACAATCCTTTAGGGAGGGATCTGCTCACTGGAGCAGGACTGCTCAGATGAGCTGTACAGGTCCATTCACAAGGAGACAAGGATGTGGCATCAGCATCCTGCTGCTCTGTCATTTGTTATCTCTTTGCTAGGCTTACAGCTACTCTTTTAATGGCTTTGTTCTCCCCCTCTCCCCGGCCTAAATGAGCTCTTCTCTCCAGTGGCAAACACTAGAAAAGGCTGGAGTGTGCATGTAATTAACAGCAGCTTCTCAGAAGCCTTTGCAGCTCCCCCAGGCTGTCCCTGCGGCCAGAGGATTGTGACAAATGGAGAACTGAGCTCTGCAGCCTGTGCTGCCCCTGGCAGTGCCACCTGCCATCCCTGGGGCTCTGACTGGGGCAGGCTGTGCTCTAGAGGGGTTTCAGGGGATGGAGGGCAGAACTGATGCTGAGCTGCATCCTTCTGGGGATCCTGCTCTGACCCCTCAGCTGCCCGGGGAGCACAGGGAGCTGTGTCATAAATCTCAGTAATTTGGGGTCACAGGGAGCTGTGTTACAGATCAGTAATTTGGGGTCACTTCAGGGTGCAGAGATTTTGCCCATGTGAGTGCTGCATTTTTTGCCACCCATCCAAAAGATCCAGTGGGAAGCAGTGATTGTGCTGGAGGGCACCGGCACCAAAGCAGCAGCTGTGAAACTCACCAACACAGTGCAGGGTGTGGTCAGGGTAGGTAGCAGCCTGCTCAGAGCTGGGGGACAGGTGCAGGGCCCCCCAGAATCAGGTGATGATGCTGATGAGCTCCTCTGCCTGCACTAATCAGTCCCACAGTGGAGCAGAGCGTGTCAGGCCCAGGAGCACTGTGCCAACACAGCTGTGCTGCCTCCAGCTCTGCAGCCAGCTCCAGCACTGGGAGGGACCCACAGAGCCAGGGAGGACAGGGAGGGAGCTTTGGACTGCCCCTGCTTTTACTGGCATCATCAGCTGTGGGGGCAGAAGCTCCCAAAATGGGTCTTGCACTTTCCACAGACTGATTCTGGCTCTCTGAGTGCATCCATACCCAGAGGTGAGATGAGTTTCTCAACATCTCCCTTCCAGCACAGCCCTGCTCCAGACCTGCACCCCTTCAGTCCCTCCTGCTGTCCTGCTGCTCCAGCCCTTATTTCCCTCTGGTGGACAAGGTCTGCTGTTCCTGCTCTGTTTGGCTGCCACTGTCCCTCCAGCCACTACGGGAGGTGCTTTCCATCCCACCACCCACCCCAGGTCCTTTGGTCCTTTGCTGTGAGACATCTCCCTCTGAGAAAATCCATTTTTTGGATTGTGCAGGGAGACTTCAGGAGCACTGCTCTGCTCTCTGTGCTTTTCTCTGGGTTTCTGCAGCCCAGTCCTCCCAAATTTGAACAGAAAATGCTTCTACTTCTTGAGCAAGAACAATGATGATTGTGATTATTTTTTTCCTGGCTTTTTTTTTCTCCCCCCTCCCTAATCTTGGCTATTTGCATTGCAAACCTGATTCAGTGGAATGCTGTGTTTGTCTGAAGCCTGCACTACAGAGATGCCTGTGCCCATTGAAACCAGCTTCATTTCTGAATATGGAATGTTCTCAATTAACTCCCTGGGAAATAAACTATGGCTGGTTTAATCAGCCAAGATTTTGATTAACTGATTCAAGAGATAGTTCTTGTCTCTTCTGAAAGGGACAAAATGATTGCACAAAAATTACATGTCTTGCTCTAATTTCTGGCTCTCAAGAGCATGGGCACTTGGTGGATTTTGTTTATGTGGAAGATGTTTTTGAGTTCTAGCTTATTCTTCTCTAAACATGTAATTTAAACTATACAGTGCTCTATTTTTCGTGTAAGTGAAGAAATGCTTGGTGCCAAGGCTGGTGCTCAGCATCTGTGTGCCGATGGAGACACAGAACATCTCAGGCTCACCAAAGAAAAGGGGCTTTAAAAACAAATCACCCAGTGGGAAGGTCACTGCAAGAAGCACAAAGCTGAAAAACTGCACAGAAACTTGTTTGCGCTAACATTTGAGGCCGTTTTTCTATTTCTAATCCAATTTCCCAGGTGTTTTCCCTGCCAGTCCCTGGGGAGAGGCTGTCTTGTGCTGAGGCAGATTGGCTCTGGGAGCAGCAGGCTGGTGCTCACTGCAGAGGGAGAGGGCTGGCAGGGTTTATCTGTGCAAACGGAGTGAGGAACTGTCACACCAGGGACCTTTCTAGCTGGGAAAGGAGCTCAGCACCTTATTTTGTGGATTGTGCAGGGCCATTCTGCATCACTGGTTTTCCATTCTAGGGAATGGAAAGACACCAAGGTCTTGCATTAAAACCATAAAAGTGACCAAGATGTCAATTCTAACCAGCCACTTGTGTTTGAGTCATGTCTGGGGCATTCAAGGAGATTGTAGATTTTGCTTGCAGCTCCAATTGTGCAAATTTATTGGGGTTTTTCTGGGTAAATGTGCTTAGGGCACCAGCATCCAGCAGCAGACGTGTCCAGCTGCTCTTTGGTGGGCTGAGCAAGCTGTCTGCTTGGGACTGGATTTGGGAGGAGGTTTTTTAGATAATTTTTCAATGGCAGAAGAAAAGCATTCATGAGAAACAAAGACATTGGGGAAAATACAGCAAGAGGGTCCAGGGATTTCTTGCTTTACTATTCTTTTACTTGTTCCCTGCCAGTTGTGTGTTACATATCCAAACCTGCACATTTGCTGCTCTAATTTCTTCCTCTCCTCCATACAACTTTGGTAATAAACAAGATACCTACAAAATCTAAAAGGAAGAGAAGGCTGATTTAATTTTACCTCATGCTGTCAATATCTTGTTATTTCCTTCTGGCAATTAGCAACCCATTCAGCTGAGTTCTGAACAATCCCTCTCTCCTTTGCAGTCCAATATTACAGAGATTACAAGTAGAAATTGGATTAGCCCAGGCTTTCTTATCAAGTGGAAATAGGCAAAATGTTAAATATTCAGTGATCAAAAAAAAGGCCATTTCTGACTGTTTCATACTGTTGACAGTTTGTACAGAAAAACATAAGAGATCTTTTTCCTCCATAAAGAATATTCATTTGCTTTAGTGGTCTGCTTTGAAAACCGAGCTGAAAGAAATAATGAGAGCTTAAAAACACGGATATTTTACTTCTTTTGCTGTAAGAGAGAGGGCCAACAAGTGGAGGGCAGTGTGTGAAAGAGCAGCTGGGGTGTAGCCGTGCTGCAAGCCGGAGGTGTTTGTGCCATTACCGTGTCCCCGAGATGTCACAGCACCCTTGGCTCGGCTGCCGGGTTGGGCAGGACGGGGGCACAGGGGGCGAGGGGGTCACTCGGGCTGCTGGAAATGGTTCTTGGGGTAACTCAGGGGCTTGGAACCTCTCCGAACCTGGCAGCGATTTCCAGCCCGTGTTGCGATCCCTCTCAGCCTTTCCGCCGCTGACCCCGCGCTCTCTGCCCATCTCTGCTGTCCCTGCTCGGGGGGTGACACAGCCCGGTGTCCCCAGGGCCCTGCGGTGGCTTTTGGGGGGTGGCCCGAGCCCCCAGCCCTGCCCGGCAGCCCCGCAAAGGGCCCGGGAGGAGCCGCAGGGCCCGGCCGCGGACGGGCAGGATCGGTGCGGCGGATCGCACCGGGGAGCGCTGCCGGGGATCACTATGGGGGATCGCTCCTGGGGATCAACCGGATCACTATCGGGGATCGCTCCCGGGGATCACTATGGGGGCTCGCTCCCGGGGATCACTATGGGGGCTCGCTCCCGGGGATCACTATGGGGGATCGCTCCCGGGGATCACTATGGGGGATCGCTCCCGGGGATCACTATCGGGGATCGCTCCTGGGGATCGCTGCGGCGGATCGCACCGGGGAGCGCTGCCGGGGATCACTATCGGGGATCGCTCCCGGGGATCACTATGGGGGATCGCTCCTGGGGATCAACCGGATCACTATCGGGGATCGCTCCCGGGGATCACTATCGGGGATCGCTCCTGATGATCGCACCGGGGAGCGCTGCCGGGGATCACTATGGGGGATCGCTGCGGGGGATCGCTCCCGGTGCTCCCTCCTGGTGATTACTATGGGGGATCGCTCCTGATGATCGCACCGGGGAGCGCTGCCGGGGATCGCTCCCAGTGATCCCTCCTGGTGACCGCTCCCGGTGATCGCTCCTGGGGATCATTCGAGGTGACCGCTCCCCGGGATTCCTCCCTGAGATCCCTCCCGGTGACCGCTCCCTGAGATCGTTCCCGGTGACCGCTCCCGGTGCTCCCTCCCGGTGACCGCTCCCGGGGATCGCTCCCGGTGCGCGGGGCCGCCGCCGCCCCGCCTGCGCTCTGGCCGAGCTCGGACACGCTTGTTCTGTCCTTTGGCCGGCCAGGTGGAAAAGGCGCTGCCCGGGTGGCGGAGCAGGGGGTGGGAGCCCTTCCGGACAAATTTGTGTTTCTGTGGGTTTTAAAGCACTTTCCCGAGCGCTCCGCTCAGAAACATTGCACCACACAGAAACCCCGCGTCACGATTTTGTGAATGAGCATGACAGGCTGAAACCGTTCTTTTCCTTCCTGTTACTGATTTTATATTTTTCTGCAGATAGGGAATCCATTTCGCACAAACTCTAAATAGTTACAGCAGCTATCCCTGTGACAGAGTTTACATTCGCAGCAGTCCAAGCGCACCGCGAACAGCTGGCATCTAAAAACTCTGAGGCCGACAGCAAAATGGATGTGCCGCTAAGTGCTGTATTTACTGCTCCTGAAAGGCCTTGGGGAGATGAAGAGCGGGGTTTACAAGCAGGCTGTGCTGCTGAAAACACTGCATGGGACCAAAATGTCAGAATTAAATAATCAGCCATCTCAATGCAGCATCATGATAACTTCACAGAAAACCATGCTGTGTTTCCAAAGTGGGGACCCTGAGAGCAAGGAAGTTGCCTGTGCTGCCTCTGTGCTGCCCATGAGGTGTCCAGCCCATCCCTCCAAGGACTACAGTCCCAGTTTTGCCTGGCCCTGCCGGGTGATGAATAGAATCAACACAGGAATCATCAATTTAATACATTTGGAAGTGCCGTCCCTCCTAGCAGCTAGGTTACTTGTAGGCTGTAATTAAACCTGCCGTCTCTTTCCTTTGATGCACTTGTGGGCAGAGTGATATTTTTCAAGAAAAAGTCATCCATTAAAAATAAAAAGGAGGGTTTTGATGTAATTTATTAGGAATTTGGTACATGCAGAGACTTGAAAATGTTTCATACTGTACTAAATGTCTGTTTTACTTAAGGTGGTGACTATGCTTAGAAACTGTTGGATTAAGATTAGTAAATCAGTGTGCTGCATTGATATGTTTTTCAGGATATTAACTGTGCTGTTAGCAGGAGAATTTTTTGTGTTATCATCTTGTTCAGAGTTTTTGTGAGCTTTAGAAGATATTCTTCTTTTGTGAGTGAGTGGTTAGAGGTTCTGGCCATCTGTGACAATAAACCATGAAATGGTTTTACAAGGTACAAGGAATGATCCAAGGGGACATTGCCAAGGCTGGAGAGGGGCTGGGAACACAAGCTCTATGAGGAATGTTTGAAGGAGCTGGGGTTGTTTAGCCTGGAGAAGAGGAGGCTCAGAGGTGCCCTTAGTGCTCTCTACACCTTCCTGAAGGGAGGTTGCAGACAGGTGGGCTTGGTCTCCGGCAGAACCAGAGGACACAGCCTCAAGCTACATCAGGAAAGGTGTAGGTTGGATATTAGGAAAAAAATTTTCACCAAAAGAATAACAAAGCACTGGAATGCTCTTCCCAGGGAGGTGGTAGAATCACCATCTCTGGATGTGTTTAAAAAAAGGCTGGACATGGCACTTGGTGCTGTAGTCTAGGTGAGGTGTTAGGGCATAGGCTGGACTCGACCTCAGAGGTCTCTTCCAACATCATTATTCTGGGATTCTGGGATTTTGTGCCTTAATCACCCAAAATTTTCTTCCTCGTGCAGAAACAGCTCCACCAATCTTTGCTCTCAACACACAGATCCTGGCTGGCCCCAGCTGGGTGTGGAAGGGGGAGAGCCCTCCCTTGCCCATAGTGGAGCTGCAGAGGGTGCCCAGCCATGGGTAGGGAGGTGCAGGGCTTTACTGTGTGTGTGAGTGTGAGTAGTGTGCAAGGGTGTGAGTAGTGTGCAAGGGTGTGAGTGTGCAGCTTCACAGGGTCTCGTTGTGCAGGCAGGGAGCAGCCTGGAACAGGATGAATAAAGGAGTGTGTTTTATCCTGAGCCTACCAGATTTGCTGTGCTTGTTTGCAGAGAAGGTCAGCTCAGTTTACCTTGAAAAATCAGTGTTTTCCAGATTAGTGGCTTTTAATGAGGGCTCTGCTGCCCTGGTGCTCCAGAGGGAAGCACACAGAGCAGAGCTCGCAGCTCCAGGCACCAGCATTGCCAGTGAACGTGGGTGTGTGCTTTGGAAACTGGGTCTGGGCAGCAGCTCAGCTAATGAGAACTCAGATGGCTTAAAAAGGCAAGGGGCTGCAGAGAAAACCGTGTGAAAATGTTTCTGTTAAAGAATATTAAATACTGAAACATGGCTGAGCAGGGGCCTGGGTGCAGGTGGGCAGTGCAGCCCCAGGGCTGCTCACCTTCCATCCTGCTGAGCAGAGCCACACCTGCCACAGGGTGTGAAAGAGGCAAAACTGCCCCATCTTGGTCATCATCTGCCTAAATGCCAAGGAAAGGAGTGCAAGGAGCAGGAAGAAGCCAAACCCCAGGTTAGGTGAGCAGAGCGCCCTTGGGGGGCACTGGACTTCAGCCCAGCTGGTGAGTGAAAATCCTGTTGATAGCAAGGGCAAGTAGGAGGAGAGAGATCATCTCTCAAAGTACACAGAATGTGTTATAAACCCCAACCCTGCACCACAGGTGATGAGACTGTAAAACAAAATTAATATTGAAAAACTTCATACAAAATCCTCCTTTTGTTTCTTTCCATTTCTGGGCAATTCTTTGCCCCTATTTTTTTCTCTCTATGTTACCAGGGCTTTGGAGAAAATAATGTTTGGTTGCTGGGCTTTCAGAGGCCCTTACTGTGCTCTCCAGGTGCTCAGTGATGGAGCACATGCCAAGGGAAGGATAAAGTTATTAGTTTTGCTTAGGAGAAGGCAGCATTTTCCTCCCCTTCAGGAGCCCCCATGGAGCTGCTCTCCACGGGTGTTTTAATGTAAATCATCGTGCTGCAGTGCTGGATGTGTCCCTGTTAGGTGCTGATCCATGTGCACCCTGCAAAACCTTTCCTCTTTCATATAATTCGGATTTTGGGAATTATATTATCCCCCCCCAGACAGAGGGAATGATGTCTGGGGGAATGATGAACCCTGTGCCAGCTCATTCCTCATGGCTCCCCATTTGTGGTGCTCTCTGTCCCACTGGGAAAAGCAAATTCCTGCTGGGTTATTCCAGGCTCAATGTCTTTATTGTTGCACTGGATAGGAAGCAGAGCAATTGTGCCTGCACCAGTGTGTGGTGCACCACCTTAGAGTTATTCCTGTGAAGCACTCCACAGATTTATGTCATGCAAGAAACATTTGGCAGCACATGAAGACCATCCCTAAAGTAAAGCCAGGTGGGCACAGAACCCTGATTGCCAGCTTGCCACAGCTAAAGAAATGAAGCCCAAACCTGATTTATGTTCTGAACCCTTCTCTGCCTGTGTCATTTGAAGCTGCAGGTGGCTGGATGTCCCTCTAGTTCTGGACAGCTTTGGCATATGGTTTCTGCTGTTCCTTTGCATGTGGCACACCAGATTTTGAAGGTCCTTTCATAAGTAATACCATAAAAGTGGTTTGGGTTTTTTTCTTCAGCAATCAGGTGGGTATAAGGAAGGTATTTGGATGGGCCTTAGGAAGGATTTACCAGGATTCACCAGAAGATAAAATGATGGGCATGGAAAGTTATTTAATTCAGCTCCTGACTGGCATCCAGTATTTGGTATTTCTCTTGCTCTGCCTGGAATAATTTCTCTCACTCTGGGGTTTGTGTAAAACATGTTTCATTGAGCTCAGAAAGTAATGATCAGAAGTGACCATCTGTGACCCCTTAGTAGGCATCTGGATGCATATTTTCCACTTCTGAGGTGTTGAGATAACACAGAGCTGCTGCTGATGGGGCTGGAAGCCTTATCATCAGATATAATAATACATTCCAGCTGCACTTGTTGTTTTTTAGTCTTTCCTAAATGAAAATGAGTTCTGCAGGTGGTTAATGCTAGAGGATAATTTGTTTCCGTGCTCGTTTGAAGCCTTGTAGCAAACCCAAAGCTGTGAATAAAAGATGGAAATAAAAGTAGAACGTGATTTCAGGAAAAAAGCCCTTCCATTTTCTGTGCTGGTGAAGTGACTAAGCCGTGTGGCTGCTGATGCAAACCTTTCATCTGCCCAAGGAAAAGGGTTATTATCTTCAGCTGAAGCTGATGGGACACTGAGCAGCACATCCAGGCAGATATTTGCATGAGAAACGTGAGGATGAGACTTTGATGTATTTGCAACTTCTGAATCCCCGTTAAGTTTCTGATTGTACTGCCCTTTGGGAGTGCCTGGGACACCTTTCCTGTGGCTGAGCTGAAACCCAGGAAGGAAATTTCATGCTCCTCTCCTCCACATTATCTCTTTCATTCTGAGATAACTTTTCCTCTCCTCTCTTCAGCTGAAGTCTGGAAAAATATGTTAAGGAGAGCAAGTCAGAGGCCATCAGCCTTGCCTGAGGGAGGCAGGGAGATGCTGGGAAGGAGAGGCTGGATTGCAGAGTCCTGGCTGGGTTTGCTGCAAGGAACCTCTGCAGGTCTCAGCACTGGACCAGGGCATCCCTGACTCTGCCATGGGCTGTCCTCTGGGTGCTCCCTCCTGTGCTGGCTGTTAACACATAATGCAAATCATCACAGGGAATCTCCAGAAATAGTATTTTTTTTCTGATGGAAAACACTGATTTGCTCTAAGAAAATGTTAGGTTGATCTGGAGGTTCTGAGCCAAGAGCAGGAGGCTGCATGGTTCCATCACACACACAGAGGTCTGGCTGCTGGGATGCTCAGCCTGCTGCCACAATCCCTGGGCTCTTGGACACCCTGATGCAACAGCTCCTCTGTCTGATGGTGCCTTCTTCCTGGGATGAAGTCCCAAGGATGGCAGCATGTTCCAAGCAAGGCATTCACAGAAATAGAGAAGCCTGTGAACTGATGGAGAAGCAGCAGGGTCAGTGCAGGACAGCTCTGATAAAAGCCCTGTCCATGGACAATCCCCACTCAGGGACATGGCAAGAGAAATGTGACTTCCCAGGGAGCCTCATTAGCTCAGGAGCTCATCAAAACACAATGTAATGCTGGGTGGGGCTTTGTGGGGAGAAATGTTTTTCTTTCTGGAGCATGCAGGAGGCACAGCCATTTCTCTGGGCAGCCTCTTGCTGCACAAGTCCAGTAATTACTGGACAAGTTAATTAGGCCCACTGAGGGGATGCTCTCACAGCATGGTCATTGCTCTTTAAACTCCTCCTTTGCTCTTTGAACTCCCACACACACAGGAGGAGCATCACACTTAGAGGTCTTTTCCTTTTCTTTGAAACAGTTTGATGTGAACCAGGAAAGAAAACAATTTCCCTATTGCCAATTGTTTATCTGGCCAAATGATCCCAGTGTCTTTAAAAAGGGGGGAATGGTGGTAATAAATTGTCCTTTTTTGTGGCCACAGCAGTTCATGGCTTGGGCTCTGCCTTTCCAGAGGCTGATCCGAGTTGAAGTCTGAGCTCTTGTGTTCATCTCCTACTCCTGTTGGAGCAATCATGTGCCAAATGCACATGGAGGATCTCCAAAGTGCATCTTTGCCTTGGAAAGCCACCTCAGAGGGTGCACACCCCAGCAAGGCTGGGGATGCAGGGTTGTGCTGCTCCATGCTGCAGCCTCATTGGTTGGAAAACAGAGTAAAAGCCTGGATTTTCAAAAATACTTCGATTTTCTTCATTTTTTTTTCTCCTTTGGAAGAAAGACTTTTGTTTTGGAACAAGATCAGATATATGTGGGCTCTACTATGCAGAAAAAATTGTATGACACAGAAAGCTTTAATTATTCCTTCATTTCTACTTAAGCTTCATTATACTCTGCTTAGTTAGCTGGGTTATGGCTTCAATAAGCTCTTGAATTAGTCATATTAATGTAATAAAAATTGAAAGCTAATTCACAGCCAAGTGTTCTGGTACTTGAAAGACTTTTTAAATTATTTTCCTGAAAACACAAGAACAACTTGTCACGATTTTTCTTTTCAGCTTATAGTTGTGTACAGGAGTGTTAAATATTTGGCATCTTTGAAAAAAATTTTGGTAACTAATGCTCACGTAAATATTTTTCTTCTGAAGGGATTTGTGATACCTGATTGCTCCAAAAGTGTGCTCTGAAGGGAAGCTCTGGGATGGAAGCTTAGGAATGACAAGGGAGCTCATCAGGAGCTGCCAGCCTGAACCCCAGATCCCCTGAATATTTGCAGAATATAAATCCCTACTGGCATAACCCAGGTGGGGCTTATTTAGTACAGTATGAAACCACCAGATGAGCCTGTAAATTGTTTTGTGGCTTGAGTTTTGCTGTGCAGCTCCCAAGCTGGGCCAGAGCCCCCCTGTAAGAGCAGTGGGGATGTGGCTCTGTGTCAGCAATGTTCCCAGCAGGCAGACTCCTGGGGATGGAAACAGCCTGCTCAAGTACCCGTTGATTTCTCCTTGCAGTTTTTCATCTGAACATTATCATATTTTTTTATTAAGTCAGCTTGTGACTTCAGTAATTTCTTTCATTAGCCTTATTCTGAAGGCAAGATGGCTTAAAATTAAAAGCAACTTCTCAGCTGCGTTAACATTCAAGCACAATTAAGTTAAATCATACAATGGCAAGACGTGAGGAAATAAAAGACCAATTAACCAATTTTGGCAGCAGCAGATCAATTATTACAATGCAGAATCACATGGAATACAATAACAGATTATTTTTTTTTCTCAGTAACATGCCCTAGCTGCAAACCCACAACCACATCAGTAGGTGTTTATAAACAATTACTGTCTTCTGGAAAATATTATTGAAACACTTTGTGGGTGATGCTGCTGTCAAAACTACTTTTCATGTGTCTGCAAAGAACATTTGACTTCCCAGGCTGTGTGCTGGAGAGAGCTTTGGGGAACAACCAGCCTGGGTTGTGTCAGGGCTGGAAATGCATCTGCTGGGGCTCACCTGAGCTCCTCTGCTGCTGCTGCTCCGTGTTGGGAATCACCTGCTGCCAAGCGCTGGGCAGTGCCAGAGCCCCTGGGGCCAGGAGTGGCTCTGGATCTGTGGGTTCAGCAGATCTGCCCACGAGAACACCAGGGAAGCTGAGCCCACAGCTCGCCAGGGGGCTTTGTAGGACTCAGGGAAGTAATTCCAGGGTTTCAGGAAGATCAGTCTCCAAGAGGTGAAGATAAATTAGTGCAGGAGCTCATTTTGCAGAGAGGGGCAGCTGCAGCCTGTGCCACCAGCCCTGCAGGATTGTCCTGACCACGAGGGGCCAAGACAAGAGGTGACATCTTCTCACCATGGCAGGCAGCACTTCCCAAAGAGGCTGTGCTTCAGCACCATCACCTCCTTTTCCAGCAGGAAACAGGGATTGGCCCAGGCAGCACCTCCTGGGCTCCAGGCATTTGTGCTTGCCTTGATCTGGGTGTCAGGGCAGGGCTGCAGGAGGATGCTGGCAGGGAAAGCCCTGATCCACTCATGCTGGCAGGTTAGACAGTGCAGAGATGAGTTTAGGTAAAGAAATAACTTCCCAGGATATAAATGGATGGAGAAGATATAATTCTATTAAGGGGTCGTTCCAGTCCTTGAATGGCACTAATGATTGTGTGGGAATAGGAGGCACAAAGAGATTAGCAGCAATCTTCATTTCCCAAGCAGCTTGTCTGTTGAGATGTTGTTATGTAAACGAAGTGTTCCTGTGTTAAGGAGTAATTGTGCCATCTTGTCTGGAGGCAGTCCCAGGAAAGAGCTGCTTCACAGGGGCAGAATTAGGAGAATTGGTCCATTGAGAAAAGCATATTTTGCGAATTTTTATTCTGAGTAAATGGGAACAACCACATTCCTGTGTGAGTGTCTCACCGAGGTATTGCCAGGCTGGATGTTTGTAAGGAAGTCAGAGGAGCTGGTGTGCCAGGTGTGCTGGGTCCCCCCTGGGCAAAGGCCCCTCCTCAGGGGGGATGTCCAAGTACCCATTTCCCTCTCAGGGAACATCCAGAATAACTTGTGAACCTGTTCCAGCTGCACAGATGCTGAAGATGCCCTGAGTGAACCAACCCTGCTCTTCTGCACAGGCTGTCCCCACCGGTGGCTGGGAGTGCTGAAGGGGTGGGTGATTGGAATTAAGCCTGTGGGAATTCTAACTGCAGCCTTCATCTGTCCTTGTCATTAAAGTTGTCTTTTTCTTTTCTTTTCTTTTCTTTTCTTTTCTTTTCTTTTCTTTTCTTTTCTTTTCTTTTCTTTTCTTTTCTTTTCTTTTCTTTTCTTTTCTTTTCTTTTCTTTTCTTTTCTTTTCTTTTCTTTTCTTTTCTTTTCTTTTCTTCTTTTCTTTTCTTTTCTTTCTCTCTCTTTTTTCCTGCTTCCTCCCTGCCTCGCTGTCCCCTCTTGCAGCAATGTGGACACCAAGGAGCTGTGTGGTGAGTGCAGTCCCTCCTTTGGGCAGCAGCAATCATTGTGTGCATGGGGGCCCTCAAAGCTTGCATGAAATCCAGTAGAGATTGCAGTGCTGTGGAGCTGGGGATCTCAGCCCTGCTGCTGCTGCTCTGCTCCTTGTTCCACAGGAAAATTGGCAGAACTTTTTTCATTTCTGTGCAATGCAAGTGGGGTCAGAGCTAAGCGAGGCACATGGACCCTGTTCAATAACAAGCTGGAGTTTAATTTCTGGAGGTGTTGTGGCTTCCAGCTTCACTCTAAAGTTCAATAATCCATCTCCCTCTGCAAGACCTGTAACATGTTTCTCCCCAGGCCAGCCTTCCTGTTTCCCTGCAGGCTGCCTGAGGGGTGCACTACCTCGGCTGTACCTCCCACAGCTTGCCAAAATTAAAGGCTGAACAGAAAATCTGTGATAATATTTTGTCCCACACCTTGACCAGAAAGGGAATGTTTCCTGCTGGGATTTCTGAAGGGCTTTGCTTCATTAGGAAGTGACTCAAACTGCTCCCTCAGGTGGATTTTTCTGTGGATGCTTGATATTGGGAAGTGTTTCCTGCCCCCCAGCTTTTTGGGAGGAGATGGGAAGAGAGGTGTGGGGCCTTGCAGAGAGCTCATCCATCTCTTCTCCTCTCCTCCTGTGCCAGGATACAGAACATATGAAGCCACCTCAGCAGGTTTTCACCATTTACTTTCACCTCTTTGCAGCTAATTCCAGCCTTTGGAAGCCTGGCTGGGTTGTGCAGACAGAGATGGGGTTACTGGGTGCCTGTGCCAGCACCAGGCAGTCACTCCTTATTCCTGATACCTTAAAGACTTCTCTGTCCATGAGTGTGCCTGCACCAGGACATTGTCCAGGGTTTCTCTCCTCCTGGTGCACTCAACCCCTGCCCACACCCTTTTGAGCATCCCAGCTGGCAGCAAAAGCAGTAACATTTCCCCTTTCCACTGGTTATTTCTGCTTGTCCTTGCTTTGGTAAGCAAGAAACAAAGACTTCTACAAAATCTTTTTGGTTTGGTGAGGATATGAAGGACTTATCCCATCCCCTCCATTCCTATTGCAGTGGGTCTCCCTGCCAGCTGACCCAAGAAATCAGCTCTGGGGTAACAATGGCATTGTTTAACCCCTCACAGCTTTCTCCATCGCTCTGATAAAATCAGGAAATTGCATGGCTGTCACCCAGTGTGATCCCATCTCACTGCCTCTCCCAGGGGTGAAGCTGCCAGGAGAGAAGGGAGATAAACCCATCACCTCCTGGGAAAGCTAGGGGAAGCCAGAGAAAGGATCCATCAGCACAAGCTCCTGCCTAGATCTGTTATCTGCTGAATACCTGCCTTTTTCTGTGATTTATTTGCTTGCTTCTGCTCTAAGTGTTAAACATAAACCCTCAGTTTGTCTAAATGGGAGCTGTGGTGTCTCTCTTGAAATGGGTTGTGTGTTATAAAATGTTGAGAGCATCTTAAAAGTTATTTCTTGAGCCCTGCAGGTTCACATGAATAAATAATGCTAAAGCAGCAGAGCTGAATGCTTTGTTAAAGTCAGCTCTGTTCTCCTCCCGTGTGCTCCTTGGTCAGTCTCAAGGGCTGTGCCCACAGCAGCTCATCTCTCCTGAAATGGATGGCTCCAGATTTTTATTTCAGGACTTAGAAAAAGTCTTTACCTATCAGATCTGCTCATTTTTTCTTTCCCAAGTAGGAAGGGAAAACCAAACAAGCCCACTGCAATGAGAGTGAGCTGTTTACTTATCGTGGAACAGCTGCTGTCAGTCATGCTGTGACATTCCGGTTCTGCCAAAAGCTGCTTCCCTTTGGATATGTTCTCAGACTGTAAATAGCTATAGGCACTTCTAATTAAGCCAAGAAAACCTAATTAGTGGGATTGTTTCCTGAAGTTTATGTCTTGCTGCACTTCACAGAGATGTCACCTCAGTGTGAAACTCCCTGTCCTAGGCTGAGAGCAGCACTGGTGGCTTTTAAGGAACAGCTTTTAGCTGTACTCTGTGTCAGTCACCAGAAAAGGGAAAGGACAAGGATGGCACAGAGAATGTGTGGCTCATTCCATGGAGAACACGTGATTTTGGGCCCAGCTTGCAGCTCTCTTCTCTTCCTTTCAAAACATATTTCACTCTCAAAAGCTTGTTCAACCTGTGATTGTGGGCTGAGGTGTAAATGTGACAGGAGTGTAGGGAGAGATGTAAGGTCAGTCTCAGCTCATACAAACTGGGGTGAATTGGAAGGTATTTGGATGCTTTGAGTGGCAAAGAATGTCAAGGGAATGGAAAGGGAATTTCTTTTGAGACCCCTTCCTCCATGCCAGCAGTAGGAGGGAGAGAGACCATAAACAATCAAATGCAGAAGTAGGCATAGAAATAAAGAACCTGAGGAGTTATTTTCAATGGGAGCTACTGGGCCTTACATTTCCTTTTTGCAATGGCCCCAAACTTCATGGGAATCACACCACTTCCCATCCCTGCAGGACAAATTGTGACTTTGGCTAAGGACACAGAATATAAAAATACCCCTGGAGCCATCCTGTCAGGTTAATGTTACCCCCAGTAATAGATCTTGCTGTGCCAAGTAGCCTCGAGTTACATTAACGTGTTCCCACCATGCTTCTCTTGGTTTTCCCAGACTATTTTGCTGACCATATGGGAGACTATGAGGATGTTTTGGCCTCCCTGGAGATGCTGAACCTCTCCATCCTGAAGGCCATGGACTACACCAAGCGGGTGAGTGCTCCTTCCTGCACCTCACCTTTCACAGGCTCAGGGTGAGTGGTGTAAAATTTGCATTAACAGAGCACATAAATGTGAAAGGTCCTCATCCTCTTCAGCAGTGCTGTGTCCTCCTGCTCTGCAGACAGCACAGCCTCTGGGTCTCTCAGGTGGGGTTTGGAAGGCATGAGTTGTTGTTAACATCACTGAGAGGGCTTTTGGAAACTTCATATTATAGAGCTGCCTTGAAATCCAGCTTCCACCTTGGAGGGCAACCTGCTTTGCCAATACAGTTGCCGTGTGTGAAGCTGCTGTATTAGAAACTAGAGGGCTGTGTGCTTGAGGGACTGCAGAGGAATCATGCAAGCACCACAACCAAGACATAATGACCTGGTTTATATGTGCAAAAAAATCCATCATGTGATAGTGATACTGGACTATTAGAGACAGTGACACTGATCAAGAAGTATATTGAAGTTCATTTATGAATACCTACAAAATCTGAGCTGATTTACCATATAACCATCCCTGCTAAGAGGTGCACCACTCATTTGTTGTCTTACCAGGCTGAGAGAAGGGTTTACAGAGCTTTAGTTCCCTTGAAATTATTTTCCTGTCCTTCCACACCACTTAACAGTGCAACTGGGCTGTATCAATGATATTTATTGCCTCAGGATAATCAATCCCTTCTCCTACTTCCACCTTCAAGCACATTTGCATTGTTGTTTTGTGCCATGATGAATAAAAGACAGTTTTCCTCTTTACTGGTGAGCAGTAAGGTATTACACTGAGGGCCAAGCCAAGGAGGAAGGTTTTGCTTTCTCCAAGCAGTTGGAAGTACTTCCCAGTCCAACTACAGCCCTCCTGCAAGCAATCCACATGGGAATCTCCCTTCCATCTATCTTTGAAGCCAGAAGAGAAACTCAAATTACTTCACATTAAAGAAGTGGCAATGATAAGAAGTTTCAGGAGGTAGAATGGGAAATGGGAAATTTCTCTCCATTTTTGCTGCTGAGTAAAGAGCTTGATTTCCTTGCTTGATCAAAATTCATCCATTTTGATTTTTGCGAGGAAGGCAGCATGGAAAGTGAAGGCACATATTTAGCATGTTGATGTCTTGCCAATATAAAGTAAAGGCAGAAGTCTTTGGCCAAGCACTGATCTTTCTGAAGTGTTAGTGATATTTTTATCAATATTATGAAAGGGTTAAAAAAATCAGGACAACATGAATGTTTTATGATTCAGCTTCTGTGTCTGTTCATGTCTCATTTATATTCATTATTAGCAATTTCCATGACCATCGGGTTTGCCAACTATGTATTTTAAATAAATGTTAACATGCTAATAGAGATCTTAGTAATTCATTTCAGCTTGCCGTTCGTGATGCCTTCCACCACTGCTTTTCCAGTGTGATGTGAATATCTATGACTAATTCTTCCTAATACTTTGCAAGAGGAAGATGGTCTATTCCCTGCTTATAAATCAGACATCTAAGTATTTGGGTAGATGTCTGATTTATACCTTGGATGAGACATCTGCAGCAGAAGCAGGATAGTTTTTCATAAGAAGAACACCTTTCTCCCTCAATTCAGCAAATTGTGGCAGGATTCACCTGCCTGAATTGCAGCAGGTCAAGGTTATTTACCTAAACCTGAGCTGGTCACCCCATCATGATTTTGTGGAGAGGAGCAGGGAGATCTGGAGCACAGGAGGCACCTTCCTGCTGTGTCACTGAAGGATCACAGCACAGACATTTCCCAAGCCAGGTGAGGGAGGGCTGCCCCTCACGTTCTCTCATTTCACCAGCCCCTGGGCTGTGCTGCTCTTCGCCTGGAAGATTTTTGGCAAGAGAGCAAGCAGAGCAAGGCTCCATCACAGACAGGAGCTGGCAAAGAAGTATTTAATGAAAAGCACTGTTCCCCACTGTGATTTTGTGAACAAAGTGGTACAAACCTCATCAATGAATTATTCAAAGGCAGGCACTTTGTTCATGTAAAGAAGCAGGGGAAAAAAAACCCAACAGGAAAGAAGCTGTTGTGGGTGGTAGAGAAACCTGTCTGCAGTGTTCAAGCAGGATACATTTGTTTTGGAAGGAGTTTAAAGTCCATCAAATTCCACCACTTTGCCATGGGCAGGGACACCTTCCACCAGACCAGTGGAGCACAAAGCCCATCCAGCCTGGCCTGGGCACTTTCAGGGATGGGGTGGTTTCCTTCTGCTCCATCTTCTCCCCATGTGATGCTGTAACCAAGGGTCCCATGCTGGTGGGGTAGCAGGATGGTTAAAAGATTTAATGGATATTTTTAGAAACACTGGAAGAGGTGAAAGGTGAGCAAAGCAGCAGGGTTTCGGTAGAGTCAAGTCTGGTTTTGTGCCCCCTGAAGCTCGAGCCTTTTGCTTTCTTTGGCCTTTTCTTGTGGCCAGATCCTGCAAAGGGCCGGGTGATGATGCTGAACATTGTGAGTTGTGAACAAACTGTTTTGCTTGCGAGCTGCTCCTGCTTCTCCATAATAAAATACACATTTCCTAAGCTGGAGAAAACTATTGACCATTCAGGAGCGTTCCTATTCCCTCCTTTTCAAACAATGAATTTGGGGCAAACAATAAATGAAGCCTCACCTTTTTCTGTGTTGTCTTTCTGAGAGGTGCCAGCTGACTAGAGGGCATGAGGAACCATGGTACTTAATTGCTGTTTATATTTCTCACCTTAAAAGACAACTGATTATTTCTTGCTTTATAAAAAGAAAAAGCAGCAATTATCTCGTGCTGGAGGAGCTCGTAAAGTATCAGCAGTAATTAGATTCAGTAGTGGAAGGTCTCACACAGCAAAACAAAATCTGTCATTGTAATTATTTTCCAATGCAGCAATGTCCGTGCTGCACTGAAATCACTGCCGGTGACAATTGGAAATGCAAAGCCAAATTGGAGAGAAAGGAAATGAACTTTGGGGTTCTAAATAAAGCTGACAGCAGGACATGTTCCTCTATATCTCTCTTTTACTGTTGTGTAGTGCAGTCAGCAAAGAGCAGAGCCAACATGACGGGGAAGGAGGTGGATTGTGAGGGGTGGTGGGAGCTGGGAGAGCACAGCCAGGGTGGTGCTGTCCCTGCCCCTCCCCAGGTGAGTCCCCTGCCTTAGGGCACAGTGCCCACCCAATGCTTCCACCACCCCTGTCAGCTTTGGGGGTGACAGAGGAAGTGCCTGCGCATGGCAGAGGTGGTGCTCACCCTTACCCACACACCCCAGGAAATGTGACTCAGCTTGGTAAACAAACAGTGTGGGTTCTTGAGCCTGGGAGACTCAATTAGTCTTGTTCCTGTCAGGTCCAGCTTCCACTGCCAGCTGCACTGGGATTTTTCCTGCCTCCAGCTTCTGCCAATTAAGCATTTTGCAGGACTGACCATGGAAGCATCAGCAAGGCTGACCTTAAGTGGTGAGGCAAACTTTAAAAACAAGCTGCAAAGAATCCAAAAAAAATGCTGAGTGATGAATATTTTCAAGTCTGAAGCAGCTCAGATTTAAAGTCAAATCATTTCTTCCTGGGGATGCTCCTGTTGGGCAGCAGACAGGTCCAGGAAGCTCTGGTGACTGACCTTGGTGCATGCCCTGTCCCAGATGGAAGGAGAGTGCTTGGAAAGCAAAATTACCCAAAATTGGAGCTGAAATTGCAACTCCTCATGCACATGCCAGAATGAACAGGCTGCAGGGAAGAGTAGGGTACAGCAGGAAGGATTTATGGAGCACCCATGAGGATCTGAGGGTGGCCCTGGACCAGCTGCTGCTTGGTGTTCATCATCACCTTTGGTCCTGGAGAGAGAGTGAGGATATGTGAAAGACGGTGTTTCACTCCCTGCTTGCTCACTGCCAGTCTCTCAGTTCTCTCATTTAATGGACCTGGAGAGGAAATATGACCAGGTGGTGACACAGCACACACCCCTGAGAGCCTTCTCCTGTCAGAGTGCCAAACACCATATGTGTCTTATGGACTGGCACTGTACCCAAAGCAGCTGCAAATGCATTTTCCCCTTAAAATTCATTATTTAGATGTGAGAATGTGTAAATCATAAAAAACTGAGTGCAGCGACCTTCAATACCAGCTGCTGTTGCGCCAGTAGCAGCAGGGAGCCCAGAGGTATCTCCATACAGGTGAATAGGTTTGCATGTTATTTGTGAGTTAAACTGTTCCTGCAGCAATCCACCCTTCTTGTCTCTGCCTTTGAGATGTGTTTGCAGTGAACAGGAGATGCTGGGCTCCTGGGGCTCGTGGAGCTGCTGCAGCAGATGTGCTCTCCCTGCTGCTGGTGCCAGGCTGACCACGGGTCTCCCCCAGTTTTCAGCCCCCAGCAGCAAACTGCAAACTGCAAGCTGCAAGCTGCACTTGTTTGAACAGCTCAGTTACAGCTCCAGAGCAAGAACCATCTGCCAGCAGCCTTGGATGCTAAAAATGGGGGATGGTATTTTTTGTTTTACAGCACAGCCCAGATCAGCAATATAAAGTGCTCTTATTTGCATTCTTACCTGCCACACTTAAGCTTGCCAAAAGTGATGTTGCTCTTTTTTGAAAGATGACACCACGAGATAAAATAGTCATGGGAAATAATCCTCAAAAAGAACATTTTCCTCCCATCCTCCAGCTAACCTTTTATCTCAGCCTTTCATTTAACTTGTGCAGGTTTTCTCCTGCTCTGCTGGATGGACTTGGTGCCCACACTGAGGGTGTCAGGCTCCTGGGGCAGGGCTGTGCCATGTCAGGGTATGGACCCATGGCAGGGTGGAACAGCAGCACAGTGCTGGCAGTTCTGAGTTGTGCCCAGCCCAGAAATGTGAGCTGCTCAAGGCTTCTCACAAACCTCATGTTCTGGCCTTGCCTCAAGGTGGTTAAACGAGCAGCAGCTGAAGATTTCTGGTCTGGGTTTGAAGGTCATGGGGTGCCACTGCAGTGCAGCAGAGCCAGGTCTGAAACACTCCAAAGGTGCAGTTAGAGATGTAATCATGGTGATGGGTCAGTGAAATGGTAAAGGATGAGTCAACTCTCCATATGTTTTGAATTATACATTTCTGAACAATTTCTGTGTCAATTTCTATAGCAAAAAACAGATGCTGATCTCCAGAAAAGTTGTGGAATTTTATAGTTGAAGAACAATCTGAAAGGAAAGGAGGTGCTCATTTAGATTCTCAAAATATATTTCTGCAACTCTTCTCTGAAGCTGATTTAAGAAAATATTGCACCACAAGTTAAAACAAAATGTGCTGCTTCAGTTCTGCAAGAGCTGAATTTTCCCCAACTTTTCAGTTCAGACTCCAGACCAGAAAGCTGCTTCTCCATGCAATGCCATCCGGAGCGATTTTCCTGCCAGCTCAGCAGGGCTGTGCAGGGGATCCACCTGGGCTGCCAGACTGTGGGGAGCAGGGACTGGCAGGGACATGAATCTTAAGGTCTCTCTATTTTTAGATGAAGATCCTCATTCACTGCTCTTCTGCTTGTCTGTTGCTGCCAAGTTCATGTCCCTCCATTCTCTCTGAAAAGGAAGAGCATCTTCTCTGGAGGTCTTGCTTGTGCTGTCCAGGCTCCAGCTCTCATTGACCTCCTGCAGAACATGATTTTCCTCCTCTTCCCTCCCATTTTAGGTCTATTGCTCCTGGGATTTAGGTAAATTGTGTGGTGAAGGTGCCAGTGCTGTTGTCTTGCCAAATAGTCTGAGAGCAGCTTTGATGGGAGGGAGCAAGTCAAAGCATGAGCATGTGGCACAGCCAGGCTGAGCCTTCAGCAGCTTGACCATCCCACACTGCTACATCTGCAGGGTCCTTTGAGTAGGTCCTGTTTGGAAAACAAAATCTGCACTTTCCTTGGAAAACTGAAATAAAATCTGTATCAAATTGCTGCCTTGTGGGTACTAAACGCAGCTAATTAGGAGCATGTGTGAAGCAAAAGGCTGATTTATAGGGAGGGTGTTGAGCAGTGGGAGGCCACACTCCCAAGCCTGTTCCAAGCCTGCTGGGTGAGGGTGCAAAGGGGCCAGAAGCCTCTGGATCCACAGGTGAGCCTGGGGAAGTGCAGCACAGCCCTGTGTGGGCCAGCAGACACCTGCCCTTCACACCCCTGTGTGTGTGGACCAGAAATGACGGATTCCAGGGCAGCAGGGAGGTTCTCTGATAGTGAGAACAGAGAAGTCCTGTGATAAATTTCTTGGGAAGGGCCCATGGCTGGAAACCTTCAGGACCAGACAAGGTAAGCATGAGATGAGAAGAGTCCAACGTTGAGATTTGCAGGAGGAGGATTTTACAGCAAAAAACTTTTCAAATCCATATGATGCTGTTGTCATTTTTTAAATCTGAACAGGTGTCTCATTTGGTTTTTTAGAGCTGTTTCGGGAAGGCTGAGGGTCTTTCATATGGTAATGCTTTCATTTATCAACTATTTAAATGCCTGTTCTCCTCAGGTTTCTCCTACTGATTATGTGCCAGGCAATCAGTTTTGGGTCTGCTTTGGAAGGGATTTGAAAGTCGGGGGGAGGGAGAGGAGAAAGAGGCAGGTCTGAGTGTTATTTTAATTATAAGAAAATATCTCTTGGAAGCAAACAGGCAATTATGAGCAACGAATTTAAATCAGCCACTCAGAGATTACAGTGCAGCACATGCCTGGTTTTTAAAGGGCTGGGTGGGTGGAAGATAACCTCCCCATCATCCTGGATGAGGCTTGATGGGTGTTACATGGCATGGCAATAGGTTTATTGTCGGGTTTTGCTTTTTTAACTGGAGGAAAAGTGTGGGTGAAACAGAGTTGCCTTTGGTTTCCAACTGAAACAGCATCACTCTGGGTGTGCTTGGACTGTGGTCATTAACAGTTGGAGAAGTCACCAGTGTCCCCAGGCGTGGTAATTGTCAGCCAATTTGGCCAGTCTTGCTGGAAGCCAGCCCTGGGAAGCCTTGTTGGTCAGGTTGTAACCCTGAGAGGCAAAGGGAAGGTGTGGGGAGGTCACAGTGGGTCTCCAAGTTCGTGGGTGGTGCAAAATAATCTATATTTTACATCCTGAAGTCTTAATGAGCTGAATAGTGACCTTTAAAAATGCCAGCAAAGAGGCTTTGAGATGTTCAACAACATTAAAACTCTCATTCCCCAGTATTTGCTCCCCACAAGGACATGGCCATGAGAGCCCATTTTTAAGCATCCATTTGAGAGTCTGGTGAGGGAAACTCGGCACTGGTTGGCAAATCCAAGCACCCAACAGCATGAAAATCCCAGTTATGCTTTGCACAAGTAACACATCCCAGGGGTGTTTTCATTAATCTGTGCCAGAATTTGGGCGATTTTGGGTGGGTTCCTGTGGAAATCAAAAGCTGGAAGCGCTGTGGTGGGGCTTTGAGCAGACTGTGCCCCTGTGTTGGCTGCCAGGGTGTGTGGGAAGGTGCCTTACAGACACATGAAAAGCCTGTGGTGTGGAGGAGGAGGGTGGATTTGGGGTTTGGACCTCAGCCAGCTGACCAGAGACCCAACCCCATTATTTCCTCAAGAATGCGCGCTGTCCTTTCCCCACTCCTCTCCCCTTTTTGAATGTCTCTGTTTCATTTCCTGCTTTATCAGATCCTGAGCTTTCTGAGGCTCTCCTGAGAGCCATCATCACAGAAATCTCAAGGCCATCGTTTCAATGATGTTTTCACACTTGCTGTTCATTGCAAACACTCAGGCCCCCCTGTTTGCTGCAGCAGAGGTCAAGGCCAGGCAGTTCAGCAAAGAGCTTGTCTGGAAATGATGGATGGGAAAGAGCAGGCTTGGAGATGTGCAAGAGTTTCTGGCACAAAGCAGCTTCATTGAGCAGCAATTATTACATGATCTCCATAAATATTTTAATTTCTCAAGCTAAGCAAGGAGGAAATAACTCTTCAGGGTGGAATTAATAAGACTAAACCTCATTAAATCTCACTAGGATAGTCTGACAAATGTTTTAGTAAGACAATGGGAAGGATCCCTTTTATAGTTGGTCTTTTTAATGGTTTGTTTTTGCAGCCCTGAAGAAGACACGTGCTGGAGGAAAACCTGAGGGATTGTTAAAAAACCTCTAAGCATGTGCATTTCTGATTCAGATCCTGAGAGCAAATCTCACAGCTGGGCTGGCAAATGGCCAGTTAGTTAAGTGGGAGAAATAAAATCCCTGTTGTTTTGATTTCAGATCTATGTGGCTTACTGGCCTGTTAAAAAGCATCAGATCTTCACGAACACCCCAATTTTCTCTGCACTGGCTGGAATAGCTTTGTACCCAACATCCATCCATCCATCCATCCATCCATCCATCCTGCATATAGGGAGTTCAACTGATTTAAATGAATGTGGGAATAACCTGTTTGATTTTTCCTAAAGCTGAACCAAGATTATAGGCTGTGGTTAGGTAATAAAAAATCCACCATTTAACTACGCATCCTCTCACAGCTTCAGCATCACCATCACCTCCCTGTGCATCACCCTCTCCTGAGGATCACTGTGTGGTGCATTTCCCCAGAAACACTGTGGCTGTGAGCAGGTTTTCTTATGTCAGACAGAAGTCATTAAATGCTGCTAATTGGATGCTCAAGAAGCCGTCAAGAAATTAATGCTCCCATTCCAAACCAGGGCGAGGAATCATCTCTGTGATCAGTTTCCCCAAAGGGTTTTTTCCATCAGCTCATTTTTCTTTTATGATTTAATACAGGAGATAAAGGCAGCGATAAAGGCCCTCTGGGTTCTCGCAGAGCTGCTCCAGTTGCCATGGAAATAACCCTTGTTAATAACTTCACCATGAAACTGGGATAATTTGCTTTGGGGAGCTTGGGGTGCTCATGTTGTGCTGCTGCATGCTCAGATCACCAGCGGTGCCGGGACCACTCCAGTCCCATGAGTGTGGTCACTGCTGATGGAATGCAGGGAGCCAGGACATCCATCCCTGTCTCATGGCTCCAAAAATTCAGTCATTCCTTCCAGAGGACTCCCATGCTGGGAGATGTGAGCACACAGGGACAGAGTGCCCAGCAGGGTTTTGCCTGGGCAATGTGCTGTCCCAGCAGGCATTGATGGGTGGGAAAGAGTCTGGGAAAAAGTGGTGCTGTTGAGCCTGGGTTTGGGGACCCTTTGTTTCACTGCAAATGTTTTCAGCTCTGATGCTGAGTGGTTGGCTTCAGCCAGAGCTGGGGAGGTCAGTGCTGGCCTTGGTCTGGTTGGGCTGGTGTTGAACTGGTTGGAGTGGTGTTGAACCCATGCTGGATTGGTTTGGTCAGTGTTGGACAGTCTGTGCCAGTGTTCCTTTGGTTGTGCCAGTGTCCCATCTGTGCTGGTGACTGTCAGGAGGTGGAGGAGCAGGGCAGGGCTCAGCAAGGCTGTGCTGGGAAAGGGGCCCTGGGTGCTTCAGGCAGATCTGTTATTCTATTAAAATATTTTTAGGTGTTCTTAGTCTTGAAAAAGTTTGTATTACCCTGGGAGCTCCTGTCAGTCAAACAACATGTTGAGCCCTGTGAATCATTCCAAACCCCTTTAACTTGAGTGCTGGGTTGGCCATACTGTTGTGGACTAGGGCACTGTATAATGTGCTGAACTCTCTGAGCAGGGGTCTCCAAAGCACAGGACACACTTTTCATACCTACATGCACTGGCTGCAAGGCAACAGTAAAGTAATGTAAGATCATGCTAAAGAGAGAAACTACAGGCTTTGGGTAACACCTCTTTACATTGTGGTGACATGGGAGGGGGCCAGGGGCTGCACTGCCCAGGGACCCTGGTGGTGCTGCAGGTGCTGCCCTGGCACTCACCAGGCGCTCCCTGTGTGTCCCTGCAGGTGTACGAGAGCGGCAGCAATGTGGACCAGTTCGTGACGCGCTTCCTGCTGAAGGAGACGGCGAACCAGACCCAGTCCCTGCTGAGCTCCGTGGAGAGTGCTGTGGATGCCATCGATGAGCAAACCAACCCCTCCAGGTCTGCAGCGCTCCTGCCCTCCTCTGGTGCAGGAGGGTGGGAGGGGAGGAGGAGGAGGATGCTTTTGTGGGGTGAGGGAAACACAGCAGACATTGTGCAGCAGCAAAGGGGAGCTGGGCCTTTCTCTTTGCCTCCCTTCCTGGCTTCCTGAACTCTGGGGGCTTTTCTCCACTGCTCTGTCCTGGCCCGTCCCTTCCCCTCCTGCAGTCCTCAGGGTCACCCTTAACAAGAGCACTGTGTGTGGGGATGCAAACCAGGGGCAGAACCTGGCTGGGCAGCACTGGGTGCACAGGGCTGCAGCTCTGGGCAAATCACTGCTCCCACCCAGGGCAAAACACAGCCTGATGTGGGCTGGGGACAGCCCACAGGGACAGATTGCCATGCCAGGGATGCTGCCCCTCCTGTCAGAGCACTCAGCAGGTGTGACAATCCAGAGGGAAAGGTGCTTGTGCACTGAGGACAGGCAGTGCTGTCCCCCCAGTCTGGTGAGGGGCTGTCCCCATGCCAGCAGCCCAGCACACACCACTGAGCTTGGGCAGCACAGAGGAGACCGTCTCAAGATTTCCCGAGTGCTGCCAGGGCTAGGCTATGAGGAGCGGCAGCAGCAGAGGCAGAACCTCAGCACAGCCCCCTCGGTGTCAGTGTCACACAGCTCCCCAGAGTGTCACTGTCACCAGCTCTAACCAGGACAGGTTGCCATGGAAACCTGTGTGTTTGTCAGACCAACCCTTCTCCTGCTGTTCCTTCGAACCAGGAGGCCTTGGAATGCTTGCAGGGGGATGTTTTGGCTTCCCAAAGCCATGAGTGGGCAGAGAGGCACATGGAGAGTGGAAAATCCCAACTCCCTCCTAAGACAGACTCTGTGGAACACAGCGAGACCTGGGCAGCTCTGCCACCATCTCACCAGCTTTTCCAGCAGGAATGCTGTGGGTTTCATCATCTCACATCCCTTTCTTCTCCTTGTTTTGTGGCAAACCTTGTACAAAAAGAAGTAGGAGCTCCTGCAAAACAATGAAGAGGAAACAAACCCAACATCAGGCGGAGCAATTAGAGCCCATGAAAGACTATGCTGGCTTTTATTTGCTGATGTGTGGGCCCAGATCATAATGGGGAGTATTGTAGTTATTTTCTCATGAAGATAATAGCTAAAAAGAAAAACAAATCCCACAAAAAAATTATCTCCTGCATCCGCATGAAGACAAAGAGGTGGCCTAAAAAGCACGAAAATAAAGGGCTGTAGAACAAAGTGCAAAGGCAGAGGTCCAAGATGGAGGCACCTCATTAAATTCTGATTAAAATAAATCTCTGCCTGTTTTTGCCTAATTTCCTGTCTATTGACAGGGGATAATCCAGGACCAGCAGTGTTATAATTGCACAGCCTGTAGCAAAGGGATGCTCCTGCACCCTTTATTGTTGTTCCTTATCTTGGAGATGTTCTTTGGGACCTGTACACTGTGTCCCTGTATATAAGGTGGAGCCCACACTGGCTGATTTACAAGGTATCTGGGGAAGGAGAGCCCAGCAATGGTGCTTAGGAGGAGCCAGGTGCCAGGGGAGGGACAGGAGGGCAGGGAGATGCTGGCTGGTGTGCTGCCCATTGGGCACTCAGCACGTTATCTCCAGCTGGGAGCTGCTTGACTAACAAAGAGGAGCCAGGGCTCCCAGGCACCTCTGTCAGCAGTCAGCTGGCACAGAACTGCTCTTGCTGGAAGGAAACACTGGAAATCCTTTGAGCTGCTTAGCCTCTCCCTCTGTGGCACAGGATTCCTGTTAGTGGAGAAGAAAGGAGAGGGTCATTCTTCCCCAAACCCATTCCCCTCTCACTCACATGGATGGCAGCTGCAAACCCTTGTGAGGATGGCAGATCTCTCATGTTCTCTGGCTTGCAAATAAATGAGGTCCTGGGAGGAGCACCAAGGACCTGGTGCTGGATGGTGATTATGGATGCTCCATCTGTGGAAGTGTTCCAGGACAGTTTTTTGAATCTATGAGCAACCTCCAGGCCAAATGGGCTTTGTAGACTCAGACAAAGAAAGCATGCTGGAGAAAATGATACAGTGGGTGTGTTTCCATTCTCCAGAACTGCAGCTGCAGTCTGTTGGTGGGATGCACAGCCTGTGCTCATGGGCAGTCTGGGTGGCAGCAGCTTTTCCTGTCTGAAAGCCACCAAAGGCATTGGACTGCAAAACCAGCCCCAGTAAGGTGCAGCTGGCTGGGCACAGGGGCCTGAATGCCCCATGTTGCTGGTGTCTGTCTAGGACAGAAAAAGGCCCTGAAGGCTGCTGGTGGTGCCAGGAGGGCTGTGCTGTTCCATGAGTAGGAAAGTGATGGCTGCTGGAAGCAGCCCACTGACATTCCTTTGTTTCTGACCCCCTCCAAGGGCTCTGGCATCACGGGCAGAGCTGCCAGAAAGGAGGGTCCAGTGCTGGCTGCCCAGGCTGGCTCATGCCACTCTGTGAGTGCCAGCTCTGCTGTCCTGACCCCCTGTGTGCTCTCTGGTTGCAGACACTATCCCAGCAAGGATGGTCATGGCCTGAGTGACACCTGGTATGACAATTCTGTCCCCAGCTACTCTCCCAGCACCTGGATGGTCCCCAGGGAGCAAGGAAAGAGCCTCCAGGCTGGTAAGTGCTGACTGCCTGGCGTGGCTTGGGGCACTCAGGGCCCAGCAGCAGCACAGGGCTCTCACCCTGCAGGTGCCCCTCAGTCCATCAGTGTCTCCTGGCTCTGTGCAGGTTCCCCCGACACCAAGGCAGAGGGGCTGGAGGGGCAGATCAACAGGCTGGCCAAGCTGATTGGCAAGCTGGAGGACAAGGTAAGGGCCAGCGTTTCCCTGTGTGTGGCTGTCCTGCCATCCCAGGGACAATTCAGGGACCTTGCCCCAGCTGTTTTGGAGCAGGGATGAGGATGTGGTGCTGGGGATGTTGGCTGAAATGGGAGCAGAGGGAACTTTTGTGAAGGGTCCTGACTGGAGGTGTGTTGGGGAGGATGAAACAAGAAAGCTTTATAAATATGACTGCTTAGCAAAAGATCTGTCCCAACCGTGCGACCCCCCAGCAGCTCCTACGAGGTGCAAGTGGCTCTTGGAGCCCGTTCCCTGTGGAAAAAGGGGGCACAGTCATTGCAAATGGTGGGGACAGAAAGCCACCAAGCAGGGAGGGACAGCAGGCTCAGGCAATCCACACCCCCTCTGCTGCTTGCTGCCCTTTCCCCAGACGCTGTGGTTTGACCTGCACCAGCGGCTGTCGGACAGCGAGAGCACGGCCTGCACGGTGAGTGTGCCCGTGTACCCCGTGGGTGCTGGGGTGCCCCTGCAGCACAGAGCCACACTGGGGGGTCACTGTGTTCCTGTGGTCTCATATGCTGCGTTTGGGGGCCCTGCAGTACCTGCTCCTGGTGAGGAACGAGATGACGGTGTCACACAAGCACCTGAGCGAGTTCTGCAGCTCCCTGAAGCAGTACCTGAAGAGCGTGGCCGGGGAGCGGGACTGCTTCCAGTGGGTACCAGCAGCAGCTGCCTCTTGGGGGCTGGGGAGGTGGGGAGATGGGGCTTGGGGTGGGGTGGAGTGGGGACCAAGCAAAGGACTGAGGAAAGCAGCCAGGATTTGGGATGCAGTCACACTCAGCCACCAACACTGCTTTTGCATGGGCTGGGGAATGCTGGGATGGTGGGGGGGCTGCCCCTACCTGGGCTGCTGGGGCTGGGTCTCCCCTCAATAGCCCACCCAAGAGCACACCTGTAGCTGCAGAGTGGGGTGGGGGATGGCTCACGTTGGGGGCTCACCCCCTCTCCCTGTTTCTGCCAGTGTCACCGCAGTGAAGCTGCCTGATGGGGTCACCTTCATCGTCTATGAGTTCTGGGAGACCGAGGAGGACTGGAAGAGGTAGGGAGGGGATGAACAAGCCCATTTTGGGAGGCTTGGGTGTGGAGGGTTGTTAGAGCAGCTGAGCCCCAAGCTCTGTCCCCTGTCTGACAGCAGGACTGAGGAGCTGTCTGTCCGTCCTAGGGCTGTCCCTGTAAACAGGACAGGGGGTTGGGGTGGGTCTCTACACCTCCCAGCTGGGAGTGCCTTTGGATGTGGTGATGAGAGGGGTCAATGTCCTGAACCACGGCAGGGTGCTCTGCACAAGGGGAAATGAGCAGGATTGCAGGCACCCAGCCCTGCCAGAGCTGGGTGCTGTGGGGGGCTGGGATGGTGTTTCTGGGGGTACTGGGTGTCACCCACTCTCTTCCACCTGGGCACAGGCACCTGCAGAGTGCCACCTGCAAGGGCTTCCAGCACGTCAAGGTGGACACGCTCAGCCAGCCCGAGGCCATCTCCAGCGTGGCCGTGCCAGGTAGGAGGGCAGCCACCCCAGGGGGTGGGGGACAGGGACCCATGGACAGCCAGAACCTCTCCAGTTGCTGGGGAGCAAGGGTGGGCAGGGGGCATGGTGTGAAGGACAGCACGGGCTGAGCTGGCAGGGCTGGGGCGGGTTCAGGGGCTGGGCAGGTGTGACCCAGCGATGTTCCCCTGCAGCTGCCTGGTGCACCCTGAGCCGAGAGTGACGGTCAGTGCCAGGGGCCTGCCAGCACCTACCTGTCCCCTCTGCGATGCCTGGGGGAGGTGTCAGTGTGACCTGGCTGCAGTGAAGGAAACTCCCATGTGTGTGTGTCCCCCACCCCAGAGAGTCCTCCCTCAGCCCCCCACCACCTGGTGCACCTCTCCCTGGTGTGGGTGGTCTCAGGGGAAAGAAGGACTGCCAGGGAGGGGCTGGCAGGGTTTGGGGAGGGGGATATCCCCAGATATAGGTAGGCAGGGAGGGGGGCAACGGGTGCAGGCAGGCAGGCCCTAGGAAGGAGGGATGGGAGTGGGAGGTGGGAGGCTGGAGCCCCCCCTGAAAGCAGGGAGTAGGTTGGGGGTCTGTGCAAGTCCTGGGAGGAGGCTGGGGGGTTGAGGCTGTGCCTGGTATGTGTGTGTGCCTGCAGGGATGGGGACCCGTGCCCCAGGGGGGAGTCAGGGTGGTGGCAGAGGGGCGTTTCCCTTCTCCCTAGGTGCCCCTTAATCCTTTTCAGCTGTGGGGGGTCCCCAGGGGTTTCCTTTGCATGTGCACAGTTGCAGCTGGTGCCTTGTAGGCGTGAGAGTGGCTGCCTCCCCTCCCTCCTGGGGTCTGTACTTTGTGTGTCTGTCCGTCTGTGCCAATCCCACACCCAGCCCGCCGTGCGTGGGGGTCCCTCAGGGTGTGTGGCACAGGACCTTTGCCAATTCCCTCTCCTGTCTTTATTAGCCACTGTACAACGGGGACGGTGATGCCAAATAAAACCGCCATGGGATCCAGCGGCGTGGCTGTGTTGGGGTCTCTGTGCGGGGCAGGACGCCGGGGGGTCACGGTGGGGACACGGTGGGGTCACAGGGGGCTCTGGGGTCCCTCAGCGCAGCAGCCCCAGCACGGCCAGGGCAGCGCTCTGCCCGCAGACAAAGGCACCGCCGAGCACGGAGAGAACGCCCCAGGCGATGAGAGCAGCCCTGCAGCGACACGAGCAGAGGCTGCCGGGGTAGAGCTGGCCTCAGTGACGGCCACCCCTGCACCCCAGCTCCTGTGCCTGTGCAGCTCCCTGCAGGCTCAGCCTCCTCTGCCCTGCTCCTCTGCCCCGCTCCCAGTCGATGGCAGAAGAGCCTGGCAGCCCCTGCCCACTGCAATGACACACAAACCTCAGTCAAAAAGCCAGCAGGTGCCACCACGCAATCATTCCCAATTCTGCTGTGCCCAGTGGCCCTGCTGATGGAGCACAGACCCACATCCCCCCACCCTTGGACACAGCCACTCCCACAGAGCCCCAGCTCCATCCTGTCCCCACATGCTTCCAGCCCTGTCCCCTCCCCAGCCCCAGCCCCAATCCCCAGAGCCCTGGGTCTGCACCTCCCTGTTCCCTCCTCCCTGGGCACACAGCCCACCTTGCCCCAGACCAAGCCCCTGCATGCAGCACTCACCCCAGACCTGGCTGCTGCTCTGCTGCAGGGTCCTCAGCACCGTGCTCCTTCCCAGACTGTCCTGGGCAGGCTGGGACTGTCCCCTCGCAGTCTCCATCGCCCCAGCTCATGTCATCCCCTCTCCTCATGATGGGCTCATGCTCTGGCAGGTCTCCCCAAGGAACCTCTCCAAGCTTTGTCACCCACCTGGGTGGCCCTGCTGACCTTGTGCCTTGGCCCCTCCAGCACTCTGGCACCCTTTGGGACACCCTCACCCCTCCCCAGGTGTTCATGGGTCCCCAGAGCACCCTCCTGACCATGACCCCAATGTCCTGGAGTGCTGCCTCCACTCATCACATAACCTCCATCCTCCCTCAAACTCTGCTGCTCCCCCAGGGGCACCACAGACGCACTAAAGCACACACTTATCCCAAACTCACCAGCACCATGTCAGGTCCCCTTGACATGGGCTGCTGTGCCCCAGCCCCTCCAGACAGGAGCAGTGATGGGGACACACTGCCCTGGCACAACAGACACCGAACACCTGATGGTCTCCTGTCTTGGGGCACCCTGCCCCTCTGACTCCCAACCTGACCCCGCCCCAGTGCCACCAAAACCCACAGTTCTTCTGCCCCTAAAGTCACTCTGGTACCTGGGCATCTCCTTGATGCGTGGACACAGCCCTGGCATCCAGGGACATTCCCAGAGCCCTTCCCACCACACCCAAATTCCCCTCCTTGCAGGGTTCCCACCTTGACCAGGCTGACCCCCAGGGAACTGCCCTGGCCACAGCCCATGGGACACCACACCCTATCCCTGTCCCTTTCCTTGCCCCCACCACCAAGCACGCAGACACTCACTTTTTGCGTGGCCCGAGGCTGCGGGTCCCAGTCAGGCACACGAGGCACAGCCCTGCTGTCAGTGCAGAAGCTCAGCCCCACACAGCACTCGTCACAGCACTGTCCCCCCCAAGCACAGCCCTGCACCCCCAAAACAGGGCCAGGACAGGCCACTTTCCCCTGCAGCAACGCCCTTGGCACCAGCGTACCCCCACTGCTTTCCTCCCTCCCCGTGCCTGCTCTTGCCTGGGAAGATGAAGATGAAGAAGGCGCTGATGCCCCCGATGAGCTCGATGACTTTGCCGATGTCGGGGACAAAGAGGGCGATGCCCAGCGTGGCAGCCATCCAGGTGACCGTCAGTGCCACCCGGCCCCGCCGCTCGTGTGCCTCAGGCGCCGCCACGGCCCCGCGCTTCGAGGCTGCCCACAGGTCCTTCACCACGGACCTGGGAGGGAGGATTGAGGGGCTGATGGCACCCAGGGGAGCTGCACTGGCTCGGGGGACACCCAGCTTGTCACCCTCCCCTCACCTGCCCAGCAGCACCACAATGGGGTAAATGGTGACGATGGAGACACCAAAGAGCAGGCGGGCGACGATGACGAGCGGGTCATTCCCTGGGTAGGACATCAGGACGTCGGACGCCACGGCCTCGCCGAAGGTCAGGTAGCCATAGAGCCCTGCTGACAGGGAGTGAGGGTGGGCAGCTGTGCAGTGAGCAGGACAGAGGAATTCTGAGGAGAAGGGATAAGCCAAGGGGAGAGGGGAACCCCAGGGCAAGGAGAAGTGAAGGGTTTGGTGCTGGGGTTACCAGTGAGGGAGTAGATGAGCAGGCAAATGAGCATGGAGAGCACAGAGACGGTGACCCAGTGGGAGAAGCTCTGGTTGCGCATGCCGCTGTAGATGGCCACACATGCCTCGTGGCACTGCAAGGCAAGGGGATGGTGCTGGGGCCCCATGCAGGGACAGCCCCCACCCCCAGCATCCTCTCTCCCACCTATGGGTGCCCTGTCCCACTCTGCCCCGTTCCCAGCACTTGCGTCCTGCCCCACAGCACCTCTGGTGACAGCCACAGGTCCCCTTTCCTGCAACCTGCCCTTCAAGGGTTGGCATCCCTATGGTCTGGGATGCCATGGGGGGCTGCCAGCACTGCCCTAGCAGCTGCAGCCAGAGGAGTCAGGATGACCTACCTGGAAGCCAAAGCAGATGGTGGGAATGACGCTGAAGATGGACGTCCAGGACGAGGACCTGTGGCATGTGGAGAGGAAGCACAGAACAAAAGGCATGAGGCTCTCATGGAGAAGAAACCATGCCATAAACTGGGCAGCCTGGATGGCACCCTGTGGGAATCTCTTTCCCAGTGATTCTGGGAGAAAGGGGTATTGCTGTGGTGAAAGCTGGGGCTGGGAGCTACCACCCACTGTGAGTTGCCCCCAGCTCACCCCCACCCCACATAGGGCCCAGTGCCATTCCTGCCCCACCTCCACCCCTGCCCCCATGTCACTGCTCAAGCCATGGAGCTCAGGGCAGGAGGGACATGAGGCCGACCCTCCTACCTGGAGGGCTGGGGTGGCTCAGTCAAACGCAGGCTCTCTGCCTGCAGGTAGTATTTCAGGATGACGACCAGAGTGAGGTAGCAGGCAGCCAGCGTGCCCAGGATGCTGTCAGGGCATGGGAGAGCATCAGCACACAGCCAGGAGGAAGGGAGGAGGGGGGTTCCCACAGGTTCCTGGGAGGAGGTAACCTGAGGGTGCCTAGGGGCGGGCCACCACAGGGATAGCGCAGGTGGTACCTGGAGTACTTCTGGAAGCCGATCTCCCTGGGGACAGAGAGTGGGAAGATGACGAGGACACAGAGAGCTGAGAGGGTGAAGCGCTGGTCCACGTACCAGGGGGGCAGCTGAGGGGCCCCGCTCAGTGTCCCGTTGGGGTACAGGGAGTCACACACTGTGGGGGGCAGCGGGGGGGTCAGCTGCACCCTGAAAGATGGCCCAAGGAGGTCGGGAGCATCACACCATGGCAGAACCAGGGAGCCCCATATCTTTAGAATTTCCAGGAAAACCGTGGGGGTGACCCCAGCCCACGTGGAGCCACCTTCCCCTCACTCCCCAAGCAAGCCCCAAACACAGGGAAGGGAAACAACTCACGTTTCTCCAGCTGGTCACCCACCACCCTGAGGAGTGCCACGGAGATCATGAAGAGGTTGAGGAGGAAGCAGACCTCGCAGAGCTTCCCCACGGCCGCCCCGCACACGGCCCGCACCACGCCCTGGTAGGTGGGCTGGGCGCTGAGGGCCGCGGCATAGCCCAGCACGGCCAGCCCGCTCACCAGGAACACCAGCGAGCCCTGCGGGGACAGAGCCAGCAAGGAGCGCCACATCCCCTCCATCACCCCCAGAGCAGGGCAGGACACAGCAGGCCCACGGCCAGGGACCAGGTCACCGGCCAGATCACTTTGTGGGCCTGGGTAACAAAGGTCAGCAAAAGATGGAGACACGGTGGTACTTCGGGTTTAGATTTGGGGTTTTGGGGCATGTACAGGAGCAGACACCCACTTACTTTGAATTCAGCTACAAGCCAGCTACAAGTGTGGCTTCAGCTGCAGAGAGCATCCCTCAGGTGGCACCGCAACACCACCCTAAGGATGCGGCGGGGGTCGGGACGGGGGTGCCGCACCGAGGGGGTGCCCGCAGCTCCCCGAGCACCAGGGCAGGTGCGTCCCCTCCCTCCGCTCCCTCCCCGGAGCGGCGCCCCTCGGCTCCCGCTGGGGCTGCCGCAGCCCCTGCCCCCGCGTCCCCCTTACCAGCTCCACCAGGAGGGCGGGAACGGCCCCGCCGGCCCTGCCGAAGGCCCAGGGGAAGCTCAGCAGCCCCGCGCCCAGCGCAGACTTGAGCAGGATGAAGACGGCGCCGGCGGAGGAGAGCCCGGGCGAGGAGAGCCCGGCGGAGCGCCCCGCCGCCGGCAGCAGGGGCCGGCCCTCGCCCGCCGCCCGCTCCATCGCGGCAGGGCTGTGGCCCGAGCGCGGCCCCTCCGCAGGGCCCCCGGGGGCGGCGCGGGCAGCGCGGGGCTGCGCGGACCCCCCGCCCCCGCGGGGCTGGGGAGGGGGCGCCGGGAGGCGGCGGGGGAGGCCCTGGCAGGAGCTCAGCCGCGGACAGCCCCGTCCCCTCACAGCCCGGCCCTCAGAGCGCTCCGACGGAGCACAGCCGCCCGGGACTCGTGCTCTCACTACCCCCGAAATCATCACCACAGGGCTGGGCGGACTGAGGCCACCCTCATCCCGCTCTGTTCACCCAGGCATGAAACTGCCACCAAAGGGCATTAGGGAGTGCCCCGGGAAGGGTGAAGGAAGGCAGCTGCAGCTCACACCCCTCACAACTCGCTGGGTGCAGGATGAGGCCAGCACCCCTGCGTGTCTCCCAAACACCTAAAAGCCCACTGGTGCTTTCCTGCACTGGGACACTCTGGAGAGGATCCCGTCCCGCTGCACACAGGCAAAGGGGATGCCAGGATAACAGGATGGGGTGACTGATGCTGCAGAGGACCTGCACGGAGAAGGTTGCACCCCACAGGAATGAGGTGCCCATTCCCCACACGGGGGACACACAGCAGCTCTGTGCCACTCCTGCCACATGCCACTGCCCCAGGGCTCAGCACACAGGCTTTGGCCTTGGCCGACAGCCCCTAATGCATTTTTGATTTCCCAAACATGTGCCCTTCTGATCTTGGTAAGACGGATAAAGAGACTTTAATCAGCTGCTAGGAGGAATTATGGATGGCTAATTGTGCCTGCCACTTCCATTACATCTCTGCCGCCTACAGGGCTTATAAACACTTAGAAGGGCCCTTCCAATCCTTCATTAGCTGCACACCAAAGGCTTCGGAAATAATTGGCCTCTATGACTTAGAAATTGGCCACTGGGCTGTAAAATACCAGCCACTGGGAAAGGCTCTTAATTCGGACTGGTGCTTTGATACAGCTTGATTCTGGTTTCAAGGCTGCAGTGGAGCTCTAATCTCTCATTAGTGCTGTGATGAGGAGCAAGCCTCCTCATTAGCACCGACCTGCAAAGTGGCACCAAAGCTTTCCAGTCTCCCTCTGATGGAAGAGGTGCAGCTCAAACCAGAGAGGTGCAGCTCATCTCCCACACCAACACAGCAGTTCCAGACAACTTCTTTACTCAGTGGCTCTGGGCTCTCTCCCTTATAATTTCCTCCCTTTCTGTCATTTATCTGGGTGCTCCAGCCCCTGGGCTGCAAGCCATAACCTGAGGGTCCCTGTGGGATGGCAGCTGTACCTGCTGCTGTGGCAGGTGGAAAAAGGGCTGTTAATGTTTTCCACATTATTATCTTTGAAGACTGTAGAAGGTACAAAAATGCAAATGGACAGTCCTTGTTTCATACAAATAAAAACAATGATCACAATTATGCTTTGCTACCTGCAATCCCTTCTGACAGTTTGCCCTTGAGATTTCACACCTTTACTGATTTTTATAACCTGGACAAGTTGCACAGCTGCTGCTGGCTGATCCTGTGATGGTCCTCACCCATATGTCACAGCTGAAATGCTGAAAACCCTCTCCCTATCATTATGGATCTGTGTTCAGAAAGGCAGGAGCAAGAGGCTCCAGCCCCTCTGGAATGGCACAGACAGCCCAGCCTTGGGACCATCTCCTCAGCCCTAACAAGCTGCCACTGACAGCTCCAAAGCAAAAGCTCAGTGCCCTCTCTGCCATGGCCACAGAATGTTGCCTCTCCCAGTGCATCCTCCAGAAGAGAAGTGCTGGAAAAAGGCAACCACTCTTCAAGTTAGGGAAAATTGGTTTGCCCAATCTTTTTGCAGGACACTCACAAACCCTATCCATGGCTCTACAACTACATGGAGCAAAGATCTCTCCTGCAGTGCACTTCCCACAGCCCACCCCCATCGCTGCTGGTAAGCCCTAGGAGGATGGGTGCAGTCAGACTGCTCAGCAGGGCTGTCCCTCCCTCCTCCTTCTCCAGCCATGCCCAGAGCTGCCCACAAACTCACCCAGGAACATTCACCAGTGCACACTGCTTACCTGCCCAGGCTGCCATTCCATTCACAAATACAGCAGCCACCAGCTCCTGGCTCCTAGGAAAAGGTGCTCATCTGGAGCAATGATGAAAGCAGTTGGCAGGGAGAAGCTGACAGCTTCACTAGGAAAAGAGAGAAGCTATTTCAATTATGGGAACATTAACTGGCACTGCACAGATGGGGAAACTTGTGCCTGCATCCTTATTTAAGCCAGTGACAATTCACAGGCTTTCAAGCAGGACAAACCAAAGGAGACTGGGTTTTCATCTCTGTGACACCACACAGTGCTGTTAGGTGCCATTCCCATGACAGTTTTCTGTACAGCTCTTCGAGAGCTCTCTCCTTATGTGCTGCAGAGTTTTGAAGGCTTCCAGAACTCTGTGCTTACTCAGAGCAAGCACTGTTTGTGTGATTGCCCAGTTGGTGCTCCAAAGGAAAGTCTGCAACTTGGGATACCACTGGTAAGGACAAAGATATAGTGGGAAGAGAGGTGACATGAAAATCTTCACTACCCAGCAATTTGCTCTCTTTGACTGCAAGTGGAAAGAAGAGCCACTTAGCAAGCTGTCTTTGCTTCATATAGATAACATATTTATTGAAAAATCTGCTTCACCAACAACGGTGAAATCGTGACCAAAAATTACAAAACATCATGGTAGTTGGCTTTATAAAAATAAACTGCAGGAGTATGCCTCACTGATTTGTACTGGTCTCTCTCAGTCCCTTCCTCCTTTAATGGTGCACATTATACTCTTCAGCATAGAACCATTCTAGAAAATTGCATTCCATCCAAAAAAATGCACTTGTTTTTCCTTAGCAGAGGTCCTTAAAGTGACTTTTCCCCCGCCCTCCCCAACAATAAATATAGAAAATAGCCTCTAAACAAATAAATTTTAGTTTGGTCAGCTTAAAAAAAAGGTCCATTTTCCCCCTCTTGGGATATGTAGTGACTAAGCAGCCATTTCAACACTATTCAAGTCTTTGGTGGCTTCAGCTGCTTAAAGCTGCAGTTTTATGTACAGATGATCAGCTGAGGTTCTTTTCTTCTGTCCACAAACCAAAGACTTTGAGATGATGTCAGGTGCACCTCCACTGGGAGCGAGCAGCCACAGGAGGTCATCTTTGGCAAGGCAGAGTTTCACACTGAAGGTGTCTTTGGTGGATGAACCTGCTGCACCAGCTGCGGCCGCTTCACGCGCGGTTTCCGTCTCTTTGGCCTGCTCTTGGCTTTGTTGATCTGCACCACGAAGAAGGCCAGGACCACCATGGCACCGAGAAAGGCAAAGACAGGAATGGTCTGTCCCACGTCCTGGTTGTACCGACCCGGCATTATACCTAGAGAGGCAAAGAGGTTTGCAAGGCAGCAGTGACCACGTGAGCCACGGTGGCTTTGTGCTGCTAATGCCATCTAGCAGAAGGATCTGCCCCTAACTCTTGTTCAAAGCCCAGGCAGCCATTAATCAGATTACACTTCAGACAGGAAGATTAACAGCTGCAGACCGATTAGTGAAAATCAGAGGGGATGCTAAAGTTACAGGAAAGCACCAGCATTTCCACCTTGACCTATTTGGGCACATGAAAGCATAGCCCAGATTTCCCCTGCAACAACAGTCTTCTGTTTTGCATTAGAAGAGAGATGGAGACACTTGACCATAATCTTACTACTAAGTAATTGCAGTAATTCAGATCCCGATGGAATGAGGAAAGTGATTTCATGCTTGTTTGCTCCAGAGACTGTGCATACAGTGAGGATGAGCTAGAGAAACAAACCCTTCATTTCTACAGGTGTCTCTGGTCTAGCAGCTCAGACTGGGAAAAGAGCACATATGAGGCTTTCCAACTGCCTCCAGCTCAGCCTGCAATGCCAATCTTGTGAAGGAGAACTGCCCACCTGAAAGCTGTTCTGAGTGCTAGACATTATTTGTTAGTGTAACAGCTTGCCCAAGGCACCATTCTGACAAACTCTTCTGGATTCTGCTTTTGTGCACTCACAGAAGGAATTTTAATTAGCAGTGGGTATGTTCCTACTGCTCCCAAGGACAGGGGCTGCTGCTGACCCATCAGACTGAACAGCATCCAAACAAACATCAACTATCAAAATGCACCCACCAAGATCTTCCTCCCAGTATGTCATGCACACTTTCTATTGAACAAACTATTCACATACAAAAAAAAAATCTTCATCAGACAGCCTTTAATAACACAGCCATGCTATTGTAAGCATGTTTTTCGCAGCTGAAAATAAACAGTGACCTCTCATATGGCTGCACTGGATGTTGGGTTTTTTTCAAAGCTTATGCAAAAAGCAAAACCAAAACAGCAACTTACATATTTTTCAATATTTACCTCCAGGAATGTCCCATGCTCCACTTTCTCCAGGGGACAATGGTCTCACTTGGGGTCGGTTCTGTCGAAAACTGGGCAGTGCCACTTTATCAAGGTCAATTGACAGTAATTTTTGATGTTTCCAAAGGTTGCTAGAAGAAATTAAAAGACAGAGGTGTCTGCCCACTTACTTCATTAATGCTTCATTGTAGGAACATATAGAGAAAGTGACAGTACCTATACAACCTATGTACAACTCACTAGTCTGGACCCAAATGATGACCCAGTCCATTCTTTAGGTTCTGCAGTTTGCAGGCCTCCAAATTTAAATTCAGACACCAAAGGGACACAACCTAGATTAGCAACTATTTACCAACAACTCTCTTTCTTGCACACAGACTTCCAAAAGTAACCACCAGCAGACAAGCAAGGGCTGTGTACTGAGCACTTTCCTTCAAGGGACTGACAAATGGCAAAGAGAAGGCTGCACCAGGAGAGCTGCCCAAGAAGATGCTCCAGAAAACTCCAAGGCACACGATGATGATGGGTTTATCAAGACTGTTCACTCGAAGTTGGAATTGCTCAATCACAACAGTGACTTGTGAAGTTATTTTTAAAATCCCTGAGTTTCATAGTGTAGCTATTAGGTGAGTCAGAGTTATTCACTGAAGAGGAATTAATCATTATTTCCTCTTTGCAATCTGGTATTTTTCTAGGAAAAGGGATTACAGCTGTCCCTTTCAAAAGCATATAGGACAAACTATTTTTCAGCTGAACTCAAAAGTAAGACTTCTTGTATAAGGAAGACATATACTAACCTGGGGGCAGTTTCATTCAAAGGCTGTGGTTTGGCCCAGGACAGGTGAGGACAAGCAGGAAGGGACCGGGGTTTAGGGTCTCCCAAATGAGCCTCGAGCACCTTTGAGTATCGATGCAAATGGTTACCTGCAACTCACAGCAGAGAGACTGGCTTACCCACAGACAGGCAAGATAAAAGTTACCAACACTGACCCTGGGCTAAACAGTGCTGCTGTAAACTCAGGAGTTGTTCACAGCAATGAGGACTCACAACTGAGTATCAGAATTAACCTAAGGGTACCTTACAAAACAGCAGGAGTCTGCACCTACCCACAGCAGTTAATCCAAGTTCTTCTGGCAACATGTGAGATAAGACTGAATGTTTTGTAATACTGTGTAGCTAGTAATTAGAATGCCACCCTACAGAACCAGGCACCTGAACATTCCTACTCTATGAAAAGAGCATTTTCTTCAGTCTAATCACAACTACATTATCCCAACAAAACCCTGCAATATGTGCTTTCTTCCAGTAAAACAGCACAACGCTGCAGAGCTCACAGCAAACCAACCTTGCTGGCACTGATCTCAAGGGATCTGCCCCAGCCTTCCCGCGCTGTGAGTGGCTCAGCCTCGGGCTGTGCGTGCCCCCTGAGGCTCTCTCACCTTCCATGCGCTCGGGGAGGGAGGAGCCGGCTCCCGAGGGCGGCCGCTGCCGGTGCTCCGAGTGGCTGAGGCTCGGCGGCATCACCCCGTAGGACGTGTACTGCAGCAGGGAGTCCAGCAGCCAGAAGCAATCTGTGGATTTCACAGCCCCAAAACAAGACATGCATTATGCCACATTTTAAATGGCTTATCTTTCTGCTAAGAAGGCTTTAATGACATTTAGAATTACAATCCATTTTGCTGGCGCTTGCTTTTCTCCTGAAGTTCTAGGCTCACTTTCAGAAAGATGCAACTTTCAACACACAAACACAGCATTAAACTGTTCAGTCTTAAAATATTATCCCTTGTGTACCAAACCAGGCTCTTCTGGGGAGCAGAACACAAAATAAATTGGTTTTGAATACAGGAATTCCAGGTTGCACAAGGCATCCAAGTTTTGACAAAAATCATGAGGTTCTTCAGTGGAAGCAAAGAAAGCTCTGAGTTTCTGGTATAATTTTTAACAGGGAAATGGAGAACCAACTGGTTTTTTTGAAAGGACAAAATGAATAGCTTGCAAAGAAAAGTAAGAACAAGGTAGTGTTTACAGTGCAAGGATATGACTCACTTGCTTTCTCAAGCTTAAAAAATAAACAAACAAACAAAGGAGAAACATTCTGGCTACATCCCAGCTAATGGTACAAGCATAACCTAGAGCAGCTGAGGTACAGACCAGGCTGGCAATCAACACCACAATACACATGATCATGGTTTATTTTGCACTTCAAAAGCTCATGATCCCTCACTTTGATTCTCTCCTGAATTATTACTACCTTAATCCAGAGCTACCCCTAAGGAACGAGCACCCCAGCTAGTTCACATCACAACTCTAAAGCTTCCCTTTGCAGGAGTAGGACAATGCCTTATCAGCAGTTTCCACCACATAGCAAAGTATTTTTCTCAGAATTTCTGCCCCTAGGAACAGTTGGCTGGGAATGGGAGTTAATCTTCATAATCCCAGTGTCCCTTAAACCCTCACCTTTGATTTTTCAAAGAGGTCAAACAGATTTTAAGGATTTATATTCACAAATGTTAGGAATTTTTCTCAGTTAAAGCCACCAATGTCTCTGCAGGAGACCTAGCTCCTGGTTCACAATTTAAAAGCTAATTTTAAAGGATTTCTTTAGAGCATTCCACTCTTTCTTGCTTCAGATGTCACACTGAATTTAACAGTATGAGGGAGGTCACAGAGCATTATTTTATATTACTTAATTTAAAGCTATGTATCTTCTCTTTTGTTATGTGCTTTCAATAACCTGCAGCAAGCACTAAGGCACCAATGTGCAGGAAGCAACCCAAAGGCAGATAAGGAAAAATCACAGAACTCTTAAAAAACCTCAAAATGTATAGTAGAGAAAGAAATGAGCTACAAATGGAGAGTTCCCTTAGGCCATAAGTTCCTTTAAACTTAAATAAATTAGACATGGGATGGATTGCACAATGTAGTATTTTAAAGTATCAGTGACAAAAGCTTAAACAATTATAGATGTACTTTTCATCACAAAAGGAAAATTCAGCTCTGTTCAGTGGAAATGCAGAAAAAGACTTCACATATTGGATTATGTTCCTCCCCTAAAGCCACAGATCTTCCAGCTTGTGCTTTACAAGTCCTGAGAAACCTAAGCAACCTCTTAAAAATTTGCAAACTGCTAGAAAAAATATTTTATAAGAATCAGCCATAGTGTTAGGCAGAGAGCATGGCTTCTCTGGGAGCCACAGAAAACACTCATACAACTGCTACCTAGAGCTGCAAACAAATGCCTTGACAACAAATGGAAGTTCCTACTTTCTGACATGTTTACACCAGCTGGTGTCAAAATAGAATAACCTGAAAGTAATAATGCACAAGTGAAACACTGAGCATTACCATAAATCCTCACAGAAAACACTGCAAAGGGAACAAGGCAGGCTGAGGTGCAAACTCAAAAGATAAAATCCACTGTTCTACATAAACATTCTGAAGGTGTAACCAGGGAAAAAGTGGAAGGATCTCCTAATGGCCTCTTCACAACTTCAGATCAAGAATGTGTAACTGTTAGTGCCTTCTGCAAACAAAAACACACTAAAAACAAACAAACAAACAAAAAACCCTACAAAAAACCCTTTCAGAACAGTCCACCCCAAAAATCATCCCCCAAAGAAGCTTATGGAATAAGTGTGTGCGGTAACAGCTCCATTTATCAGAGAGCTATGTAATGTGGGGTGCTCCTTTGCTCCACCTCAGAGCATTTCAGCAGAGCTCTGCAGAACAGAGATTTAGCCCCTGTAAGGAATATTTGGAGTCCCTAAAACCCCTGTGCTGCTGTTGGGGGCTGTGAAAGGCCCAGAGAAGAGGTGGGAGTGCAGGCTCACCCACCCTTCTGCCGGTGGCTGTCGTCCAGGCAGTTGGAGTCGCCGTACAGAACGATTCTGCCGCCGCCCTCCGAGGGAACTTGGTAAAGCCCCAGAATGGGGACGTGTTCAATCACTGCAGTCTCCTGCTTTAAAACTTCAAGACCTAAAGCAAAGCACAAATGAATTTCAGAGCCTGCAGAGAGTCAATATCAATCTACCCATGAAACAACACAGCCTGCATTTCCAGCTGACAAATGCAACAATGCCTCACATTTTTGCAAGAAGATTTCAAAATCTCCATGATGCTATAGTAAAAATGATACTGCTCCAAGATCCTGAGTGTAAAGTTCCCTACTGATAATGAATTTTTTTCTTCTCCACCAAAGAAAGAAAATCCAGGTTGTGTGGTCTTTTTATCTTCAACAACCTTGAATAAAAAATTCTAGTATCTTCAGCAAAAGGTTTAAAATCAACATGTTCTGCTCTTTATGTTGTTTCCATCCTTCTGCAGAATTCTACAGGAAGCTGGTTTCAGGTTAAAAGTTACCTACCTTTCATTCCTAAAATTATATCCATTAGAAAAAATAAATACAAATTTCATTTTTGTATTTAAAATTTATCCTCTTTACTTGAGACACTGTTTAGAGAGCAGAAGCAAACCAGAGAGCTCTTCTGCCTCAGGAATTGCAATGAAAAGGATTCAACAGAAAAGGCAGGTCTAGCAGGGTACCTGTCAAATTGACACTCTGTCTTTCACACATAAGGAAATACATAAGTCATTGGCATACAGGGATATTGTCTTTTCCTCCAAAAGGCTGACACAGATGAGCTCTACTGTTCCAGAGAATTTCTCCATGAGGTAACTACCTCTGCTAAGTCAAAACTACAATGAACTCACTGATCTTCTCTGGCAGTTGCTGACTTGTATCAGAAGCACTGCATGTGCTTCTGCTCTCACACTCAAATACTCTTCACCCATCTGCACAAAACTGACCTGCAACACCCTAATAAGAGTTCTGCTCACAGAACTCCTGAACAGCACTTCCTAAAAGCTCATCAAACACCAGATTTATTTTTTAAACTGCCAGCTGCCATTACAGTTCTGAATTGCCCTCTCCCAAATGAAAAGATATTATGACAAAAAAGAATGGAGATGCACAGAGAACAGAGCACTCAAGTCTGAGACCACAGGCATCCTGTATGCATAAAATTTTCCTTTATGAGAGTGGTGACATTTCACTGGTGATGTTTTGTCTACTAAAATTTTCCTCATTTATGTCTTTAGATCACCACAGCTACGACAACACTCATGCTAAATATGGCAATGAAATATAGCAAGGGGATATATTTCAGTAGGATTTGAAACTTACAAGAAATGTGAACCAGTAACACAATTCCAACACAACTCCTCCCCTTCCAGAGATACATGTACATGTGTGATCATGTTTCCATACAGCAACCACAATACAGGGCTGCATATAACACTTGGATATTGCATTATTTAATAATTGTATACAGAGTCACACTGTATGTTAGGCATCAGCTACATGCACTAGGCAAAATGAGAAAATGTAAACATACCTACCCTGTCAATGTGGTTTTGCATTTAATGTTTTTAGACTTTTAGACTTTGTAACTTTGCTTGTGCAGTGAGCCCAAAGTTCTACTCAAAACACGGAAAACAGGACCGGGAAGTTCATACCTTGATCCTTGAAGGTCTGTGCAATGACGATGCCATCTTCTGGGAACTTGGCAATACTGCACCCTGATGCATAATTCACTGCAAGACATCACCAAACTGCTGTCAGAACAAAAATGACATTTCCCTCCCTTCCCTACCAACAACCCCAGGAGAAAACACTCCCAGGAACATTGCACTGAATTTGCACATTTTGAGCAACGTGTGTATTTGCAGAGAAAGCATTGCTAAGCACAGCTTTCACAGGCTCACCTTTACACACTTTCCTAATCTTTCAATTTAGTTTTTTTAAACTGAAAAGCTAAATCAAATACCATGAAAAAGTCTACAAAGGAAGAAATAATTAAGAAATCATTTATGAGACTCTTTTCACTGAATCTGAGCAGTTCCCTCGACTCTTGCTCAACCTCAAACCTGCAGAAAACCATTTTCAAACACCCCACTGCAGCCTGTGTAGGCAATAGACTCCAGTACTCACTTTCATGACTTGCCAAGGTAAAATCTCCTTCATACAGCCCATCACTAAAGGCCATATTCCAGACAGAAAGCAGATCATTGAGAGCTGGTATATTAGCCCCTCCAGTATCAGGCATCCACCACTGCCTGTAAAAATTACAGTGTAACACTGTTTATTAGTATACAGAAAGTACTCCTAGAGTTTGGATAACAAAGTCACATGTCCTCCTGCATACAGACTTTTACAAAGCCATTTAAATATTGAACTACATCTTAAAGCCTTCTTTAACTCCATGGGCATCTCAGCAGCTGTCTCTGACAACTCTGCTTTTTGAGTTAAATAATACTGATGTAAAAGTTCTCAGTACATTTCAGCTGCATGAAAAACTTCAATCTACTAGAAAGAAATTCAGTCTTAGGCTCTTTGTTTGGCTAAGCTGAGGTAAAAAACAACAGTTATATACTTTGTTTCTCATATTATAAAGAAGCAAAATGTGAGATATTTTTTCTTTATATGCAATATAACCATGCAGTAATTTCAGTAACAGGTACATGACCTGGTGATAATCTTGCAATGCACATTGTTTTTCTATTCTGCTCCCTTAAAGTAAAAACATGTCCATTTTCATTTGTTGGTCTCATCTCTAATTTCTTATTTCTCTTCATTGTAAGTGTTTTTCTTGGCAATAAAAAGTGCCAAAGAGGCCTCCTCAATCATGATAAAATGGGTAGCTATGCTCCTTAAGCTGTAGCCTAAGGTCAGTTCTGATACTTAAGGTAGCACCTTCTTACAGGTAACATCCAAATCACACCACATTTGGGATTTTTAGGGTAATAGGTGCAATTCTATGGCATTTTATTTCCCAAAGCACTTGGGAATAAGTCAGTACCTTGTGTTTTCATCATAAAACTTGACTTTTCTCATCACAGATGTGTTGTACCAGTCACTAAAGACTATCAGTGAAAGTCCATTATCAACATCCCTCCTCAGCTTGGTGATCTCTTCAGGGAAATACTCTTCCTCACTGTCCACCATCAGCAGAGTCCCTGTGTGTAAAAGCAGACACAGGAGTTCTCCAGGCTGGTCACTGTCAGGTTACCACTGCTCACACAGCCCACACAGAAGCCAACACAAGTGCAAATTTTCACATTATCTGGTCCACGTGCCCTGCTCTGGCAGCTCATCTAATGAAGTCCTATTTAAGGAGGGTAAATACCAGACAAACATATCCCACAATTAGTTTGGCAGCACAGGAAGTTTTTAGGGTGTTCCTTATGAGTCCTGCTTGTGTGGTCTCAAGAACTGAATGCCCACATGTGTCAGGTGTGTGTTCTGCAGTTTGGTGTCACCCAAATGCTCCATGAACTGAGCCAAACTGTGGCACAGCTGGACAGTGAGGGGATTCACCACTGATCCCAACTGCAGTGCTAATGCAGATGCAGCCTGCTCAGGAGGTTTTTCCCTGCTCCAGCTCTAACAGTACTCCCCTCACTACTGCAGACTGGCAGCCAGGTAGGGAGCAATTGCTCTGAAATGTGGTTTGAATCACCCTTTGAAAACCACTGGAAGGACTGACTAAAGTGCCACTGCCACTTCCACACAACCCTCTCTCAATCCTGTTAACAAGCAAGCACAACCTTCTCTGTATTACTGAAAAAAAACACAACCAGAAAAATACACTTTTATTCCCTGAAAACATGCTTATGCTTCTAGACTGCTTCTAAATACCAGCCCTTTTGCTTCTTCCCTTTCTGATTGCCCAGAAAGGTGGTGAAATTTAAATCCTCAGAGACAACACAAATCTTGACAGGATGATACCCTGAGCAATCTGAAAAACCACTGTGAGCCCCATGTCTCACAGTTCCTTGGAACCAAGCCAATTCCACAAGTGCAGGCAGTCTGCATTTGGAAAGCCTTCTGATAAAGATCCTGTAGAAATGGGACAGAGTACACCCTCACCAAGTGTGAAAACAACACCAGAACACCAGCTGGGGACAAGAGGCACATGGACCACAGATCACTGAGTTTTATTCCCCTCACTTCTTCTTCAGGAAATTCTGAAAGCCCAACAAACTACAATCAAATGAGGAATAAACAACACAATGGTGAATCAGAGGAGAGAGTGGTCCCCTAATGCTGCTCTCTATCAATTATAAAAGTAGTGCTCTCAGAAAAACCACTATTTTGCTACTTTTTAAAGGGCTAACATTTATGTATCCATGTGTACTTCCACTGAGCTATAAAAGCAGTGGTGAGATATTCACTGAAGAATCAAGATAAACAAAAGATTACTACAGGCAACAGCTCCAGAACTGGCACTCAGGAGAATGCACTGAAAAACAGCCCAGCCCAAAAGAGAAGAGGGGTTTTGGAGCATGCCATGGTTAAACAAGGGGAATATGGAAGCAGAAAAGAGCACAGACAGCTTGCTCTGTCCCCAGCCTGGCCAAGCTATCCCATTTCCTTCCTGATGAACAAACCAGATACTGCTTTGCTATCACATATGGCTGGATGGACACTTTATCCACTCTTTTATCTAATCAAAGATCACTGGACATAAAAAAAGAACCAGGATGGACACCTTTGATTTTATTCTGTTAAACAGATCATGCTTCATTTAGACTGTGCCAAACTCTTTTGGCAAATACAGTTCTGCCTTTGTGGGACTGAATGCTGAGGAGCTTTTAACCCACTCAGAGGGTGGCTTTCCCTCTCTTTTTTTCATGGTAAGGACAGAGAACTGCATTAATTCTACTGAACTCCAAAGCAAGCTTCCCCAGCAATACTCCACACAACTAAATATCAGCACATAAATAATAAATATTCCCAATGCCAAAACATTTTTCTATTACCACTAGAATTTTTATTTGTACCCTCAAGACATTTTTGGTCTCCCAACAAAAGGTCATTTGAGAAAAAGCTAACAGTATGGAGAACAAGGCAATTAACTCATGCTTACCATACTGACTTGCATCAAAACATGTAAATGGGGAACCAAGAACCTCAACAAAGTACCCCATGCTCCTGAGGTGCTGGTACATGTCCCTGAAGTTTGTATGGATATGGTCACCATTCCTTAGAAAAAGAAAAGTGTTGAAGACATTTAGATCTGGCATGTAGAAATCTGATTTCCACCTTTTTGATTTTCTGAAATCCTGTCCACCTGCCACCTCTGCCTACTCCAAGAAGCTTTCCAAAAGTTTCTGCCCTGGTCACTGACCCAATTAATCCTCACTGAGATACTGTTGCATGACTTTTCCTATAGATGCTTCCCTGCTCCATCTATGAAAGGTCAGCAAAGTCTTTCCCTGCTTAAGAGACAAAGGATCTCTTCTTGTCTTTTGAATTGTCAGGTTTGTTTGGTAAGTGAATGCTGAAGCAGTTAATAAAGTGTCCCCTTTAACTTCCTGTCAGAAATCAGGTCAGAATAAAAAGGCCAAAAAAAATCTCAGTATCTTAAATCAGCTTTTTAAAAGCTTTTCATTTCACATGAAAAAAACCACAGAGCTGAAAAAAATCCTGCACCAAAAGCATAGAGTCCAAGTGCTTTACATGGACTTCTTACAAAAGATGATCCCACGCCCCTCTGAAAAAGGCCAGGGCCACAACATTCAGTAAAGATATCCCATATCATTAACACACAATCAAGAAATACTGATTTAATAGAACCTGAGATAAATACCAATCTAATGGATCATTCTTCATCCTCAGATTATCCCTGGGGAAGTATCCTGGTGGGTAACGGAGGTTGTGGTACTGATCCCAGAGGACGCGTTTGCTCCGAGGAGGAGTGGGAATAATCTTCACTTTTATTGGCAGCTTCACTGTTGAGGTCTGCTCTGCACCATTCTTAGACTGAGGGACAGAACAAACTGCACTGAAATCCTTTCTCCCCACAGCACAGTTCACCATGGATTGTAAAAGACCAAAAAACTGGAGGTACCAAATCTACTTTTTGTCACCAGTACCAGCTCCAGAGACAAAGAGATTACTTTTGCCCTAAATTGCAAAAAGGAGTATTTTTTTCTGCACTCAACAGTTTGTAATTATGCTCAGAACTTAACATATATTACAACTGTGATCTGGTTTAATTGTTCAAAATCTTAAAAGTTTCCCATGAACAATTAAGCATGGTTCTAGAAGAAACATATTCAGGCAATCTTTTTCAAAATACATTACTTAAAATCCACAATAAACAAATGAAATTATGATGTTGGTCCCAAAGAGAAGTTTCCCAATTCTAAATTATATGCAATTTGCTTTCAATTATAAAGAACATTATTTGGACTCTTTAATTTCCTGACCCAAATTTAACTTATGCTTCAAATAACAGGGCTAGACCAAACCCTTAAAACTAAGGTATTTGTGTATCAGAAAGCAGTTTAGATAACTCTTCACCCAGAAAATCCAAAATGCACAGAACTTACTTCATTTTCTGCAGGAGATGACACTGTGATCATAACATGACCCTGAGCAATGCCTTCCCAAGATGCTGCTTTCTTGGCTACAGAGATGGAAATTGCCAAGTATCCAGACCAAGGCCACAAGACTGGGGAATAGGAGAAAGCCACCTCGATGTTATCCCCATTTTGGGGCAGATAGGGCTGCCAGTCTGGCTGTGAAATGAGAACACACAACACTGGTAACACAGTATTTGCAATCACTACTTTTTGCACACATAGCCCTTTTCCTCTGCATGAGCTAACAAATATTAGCTCTTCTGAAGATTATATCAAATTTAAAAATGCCCTCCAAGCCCAAAAGTTTGGTGTTGTGTCAGTGAATCACCCCAATTGTGACAGTGTCAGTGACCCAGACCAGAGGCTTTTCAGAGGCAGGACTGTGAGAAGCTGCCCAAGTGAACCTGCTTCAACATTCTGAGATCATGTGCAAACATTTATTGGTGAGAGAACAAGATTTCCCTTGGATAACAAGGCCAGCTAACAGTGGAACAGACACAGGCCAATTGCATCAGCTGTGTGTATTACCATAAGCTGATGACCTTTGATATGAGCTTCAGTGCCCTTTAATGTAAACTTGAATCTAAAACAAACCTCAGGAGTCACACTAAAATGTTAAAATTAAGCTCATTTACAATGGCTGGAGTTACAGGACAGGTGTTTTTTTAAACTTGTATCAAGTCTCAAATCTATTCTACATTTAAACTTAATTAAAACCTCCCTAGCCAACCAACACATTCAACATCAGGGGTGTGAAAGAACAGGTTTGGCAGCAGAGCCTGGTTAAGCTGATACATTCAGATTGCCCTGACCCATGGAAAAGGCTTAATTTAGTGTCATCATTCTTCACTGAGATCATTAATGCTCCAGGATGAAAAAAAAAATTAAGAAGGTCTGTTCAGAAGATTTTAAATGCTATTAGAGAATACAAAGAAATCTTTAAGTACATCTTAATTCAAACTGGTTTTGCAAAGATAAAATGTTGCACGCCCTGAAACCAATGCATTGCTTGAGAACTTGTAGACACCTCATGTTGACAAATCCTCCACGTGGGTGCACCCTTTAATCAAATATTTTGCATCTCTTGCTCCCAGCAGTGAGATGTGTTATGAGATTTGTTATGTTTTTACTCATAGCTAAACTAGTATTTTCTGGGAAAGTTTTAGCAACACTACCAGTCAGAATTTGGAACAATGTTAATACTTACCTTGTCTACAATTCTCCCAGTGACTCCCATGCCATTGAGGATAGTAACATTAACAATAGTTGGCATCCCTCCATAATATATGGGCTGAGAACAATAGGGCCACATGTAGGGACATTCAGTCAAGTCAATGTAGCTTGGACTCAAACTACAGCAGGACAGAGGAGGGAAAATTTAAAGAGGAAAAAATTAACAATAAACAGAAGAACATGCCACTACACATAACTACAAAAAAGTTTCAGATAAACCATGCCACTCATAGTTTACCAAGCTCTTGTCTCACTTCCCAAATATGCCCCAAAATCATCTTCCTGTCCTATTTTTTATTTTAAGTTTTGTGGAAAGATTTTCATACACAAAAAAAGGAAACAGCTCAGGGAGAAGGTCCTTATTCTCAAAAGCTAATTTTAAGTACTTTTCAACTGTGTCCTTACATTATTCATAACATCTAAGGCCATAAGAGAAAAGGATCATCCCCTACACTGCTGCATGACTTTTCATCCATTCTCTGGTCAAAATCCATGCTTGAGATTATGCAAGATCTGTGAAGTCCTCACTGTTACACAAGCACTGATTGCTCAACTGAGCTACACATGCACCACCTGCTCCCTTAAACAAAAGTGCAAATTCTATTGTACCACTGATTAATTATGGATTAAAATTAACCTGGCCTGTGGTTTATAGCTGTTGAGGATCTGATAAGCTCTTAGAAGATCCAATTTGCCATGTCCTTGTTCAAACATGTTGACTCCAGGAAGTCTCCGTGCTGATGCAATGAGGGCCTGCTTCATACTTGCTGGATTCACCATTTCACGCTTCTGAACTGTGCTGGAACAGAAAGAAATAACCACAAAATCAGTTTGCTGTAACATTCTCTGTTCATATTTGTCTGTTATTGCTTGATTTTTCATTATACAAATGTATAAGAGGGGCAAGTTTCTGATGTATCTCTCTTTAAAGCTAATAATACATGAATTTTTCTCCTTACAATGTGCTCCAGGACCAGCAGTCATTACAACCAGGGCAGTATCTTTATATGCTAAATAAAATATCTGTCTTCTGGGAGGAAAAAAACACCTCTGATGTTCAAACAAAACCACACCATTTTTTGGGGGAAACACGATGGTAACTTCGAATTTTTTGCATGTTTCTCAAATAATGGTTTGTCTCATCCCTATGGAGTAGCTATGACAAACACAGGGTATGGACTTGCAGCTCCCACTTTCAAATTCTTCAGTGTGCAAGAGCTGACTTATGCAACAAGATAATGCCCATAAAACCCTGCATCCTATAAACTTTACAAGTACATTAAAAATTACCTACTAAAGGTGCCTACTTTGAGCAGATGCTCTTTTACAAGAGTTGGCAGAAGGGCAGCAATCCCAAATTCTTAAAAAATGTGACAAAATTGTCTGATACTACTGCTCTCCCTAACTATATTCTCAAAGACCTAACTATTATTCAAAACAGTTCTCAAATGTTTTCATGAAACATAGAGGTAGCCAGAGAAGGTAATGTCTCAAGCACAAGTGATTTTATTCTCCAAGTTTGTTCTCCTACTTGTAAACACAACTTAGTTTTATTTGATGGATTCATTTATTGAGAATTTTATGACCCTACTGATTGGTATCTTTCTAGAGATTCTTATACAAGATTTACCTCACTAAGAGAGTGACAGCACCTGCCACCACAGGAGATGCCACACTTGTCCCAGAGAGGGAGCGACAGCCACCTTTCATACCAGACCCTCTCACCCCAGAGCCATAAGTAACAATATCAGGCTTCACTCTGCCATAACCTCCAGGCAGCTCCTGTGAAACAAAACAAAAGGATTATTGCCCTAATGTAAAATGAACACTGATGGCTTCAGTTGGGCATTTACTGGAGGTCATTCAGAAGTAAAATTAGCAACCAAATTGTCTGAGGTTCAGCATCACAGAGTAGCAACTAAGCCAAAGAAAGTCTCAAGCTGTTTAGGACAAGTTCCCAACTTTTCTAGGTTAGACTGATCAGCATTTCTGCTAAGCAGGAAACCACTGACCAAAGGAGAACCACACTGATTACTGGCTACACAAACAGGAGCCTGTGACAGCCCTCTTGATCAAGATTGCTGTGCAAGCACATCTGACACCATGTGTGTGTGCAGCAAGCACCCCCTCAGCTCCACAGGCAGGTAGTGCCATTTCACATATAGCACCTGGAAATCCCAGGATATTTCTACTAAAGAACAAGAGCAGACCTTCATGTTTGCAGATTTAACCACACAGACAAGTCTTCACCATCAATCAAAAGGAAGTGGATGTTTTATAAATTCATCAAAAATGTCAATAGTAGTGAGGACTAATATGAGAAATCCTGAAAAGAACATAAAGCTTCTTGCTTAAAGACTTACAATTTCTAACTACTCTGATCTCTGAAGAAATGTTTTCTCCAACACACATTTACACAGGATTGCCCACTCAGAAAAGGTTGCCTTTCCAAGGCCCTTTTTTTAGCTGCAAATGTGAGCAGCCACCATGAAAATATCTTACCCAAGTGGTCATTCCCCTAGATGAAAAGCGAGCTATATTGTCCTCAAAGTCAATGCCACCTACTCCAATCACATCCATCTGGTCAGCAGGATTATTCAGAGTCCTAGAGTAAGTTGGGAGACAGGAATATTAAAAAATTTAAACAATACCAAAAAGATACAGTCATAAGTTTATGCTGGTAACAGAAGTGTTGCCATCAGATTTTTGTCACATACTTATACTTCACATGTGACAGCAACTTATCAGGCAGTTACTAACTCAGAACCTATCAAAGCATGTACCTTGAAGACAAAACAAAATCTATTTCTGGGTTGATCCTTTCTATATTCCTTAAGTCCAAGATCAGTACCCAAAGCTGTCTGCTCACACTAAGAGAGAAGTGTCAGCTGGAAGCACTGCCATTTTTCTTTTGCTGACCTTCCACTATTTCAAAGAAAAATACCACAAAATGCAAGTAATAAGGACAGGGAAAAGCGTTTAACTTGAGTCACTTTCTAAGATTAGAGAGAAAAAAAGGAGAGAAAATTTCCTGACCAAGCACAACTACTCCCAAACCCACAGAACACCACAGCCAGCTCCCTTTGAAGCAGTGGCTGACACTCACCCATACAAAGGGCCGTCGTTGCCAATAGCAGAGACCATGATGACATTGTTGGCAGTCAGCTCCCAAACCTACAAAAACCAATGTTTACAATAAGGCTCTGCCACCAAAAAAGAGACTTTTCTAACAGATATAATCTCTTTCTGAGTCTTACAAATACATCTCACTGTATATCTAGCACTAAGCTCTGAATTTTCCTAAGATGATTTTAGCAATAATCCAGTCCTGACAGCAACACTGCTGACAGAAACTTCTTACACCAAAGGAAAAACTCTTGTCTGGAACAAAGCACTGCAGATGACAGTCAAGTAGTTATTATGAATCTCCTCCAGTAGTGCTCTGGGGAGTACACTGAAATCACTGTCAAATTAAATTTCAATGCAGCTTTTAATGGAAAAAAAACCCAAGGAATAATTTATACGCTTCAAACTCCTTAACTGGCCTTTACAAAGAACAACTATATCCTTTAGCTGAAAAGGGAATTAATTCTCTTAATGCTTTTGAAGGCCAGGCCAAACATTCAGGGAACTATGACCTTTACAAAGACAAAAACTAATTCCATCTTAACCTGAACCAAATCTCTTGGCACATAGCTGAATCAATTACCTGCATATTTTACTTATTTCTTCTTAAATTCACTGAAATCATGTCATACATATTTTTTACCATGAAGTAATTTGACCATGCAGAGATTTAAAACAAATAAACCACCCAAGACTGGATTTTAGTTAAGTGTCTCATATTAAAGGTCCTTTTAGTTGTCTGCTTGGGAGTAATTTTCTAGCATATTAGCAAACATTTTGTTAAAGGGCATTTTCCATAACTCTGTGAACATCTGGGTTGTGCTTGGGGCTTTTTTAACTCATTCCTTATACATATTCCTAAAAGCCTGTACAAAATTTCTGTCACACAAATGAAACACAGAATCTGTCAGCAGGACCAGACACAAACGAGTAGCTCTGCAAGGCCAGCATTTGTGAGAGAGATACAAACATTATGCCCACTTAATTTCCTCATACTAACTTTGTCAACAAACGGATGATCCATGAAGTCTGGCCCACCAATACTTAGATTCAGAACATCTATCTTCTTTAAAATTGCATAATTAAAAGCATCCAGAAACCAAGATGTATATGAGACCTAAGTAAGAAAGAGGGGGGAAAAGTTACCATTAAAAAAAATCTGTGATTTCATAACAATACAGACTTTAGACAGAGAGGGAAAACAACACCAAAATAAAGCACAAAACTGACAATGGTCTTTAATTTCTAGCACTCAGTACATTTGAGTGACTGCTCCATTATACAGGTAAGACTTCCATATCCTGTTTCTGAAAAACAGAGATTTGGAAACTGACAGAAATCTTGCAGCAAGTCTTTTATAAATAGAAACTTGTATCCTTTCCACTCATCAATGTCTACATTTATGAGTGCATGCAATACTCCCAAAGGAAAGGATTATTACAGCATTAACCTGAAAAGGCAGGAATTGAAACACATGTAAAACAGGTACCTGATTATTGGTGAACACTCTGAAAATGTGCAGTTCAGCATTTGGAGCAAATCCCTGGCATTCCCTCATGCTGGCTATCACACCTGCTACAAAAGTCCCATGGCCTAAACCTGTCAGCATGAGAAGGAAACAAAATAAGACATCAGAACACAAAGAATTCCATTGCAAAGAATTTTTACCCTGAACATCAGCTATAGCAAAAATCACATAAATTTAACAGACTTTACAACAAACCACAAGTGCTGGGTTCAGTTCTACTCTTTCAGAACCACATTTTGCTACCAAGTTCAGTGGGGACAGAATTTGCAGCACACTGTAGCCAGACAACCAGCTGATGAAACTTGGCTGATTAATTGTCCAGTCCATCCACTCCTGATTGCTACCAATGAAATCATGACAAAAACAGGATTTTGGAAAATGCAGCTCATTTCAAAGTCAATGTACTTTAATGCAGACTTCTTAAAGGATTTTTATCCTGAGTCTGCAATAACCAAATTTTGTTAAGCATAGTAGTGAGACAAGAAAACATTATTTTCTCCTCTCCTCAAAAAATGCTTTAGCTTTTGCTTAATTGGACTGCCCATATTATTTTTGTACTTCAAATCTGCCTGTGTAGCAACCCTCTGGGTGCAGAATTTACAGGAAGAGCTATCCAAAAGCAGGTGCTGCAATGCAAAGCAATTACTGTGTAAACAAAACCTTGGAGGTGCACACAAGACTGAGTAATACAAGCATCTACCTTGAACTCTGGGGAGATTCAATGGCCAACTGACTCACTGACCCAAACTGTATGAAATTAATAATCTGTAAAAGCACACGGTCAGGGCAAGTCAGGGTCAACATACAAAAAAGGAACACAAACACAGTGTAGAAAATAAGAGGTTCAGTTGTATAGAATTGGAAAAATTTACAGGAAGGTGCCAAAGTCTGATCAGTTTAGGACTACACAGTAAGGAAGGAAAATGCTGTCCCCCATCAGTATGGAAGTATGTACCACTGTGAAACAGCAACATGAAAAGGAGTAGGAAAGAAAACACCTTTGCTGGGTTTGCTCTAACTGACACCTTCTCTGGCAATGTATTCACAGGTGCACAGTAACTTTTTGCTCTGACATTTTTCAACAGCTATGATGAAGTGTCACATATGACTCCAAGGACACTTATGCACCACTCTTTTGGAACCTTAATAGTCCCTGCTGAATTTGGTATGAGTACAAAGTGCCTGGGACACTGCAAAATTAAGCTGTAAATATCAAGATACACAGTTGTAACAGATGTTAGCAGCACAGCAGCAAGCACAAAACACAACAATGTCAGGAAGAGCTGGAAAACTACACAGTGACTCACCATCATCCAAGGTTCTCTCATTAGTCCAGTTTGTTCTCTCCTTTACATTTTTGAAATGTGGATGTTTCTCACTCAGACCAGTGTCAAACACTGCTACTCTCACACCAGCACCTATTAAGAGAAAACATTGCTTTTTCTGATTCAGCTACATAGCAAATCTATTTTATCAAGTTAAAAGAGAACTTTTGTTTAATGTAGTAAGCAATTTACAATTCAAGTCAACTATAGGTAATAAATAAACTCATATTCCAGCTCAGAAATTCAGTCAATAAACATTACCAACTTCCCCTAAGTAAAGTGCACACATACAAACAAGCACTCCATAAATACACAATGCATTCCAAACCAAATTATTTCTCAATCTTTGCAAGCTGGCAGCCAGCGAGAGGTTAACACACACGAGTCAATTAGCCTCTCCTCACACTTCACTTGTTTTTCCAAGCAGGTTATTGTTCTCAGGCAAGAAGCCAAAGCATACCTGTGTAACCCATCTGCCAGAGGACATCTGCCTGCAGGGTCTGAGCCACCTGGCGGGGGATGGCTCTCAGCAGGCGCCGGCTCGAGTGCCGGCCCGTGGCGTGCCAGAAGCCAGAGCCCAAGGAAAGACTTGCTCTTCTCAAGGGCCGGGATGACTGCCACTTCTGAGTCCACCTGGTCTCATTGCAGTGCAGCACTGGCTCAGCTGGGCACAGTCAGGATGAGGAAAATTAAAAACAGCACGAGGAAAACCATCATAGAAATGATTCTTATGCAAACTTGAGGCATCGTACTGCTACAACGAAAGTTTTAGAATATTGAGTATCGAATTTGTCTAATCAAAATCAGTAAAAGCTGCTGGACTATCTACTATGGATACAGAAGCCTCTGTTCTCAGGTAAGTAAGTGTCTGCTGCAGAAGAAATGTTTCTATGTTGCAGACAGAAATGAAGCATGCTTCAGCAAACGTATGACAAGACCCTTGCAATTTTATAAACAAAAGAATAGGTTTCTGTTAATTAAAGACAAACTGCAGGGCACTCCCCATTTGTGTAATGCTAAGCTGATGGTCTGAAATAAGCTTAAGAACACTTTTCCAAAGCAGATCCCATGCAGGCACACAGAAATAACTCACACTCTGAGTACTTGAGTGACCGAAAGACCTTTCTCTGAGGTGTGACACGCTTGATGTTGGGATGATCCTCCAGGGTGAGCACTCCATCCTTCTGCTTCTCGTTGATCTGAATAACTTCAAAGTCACTGGGATAGTCACTGGCTGGGTTGTTGCGAGGTACAATCCTCCAGTTCTCAATGTCACCACTTTTTAATGCACTTGAAATAAATTTACTTCGAGCTTTAGCTGTGAAGTACCCATTAAAAGCCACAATATACTCTGGAACAAGAGCACAACTTTATCAGAACTGGTGTTTAAGCAGCTTATGCACGAATTCACATTGCAAAGTCTGAATTTTTCTTTACTTAGAACAAATAATCACAATTTGAGGCTGTTTTCTGCTGCTTTTACAGGTTTGCAATTTATTTCTGCACTGTGTAAAGGGGTGGGGGTGTTGGAAACAAGAAATATGACAAAAGCCTTTGAAAGGAAGGTGGAATTGTAAATATCAGGGAAAGGCAGAATGACATGAGAGGAGCAGGGGTGAGGGAACAGATTTATTGTTACAAACTGATATGCCAAATCAGTGTGCTTCTTGATAGGTATGGTTTAAAGATTTTACATGGTACTGAGCTTTAGTGGAAATTACTGACACCAACTATGACAACCTCAGAAAACAAAGCTGGACTCAACAGCCCAGTCCCTGATCTCTACCAGTGATTTATCAGCAGGCTCAGCTCCAGCTCACACCACCACACTGACTGTGCACAGGAATGTCACTTCTGTCACCCTCCTGCACACACCCAGGCACAGTACAGCCTCAGTGCAGGTTCCTGAGGCAGCACAGGATGCAGGGTCAAGGTGTCCTCTGCCATCCCAGCTGCAGCATCTGCCTCTCTCTGCCTCTCACCTGCTCCCTTCACTATTATCTGCCATTCTTCCATGTAAGTATCACCTCCAAACTTTAACAAATCCACAGAGACTTCTTGAATTTCTCTCCCCTTCAAGGCCCATCTGTGTGGTTACATTTTATTAAAGGGCCTCGAGCAAACTACTGGCCAGGTCAAAACAAAAAGCTCCTAAACACACCACTCTTGCCCACCCCAGCCTTCCCACTCTATTTTCACTTTTACAATCCTCTGGATTTCCCTCTCCCCTCTCTTGTTGGAACCCAGCCTCCAGCTAAACAAAGAACCTTTGAAAAAGTGTTCCTCTTTTGAATATAGAGAATTTAACAGATGATGTGGTTCCACAGAAACCCTGAGTGTTACAATTGCACAAACACCACAGATCAGTGACATACACATGAACATGACATGGATTTATTTTTTTTTACTGTTTAACTGTTTCTTACCATGCTCCACGACCGTCGAAGTGAACTCCACCTTCAAAGTAAGACGAGAACATCCAGGACACACGTGAGCCTCATGAGAGGAATTCCCTGCTCTGGTACCAAAGTGTTTTTTGCCACAGAGTAAAATAACAAGCAGAACAAGCCAGATGTTTGCAAACTTCATGGTCATAGAAGAAAATGGTTTCATTCCAAAAATTCCATATATTCAAATCACAATTTTCTTCTTTATAAACTAGTTCATTTCTGTTTCAGGAAACGTTGCTTTCACTGTGCTGCTCAACTGGATATTCTGAAAGCTGGATCCAAAATAAGTCGAGATTTCATGGTCTTTTCAGGTCAAGCCAGGTGAACAGGCTCATTTCTTTCTCCGCTTCTTCTCCATGTTGCATTCAATGATTCAGTCACTCAGGATGTGGCAGCTGAGTCCTGTACTCCATTTCTGATGGCAAAGTTAACTCCCTGGAAGAACTAGCAAAGCTGATTGCAAGGCAACCTGTAAGGCAGGGCAATACAGAAAATCATTAGATGCATTAATATTGTGTGCTACTGTAGTCTGAAAACCAGGGGAGAAAAGGCACCCTTGGTAGTTTGTTTTAGAAATAACAGGGAAAAAAGTTCCTCATATTTCATTTACAATTTTTCACCAACACTGAAGTTTTTCCCTTGTTCAGAGCAGAGCACATGTGAAACACTTGGGTACTAACCTCACAAGAGAACAGGCAACGATGACCACCAAACTCAACCACTTCATGTAAATAGAGCAAAGAGCTAAAAATTACATCCAAATTCCATGGCAGGGAAAAAGTGCAAAACAAAATACTAACGTGATAAAAGTGTCCATAGACATTTTAAAAAACATACTTGTTTTCCCAATCAGAAACATGGCAAATAGAAATAATGCACAGAACTTCATTTTACACAAGGCAAATCAGATTCAAACTCTATGCCAAAGCCAGGTAAGGACAAAAGATACCAGAAGAGGCAAAGCTGCAGTGACTGTGCTTGAAAATCTACATGAAAAAAGTCTTTCAAAATTGTTTTGAGCCAGGGTGTGCGAGTTACTAAAAACACGGGCACCTGAGGAAATAAGAGCTGATAACAGCATGTGAAGTTGACAGATGGTGCTGAAAGTGTTTCCACATGGAGACACAGCCTCTCCCCCTTACATTCCAAAGTGCATAATACACTCAAGAAAAACTGCAACGCTAGTATTCTTCTGAACTGCACACACTCAACCAGCAACTGAGAGATACAAGGCCATTAAAAGATAAGAAAAGAAAAACATTTATGTCTGGTTTGTCACAGCACCTGGGGAAGCAGAACAGAACGGTACATTGCAGCTGGGAGCAGGACTGGAGCGTAGGGGCCTCATTAGGGGATCGACAGGATTTGGGAAAATGATGGGCTGACCTCACAGCACAGCAGATGAATCGAGTCTGAATGCAATAGCTGTTACTTTATTTTCATTTAACTTTATTCAGCATTATCAAGTATTTCCTTGTAATAGGGACAGAAATTTCCTCTATTTTTATATGACTGACAGCACCACGACAGACTGGGAACTGCGCCTGAGCAGTTACAAAGTTTCCCCCTCAATCCTAACTCAACATAGTTACACTGCACTGACTTCTGGCCTTGGCTAAGCTCTGCCTGCCGTATCACTTCATCGGTTAATAACTACTATAGCAATAAAATAAAACAACCACACAAATGAGCAAAATAAACACCCTTGTGGCTAATAGCAGGTTGTATGTAAGCCCGATAACGAAGTATGATGGCTGCTAAGAGCAAAGGAGCAGCACGCCCAGAGGTTTGCTCTGTTTAACACCCACCCCGTGAGGGTAGGACGGGACTCGCAGTTGCCAACCTGCCCCTGTCCTGGACAGCTCCGCTCGGAGTCACCCCAGCTCCTGCCGAGGCGAGGCCGGCCATCCATCCATCCATCCATCCATCCATCCATCCATCCATCCATCCATCCATCCATCCATCCATCCATCCATCCATCCATCATCCACCCCGCGGGCTGGGCACGCCGCAAGGATCCCCGGCTGAAGCGCAGCAGCACCGTCCCGTCCGGGCAGCACTGCCAGTACCACAGCGAGCCCAGCGAGCCCGGGCCCGGTACGGTCCGGCCGCACTAAAGCCGCAGTGAGCGCGGCCGGGCACCGTGCGGGGCAGCGCCGCCGCTCCCAGCCCGGCCAGGGCGGAGGTGAAGTGACAGCCAGCGGGGAGTGCTCCACGCCGCGGCGGCGGGCGAGGCCGCCCCGGACACGAGGAGCAGCGAGCGCCGCCCCGCCGGCGCCCCAGCACCTGAGGGAGCCGCGGGCTCCCGGCCCGTCCCGCCCGCCCCGTGCTCACCGCGCCGCCGCCGCCGCCCGGCCCGCCGCCATCTTGAGCGCTGTTTACCGGCGCGCTCTCGCGAGAGCGGCGCGGGCCGCGCTGCGCAGGCGCGGGCGGGGCCGGCCCGGGAGCGCTCAGGGGGTGAGGCGGGGCAGGGGTCCCGTTATCCACAGGGAATGGCGCCGGCAGCCGCAGGACCGAGAGCAGGCTGCGCCTAAACCCTTACCCAAACTAAATGTATGGATTTAAAGCCCCTTCGCCAGCGAGCGGAAGGCGTTGTTGGCAACACAAGATTTACCCCGCACAACTGAAGCAAACGGCTTTGAGGGGAGCTGAGGTTGGCGTCAGCCGTGGACAGAGCCCTGTGATGGGTCCCTGACCCTGATACCCCCCAGCTCTTCCCCGTCTTCTCCACAACTTCATAGCTGTCGCTGTGTATGGCTTGGTTTTTCTGGGGTCCCGTTTCTGATAGAGTTGGACGAGTCTCAAATTCTCTCAACGTTACAAATGGACATCATGTAGCACTATGTGAGGGATTGTCACTTATGACAGAATAACAGTGTATCTGTTCTATTAGGGCTCCTGCCCTATTATCGCAATGCGAAAGTGAGTACAGATTAACATCAAGAACATCAGCGCTCTCTCATAAAGGAAAGCAGCAGAGGAGTTATTTTAATACAAGGATACAGAGAGGATCCAGACTTCTGTTGTCTAGGTTACGTAGCTTGCTTAACAAGGTATGGATAAGTTAGAGTAAGTCCTCCAAGGTCCATTAAACATTGTTGCAGCACTCTGATCAGAACTGTCTCCTGGGACATCGAGCCACTCCTATTTTGCTTTGGCTGCCAAACCTTGATTGCGTAAAATTCTGCACAAGTACACAGCAAACCATGCCCACATCCACTCCGGCAGGCACTCGCCCAGCGTCCACTGTGGAGAGGCATAGGGAGAAAAGAGAACAGAAAAAAAGAAAATGACAGAAAGAGACAGAATAAGATTCCATTAAAATAAACAATTTCTCAAATCACTACTAAAGCAAAGCAAAAAGTGATAGAATATCATCAACTAAGCCTTAAATTCAGCCCCTTGAAGCACACATACTCAGCTGTTTCGGATGTAGCACTCACAGCTGAGCAGTTCTGCAAATAAATACTGAATCCTGACCTGATTAAGTTCACAACAGCCATTCTGTCCACTTCCATTAATTGTCACGTTTTGCCAGAATGCATCCTGTCTCTTTTATTCCTTTTGGACTAATCCCCATTTCTTCATTTCCATCTAGTCAACCCAATGCCATAGGAAGCCACTAGGTAGGATACATGAGATGTGACCAACATGCAAAAAACTGCATGATGAAGTCTGCCCCAAAAATCAAAACCCTACAAATGGAGGAAAAGACAGTTTTTTTCCTGCTATTATTCCATCCTCCCTACCCACTCTTCCCCAAAGCACAAATATGCTCAATATATTAAGACTGAAAAAAGCTATTTCTGTTTACAAAGACAGTGAAACACTTGCCCAGTCAGCAACACCCCAAGAGAAATGAGATACTCTGCTTTTCAGTAAAAACTTGTCACTTCCCCATTTCTGCTGCACATTTCAAGGGAGAATTGGATTCATTCTCTGATGTTAAAGTAAGCATGCCCAAGCATAAGCAGAACTAGTGAGAGAATAGCAATGCCTTAAAGTCTACAATATATATTACACTTCTGCAGAATGAGCAGTTTTCATTCAGACTCCTAAGAAAGTAAACAGCTGACTTACTTCTACTGACAAACATGAAATAGTTTAATGAATTCCATTACCTGTATTCCATGCTTCCAGTAACCAGTAGTCTTTATGGATAACCCAAGAGTAGAAACAGCATGACTTGCATATTCTTCAGCAGTAGGAAAAAAAATAGATCTGTTTGATATAATGCTGCTGAATGATAACATTTTGGTAGTAGTAACGAATGGTGTTAGACTCTGAACAAAAATTCCTTTAGAGGCACACTCATAATGTAGTGCTCTACTGAAATAGTCCAAGTAGCTCTAGAAAAACAAAAGCAGAAAGACACTTTCTTTTTCTTTTTTTTTTTAACAATGAAATCTCATGACAAAGTTTTATTAAAATTACAGAAAAGTTTTAACATATTTTATGCACCAGTTCTAATAAATATTAATAAATAGTATAAAAATATTATTTTCTGAAGTATTATCAATATTTCTCTGTGTTATTTGCTATAAACCTGCCACGGTACAGTAACTTGCAGGATAAAGTGACTGCTTATCACAATCTGACAATTTCTGCTTAAGAATAATACAAAAACATTTATTTCATCTAAAACACCTTATCTGGTCTGGGGGCATTGCAAGGATACTCTACAGACAGCTCTACCTACTACTGTCAGAAGAATAAAATGAAGTCCCATTCTTTAATACATTTACAGGTAAATTTTGCATTCATTCTCCACAAGCCAGGTTAGCTGTTTCCTGGGACTCTCTTAGGCAAAAAGATTCATTAACATGTATCTGCATTAGCCCCTTTAGCTCATTTTACTTTTACAGAACAAGAAAAGCACATGGCTGGTAACTGGGACTGCTGGAATCAGACTGAAAAATGAGCCTGGCTCAGTCTTATCAGGGCAGCAACACTGATGCCTTCCCGGCTGCGCCACACAGCCAGTTCTCCCTTAGAAAGAGCATTTTAGACTCAGCTTGTGAGCAGATATCTTGCTGCTTCCAATCAGCCTTGCAAAAGGTTTTCCCAACAGTTTGTTGGGAAAGCATCTTGTACAAATTCTCTTACAGCTGCTTTAGGAAAATTAAGCAACCACTTCAAGCATTGTTCATTGTTAGTACACAAAGAGGCTTAGGATGTTACAGCAGCTTGTTCTCACTTCTGTGTTCAGAGGCCAGGCTTAAAGCTGGATTGCTGACCTAGCATTTGGATTAATTACCTCGGCTAAATCAAAAAACTTTGGAACATTTGTGATTCTTCTTTCTCATTCAAGCCTTTTAATTGTTTTAATTCAGAGTGCAGTTGTACAAACACTTGGCAAAATCAAAGGGGCAGATACTCTGCACAGAAACAGTAACTGGAAGCCAGTTTCCACACTGAAGGTAGTCTGCAAGGAGTTTTACACCTTAGGGTTCCAAGAGCTGGCTTTGCTCCAAGCTAAAGGAAATAAAAGAGCTATGTCAGGAGCAAGGCTACAACAGAGGGCAGCCACAGACAGCTGGGAGCAATAACCACTTGTGTTTAGACACTGGATCTAGGTGAGATCCTTCACAATCCCAGCTGCTTTTGTGGATTCAGCAGCATGCCATGCAGGGTAAATCCACCATCACCATGAGCATTCATTCTTCCAGCATCAGCCAGCTGCCCAGTCCTATTCATTACTGCTTGGATCTCTTCAGGAAGGACAGTTATGGGGGAGCTCTTTTCACTTGTCCCCAAATATGCCACAACACTCCTTGGTATTACATGATTTGGCCACGCTCTGTGTCACAGTGCTGGCTTGAGCATGAGTATAGCCCTTTCTGCTACTAAATATTGGTATGCAAGGCTTGAGCTACGTGCACAGTTCAGCTGGAGAGAGATTAAATTCTTGACCCTTTCAAGAGGGCCCACAGAATTGCCTCTGCTTTGTGCATCTGAGAAAGGCAACATTTCTCCTAGAATGACTGTTATGCCACACTTCGCACAAAATCCAAGAGCACTGACTGGTTCAAAGCCCAGCACTGGTGAGGATGAAGAGTTTCCTGCATAACACATATATCATTCACCTCCAAAATTAAAGCAAACCCCTAGAAACATTCAAGTATTTTGACATCCTTGCTGAATGTGTTTCCAGTGCATGCCATTTAACACTACAGCCCAACTTACTTTAGAGGCTCCATAGACTGTGAGCATCGGTGTTGGCTGACAACAGGTTGCTGAAGAAAGGTTCACAATTGCCCCTTTCCTCTTCTTTACCATGCCTGGCAGCACAATATGTGTCATCATGGTAGCAGAAGCAATATTTACATGGATCAAGTCCCATAGCAAATCCTCAGACAGATTAGTAAAATAGTCTGGGTAGTCATAAAATATTCCCACATTATTCACCAAAATCCCAATTTCTCTGTCTTTCAGAGCCTCCTCAATGGCTGGGTAAAGCTCACGCCCCTTGCTGAAATCAGCTACTATGAAATCTGTTTCCACTTTATAGGTTTCAGATATGCTCCTGGAGACAGCCTGTAGCTTCTCTTTGCTTCTGCTGACTAAGATGATGTTGACACCACGCTTTGCCAGCTCTTCAGCATAAGCCTTCCCAATACCATCTGTGCTACCTGCAAGAGAAAACAGCAACAGAACACACAAGTGAAAAACTGAGCAACACCAGCCTTCTCTCTTGACAGTTCCTTCAATTATAGCTTTATTCCTTTTTCTGAGATCATGTGGCACTAAATATATTGAATTCAAAGACGCAACAGTAAAGACAACACTGTCAACCATCTTCTGCAATTCCCCTCATAAAAGTTTTATATTTTCCATGACAACAAGAGAGAGCTCAAAGGAGAACCTTAATGAAAGGCAGGGATGTCAGAGGTAGAGGACTCAAACCTTGCTGAAGAACTAGGGCACATATGATATCCCACAGCAAAAAGAGGATCTTGTCTACATTCCTGTCTACACTGGCAGCTGATCAAGAGGTACCTTGCAAATTTGGGCAACAATTGCTGTGATTCTTTCTCAGCAGTCCATCAACTCACTTAGCTTGCCCATCTCCTGAAGAATTAATTTATAAAGGCAATAAACAACAGCCACTGCTCAGGCAGATTAACCTGCAATCAGAGACAATACAGGCTCCAGCCTGTGATACAAAGCTCACCCAGCATCACAAGCCACCAAGTTTCACAGTACTGGCACAGTATGCTACATTGTTACATAAACACAAGGAAATTCACCATCTCTTACCCGTGACCACGGCCCACTTCCCGTACTTCTTGACCAGATCAACCTCCCCACTCAGCCTTGGAATCACGTGCAGCCTGAGTGCACTGTAAGTGTCCAAGGCCAGAGACACAACCTTTCTGACTGTGTACCAAGCTCCAACAATAGCCAGGGCTTCTACATAGACACTGCAGGAGCGACTGATTTCTCTGTACAAGAGGGAGAATCGGTCCACTGCAGCCATGGTGATCACAAGCCTGAAAAAAAAGAAGACACAGGCAATTAAAATTGGCTCCTGAGCCATGTAAACTTTTCAGACTGTATGGATAATTTTGAGATACAGCATTTTACAGTTTGAGCACTGTTTTGATGCAGAAAAACCACAAGTCAGTGTGCTAAAATTTGGGTGTCACCTACCACCAACCTCACTGGTTTCGGTACTGTTTATTCCTTTTCCTAGGGTTGAGCTATTAATCAGTTATACTGCAACAACAATGATCAACGATTCTGTAAATAAAACAATTAAAGCAGAAGCTGAACAAGTGAAAACCAATGTAGGAAGATGAAAAGTTACCTACAAGAGAGGCAAGGATAAGCAGCACGGGAGAGCTGAGACACAAAGAAACAACAGGCTCTTTCAAGGACAAACAGCTACATAGAGACAAAGCAGGCTAGGACAGCGCGTCAGTGCCCAGGGCGCTCGAAAGCACGGCACCCGCCGCTGTCCCTGAGCCACGCACGGTGCAGCGCATCACGCACACCGCGCTGGCTGTGCCTCACGCTTTCACTACTTAATACGTATTTTAACCAAGCACAAATCCGTCCTCTCCCCGGCAGCACCGGACGCGCCGCCCGGCACCGCCACACCCCGCCCGCCCCTCGCCCACGGCGGACAGCGGGCTCCGGGCGCGCCGTTTCCGCGCGGCTCCAGCGAGCTGGCCCGGCGCCCCGGCCCTTCGCCCAGCCCCGGCTCTGAATGACCCGGCCCGGAGCCCTCCCTGGCGCGGGCTGTCCCGGCCGGACCCACCCCCGGCGCGGCCCTGACCCGCCGGCGCCTCACCCGCGATGCCATGCCGGGCCGGGCCCGCCGCGCTGCCCGCGCCCGCCGCCGCCTGCGCCGCGCGGGGCCGCCGGGAGCGGCCGCGGGGCCTTGTGGGGCTGCGCGCGGCGTCGCCATGGCCACGGCTGAGGCGGCAGCCGCGGCCCGAGCTCCGCTCCGTCCCTCGCGTGCCGCCGACTAAAGGCTGCGGACATTTTGTCTGAAAGAGGCAGAGCGTAAATCGCCCACCGGCTCGGGGGTGTTAGAATGCAGCCGGCGCCCGCTGGAGACCCGGACAGCGGCCGCACAGAGGAGGTCCCGGCGCCTGAGGCGTCGGAGGCGCCGTTGGGCGAGCCCGGGAGCGGAGGTGCCCGCACGGAGCGTGAGGGCAGCGCTGTGAGCACAGGTGAGCCCCTCCGGCTCTCCCCGGCACACAGAGCCTGCACATCACGGCTGCTCACACTGATCTGGATGCAAATGCGAGTGTGTGCTTCCTGCCAGCAAAGTCACTGAAAATCCTGACATAACTGAGGCACACTCACTCAGTTGCTGTCTTCCTATGGTCTTTTTTCATTTCCCGACATTTCTTTCCTGTTGCCGGAGGAGTGTTTCTCCCAGTGTTGCAATCACACAGCCAGCCTGAGCTCTAAGTCACAAGGCACCGGATGGGTCAGGGAACACGGCGGGTCCCTGGTCCGAGCTCCCATCCCAGAGCTCAGGGCACAGGGCTGTGTCCGATGGCTCCGGAACATGTGCAGGGAGGGACCTCCATGCTCTGTCCGCCCTGTACTTCAGTTTCAGCCCATTGCCTCTTGTGTTACTAAACATGTCCAATTATTATGTTTTAATACAGTCATATTTAAGTAAGCTGCTACAGTCATCTTGTTTGCACTTTCTCTATGAACTACAAGAGCAAGTAGAAAGTTCAGGGCAAGTATCTGAAGAGACAAATACTGAAATTGGAATTAATCAAAGGCAGTGTAAAGACACCTTCCAAGGAGTGCAAAAGGGTAAATTTGTAGAATAGCTAGACTAACAACGCTTGGGATGACTGATACCATTGCTGAAGTCTCTTTACAGTAAACTCAAATTGGTGTTGATTAAATGTAATATATATTAAATGTCTAACACCATTGGTGTCAGTACTTTATTGTGACTGTGCATTATAAGAATATTAAGAATAATGGGTACTATGCAACTTTCTGATTTAAAAAATGCAGATTTCAATTGCTACTATATATTTTATGATGCTGTGTAAGAAAGTTAAGTTTCATTAAAAATCTCAGCAGAAATCTTGGTTAAAACACTCTTTTCTTGAAATTCATATTCAAGTGCTCTTCAGTATTTCTTTGAAGCAATTGGCACCATGACACATTTTCCCCACCCTTGCTGTTAAATTGCAAATCATTTTCTTATTTAAAAAGCTGATAAAACTCAAGAGAAAGAAGTCAATGGTACGTCCAGAGCACATCAAGAGAATGAACAAAAATCAGATAGTGATCAGCAGTCTGGAACCAGCTCATCCAGCCAAAGGACAGTAGAAAAGAGAGGCTCTGTAAGGTAATACATTGTTTGTGGATGTGTTGGCATCATCAGGAGTTTTGCTATTCTGTGTGTTGATCTCAGTTTTGGAGAACAGTTTTGAAGATGAACTTGAGAATAATGGATAAATCAGGTATTAGTGGTATTTCCAGCATCTGGACAGATGTTTGGGGTTTATGGCCACTGTAGCAAACTACATTCTAACCACATGATGAAGTCATTTAATGGATCTGGAGAAAATTGTGCAAACTCCTGTGGAAGTCATGTGCCAGTAGATTTAGCCATTTCTCTGCCTCAGTTCAGACAAAGCATTCTGTTAATTCCTAGTGGCATTCCCAGCCATCTAACAGCTCTATATCAAAACTTTCCTGACTGCTATTTTGGAGTCAGCTGTTCAATAAAATGTTGGGTTGATTACCATTGATTTTTCTAGTCTGAGAAAAATATTGCATTTTGGCTCTGCCTCCAAAGGTCCTGTACCAAAGCAGTGAGGAACAGGGGAAAGAATTGGAGAGGAAGCTACATTGGAACCAAAAGCTAACATAAAATCCTGCTGCCCTTTTCCAAGAAGATGAACTCTCTAATTTCCTGCCTATTTTCCTATAAACCCTCCTTTTTTTAGCAGAAGGGCCTGGTAACTCACTTCAAAGGTAGAAATGAAAAGCCACACAAAAAACCCACCTTGTTTTTGTGGGTTTTTTAAAATATAATTTTGAAAGCTGTAGCTATTTGTCTATCGTGAAAGAATTGTTAATTGTGTTGCAATGGAATCTGTAAGGAAACCAAAGATCTCAGAATGTGCACTGAAATACAGTTTTTATTTTGCTTCTGCTTCCTGTACTGCTTTAGGATGACAAAAAAGATTCTGCTAGACATCTGTAAACAGCAGAAATTATACTGGACCCCATACTTAAATGATACACTGTACTTGCATTATAAAGGTAAGATGTGGACATGACTGCCTAACTTGATCATTCCAAGTAGCATTTTAGCAGGGAATCTACTTCATGGCTCACTGAAGTAAGGTATTGAGTCATTCTTCTAAATTAGAACACAATTTTATGTAATACTGGATTTAGGAAACAAAATGAGTCAATATGAAGGTAGAAAAGTAAACTGTACATCTAACTTGCTTTGTGGAGCCATCCACAGGATCAGTAGGAATCAAGGGACATATTTTTGGGTTTTTTAAATGAAACAGGAGCCTCTGAAACATGTAAATTAAAATACTGGTCTTGATTTGCACTCAGAGGAAAATATACATATTTTTCCTTAAATGGTTTGTATAAAAAGCTTTTTCCACCTTTTGGAACTTTTTTACTGCCAAATAAAAACGGTCAAGAGGAAAATAAACAGTAAATACTTGCTGCATGTTTGAAACACCACTGAAAGAAAAAAAAATTGTTAGAATGAACATTACTCATCCTCTGGTGATCTCTGAGCAGGTTTTTGCATGATGCAGTTACCTGGCCCTAGTTGGCCTAAGAATTCTTCCAAATAAATAGGATATGCTACCTTCTACATTCAGCCTTGGTTTTCCTATGTGTTATTTAGCATCTAAAGGGCTGCTGAGATACAGACCAGAATAGGCACCAACCTGGTTTTGCCCTTTATGGGCCACAAACAATACCAGGGATTCAGTGGAAATACTGCAGTGACTTCAGTACCAATGTTCTCTCAGGCTGTTTCAGCAGCTCTGGTTTTTTTTCTATAATTTTCTATTTTTTTCTATAATTTTCTCATCCAAAGACTCATTTTCAGCCAATGCCATTTCAATTTAAAACATCTGTTTTTGTTCTGCAGGATTTGACCGACTGGAGAATCTTGAAGAATATACTGGACTGAAATGTTTGTGGCTGCAATGCAATGGCTTAAGAAAAATTGAGAATTTGGAGGCTCAGACAGAGCTGCGTTCCCTATACCTGCAACTCAATTTAATTGAGAAAATTGAAAACCTTGAACCCTTACAAAAGCTGGATTCCCTCAATATCAGTAACAATTACATCAGGACCATTGAAAATCTCTGTAAGAACTGTTGCTGCAAGGTTTTAGCCTCTGGCAAGCCCATATTTCCTAAGCTCTGACTAAGCTTTTGTTAGTGGCATGAGTTTCAAAGGATTTTTAATTTGTGTTAGAATTTTGCACAACATCCATAGCAAAGCCCACAGGGCTTCTGTGGAGGAATAAAACCTATGTTGAGAAACAGAAAATACTACTACAGAAAAATTACTTTCACATGGATACCTAGGATAATTCGGTAGTTTTTCCTCACTTCTTAATACCATCTCAGTACTTATCTGTGTTGCAGACAGGCTGACAATCCAGTTTTCACCATTTACCTTACAGTTGAGATGTGCTTTGGCAGTTGTAGACACGATTACTAAATCTTTTATATCTGCTAAAAGATTGATTCTGTCATCAGCTCTTGTATTTCTGTACAATACCACTTGCATGCATTTGAGAATTTTGTAACACAAGCTCTTGCTTTTGTGTAACTGTTTAGTTTGAAATGTGAATTTTAAAAAACTACCACCCTAAAACCAAGCACCCGTTTTTTCCTGGGGTGAAGAAAGCAGCTTTGGAGGCCTTGTCAAAAAGTATATATAGCAGAATAACAAATTTGGAAAAAAGCTCCAAATTCAATATAAACTATTAGTTTGACAATGCAGTTTTCTACTTGCTCATAAAGCCCTTTGTGAAGTGACAACTCTTACCTTTCCTTGCATTGTACTGTTCTTGTCTGGCAGCTTGTCTGAAAGTCCTGCAGACTCTGCAGATCGCTCACAACAAGTTACAGACAGTGGAAGACATCCAGCACTTGCAGGAATGCCCAAGTATTTCTGTTCTTGATCTTTCCCACAACAAACTAAGTGATCCAAGTATTGTAGCTATTCTGGAGACCATGCCCAATCTGGTAAGCCAAAAATAGCTGAGGGTTTGTGTTTGTGTGTGGGTGAACCCCATCAAGTGGCTTTGTTGGGTAGTTCAGTGCACAGTAGGTATCAGTCTAAAAGAAACATTATTAAACATTGGTTTGTTTCTGATAGATCACCTGTAACACCTTGGGTGTTTTATTCATTTCTTGCTTTTGAAATGACAGAGGAAGTGCATATCCAGGCTGGGGTTTTTGCTACTCAAGCTTAAAAATGGTTTCCCTTGTTTCTCTAGCATGTGCTGAATTTGATGGGAAATGAGGTGATAAGGAAAATTGCTAACTATAGAAAAACACTCACTGTTCGACTAAAACAGCTGACATATCTGGATGACAGGCCAGTTTTCCCAAAGGACAGGTAAGAAACACAGCCATCTGTCCACAGCTATAAGAATCAGGTGCTAACAATCACTCATCCATTTTTGGTCAATACTGTCATGGAAGGAAGATTAACCAGTATAATTTATTAAAAGTGGATGACTTTGAGGAGAAGAGTATTGTACTACAGAGTTCTACATCTAACATACCTAGTGAAAAGCAGTGTATTTTTTCTCCTGATTTCAACAGAACCTGAGCAGGTGTCTGGAACAGCTGAGCCAATATCAGACCAATCTCTGGTGATGTAATAAGCAATCAGCATTTGGATATCTCTGTTTCTTTTGTGAGATAAATGTATATCCCTGTTGCATAAGGGATTGTCACTGCTATCTGCTTTTTTCTCTTGCAGCTATTTTGTGCTGTTGCAAACTCTTTTAAACTTCTCTCTCGTTGCAAAGGTGGGCTTTTATAGCTGTATTACAGTGAGCTTTTGTGTTTTCATTAGAGCCTGTGCAGAAGCCTGGGCTGTTGGAGGGCTTGAAGCTGAGAAAGCAGAAATGGAAAAATGGGAAAGCAGAGAGAGAAAAAAAATCCAAGATAGTATTGATGCTTTAGCAGCAATTAGGGAAAGAGCACAGGAAAAGAGGAAACAAAAGAGCATGGAAGGAGTTGCAACAGATACCCAAGAAGGTTTGTGCTTACTGTTTTGGAAGATGTCTGTGACCACTTCAGTTTGAATGTGCAGAGGAGTCTTTATCTGATACATCTTTGGATTGACTACCAACTAAAATTTTTTTTCAAGTAAGTGGATTGCACAAAGGAGAGGTTAACCAGCATTTGTTGCTGATCCATCAAAATCCTCAAGGATGTATTTAAATATGTAGTCACTTGTGAGCCTTTTCAAAGTATTAGAAATACCAGACATTTATTATTTAAGCATTTTCTCTAGGTGATTTTTTTTTTTTGTGGGGAACTTCTGTTTGCTGGGGAGTTGAGATGGCAAAACAGCATTGCTGCAGTCTTGGGAGGAGTACTCATCCATGGATAGCTGCTCAAAGTAGGAGCTTTTGATGCACATTCTAGCCCATTGCAGTAGTGTTTGGAAATTTAATATGAGCAGTGGTAGATTAGCTCAGCAATTTTTATGAAATTATTTCTTCTGTAGGAGCATCTGCAAATTCAAAAGATAGTGATGGAAATTCTAACACATCAGAAACTTCAAATAGATCAGGAGAAGAAGCTCAAGAAAAGACTGAGAAATTTAAAAATGAGGGGTTTGATTCTTGTGATGAAGTGATAACAATTCTACCAAGTAGAGAAGATAGCAGAGATTTCACATCTGGAAATATGCCTGATGAAGGTCAAGAGGATGCACAGGAACCAGACTCTTACAAATGTGCAAATATCAGCCAGGAGGCAGATGGTAATGTACACAGGGAAGAGCCAAAGCAAAGATGCAGATCTCATGCAGAGATGATGAGCCAACCTCCCTTAGTGGAGCATTGCCTCTGCTGTGGCTCCAGCCAACTGACTCATACATAAAAACATTCCATTAGATTTCCACACTGACAAGGTGAAATCAAGCAATACTGGGTAAAATATTCTTTAAATACAACAAATAGTAAATTTCTGAAGGCTTAACCTGCAACTTCTGCAATTTAAAGGTGGAACTCCACTTCTCAAACATGACAGGTTTAGTGAAAGGCCAGGAGAGTTTACAGACTTCCCTTGCTCCCACACAAACTGGGCAGTCTCTGCCAACAGAAGCTGGTCATCACTCTAGAGGAGGTTTTGTACCTTCACACATGGAGAAATGCTTTTATAGATTTGTGGAACACATTATTGCAAAATGCAAATATTAATTTGTACAAAGAAGAGAGACCCAGACTATAAAAGAAAAACCAAGCTTTGGGTTGAGCTGTGAATTCTGCAGTGCTAGCCAGTTCCCAGCAGTCTGGTTCTGCAGTGCTTGCAATGTAGACATTTTTTATTCAGTCAGTTCTCTGCAACTGATATTGATTATTCTGCAGATCTACCAGGACAGGAGGCAGCTACTGACCAGGCTGAGCTTCCTGAGAGGGAGAAGGAATATGCTGAAATTGAACAGTTCAAACTGGAGACACTGGCAGCACTTTCTCTTGATGTATGTATTGGATTCAGACTTGGAGAAGTTCACGTGTGTATATTGTCTTTTACAAGTTAATTCTTCTAACATTCTGGCTAATAAAACTGTATGGGTAGGTTTTTAAGAAAGGTCTACTGTTAGGAAAAATAAAAAGAAAGAAAGAATAACCCAAAAAGTAAAGCTGCAGGGGTATTCTCTCCAGTGGAGCATTTATGAAGAATGCTTCCAAAGTTTATTTTGTCCTTAAATTGTTTATCCTATAAATCCTTTTGTCCTGTAAAAAACCTAAAATTTACCTTCTATCTTTGTGATCTCTCTGGAGAAGCTAATGAGGGCTCTCATTTAAAAACAGAAATTACAGTGAAAAGAATCCACTAGACACATTTGTCCTCTTAATCAAAACTCAAATGAAATATGCAGTTGAAAATGTGAACTATTTCAGAAGAACCATAGGGAAGAAATAGCAGCCCCATCATTGTAAATGTTACCCAGCAGTATTAGATACTATAAATTAATTCTCAAAATAGAACTCTGATGTCTGTTTCCAGGAAGAGCAGAATGTACATTATTCAGATATATAATAAGTGATTCACATTTGTAGTATGGTCTTCTATTATCTAAAATGTCTATCTGATGAAACATTTAAATATGTTGACCACATTTAACCATGAGGAGGACATAGATACCACTGAAAAATACAACCTCACTTCAAAGGAGAATTGTTCAACATGTCCTAATTAGGACACTGCTGATAAACTGACAGTGTCAGACTGTGATATAATCAGCAATAAAAGCTTCTGAGCTTCTGCCTTCCCAGAGCCTTAATACACACTGTGATACCCTGTATATTGTTAACTGCTGGCAGAAAAGCCTCATATCTCTGCCCTGCTCTTAATTTCCCAGGCAAAAATTCCATGTTATTGTAGGGCTCTGCCCACTGCTTCACTAGAGGGTGTGCTGCTGCCTCCTTCTGTTTAGATGGTTTTAATCACAGGTTTAAAACAGACAGTGGAGAGAAGGGGCAGCAATTAAAGTATGCACAATATTATTATTAAAAGTAAAAGATCTTACAGTGTCTGAAGTAAATATGTAGTGACACTGTAGGTGCCCACAATGTGAAGATCTTGATTCAGTGTTGGTTTTTCCCTTGATGCTCTATGGCACCATAGGAAGATCCTGTGCCCAAACTTCAAGGCACTATAAAAGTAACTCTTAAGCACACATCTGTGGGGTTTTAGAGATGTAAAAAGCAAAATCTACTGTTTTAATTCTACAGAAGGAAAACCAAACCCAAATCACACACCAATACACATTTCAGTGTTCTGTGCTACTTGTTCTCCAACATTTAGTGACAGAAAGAGCCTCTCCCAGGAGCCTGCAGTACTTACCCTAGTGCAGATATTCCAAAGAACCTCAGTGCTGACATTGCAGGGAATGGCTGGGGAGATGCCAAGGTGAGAGGCTCTGGAGCAGCAGCACTGTCCTTGTTCATATCCTGAGTCTCCAGATGGTCTCAGGGGGAATATAAGGGAGCAGAGTGGAGGAGAATTTCAGTGGGTGGTTGTGACATCCCTGTGTCAAGCAGAAACAAGCTCCTGTTGCTGCACATGCCTTGGCAGTGTGGGAATCACATTCCCACGTACCTGGACTGGGTTATCCAGTACTTGGTCTGCAAATGCACCTGATGACTGAAACAAGACCTATTTCATCTCCCTGTTGACATCAAACTCCACATTAGTCTCAGATCTTAATTTGTACATTTTTAATGCACTTCTTATAAAACTCTGTGACTTCAGGACATGCTGCACTAGCTGCAGCCATATCAGGAAGGAGAAATTTCCTTCCTTGATTTTAATTGTATAATAATCTTCACCACACAAGACAGTACAGATGTTCCTGATGCTACCATGCTAAGTAGCCTGCTACAAAGTCATGAAGTGCTAAAAATATCTAAAAGCAAAAGGAAATGCTTATCCCAGTATTGACCTACAGTTGAAAAAATTGCAAAAAGGTATTAGTTTCTACCTGTGATTTTGCATTCCCACCTTCTGTGTTTCATGTCAACAAATGATAGTTGTCTGAGATAATATTTTCTTGTGGAAAGCTGAAATCAGACCTGAGGAAAAACAGTTCTCAGCAAGTTTGCAGTTCTGTGTCCTAATTATGAGGCATTCACAGTAAAACATTGGTTTATTAGGTGTATTTAGGTTAACAGAGTTTGCTTGATATGCAGTTTCAGGATATGGATTTGGCACTTACCCATAGAGATGGGTTGCAATTGGGATTAAGTCTATTGAATAGACAGGAAACAGCTAAGAGAATAAACCATGTTTGCTTTTAAAATCCTGGTAATGCCTCACTCTTTATCCTGTTTTCTTTCATAATCACACAGCACAGTAGAAAACAGCATTGTCTGACATTTGAGCTATTGCTTTCCCATTTGCTATTTCTGGAGAGAGATGGATTTTCCCTTTCCCACAGGTGCTTATCAGCAAACTGTGCCTGTGAGGGGATGGAGGGGGGTCCTGCTGGCTGGGGCCTCACACCCTGCTGAGCACTGCTCTGGAGGAGTTGTCCAATGAGCCAGAGATGTCATTTGCCATGGGTCACAGTAGCTCCTCTCACTGACTATTGATCTGTGATTGTTTTCAGGATCTGCCTGATTTAGAAGATGTAGTTGTAAGTGAGTTTCTCCCAGAAGATGAAATCTTTGTTCAAAAGGTAACATTTTCATTAAATCCAGCAATGAAACTTCCCTAAACACATTTTCAAAGGTTTTGCAAAATGAGGATAATCCAAGCTGTGAAATGCTGGTTTGGGAGGTGCAATCACTTACAAATTTACAAACAAAAAGGGATGGTTTCATCAGTTCATATCTACATGTAAACCTTCCTTTGTTTAAATCTGACTTTTTTATATTCTTGTCTAGCAAAAATAGAATAAAAACTTATGATCAGTAATGCAACAGTTACATAAGTTTAATTTCTTAATAGGATGTAGTGTTATACTAGAGATTATACTGTACTAGTAATAATATGGTGCAAATTGCCTGCTGCTGAATAAAATCTGACTTTTCAACTGAAATCACAGAGAAATTTGAAACTCCTCCTCTCTACTGCAGCCAGTCCTTGTCCACCTTAGAGTTTTGCTCTGCTCAAACTAATCTTTTAGGCACAAGCCTAAAAAGAAGAGAAAAAAGAAGACAACAAAGTTTAAAAGCACAGTTTTGATTTTCATGCTGATCACAGAATCATACTGGCCTTGCTGGAGACAGAGGCTGGTACAGGACATGCTCTTACAAGTCTTTCCAAGATAATGCCAACTTTCCTACAGCCATCATAAGGCATGGAATTGATTTGCTCTTTTGATCACAGACTCATAACAGGGTTACAAAATGTTTTGGCTAACAAAGCCTCCAATTAAAAGGCAAGGTAAGAGGATTAGGGGAGGATGTGTTGGCAGCTGTCCTGCTCCAAAGGCTGCTCAGCTCTCCAAGGAAGCAGATGAAGATTTTGGTCAGGTTCCTCTGGAGTAAAATACTAGAACAGAGCCCACACACTGCTCTTTTTGTGAACTGTTAATTAGTTTATGGTCAGTTCATTGGTGGTGCCTGAGAAATTGCTAATCTAAAATTCATTCACAAAGCAGCAGAGTTTATATATTCAGCATATATTCCATATATTTTAAGAGAACAGCACATTAAAGCTGATAACTGTTACATGGATCCAAGAGATATTTACCCTTCCTTTGGCTTTCATATCTAAGAATAATTTTTCAATTACATTTCTACCTTTACAGCAGGACTATCACCCAAAGATTGAAATAATTTCTGAAGTGACAAATGACAGCAATTCTGCATTAGAGGAAAACAATAAAAGCATGATGGAGAATTCAGTAGAAGAAGTTCCAACAGCAATTTTTTCAAATGTATGTCAGAACCATAAAGAGCATGAAAAGGAGCACTTAAGACCCCTTCTCCAAAGCTTATTTACAGAGCCTGATAATTCAGAAGGATACCTGGAGACCAAAGATCAAGAGGTAGCCCCTTTGAAACCCTTGATAGAAGAGGTAATCACTGAGCCCAAGGATCATCTGCTGCTGTCACCAGACTGTCACCAACCAGATGGCCCCAGCTCATGGGAAAAGGATGGTAAGATTACAGGGACAGTATTAATCACAGAGAAAACAGGGTTTGGCACAGACACACTAAGGGTCTGTTCAGCTCCTGTTGAATGCTGCTAGTTACAGTCACCTCTTCCTTTTATTTATGTGGCAATCCTAATAAATTAGGAATTAAAATGTTTTTTTACAGAGAATTTCTTATTGATTTTCATTTAAATAGTTTTAAAAATTGGGCTCTATATTTCTTTTTTCAGTGTTAAAGACCACAAGTGAGTTTCATTTGCCCTTTGCTTTTGTGCTTTTAACAGGGAATGGCAGTGATAGAGAAGCACAGGGCCTGGCTGAGGGGGAAGAACGTTCTCATAAAGCACAAGCTGACAAGGATGATGAGAGTGGATTGGATTAATCACTTAGAAAAACCAGACCAAATCTGGATGGAGCACAGTGTGGAAATATTCCCAAAGTACGGAGGCTGGCAATGGGACCATTTGTTGAAACTGATGTAACACTGTGATATAAAAACTCACTGCCCTTGGCTCCAGCTCCTCAGGGCAGCTACCTGGTCACTGCTTTGAAAATTACTGTTTTGAGGTTCTATTCCAGTCTTGTGTTATTTGTGCCTTTGCATCCTTCTAGAAATGCCTTAGTTCCATGTTTATATGTCAGAGTTTCATTACAGATGTAGTTTCAAGCATAATTCAGTGTTTCATTTGACTAAATAAAAATTCTATTTGTAATCACATGTATTTTCACTTGGTGTTTTATATTTTAAGTCCACACCAGTGTGCATCATAGCAGATGGACTCCAATGGTAAATGAGATTGCTTCTTGATGGGATATTTTACTGATCTAATGTTCCTTGACATTATGATTGTTTATGCCTAAAAAGATGCAGAAATAGCATCCATGCACAGAAAATCTGGTTTTACCTTTTAGGGCATCTGTAATGAAACATACACTTTTATCTGCTGTTTTTATTGTTTTTCATTGAGATGTGTCTCAGGATCTGTGTTTTGAGTATAGCCAAGTTTAGGTGAATGTATTTTTTCATATTTCTATAAATCTGTGATAATTTGTAATAAATAAAATTTAACAGTTCTTTTAGGTATGCACATTTAAAGAAATAAAGTATCACTGTGGGCTTGTTGAGATGTATTTCCTATCACCTGGGCTTAGGTGCCATCTGGTGGCAGGAGAACCAGACCTCACAGTAACACAAAATTGTGAAAGCCCTCAGAGAGGACAACACAATTGTTTTAAATTTCATCCATTTCCCCTCTACACGAGTTCAAACATGCTGGCAACAGCCTTGGCCTCCAGGACAGGGTGGGGGTAAGCCAAGGGCCTGTGGAGCCCAGGGGTATCTGAAAGCATTGGTGCAGGAATCTGCTCTTCAGAAAGCTGCAAATGCTGCTACCAACCTGTGTGAGCTCCCTCCTAAAAATGTACCTGCTTCCTTTTCTGACAGAAAGCTGGATAAGGACTATTTTTTGTACTTTGGGATTTGCATTTTCCATGCTGTGTTTTGGTGCCTGTCCTGGTATCCACTTAAAACAAGTTAGCAGAAAGTATCACATTATGTTTGCAAACAAAAGGTTTAAAAAAATAATTCCAAGAGTGAAGTTTGAGCTCTGTTATCACTGAAAGCAAGAAAAATAGGGCAAATGAGGAGAAAAAAAGCAGCAAATAGTTTCAAGAACTGTAGATTCTTTTACTGTGATCCTGATTTTACCAGCTATACTCACCCTGAGTGGCATTTTAGTTTGAAGAATTCAGCAGCTTTCCAAGCTGTTTTTACTGGCCACATTTTAGATTGGACATTTTAGATTTAGTTCACACAGTGACCACAACCCACCCAGGGGCCCTCACAAGGGAATCTGAATGCTAAGAAGTGATTTTCACTTGTCACTGAGGACTTGGGAAGGAGAAAGGGAGTAAGGGACAGACAAAAGGAGTGAGAAATGCCAAAGCAGGACTAAATGAGAAAAAGGAAACATGTTTAATTAGTGTCTTCTGTAAAACTTTACAAATGTACAGCATAGTGCAAAAACGCAGTCTCAGCACATCACCTTCAAGTAAAATTAACAATGTAAAAAGCTGAGGAACACAAGCTTCCTTCTGCACAGGGATGGCTCCTGAGTGCTCCTCCTGGAGGTTCCTCTCTCACCATCAAGCTCCAATCTCATGTTTTTATAGCAGAGCAAAAAGCCTAAAGAAAAGCCCTGGAAGCCTCCTGAGAGGCTGCTCCCCTGGGCACAGGCTGGAGCCTGCCCTGGAGGACAGCCTGAGGCAGAGCTGCACCTGGCTTGGCTGTGCCCACGGGCATCCCTCCCCAGGGGCTCATTTCTCAAGCCCAACCAGACAATCCAGTCAGACACGAGCTGTGCCCAGCCTCAAGCATGTGACAGGCTCCAGAGAAACACAGGAAAACTACTCAGGAGCTTGAAGTTAAGCATGTGCTTAAATACCTTGTTGCATCAATACATTCAGTGTTAACAGGACAGCAGCCTGGAGTGTGGAAGCTCAGAGAAGGGTGTAAATCTTGAACATGCACTGTCAGTGTCAGGAGACACCAGGCAGTTTTCAATTACCTATGAGAAAAGAAGTGAACAGAGTGCAACTAACAACTTTCCATCGCTGGAAAGGGCAAAATAGGGTGGAAATGGGCTGATCTAGGTGAAATTTCTAAGCACAAATCTGTCAAAAAGAAAAACCTTGTCCAGGATACACTCAAGCACATCATCTAAATACCAGGCCAGTGGGGGCTGCTGGAATTTTCCCTTAGTCCTGAACACAAAAACAGTGGCTGGGATTAATTCAGGAGCTCTCACAACCTCGCTCCTGCACAGACCACACCACCAAGGCAGTGACAGAGCTCCCAGCACAGCAGTCAGCTGGGAAAAAATGTGCTCAAAAGTTAATGTTTCTGAACTAACACATGCGTTCACATAGTGATAAATGGATGGAGGAAAGGGCTCTGACAGGAAGGTCCATTTTAAAAATGCTCATCTTATTGAGGAGCTTTAGAGCCTGCACTTGTCTGAGTGGTTTGCTACACTCTGGGGTGGATGCTGCTTGCCCACAATGCTCAGAAATGTGATTCATAACCAAGAATTGTCATGGCAATGAAGGTAGGCAAAGCATTTCTTCAGATGATACTGGCACAGCTTAAACCTCCCTGTCTAAGCCCTTAGAGGCCTGAGTTAATGGAATTTCCTGGGTCTGTCCTACTGCATTTGGGTAACCTTCCTAAGGAAAAGCAACTCAGGTAGAAGATACTGAGATAAATAATACGTTCTCAATTAGAACTACAGCATAAAAAACAAAGCTCTGCTTTGTTGAGGAACTCAGTTGTCAGAAACCACATGGATGGGGAAGGTTAATTCAGCCTTTGAGGCTGGTCTCAGATGCACAAAGGACAGAAGAAAAGTTTGTGGGACATTGTGGACTAACCATTCTGCCTCTCTCCTACACTGAGCAGCTGAGAGTCCATCTAAAAAGGGGATCCAATAAATTAAACTGTTTAGTCAGATTTTACAACCAACAGGCACGTCTTCAAGGGAAATAGAACAGGTCAAAGCCAAAGAAAAAACCCATTGGACTGGACATGAAGTACTTAGCCAGCACCAAAACCCAGAGTGCACTCCCTCAGCCCTCTCTGCACATGGAAAATTGTGTGTGCAGAAAAGTCTATCCCTTTTCTGTTTTGTAAGTATGGAGTGCCCTGCCTATATCTAAGAGAAAATAAATTTGGGGCAAAACAAATTCCAAATAACAAAACTCTCAACTCAGCATGGGATGATTTGTGGCCTGTGATGGTCTGTAGCTCCCCTAAGAGCCAGAGGCACATTCTTGGTGGGGTCACTCAGAAAACAAGTTTCTACATACCCCAAGAGATCTTCTTCCTACTCACCCTAGGAGGAACAGGTGCATACCATAAAACCTAGAAAATGGTTAAAAAATCTTTTTAGAGCATTGGAGTTGCATGTAGAACTATTTTCCTATTAAATAACCAGCATCAACAAGGGTCAGGCATCTTAGCTAATCTGTGCTGCCCCAGTAAAATCCAACAGTTTGCCATTGCAGGCACTAGTCAGGATCACTATTTTATCAAGTCCCAGATGGACTTTCAAGCTACTCTTCACTTAAATTTCATTAAAAGATTTGAAATTTCTAAAGCATTTTCAAGGAAAAAAAATCCTGGCAAGTTCTCACTCCCCCTCAGAGCACGCACCAGAAGTAGTGTTTTGTTTTAAAAAACACTGAAATCGAGGTGCAGGGAGGGTAATGCAACAGCTACTGACCATTTCCACCTACTAAAAAAAAAAAAAAAAAAAAAGGGTACAAAAAGAAACTCTCTTGCAGTTTTCTGAGTCAGTTTTGTTTCTTCACATTCAAACCTGTGGATATTTGGGAGGGAGGTTTTGTTTCTTGGGAGCTAAATCACTGGCTGTTGTCCGTGGAAGAACTCAGGTTTAGAGGGATATCCCCTTGGACACCCCCAGAGGACATGTAGGAAGCTATATTTTCAGAAGGAACATAAAGTGAGGAATTTTCAGGCAAGCTGAGGAGGTCGTTCCCAAAGATGGACTGACGGTCGAGGAGGAACTGCTGGGCACTCTCAAGGATGACATCTTTCCCTAGGAATAGACAGCAGAAAATTCAGCTTCTGGAAGGCAGGCTGCCTAGTTTTACATATGTAGGACTGAAAAGTGACAAATCCCAACTGCAGCAGTGACTGAGGAGCCTCACTCCAGCAAAATTGCTTGGAAACACCAGAGTAGAACTTGGGTTCACTCAAAAGCCCATTGAAATCAAGGGGAGTCTCTGCAGGTCACCAGGTGGGTTCTGCCTGAAAGCTGAGATGCCTCACATGTGAAAAATGGATGACTGAATGTTGGAGGCACTGAGAAAAGGATGAGAGCAGCTGCTTTTCTCCTTCACTCAAGATGAGTCTTTCTCCCTCTTTGTAGACAGGTTTTGCAAACAGGGGATGCTCAAGGACTCTCTCCAGTGTACCTGGGCTTTTAATGCCTTTGAGGTGCTCATGAAAGAGGCTGAGGCTGGAAGTCCTTGAATGACACACAGTGAATCAAAACTGGGGCAGGTTCAGGTGGCTAAAGCACCAAACTGGGGCTCTCAAGAACTTCTCTTTCAGGAGTGTCCCAGCTGAACACACATGAACATACATCACAATTCCACAGCCAGGGCAACACTCCTGGATTCACATCTAAGGTCAATAACACACTTTATCAGAGTCAGCAAGTGCACCAGCTGGACTGTTCCCTTGAGGGCTGCTAAAAGGTCTGGAGAAGGGGACACACAACTTGTGCCTCTGGCTGCCAGCAGCTACTGGGGCACCTCCTCTGCAGCAGGAACCAGAGGAACCCAGGACTGTACCAGCTCTTACCACTCCTACCCACTGAGATCACCACATTGCCCTGAGGTGGCAATGAACAGGCAGAGAAAGCAGTGGAAACACTGACAGTCATGATGGGGACCCACTGCAAAACCAGTTCTGTTCCATTTACACCTCAGTTATCCCCCACCCTTTTCCCACTGCTCAAGAACTGAGCAGCTGCTGTGGCAACACTGCTGCCTGACCATCATGAAAGTAAAATGACAGCTGTGGTTTGCTCCCTGAAATGGCAAACTGTCAGTGCTGGACATCCCATCTGGCTGCCTGAACTACACCCCACTGCCAGGTGCACAGAGCTGCTGCTGCTCCTACCTGGGCAGGTGGTGTTGAATGGTGGGTTGAACACTTTTGGGGGCAGCTCAGTTGCACTCTTCTCCAGATCCACTGTGAGTCGCTGCATCTTGGTGCAAAAATATAAACTACAATGTACAATTATACAAAGACAGGGGAGCTTGTTAGAGCTAGGCCATGTCTGAGCACCAGTGCTTCACCCCAGTGCACAACACCCACAGGAACACAAGCCATCCTCCCTGCCCAGCCTCTCCTCCCAGCCTCACTGCCCCTCACTGGGACAGCCACACCCGGGGCAGATCAAGGACAGGGCTGTGGGAGGTGCAATCCCCCATTCAGCACTGGCTAATGTGTGTGAAGCTCATGTCACATGAGGGCCAGGCTGCTGTCACTGTGGCTGCCATAACAGCAAACCCACAGTCCTCTGCAGCCAGTACAAAGAGAAAAGAGATTTTCTTTCCATTTTCCTATGCCTGTCTTTAAAGTGAAGCTGGTTTTTGCTTACACAGAGCTCCTGCATGTATTGCTTCCACACTTCTCCACACTCATGACTCTCTGGAGGACAAGCAAGAGCTCCTGGAAAATTTGTGGGCACAAGGACTGAACTATTGAACATTGCAGCCTCCTTTCCTGGCCTTTTCTTGCAATACTTTTTAAAAGGTTATAGCCCTTGCTTCCAAGACTTGCTAATTAATATTAACTATTTCTTAGACACTCTCCTTCCTAACACTGAGGAAGTGGAATTACCTAGTAAATTCAAAATTATTAAAACCTAAAAAGGATGTTGATACCACGAAGAAGGCTTAGAGACCTTTTGCATTTCATTAGAGTAGATAACACTCTACTTGTGCATCTGTAGAGATATCTGGCAGAACCATCCAAGCCTTCATCCAATTTGGTTGCCAGGAAAGGCTCTGAAAATTCACTCTCTCTCACACAGAAAAGGAACCCAGCCATGCAATACACTTCCAACCTTAATCCTTCTGTGAGTCTACAGTTTCCTTCACTGTTTATTAAACCTGCTCTTTCTGTGTAATGTCTCTGTAAGTATCAAATCCAAAGAAATACTGCCAATTTCTCCTTGTTTTTTCATGTACAGTCATGCAGGCATCTCTGTTGTAATTGCATGGTATTTTACTGCTCCTGAAACATGCAGGGATGGCTGCACTTTGTAAAGGTATATCTTACAAAGAGCTCTGGCACAAAAACACTTCATAAATCCATGGTATTAGTGGGATGTGACATTCTCACTAAGAGGAAGTTTAGAGCAGCCAGTTGCAATTAAAGCCTCCAGGACACCAACATCAGTCAGAGCCTGTCTCCAGACAAAGCCTGGCTGAGTGGGAAAAACAGGTCAGGAGTGTAACACAGCACTGCCATGGTGTCCCCAGGAGATGCCTACGTGCTGTGCTTCAGCTCACTCTGCCCTCTGGTTATGAAATAACTCCCTCAGTTATGCACAAGCTCTGCTTCACAGCTCCATTATTATTCAGGGGAAGGTGTCCCTGCAGTAGGCAGAGGCTTTGGAACAGGGTGAACATTGAGGTCATTCCACCTGGGCCATTCTGGGGCTCTCTGATTGCTGCTTCCAGAGCTCAGAAACACACAGCTCTTACCGGGGGCAGACTGGCTTCCATTTCAGTCACATTCCACTCACTCAGAGATAAATTGGGATTAAAGACCTGTTGGGACAAAAACACAGTTATGGCTGTGAAAGGTGGGCTGGTTTGGGATTCTCAGCCCTCCCCTGCCTGCTGCAGGTGCAGCCCTGCACTAACTGAGCTGCAGGCAGAGGCTCCTGGGCTGACTCATGGCACAGCTGGGCACAGCTGGGCACAGCTGGGCTGGGGCACTGGAGCTGATCCACGAGCCCTGCTGCCTGCAGGGCACAGACACCCCATGCCACGGTCCTGTCACTAACCAGGGCACTGCACACACAAATCAAAGCCCCTTTCTGCTGCTCTTGAGTCCTAGGGCACTCCCAGATCCATATGATTTTTAAAAGCATTCCAGAATTTAGTAGCAGAGGGCAGGTTACTGTTGCATCAGGGCTTTGGTGGCAATTTCTTGACAAGTTTGAGCAATTTGGGAAAAGGATCTGTTGATCTGAGGCAAATTTTATGATTCATTCTCACTCTTGTGACAGTTGCACAGAGAGAGAAGTGTGTCAGTAACAGGAAAACACTTCCTAATGAGAAACAAGAAACAGAAACCAAGAGTCAGTGATAGAGCAGGCCATTAGAAAAGCTCTCTGCAAAGTCAGAATCAGCCACAGACACTTGGGAACTGCTTGAAGGGAATAAGATTGATTTTTTTAAAATTACTTTTCATCTGTTTATCCATGCAAGCTTACAATGTGCCTTTATCTGAAGCACGTCCTCAAGGAGCCATATATTTGACATATAGATTTTTTTCTAGCATACAGAGCTACTTGATTATTGGCAAAAACCTTTCATATACCAACTATATGTACAACAGAGAATAAACAAATCTTCCTATTTCTACATGCCTACTTAAGAAAAAGCCACCATCCACTTCTAAAGAAAGGTGATCTAAGAACTGAGACTCATAAATAGATCAGGATTTAATAGAGAGGATTTTACATTGGCTACACTTCCCAGAATATGAGGAAGAGGGAAAGGTAGGAAAAGCTAAACACAATCTAGGAATTTCTAAGATGTAGAATATGCAGAAAATAAACTAACCTCTACAAAGCAATTACCAAACTAGCTAGAGAGTCATATTAAACCTGTTTTACGCAAATGTGTCAGGTCTCATGTTTATTTCTTTACCAAATGCAGTGTTTTGTGGCCCTAGAAGTTCAAATATGCATATTTTTAAAAATAAAGGCACAATTTAAAGCTGAAATCTCGTAAGCAAGTTAAAACAGAGCTGTGACTCCACAGGCCACACGTGGCAGACAAAATGCCACATGAGAACAAGCAGCACGACCTGAATCCCAGCCCAGAGGAACCTCTGTGAACTTGGCAGCTGTGTTTGATGCAGCCCCCCCAGCAACACTCACATCCAAGAGGCTGGCAGGCTCCAGGCTGTACTGCTGGCTCCTCAGCAGCAGCTGCAGCCCCTCCAGGCTCCAGTCAGTGCCCTCCAACGGGTCTGAAATATCTGTTCTGAGGAAACACAAGGGGAAACATTGCCACAAAGGAAACTCTGCAGAGACACCTACAGAAAGCAGGACTGAGCAGCCTCCCAAAAGGATGCTCCTGTTTAAATCTCATTTTGAAAATCAAGGCCTGCTGTCAGCCTGGGTTTATGCAATAAAATTTGATTTAATCCCAGAGTACAACTCAGCAGAGCACACAGGGGACTGGGCAGATGGTAAAACAAATGAGACAATCCCTCTCCTGGGTGACACGTGGTTTGGGGATGGATGGACTGTGCACATCTCCTCAACACTGGGAAAATTAAAGCTTTCCTTAGAAAAAATCCTTTTAGAAATGCACTTGGAACCAGAACAGGCTGCATTGCAATTCTCCTTGGTCCAAGATGCCTGAATTACTGTTAACTAATGCTTTTTAAAGGAGTGATTATAGCTGCAGGCATTTACCCTGCAGGCTGCATTTACTAGAGACATTCAGCTAAAAGAGCAACAGTGATGCCCTGCTGTGATTAAACCCCCCAAAAGCTATTAAAATTTTCTCTTAAAATCAGGTCTTTAAAAAAGGCATTATTTTTCTTCTAGTAATATGCTTTTAAGCATCCAGTGGGTTCAGAGGGAGGACTTGGATTCTCTGTAAGGACTTAAAGGAAAATGGAAGCTTTCTGATAACCCTATTGAGTGTTTTGGGCTCCCCTCCCTGATGTTCCTCCTTACACTGCTGCAGTTGCTATCAAGAATGAACTGCAGTGAAGTTCCACATGATCCACCCAGCTGCACCATGCTTTCCTTCTGCTGTCACTCCCCACGACATGGGTGCAGTTGGGATTTCAGTCCCAGAGCACAGCCCCAGCAGAGGCTCACTGGGATCACTGGGGCTGAGCCTGGTGTCACAGTGCAGTGCCCTGGGGAGGGGTGTAGCACAGACACAGACACAGACCTGGTCTGGGCTCCAGCTGTCACTCAGACCTTGGGCAAATCCCCCTCAATGCAAAAAGCCTCTTCCTGCTCCCACAGCTCTGATGCACATCCTCTGACAGCTCTTCCTCTGCTGGGTCCTTCAAGCAGGTGATCCACATTCCCCCTACCTCTGTGAACTGTCCCCTGGCATTCAGGGCTCCTCTGGCAGGTGCCACAGGTCCAGCATGGAGCTCACCAGGCTGCCCTTGGCTGCCTGCAGTCACCCTCCCTCCCCACCCTGGGGATGGGAGCAGAGGGCCACGAGCAGGCAGGGCCACAGCTCTCCCTGGCTCCTCACCTGTCCAGCAGGGCCCTCCTGCCTCTCCTCTCAGGTGCCTGGGAGGTCCCTGGGGGGGCTGCAGCACAGCTGCCCTTGCCCTCCAGGACAGACTGGACCATGGCCACGGGCAGCACCGGGGGCTCGGAGCAGGCGCGGCAGCCGGGCAGGGGCACCTCGGGCTCGGCGCTGCCCTTCACCCCAGGGCTCACTGGCTCCTCCTTGATCAGCATCAGGCACTTCTCCCTGCAGCAGAGACAAGGCTCAGCACCACACAGCTGCTCTGCAAAGGCCTCATGCCACTGGGAAGGGCAGGAGCACAAGGCCTTGCTTTCACTTCCCATCAAACTGCTGCAGAAGGTCTTTCCATTTCCTCAGATGGGCAAAAGAAGTCAGCAGCCTCTCTTTCTTTTCAGCCTCTCTTTCTTTTCAGCAAGCTCCAGAAACATGCTCATGTATTCCTGGAATGCAGCTGGAATATCTGCAGTCATTTCATCAGTCACAGCTATAATGAATTTGCCCCATTCAGTTGTTTTGCAAATATGGAAAATAAATTTCTGCGCATGGATCGTTTCTTGGGTGAGTGTTAGGGACAGGTTAAAGGGACACTGGGCTAAAGAATTTCCCCTGAAAAAGAAAAGTCTTCACCCTAGAGATAAGAATGGGATCAGTAAGACCCTCCCAAGCAGGAGTTAGGATTGGATCAGCAAGAATTCTAGAGATTCCAGTGACTCAGGTCAGGATCTTGTGGCTCTGCAGGACTTGAACAGAAGCTGTTGAGATCTGACAGTCAAAGTCACATGTTTTACTTGGTTGGAGGCAGAGGTTTGCCTTTTCCAATGGAGAGGCACCCCACATAATTTCCAGAAGGACAAATGACAGTGAAGTTTTGTTTAGAAGCATTTCGTGTGTAAAAACCTACTCTGTGTTACTTGTAGGAGACTTTAGAGCTCCCTGTGAACCTGCACAGCTGGAGCCAAAGTGACAAAGGCATGGAGATAACAGGGATGGTATGTCACACTACAGAGCTTTCCTCAACATTCCTTTCAGATCATCTCCTCACCTCGTGGGGCCTAAATTCCCACCAGAAGCACAGCTGATTTAGGAGGTACCACACCTGAACTGACTGGGGCCATGGCTAGCTCAGATGTTAAAAACTGTGGAGACAGAGAGCAGATCAGAAGCCACCAGATGGCACTCAGTAATTAGTAGAAATAAGCAACTTGACTTAAAGGTTATAGTAAAGATTTTCTGCTTTAGAAATGGCTTCCAGGTTTGTTTGTTTTTTTTTTTTAAATCTGAACCTCTTTACATGCTTCTAGTTAATTTTATGGCTATGGTTTCAATTATGCAACAGATTTACAGGCAATTTCTAGAGTATAACTAGAAATTATACTGCCTTGCCTCTATGCCTGAGAAACTGTTTCCATGATTCATCTGTCTACTTACTTTCCACTGACATAGCTTTAGCTATTATTCTGCTGCTAGCCCTAAATGCACTGCATGTCTGTGGCAGGAAGAGATAAGCATTAAAATACCTCTGCATTCAGTTCTTAAGTTACTGGGCCCTTTTCACAGAAAAGTTGTCAAACATAGGAAGTTGTTGTGATGCAAACTTTCTGTTCTCATTAGCTGTTAGATGTACAATTTGATTGCTTCTTCTCTGCCAAGGCCAAAAGGAAACCCTCCTTTCTCTCTCTCAACAAACCCAACAAGTGTTAGCATCTCATTATTTGATTAAGTCTGAGACAGTCCCTGTCTTGGGACTTGGGACTAAAGAAACATGGAAAATTTCTCGAAGAGGGGAGTGGAAGTTCTCAGCATGAAACTCGGGACTTTGTTTTGAAAGTTATGTTGTTATTACCCCCCTCTAATTCTGAAAACCTGACCCACTTTGCAAACTGGAAAAAAGCATTCCATCCCATATCTCTATAGAGATTTGTAAATCAGACAGAAAATCTGGGAGAATTACAGCCACAAAAAACTCTTGAGAAGAGTTGCATAAGCATGTTCATACCCAACTCTCCCTATTTTTAATCACAAACATGTTTACCTGTCATTTTCAGGAGTGGATTGCATATTCATGATGCTGGATGGTGATGCTTCAGTAACATCAGATATGATGGGTCCTCCAGCAATTGCGGGGCTGTTTAAGCAAGAGGCAGGCTCTGTCGAGGGCTAAGAGGAAAGCAAAAATCATACAGATTTATCCTTCTGACCCCAAAACAGGTGCAAGGCCCTCTCTGAGATGGTTAGGGTTTATTCACTGTGACTTTGAGTCCCCCCTTTATGGAAACCAAGAAAGCTTTTACCTACTATGCAACATTATAATTTCCTCTCACTTTTCCTCCAACCGCACAGAGGTACAGGTGTGAAATACACCCTGTGAAGTGTCAGCAACCAAGAGGTTTTAGCATGTCTGACATTTTGCCTAGACTGCTCAGCTTCCTCTGCAGGGAAAGATCCAACACAGCCCAACAGGGCTGTAAGAGCCTCTCATGCCAGCTCACGTATTTTAACTGCATGACAGAAGTGTCTGGTGTCTGCTCTGATGATGGTGGGGATCCCTCACAGGGTTCAGAAATCCCACTTTCAGAACTCACTTCTTCCTCTCTTCCCTCAAGGTGAACCAGGCTGGGGTAACAACATGGACAGTTCAGTGTGCAGGGTCTGCCTTTCCCCACAGAGCCCATGGCCTCCCTCATGAAGGCGTCCATGAAACTGGGGAGCTGAAGGAGTTTTAAATGTCACTCAGCTTAGCAAACCTCATTTCTTCTTCACTGCCAACTCTTGCCAAGTTACTTACTCCATAATCTCTACTATTACTTCAAGCATTCCCCCCAGCCAAAGCCATCCCAAGGGCCCAGGGGCTGCACCCACCGACTGGATGAAGTAGGGCTCGTGGAGGGGCTCTGGGGACAAATGCCTGCTGAACTTGGGCACTGGTGGAGCTGAGATCCCGTTGTCAAGCATCAGAGGCCTGTGGAGAGACACACTTTTGTCTTCCAGCATGTACTGATTGGCTCCTGGCTGCTCACACACAAAACATCCCTGAGCCAAGAGCTCTTCTCCCCGGTCTGCTCTGGTTCTCCTCAGCTGTAAGAGCCTTTCTTGCCCAGTGATACAGACAAGGAAGGCTAACAAGAGTTTTGGAGGAGTCACCATCAAAAAAGAACATTCCCAACAGAGAGGGGAAGGATGCAGACCTGCCCAAACCCACCCAGAGCCCCCAGGCAGCACTCTGCTCTGCACCAGTATAGGTGTCCACTCTGCACACCATCCTTTCCTGCAGCCATTTAGAAGAGGCAGGAAAACAACTGTGAAAGATAAAACACTAAGGATGCAGATATAGACACAAGAGCTGAGGTTTCTGGAAGACAGACCTTTGTGTTTCCAAGGAAGCAGGAACTCAAATTACCTTGCAAATTGCAGCTGGTTGTGTGAAGTAACCCCCATCATAAGAGGGGAAATACAGCTGCTGTGCACATAGTTCTGTGCTCTTCTGCCCTTCTCAGCACAGTTTCTGACTAATTATTTGCCTTTCTACAAAAAAACAATGGTCTAAGACATTTCTTGGGCTGCAAAGCTTTTACAGGGAGGACATGGCCCTGACCATGAAAATTAGAGGTCAGATCTGCATCTCATTTCTCTGCTTGCCCACTCTACTGGAAGAAAATTTCCCAGTCATGAGCCTCAGCAGCTGCTATTCTCCCCTTGAGCCCTTTTCTTTGCTATCTGCAGTATTTAGCTCTTCCAAGAGGCTCAGCAGAGAGAGTAGGCAGAGATGCACATACCCTGCTGGCTTGTACAGATTATGGGCTCCTCCATTCAATCCTGTGTTGCCTTTGTAATCCTTACAAGAGGAGTTAGTCAAGAACAAGAACAGACTTAATGAAAATTGACCCCTTTGAGCTGCTTGTGGGAGGTCTGGCTCCTTTCTTTGCAGCACGGAGAAGCTTCTAAGTTGTCAAAGGCCACAAGGTAATAAAGGTGGGAACTGAAGGCAGGTCTCTGTCCTCAGCAAATTCCACTTAATATTCTCTTCCCCTTCTTTAAATCACAAGCACAGGGCAAGAAAGGCATAGCTGCTCTCGTGAAAGGCACTAAGCTTCCTAATTCAAGTATTTACATAAATTTTTTACATAAATATACTTGCCTTTAAGAGCCTATCTAAAGATACCCCTCAGCTAAAACTTTTCCCCACCTTCCTCTTTGTAAGGCCTGCAGGTTAACATCACCAAGCCAGTGTTGGATACACATCCCATTCAGTGACTGTGGGTCAATCTGAAGGTGTCTATGGGCTGCCAAGTGGCAAAACTGGAACGTGCAGGAGCAGCAGTGGGGTCCTGCCCTTTGCCCTCCCTCTGGTTAGCCCTCCCATGTCCCACTGCGTGCTGTGTTCCCCAGATAAAGGTCACGAGCTGACAGGGTGCTTCTCCACAGAGCAGTGAATGGGGCTGTCAGCAGGTCTGACTCTGCACTTCAGCCCATTCAGCTGCCATCACCATGGAGCCTGGTCCGGTGACCGCCCGCCCGGGCGAGCTGAGCTTGTGCTTTTACTGAGGGGGCAGCATTATGCACCCGTGAGCGTGTGCACCACACACGGGGACTTACAGCTTCCTCTTTATCCCAGAGCTGCTGGGGCTTGATTGGAGCTGGCCAAACAGAAACTGAATCAGCTGTCAGGAGAGATCAAAATCCGGTGTTAATCAGCAGAGTGATTCAGCACTCCCTGCTCTCGCAGCCATTCTTATCCCACACATTCCTCCCTCCCAGCAGCACCCCAAAGCTGGGAGCAGCCACAGAATATAGGAGCCAAACTGCATGAGACATTGGAGCCTGAAACAGAAATGAGCTGTCCAAGAACTCAAAACAGCCTGCCTGGCTTTCAAGGGACACAGCCAGGTGCCTGCTTTGTGTAAAAGTTCCTGGATGCATGTGCTCAGCACTTTCTCTCTTCACTTTGTGCATAAAGAACTTCAGCTGGTCCTAACACGCCTGTGAAGTGCACATGCAAACCTTCCTAGGCCTGGAGTTAGACCTGGATCCACTAAAGTTTTCAGAGACATTTAGAAGAGGTGCTGTAAAGTCTGGCAAAGAATTTGCAAGTGAAAGAGGCAACTCCCTATGGAGAGCCTGGATGGGGTCTGAGCTCCTTCATTAGAGTTTTTCAGTTCTGTGAATGTCAGTGTTGATATAACAGGACACGAAAAAGGAAGCAGAGCAGCTTTGGAGAGGAATCACTTAGCAACATATTCCCAGGTCAGCTTGAACTTAATGCTCTGCTTTGACCTCCAAACAAAGAGAGCATTATTATTATATATCACAGCTGGCTCTTACTCATTGCTCAATATAACAAAATAGAGTTGCATAAAAGCCTCTACAATGAAGCATGTGGCTGCTCCAGCCCCAGAGCTGGAGGAAGGCTTGATGGCCTCATGCATTTCTGTCCAGTCCTGTGACTCCATGATGCCACGTGAGGGTCAGAACGTGGGCCTGGGATGTGTGACATGCTCAGTCATGTCAGCACAATCCAGGAATCACTGGAGAGGCCTTTTCTATACTGGTCATGCTAGATTTTAGGGGAGATGGTTCTGCAGCCTAAAAGATTGTATAGTAATTCCTCAACTACACCAGTAATGCCAGAAAATCTAACAGTTGCTGTTACAGTCCCCCAGTGGGGCAATGGGTGGCCAATTCTGCCACCTGCAGCTTCCTCTTGTGAACAATTGGAAGAGGAAGATTTGGGAAGCCCAAAGACATTGGTACAACCAGAACACAGCCAACACAGGGCAATTAGTGAGAGTTGCGCTCTCGTGCCCAGGATTTCAACAAAAAAGGGGTTTCTAACATCAAAGAAAGGACTGACACAGAAATTAAAATCTTTTGCTTAAGGGCATGGTCTGGGCTTTGTTAATGACTTGTTTGTATAGGACACATAAAAGCATCACACAACTTAAAAGAAAGGGAAAATAATTACACTGTGATATCACAGTGTGGAAATTATGTGACAAGAAAAAAAAAATGAGAGGAGGACATAGACCAGACAGCATAAGCAAGTTTGGAGTTTATATGGTAACTACCTTGTTGATGACTTTCTGTTGCTGTGAGTGGTTCTGCCGCAGAGAAACAACTTCCCGCCAAAGAACTTCATTTTGTCTGAAAGTGAAACAGACATTTTCCATGAGAACAGAAACACCAACAGCCCATGGTGCTGCCATGATAGCAGCAGGTTCAACTGTGCAAAGTCTGTCTCACTTCTGGGCTCTTGCAGTGTTTGGCTCTTTTCAGGGTCCCAAACAAGCTCACACAATCACCTTCCTTTTTCTTCCTTGATCTCAAAGGAGCTATAGATCAAAGCATGGAGGAAAAACATAAAGAGAAGCCAACATTTATAGGAGAAGGTAACAGGAGGACACATGTTTTTGTGGAACATTTGGGCCAAACTCAGAATTTCAGCAAGGCCTGATTTGTGGCTGTGAGTTATTTGGATCACCCACTGTCCTTCCATGGAAGCCAAGAAAGCCCAACCTCTCCACAACTGCTCCAGTGCTCCCAAAGACAGGACTATGAACAGAGACCCTGTGTATGCTACCTGCTTAAAACTCATGCAAGTGGTGGTTCAAATGCATGTTTGGAGCAGACAAAAAGATGCTCCTGCATCTCAGAGCCTTGAACTAGAAGGACTGTAATGCTGTTATTAGTGGGAGCCACTGATTTAACCCAGCACAGACCTGTGTCCAGCTTGCATAAAGGAAATGTATTTTCTGTCTGTAAATGAAACAGCACAGAGGGGAGCTTACAGGCTTGCTCTAACAGTCAGCCTCACTAGGTGGGAGTGAGAGGGGCAGAGTTTATTTACTGTGCTGCCTCCAAGTCTGGATGCCAGCCAAGTGCATGCTGCTAAAGGTTTTGCCAGCCAATTTATCTCCAGAGTATATGGATGTACCTAAACTGTCAGGCCAGCAAAACCTATCATATAGGTGGAAGTGATAAATCCTTTTGCTTTTCAGTCTTTCTAGTGTGGATGGATGCTAGAACTGGGAAGGTAAGGCCCAGAGATCTGAAGAGCACAGTAGAACAGCTCGTACAGCAAGAATCTCTGCAGTGAGCTTTCTGTACTGGTCCTGACAGGATTTTCAGCAAAGCAGCATTTCTTAGTCTGACAGCTTGCACTGGAGTTATGTCCTAATTGTTCTTCACCAGTGTAAATTTCTTAACATGGATTCAGCTTGGGATTTCCCCTCTGTCGTAATTTATAAAAATCACATTATTTTCATCAGATGAATGCAATTTTGCCAGATGGAGGGAAGGAACAAGCAAATCAAAAGGGAGAATAAATTAAAATCAATGCCAAATCACTAATACTGGAACTCCTTAAAAATTAAATGAAATGCAAGATCAGAAACTCATTGCTGCTGTATCTGGATTTCACAGTGCAAACTCATGCATGTGCTAAGTGTGGCAGTCATTAAAAATTGATGCAGGATAAAAATATGTATCCATTGCATGTCAGGGACTAGTCTGGAATGAAGTTTCCCAGTATGCAGTGTGAATCCTAAGGCCCACAATGACAGTGTCATCTGGTGGTGTATGAATATCAGCTCTCATTATAAAAGAAAGGGTTTGAGTCTATTTGATTATTCAAGTGCTTTTTAAACACAGCTCTCTGTAAATATTAAAATTCTGGAGGCAAATAAAAACCTCTCCAAGTACATGATTTATAAAACCATATCCACTTCCTAATCTTTTAGTGACCATGTCTGAGCCAGAAAATCCCAGAGTCTCAGACAGCTGGAGGCAGCCCCATGCAGGAAGCATTGCATCAGCTTGGTTTGCTCTAATGCAACAATTCTGGCCATGTCAGATGACACAGGCTCAGGGACATGAGTCCATGGACTAAATTATACACAAGTTCTTATGTTATATATTATAACATACTATATTTTTTAGGCCACTCATAAATTTTGGAGGTGAATGATGGCAGAAAGGTAATTTCTTAACAGCTGGAGTGTACTCCACCACATTTCTGCCAAGGACTCTTGTATGTGTGAGAGTTACATCTTCATCACCATTCCCATCTGGAGGCAATAGTTATCTAAGTCCCCAGGTTATGCACATATTTCCTGCCTGACCTTCTCTGTGCTTTCCTCATCTGTGAAGGGAAAACAAACGAGACAGAGAGGCTGAGCATTAATTCATATGTTGTAGATCAGATGTGCATAGAAATCCTACATGTTGTTGTCTCAACAGATCTCTGGTCAGTCCCTGGGAAGTGTGCCAGGCTCCTCCTTTCAACCATTCCCCACTCCAGAGAAGCAAATGCCCATAGGAAGCAGCCTGAGTAGGATTCAACTCACTGCTTCATGTCCTGCACTTGACACTCCATGTTCTCCTGCTGACTTCTCAGAATCTGTACCTCGTATAGCAACCTGCTGAGGTCCTCCTGGCGCATCTTGGTCTCCTCACTTTTCACTACTGACACCTGAGGAGAAAGAAATCAAAGGCAGATTTTACATGTGCAAGAAGGGCCATGGACAGGAGAGTCATTGTGGTGGCCCAGGTGCAGGACTGTCACCAGCTGAAATACCAGGACAGGCCACGTGCCAAAGAGTCTGAACTATCCTAGAGGTACTACTGCAAAAGCCAGACAGAGCAAAGTGCAGGGCAAATCCATTCATACAGAGGGTCTGCTGGCAGAATTACATTCCCTGTCAGAGCTGATTACAAACCAGCTTGGGGGGAAAACAAAAGTATTGAGTATCAGGAAGGAATTGATCTAGATTGATTTAATCTTTCTACTTTAACTACAGAGATGCCCAATCACGCCTCATGTTTTACAGGGATGAGTCTGATGAAATGCTTCAAATTGTCATATACACTTGGATTTCCAAAAAGCTTTTATTCAAATCCCTTTTTAGAAGTTGCTATGCTAATTTAGTATGAGAGCAACACTTTGGGGGTATTAATAAGACCGAATATTAATGGAAAAAAAAGACAAATAATTAATATTAATAAGACAAAAAAGAGAGGGCAGGAGTAGGCTGTTTCTTGTATAAGAAGAAGAGATGGCTGTTGAAGACCCTGTAGGACTAATGCCATATTTCTCTAGGAAAGCAGTAACAATTCAAAGGCAGAGGGGTGGGAAGCAAGGCTGGCCCTGCAGCACTACACAAACATCTAGTGATAGAGAGCAACAGAGCAGAAAAACACAGACAAAACTCTGATGTAAGCCAAGCCCTGCAACCCAAAAGCCCCCAGCCCAGGTTCACATGTTTGTGGGGAGGACAGGAACAAGCCCAGGGTGATGCTGGAGTTATGCTGAGCAGGATCTGCCAGGTTTCCCCCTCCCACACAGTGGCCTCACCTTCCTCTTGATGTGCTCCAGGAGGTGCTCGTGGCCCTGCAGGAAGCAGAGGTGCTGGAACTCAGTGTCGTCCCTCTCAGGCTTGACCAGCCCGCCCTGCTCGATGTTCACCACCTTCCTGAAGCCATCTGCACAGAGAGCACACAGCTGATGGCAACAGGGCCCAGCACTCCCTGCACCTCCCACCCTCATCACTCTTGAGGACATTTCTCATCACCCTCCACACTTTTTGAGCTGACACTGCTTACCCCTGGACATGTTTATGGGCCATAACCACCAGAAACCCAGGGCAAGGGAGAGCCCTGAGCATCCCACTGGCCACCCCTGCTGCAGCCTGTGCCATGAAAGCTTTTCCATCACAGGCATGTTGGTCTGCCAGGAGCTGAAATGACAGCTCCTAGGGAATTCCTGTCTCAATTTCTAAGCCACAGGGATTCAAGGGAAGGTTTTTCAAAGGCACAGAACATCAACAGGTGCCACTTTTGGAGAAAAGGGTCATGCGCACATTTGTAAATCTGTTTTGAGTACTTCTCTGAAGTCCTTGAAAGTTTCTAAGCTGTATCTAAGGACTGGCCTAAAATTTACAAAAATGCTCCTACAGAGTGAAATAGCAAAGTTAAAACTTGACTAAGGAACTTAATTACTCATTGAAAAAATTCCAACAACTATCAGAACAGTCATATTGTTGAAGTGGCTGAAAATCACACCAAATTTAAATTACACCTCCTTTAAGGGGTAAAAATGTCAAGGTTTGCAGGGAGAAGAACTGTCTATTACCAGTTCAGTGATATGGCTGATGAAAGGGATAAACTCAGGGCACAGGACCCACAAGAACGGCCCATTCTTGGGGAGGAGTTACAGTTGGTGGCTGGAAAAAGCTCCATATAGAATAAAATGGAAAATGAATAATAAGTCATCAAATCAATGCAAGAGAAGCAGAACACATGGTAAGTGAAAGTTCTTAGCCCACATCCTGAAATGTAATCTAACAGAAATTCCATGCTGGAATTTAAGGTAGACACAAGGAGATCACTACTCTGGGATCTGAGAGGCAAATCCTCTTTGGCAAAATCAATAATGCCACAACAAGTCATATCCACGAGACCCCAAAGTTTCCTCTGCACAGTTCTCTCCATGCCTCCTGTCCCTCCCACGTGCCCAGGCCCTGGGAGCTGCACTCACACATGTTCAGCTGCCTGACAAAGCTGGCCATGTTGTTGTGCTTGAAATACTTGGGCAGCACCTCCTTGGCAAAGCGGCCTTGGTCGAACACATGGAAGCTGGTGCCATTCTGCAAAGGAGACAAGGACAAAGGCAAAGTCAGGGGAGAGCCCCTGAGCATGAGAGGGGCCCAGGAGGAGCCCTGCAGCAGGGGAAGTCTTGTTCTCTGAACTGCCACCTTGAAGCTAAGAGTTACAACAGCCCTCAATGACAGATGTGCTCCTTTCAGTTCTGGTACAGTCAGGCCTCTGTGGCTGCAGGCTTGATCCTTTTCTGCTTTTTGTCACTGCTTAGTTGAGAGTCTAGGATGTGAGAAAGATACCACTGATTTTTGTGCCCAAATAGCTGGTAGGTAGTCTGTGATCATCCCCTCTTGCATGGACTTCACACAAAGACTCGAGTCTTAAGAAGGCCCTGAAAGTGGGAATTGCCATTACAACCCTGCCATTATAACCTACTTGCTCAGATCTAACCCCAGCCCATCTGCTCAGAGCACAGCAGTCCTGGAGGGAGCACTGCCTGGACACATGGCACAAGAAACACAGCAAGGCAAGAAGCAAATCATCTCTGGAGACACCACACTTGCCCAGAAGCTCTACACACATTTTAACAATTATTTTTAATAGTAAACAGCCACCAGGGCAACCCACAAAATGTTGACAGTCATGCTCTGCAGTCCAAGCTAGCAACACATGTGTTGATCAGATAAAGCTTCCATTTCTGGGTTGCATTGCAACGATCCATGCCTGCTAAACAACAAGCTGCCTGGGACTGCTGGCAGAAGGTGCACTGCAGGCCATGTGCTTTCCCTGCCTGGCCTTCTACCTGCTGACAGCTGCATCAGTGCAATGACACCAGCAGATATTAGGGACCTGCCTCAGCTGCAGCTGAGTTTCAAGGGACAAGAGCTAAAGACACCAGAGCCTGCACTGTGTTGGCAGGGAGGGGTCAGAGACCAGCACACCACAGTCATCCTCCTGCTGTGTTCAGTGCTACCAGCAGCAGGCAGAGGCTTGTCAGCCTGGGTGGGAACTCCCCAGGGGCTGGTCTGTGACACAGGACAGTGTTTTGTAAGAGCCCTCAGGCTCTGTGTGCAGGAGGAGGGTGCCAGTGGTGTGAGTCCCACCTCACAACTTCAGGGGGTCTGCAGCTGTGAGGGCGCTCTCAGGGAAGTGTGGAAATCTCTGAAACAGGGAGTGCAATCAGGGCCATGAGGTAGCTCAGTGACTAAAGAGGGGCTGGTGTGTGCCTGCACCTGCCCATGGCCTCCAGAATCCAGCCAGCTGGCAAACCCCACTGCCCTACACTGCATTTCCATCAGCACATGGTGCCAGCTGCCTCTGAGCTCAGGCTCATTTGGCAGCCCTAACAATTAACACCCACTAACACGGGACTCTGGCTCTGCTGCACTTCTGCTCCTTGTGATAGTGGAGCCCTGGAAAAAAGTTAAAGATAGAATCTAAAATGTTAAGCTTTGTGTTTTCCCAGATCAACTGCACTTGCGTAAGCAGTATGATAAATTATATAATTGTTAGATGTGATGATTGTTTAGTAATTAAATGTAATTATTATATAACCATAAGAAGAAGAATGAGAAACTATGTTGGAAATTCAGAGGGGGGCTAAATCTATGTATACAATAGAACAACATAAGTTTAATAATTAACATGAAAGTTATATAACAATAGAGTATAAAACCATGATCATTTCAGATGTATGGTCAGAATCAGATTTGGGTAATACCCCGATTCCCAGAGCTCTTTAATAAAAGGCACCACATATAATCCCTACATGATTATGTGTTTTTGAACTTGCTTACTTCTGCACACACTGAACATGACTGTGCCTCAGTAGTGCTCTTTGACCATTTTGGGGGTCTTTCCTATCATTCCTTACCCCATGCAGCAGAGGTAAAGGCTGATCAAGCATTTATGAGATTCACTGACAGCCTGCATGCTGGAATTATCCTGTCTTTGAGAGTCTGCAGACAGGACAGCAGGGACCAGGGTTTCCCAACACTGCAGACACTGCCCTGGGGACCCAGCTGGTTTATTCTGCTTCCCTTGTGCTTCTGCCCCCTTACTCTGGGATACAGCTGTGTGTCCCAGGCTGGACCCCCTGATGGAAAATGAGAAACATGAGAGTTTTGTACACCTCAACAAGTCCTTATGGCCTCTCAGGAGTGGCCATTCCTTTGAATTCAAGGCCACAATGTTCTCAGAAACTGTCACACTCAGAAAGGCTCCTACAGACACAAGAGACTTTGGAGTCACTGTGGGCTCACCAATGCACACAGTGCATTGTCAGTTTGTGACAATGTGCATGTGTCAGTTTGCTCCCACACTGCAGCTGTGCCTTGGCTGTTTTAGGAGCACAAACTCAGAGAAACTCTGGAAATCTTCTCTGCCCAAAGCAAAACTGACTCCACAGCACAGCAATCATGGCAGATGTTTATCTTTACTGCTTTTGACAGAACCACCAGGACAGACATGTTGTGCTCTGACAAGACAAGTGGTAGTCCAGGAGTTTGCCAATTCTCCCTTACTGCACTTCCATTTTAAAAATTAATTTAATTACTTCTTGCCCAATCTACCACAGACACAGAGAGCAGACTTTTCCTTTCCACTTTACAGCAGTCTTTAGTGTATATATAAACCATTACTGCATCTCCTCTCCATCTCTGCTTTATGCTAAGAAAGAGTTCACAGCTCCTTATGGGTCCTATTTTCTAGAAGTACTGATTACCCAGAAATCTTAGGTATGCACACAATCTCTCAGCTCCAACATCACCAATGTATAGAAGCTGAAGAATATGTGAAACATGGATACCTGCAGCAAGGGGAAAATGAGACACCTAAAAGCCTTACCAAAACCCCCAAGGATGCAGTTGCAACCAATGCTAGTTTGCAGGAAAGTAGAACATGGTGGTAGCCAGTCAAAAATAACAGTGTTCTAAGTGTAACAGAGAGGGAATTATTTACACAGGTTAAAAAATTATTTCTTATTTTCTATTAGAAAATAATTTCTTATTTTGTATTATCTTATTTTTATTATTCTTATTTTCTATTAATCCTTATTTAAAACTTGGTGGTTCTCAGAGGCATGGCCATGTAATACCAGCATCAAACAACCATGGTCACAGATACCAATGCAGCTCCAATCCTGTCTCAGGTTTTGAATGAAAACCCTACAGGACACAAAGTATATATAAGAAAGGCTACTTTAGACTTTTTTACCACCTCCCCCTTTAAATTTGCTTGTGTTATAGATTCTTGATTTTGGAGAACAAGTTTATGCACACAGCTTATCTAACAACTCCCTGATGAAAACAAATCATATTATTTGCAGCAAGTTGTAGGTCAAAAGCACAATGTGGTATAAAAGTGTTATATAAAGAGGATAAATAATTTTATTTCTATGATTGCACTTAGTATATTAATGCCTCTGTGACAAATAAGAAGCCAAAGAAAAGCAATCCATCCCTATGAAGCTGTACAGACAATATATACTCACATCACCATGATCATCACACAGACTCATTGAAAAATCAAGTAAAGCTCTTCCAAAATGATTTAGGGTGATAGCCTGAGATCTGTTTAAATTATAGGTTTGAGCTGTTTATCTGCTGCCTTTCACCTAGACATTTGTGAGAGGTTGCTAAGAAACACACGTGAGATAATACCAAACAGCAGTGAAACTTTTTAGGGGCTTTGCTCGTTTCCTAGAAAATGTTAGGGAGCTGCAGATTCAAGCAAGGTGAAAAGTATTTCTCTCAAAGCATGTGAAATTCTTAGAATTAGAACATTAGGCACTTTTTAGGATGTTTCAAGTGAAATATGTAAATATTATAATTAAAACACCCACAAAACAGTTTCCCCTCTGAACCAGAAAAGCCCCAATATTTCAGATAAATAATACCAAGTATATCCACAAGTGCCTGTACTTGAATCCTGTTTTTTGCACTCTGCCAGTGACTGGGCAGCACCTGCCAAGCAGAGGGCAGCTCCTGTGCCATGCAGCTCTCCTGGGTTTCCCCTGTTGCTGCAGGCATTAGTGACACCCAGTACCTGCTGCACTTACAGAACTCCAGCAGATGAGATGGTTCGTTTCAGGGTCCTCCACCAGCGTCCAGAGTTTTGTCAGGAAGGCTGGGACATTGCTGGAGTATCCATCCATCACCAGAGAGCTGGGTGAATCCTGCATAGCTCTGCAGTGCCCCAGCTAAACTGACCCCATCGCCCCGCACGCGCCTGCGTCCCGCACAGAATCAGCCACCCAATTTTATCCCAGGCCAGTGGAAAGTAGGCAGCCAGGGAGTCACATCAGCAGTGCTGCTCACACTCTTAAAAACTCAGCACAATGGGATGGCATCACCAGCCCCAGAGAACAATGCACAGAATGAAAATGCACCGCAGCCGATCTCGCAGAGCTGTGAATAAATCCGCAGCGTCATGCAAAGGGAACACGTGCTGCCCACCTTATGCTGGGAGGTGGGCAAGTCACCAGAGCAAACCCACCTGCCCAGAGGCTGGGGGACACCCAGGCACAGAAATCACAGCTTTCTGAAGGCACCTGAGTTGTTAGTCTGGAATTTCCTTGTCCTAAACTTTGGCTGGCATAGATGAACAAGAGCTGACCAGACTCAGGGCTGTACATCTTCAGCATGAGTTTGAAAAGTCAGAATTGTAAGCAGGTTTAGCTGCTATGTTATTTGTCAACAGAAATTATTTAGCTCTTGCATGAGAAAAGAGGATGCTAAAAACAACTACACGTAGAATCTATCAGACAAGATGGTTTTATCATTAATATAAAAGCTTTAAATAGCTCTAAATACATGTGTGGCTTAATGCCAGGGTAATTTCAACTCAGAAACTGCTCTTTAGATAACATAATAAAATATGAAATAAACATTAAATTTTCCTGAGGTCCTTAGCAAAAACTTGCAAAGCTCAATATTCCTGCTTAAAAATGGAACAGACATCTCACCTGATGCCTACAGAGTCCTTTAAGGCCAAACACTGAAAGAGTCAGGAGGTGAGAAAAGACAAGATAAGTACGCGTCATGATAAGGATAACAATGCATTAATCTTTTCTTGCCATTTTTAAAGGGCAGTGAACTAACTTAAAACAGTGTACTAAGAATATGGTATTTCTCCTAAAACCACCATTAGGGACTAACAAAACCCAGCAAGTAACACAAATTTGATATAGGCAGGTGCTACTCATGCCAGGTAACATCATCACACACAGAAGGTACAAGGTCAGCAGTGCCTCAGCAGAGTGGAGGAGATGTTTGATACATACTGGAAACAAGCATCAGGTTATTCCTGCAAAGTGCTTGGACACAGGACCCCACTCCTCTCACCTGAGCTCTGTGAAGTGCCAAACAGAGCTGGAAGGAACAGCTGCAGCCCCTTCTCTGCATACCTGGAATATTCTATGTCCACCTCAAGGATAATACAATATTCAGACAAGGGATGTAATGCCACAGTTCTGGCACTGGAGCAGACATTTTGCCAATTCAGCCAGGTTTAAACATGGGAAAACTTCCAAAACTGCAATTGATTCTCAAGAGTCCTGTTGGGAAAAATAAAGCAAGAGCATCAAAAAAGAGACAGAGACACACATGAGGATTTAACTAACAAATCAAACTGAACTACAGAGGAGGTTAAAAAAAAAAACCAAACTTGAAATTTCACCATATTTTGAATTTGAACTTAAATTATGAAAATCTCTTAATCAGTGGTTTCATAGTTTTTTTTCAATCAATCCTAATAAGCTGACTGATACTTTTCAAGAGTTAAAAATGTCAAATCAAAGCCTTTTTGGGAAAAATGGTCTTTTTTCCTACAGTGAGGTTTTGCTACTCTGAGTAATAAAAATGCAAGGGAATTTTCTGGTACTGCTGCACTGGTATTCAAAAAGCTGAGACAGATTTCTCAAACTGTGGGGGAAAAACCTCTTTGCAAGCAGAAGCTCTGCAGAGAAAACAGCCTCACATATCCATTTTTTACTGATAGTGCAACAGAAGGCCTAGAGTAGAAACCAGCAGCTTAATGACAGTGGTCCTTGCCTGTGATGAGATGCTGAAGTTTGGAAAAAAACCTTTTTGATTTTGACTCCAGTTTGCAGCAACTGCACTTACAATGTCTGACACAAAAAGGGAAAAGTGTATTTTAATCAAAGTGTATTTTAATCAACCTTTCCTGTGAACCATAATGCAGAAGAGTAAGTGCCTGGGAAGTAGGTTTAGAGCATCGTTACCTAACTTCTCCATTTGCCTTCTTCCAAAATGTGTTGCACCTCTCTTCTACATTTCTGCACAAACTAAACTGCCCCCATGACATGTTTTTTCAGCCCTCTCATAACCAAGCAAGAGATTTTTAAAAGCAAACATTCCCCTTCCCAGGCCAGCACTGGAGTGTGGGCCAAGTCTCACAATCTCACTCAGAATTTCATGGCATGCCCTCTCTGGGGCTGGGGAATCCAGAGTCACAGCACTCCCTCAGCAGCGCAGATTTCATTGAAATGAAAGCCTGTGCACCAAGGGAGCCTCAAGGAAGGGATGGAGCTGAAACCCATGAAGCAGGAACAGAGCAGCAATGCAGAAAGGGTAAGGCAGAGGGGAACAGGACTGCACGTTTTTGTAGAATGTGCTGCTTTGAAGCGTGACTCCTTACCGGGAGTGTGAGGTGGCAGCAGCACAGCAGCTCTGCTATCTTATCTGCCATCATATCAGTGACAACCCCCTTCCCTTCCCACCCAGCAGGCTACAGCAGCCCAGTGACACCGTCCTGCTTCCTGCCTGGGAACTCAGCATCCTCTGCCATCTTCTCTGGCAATCACCTCGACAGCTCGGACACTGCTTCTCTGCTTTCAGTACTGTCTCTAACACACATCTGCCAAAGAGTTAAGGCAAAATGAATGAGATCTCATGGGTTCAGCTCCTTTTGCTTTATTATTTCCTTAAAGCCTTTGGAGCCGTTAAGGAGGATTGTGAATCTCACTGATATTAAGAGCGTGCTTTTAGCCTTCTGACTGCTGCCAGCCCAGGGCAGCCTGTCCTATCCCAGCCCCAGCCCCCTAGGGACTGCCAGTGAACCCTGACACCCCAATTCTGGGCCAGCTGAGCCCCACTGAGCCACAGCCTCTGCCCTCGCTGCCATCTTTACTTCCCACATGGGAAACAAGATGAAATTCCAAGTGCTCATCAAGCACTTTGATTTCGCCCCATGGGATGCTCCCAGAAGGCACAGACTCAGCAAGGGTCAGCATAGGAGAAACTTGGGGTTCATTCTTTTTTTACCACCACAATATACAGCAAGTGGATTGGTGTCAAGACAAAACATTCCAGGACATGGGAGATGCTTCCCACAGTAATCACGCTGCGGTTCCATCTGGTTCTGGGAGCCAGCACTGCTTCAGGTTTAGCTTTTGCAGTGAAATGTTAGGATGTCCAGGTTCATTTAGCCCCATCCAATAAACCTTAAATGTATGAACTCACTTGCTCAAGCTGTTAGCAAGTAAATGTTTTGTTTCCAGAAGCATTGGCACCATCAGGCCTGCTGATCCTGAAGGGGTCTGAGGGCACTGCCTGCCCCCCTAGATCTGACACTGTGATCCAGAGCACCCAGGAGACCCAGACCAGATTAATCCCATTACAGATCCCTTTGAATCACGTCTTTCCTTTAGCAAACAAATTAGGTTTATATTGATAAAATACTGTTGTAAAATAGCATCGGATATATCGGTATTTTTAGTGTTTTAAAATGCTTCCTGCCTTTTTGCAGTTCAATCCCCCAGTTTACACAAACCACTGCCAAGCCAGAGTGGCTGCAGCCTGCACGTGAGCCCAGAATGTGGCCCAGGCCCATGCCAGCTTTTCACCAGCTGGGGACAAACCAGGGAGCTGCTGCTGTCCTTCAGCTCACAGGGCACCTGTGCAGGGCAAATGCAGCCTGGACAAGGGGCTGCTACCTGAGGCTGAGCAACGGAGACACAAATCGTGCTTTGATTTGACAGAACCTCTCATGGACTTGGGAAATGCTGGTTCATTCTCTCTACCTATCAAAACCCTCAGCAGCAGCACTACGGGGATAAGCTGACAAGTGCTAGCCGGGACCCACCAGCCTCGCGTGTGTCAGCCGCAAGCCACGCAGGGGCTTCGAGCCACCGCACTCCTCATCGCTAATGGTCCAGAGAGACACATCCACCCCAGCCCTCCGGCATGGATGCCATGCTCGAGCTCTGGAGCCACCTGAACGGAGTATTTCTGACAGACCCTCACCTACACGAGACACCAAGGCACCGAGCTGGGCGGGCGGCCTTGCGGCGGGGACACCTGGAAGCGCCAGGGTGTCGGCCAGCCCCGGGCCGGGCTCCCCGCAGCAGCCCCTGCCCCGCGGGCCCCGCGACAACCAGCAGGCAGTAGAGGGAAGTACCGCCGGCCATTCCAGGGGCTCTTGGGATTTACTTTCGCCTTCCCGTTTCCCCGCCCGCAGCGGGTGCCGAGCGGCGCCGCGCCCTGGCGGAAGTGTCGGGGCCGAGGCCGGCGCTGAGGAGGTAACGCCGCCCGGGGCCGCCGGGCCGGGGCTGCCGCGGGCAGGGGATCGGGGCCGGGGATCGGGGCCGGGCCGTCCCGCCGGGACAGCAGGAGGGGCCGGGCTGGAGGGGCCGCGCTCCGGGCTGGGGGGACACCAAGGGGACACCGGGGCAGCGGGGGCAGCCGCCGGCCCTGAGGGCGGCACAGCACGGCGGGACCGGGCCGGCGGCTGCTCCGGCGCTTTTCCCTCAGGGACAGCCCCCTCCCAGTCAGGCTGGGACGGGAGTTGAGCCGCAGCAGCGGCCTGACGCCTGCAGGAGTCAGCGAAAAGGCAATAGCCGTGTCGCAAACATGGCTTGCCGTCCGGGCTGGGTTTTGGAGCCCCCACAGCGGTTTGACCGCGGAGCGGGGACTGGGATGGGGCAGTGCTCACTAGACGGGAGATTCACCCCTGGGTTACACTGCAGGGGCACAAAAACAAAGGGCATAAACAAAGCAGAGGGGTAGCCGTGGGACACAGAATCACCGAATGGGTTGGGTTGGAAGGGACCTTTCCAAGGCCATCTAGTTCAACTCCTCTGTGGAGACTGGGAAATCTTCAACTCGAGCCAAGCCCAGTCCAACCTGGCCTTGAATATTTTCAGAGATGGGGCATCCACCACCTCTCTGTGCCAGTGCATCACCACCCTCAGTGTAAAAAATTTCTTCCTGGTATCTAATCTAAATCTACCCTCTCTCAGTTTAAAACGATTTCCCTTGTCCTGCCTGTTTAGAGTGTCCTGTAACAAGAGCTCAGGGCCCTGTGAACAGCCTGGGGACCAGGACCTAAAGGAGAACATCTCTGGTTGCAGTGGGGCTTCAGTCCATGGGAGCATGCCAGAGCCAGGACTGCTCGGTGGTCCCAGGAGCACTTCAATCATTTCACATTTTGCCAGCTTGGCTAGTCAGAGGCATAGGGACTGAAACTCTGCTTCAGAGTATGTTTGGACTATAAAATGAATGGACTCCAGTGGAAAATGAAAGTAAAGCTTTGTGAGCTTCTTTCTTTGGGATATGGTGTCCCACTGTGCTGTGCTTTACAGAGTAAGGGTAAACCTCTCAAAGGCTACACTTGCTTTAGCAACATCAGCGCTGCTCTAAGAAATAAGAGTAAATACCCATAAGTCTGTTGTGCTTGTGCTGTAGCACTCCCCTGGCATCCCTTATGGTCTCTGAGCTTGCCCATGTGATTTTGTAGGGTGCTGAAGATGGCAGGCACCTCCCCTTCATGGACTGGCAGTGCTTACCTGTTCCTTCAGTCCACCTGCAAGACCATCACGCTGCCGTCCCTCTACGAGAGCTCCCAGAAGAAGCCTTGTGTGTTCAAGGCCCTGAAGCTGGCATTAGCAGGTACCCATCCTCTGGTATCTTGGTGTGCAGTGACATGCCTTTCTTTAATCTCACCCTCATGGATAAGGAAAGCTCATTCTCACTCTGTTTAGGAAAGGCAGTAAAGTGGAGAAAGCTCAGCAGAAATTCACAAGATGGTTGGGGGCTGGAGTACTTTTCCTGTGAGGAGAGGCTGAGGGAGTTGGAGCTGTTGAACCTGGGGAAGGGAAGGTTTCAGGGGAGCTACCAACAGCCTGCTGAGAGCTGTGGGCCACCCTTTAGTTTTTATAAATTCCCACACTTCCCTCTTGGTTTAACACACTTTTCCATCCCAGAGGATTTTATCACAAAGAGAATTCAAAAGTTCCTCTACTGCAGGCTTGTTGTGGATGGGTATTGGACTAATTACCAATATGGCTGGGCAGGACATACCTGAGCTTGTGTGGCCCTTGCTGCTTGAGCAAAAAGGAGCAACTGTGGTGATTTCACCTCAGAGACACTTTTGGCTGGCTGGATGTTGCAGCTGGGTGCTTGGAGACAAGTCCAGACATGCAGGAGCTCAGGTTTACCTTTGGTGGAGAAGCTTTAAAGCAATGGTGAAGGAAAGGAGTCGGTTCTGATGGAGGGGTTTGGATCCAGAGCTTTATTCCTGGCCCACAGGCCTCTGAATCCAGTAACAGCTCCAACAGAACTCTCAAATCATGTGGTTTGCTCACCCTTTTACCTGGGGGAGAGGAGGAGGGAAGGAACACAGGGACCACCAACCAGGTACGGTACGGGAGGGGAGGGAGGTCTCAAGGGACAAAGGACACCTGGACAGCCCAATGTCCCCCCAGGGGTAGGGGGCATCTTTGAATCTGCCCAATCACTTGATGCCCTTCTGGAATGCCAGGATTGACAGACAATGCTCAGCAGGCAGCGGGGAAGGGGGAGGGAGAGATGACTGACACACCTAGCAGGGAATTATCATGGGAGGAACTGGGTCTCTGAGGTAAATGCCGAAATCACAACACAACAAATGGGTGTGGATCTGGGTAGGCTGGCTCATGGCTGGACTGTGGCTGTGCTCCCTTGTCCCTGACAGACTCCACGGGCAGCGTGAATGGCGTGGACATGCTCAAGGTGCACTGCAGCCACCCCCACCTGATCGTGCAGCTGCGGTTCTGCAGGCAGGAGAACTGCCGCCGCTTCCTGCGCAGCTACCGCGAAGGAGCGCTCCAGAAATCCCTCCAGAGCCACCTCCAGCTCTCCTTGGCCACAACCACGGTGCCTCTGGAAGTGGAGCTGAAGGCTGGCAGTGAGCACCTTGACAAGATGCTGAAGGATGAGGATCGCTGCCTGGAGTGCATCTACAGAGAAAAGGTGAGTGGGAGAGGGAGGGAGGATGGACAGCAATGAGGAGGGGCGGCACTGGGCTTGCAGAGGTAGCTGCAAATCTACTTCTGATGCAGCATGTCAGGTTAACAAACTTCTCAGTCCTTCAGCTCTTAACTCTAACATGGAGAAATAGCTCTGCCCTTGCTCAGAAAAGAGCTGTGCACTTTTCTGGAAGGGCAGCAGAGTAACCTAAAGCAGCCTGCAAAAATCCTGCTAACTCTGTGCCTTCTATGTATAACAGCTAGTGTGGCTGTTAACCTCACTAAGACAAGGAGTTCTAGACAGTGCTGCTGACAGCACAAGTGTGCCTCAGTACAGCTGTGAGGCAGGCAGAGAGGAGCAGCCCTAGCTGGAGCCATCACTGCTCTGCACACACAACACCTCCTCCCAGAGTGTCAAAGGTAACTGCACCTGGAAATGAGCCGTGGAAGTCAGTACAAACACTGCACATCACACCAAAAACTTGTGTCAAAGTAGGGACATACAGCATCTGCTGCCAGCAGGAGTAGGCTGCACTTCTGAAGGCAAAGTCTCTCTCATCTGGCATCTGGCTCATTGCACACTTTGGCACTAGCACTCTAATCCTGCTTGCAAGAGCAGTGAGATCTTGTCATCTCACTACAAGGCACTTGACATGATTAAACTCACTGACTTGTTCCCCTCCTCTCTTTTCCATCTGGAACTTTAGCTCTGGTTCCTCTAAATGGTCCTGATAAACAGGCACTCACTATCAATCAGGAATATTAGGCACAAGAGCACGTTTTTCCACGTTGCTTTTCTGTAAGCACAGAGAATAAACCCAAACCTTTCATCTCCAAACCAAACAACATGTAATATCCCATACCCTGTGAACTGTGCCTGGCTGCTCCTTCCCTGTGCTGAACTAGCTGATTGGGCAAAAGAAATGAGCTTATTCTCAGTTCCCCAAAAGTGACTCAGTCTGACCCTGCCTAACAGTGCAACAGGCAGAAAGATGGGACACAGCCTTCAGCAGCTGAGAGCAGTGCTGGGTACCTGCTGTAAGTGAGCTAAACACTCTGATTGAGGCACAGCACTGCCAGCTTTGACTCTTCCCATGTGCTTTGCTTTCTTTACTCCTTTTCTCATAACTGCTTTTTGGAAGTTAGACTAATTTTCTCTTGGCTAGTGAAAAAGCCTGGCTTGGTGAGGAGCCAGGAACAACAAACCTTAGGGAGCAGAGGGGCAGAGAGAGAGAGAAGGTGGGTAACAGGAGCTGCCTGCTTGGGTGGCCATGAGCTGTTGGATCAGATCACCCTGCTCTGTGGGTCTCACCCTCACAGGGAGCTGGGAGAAGCCTGCTGCCTGCAGTGCACCCTAGTTCTTGCAGAGGGCTGCTGGAAACTAACTAACATGTGCTAGTAGCAGTTTTGTGCAACTTGTAAACGCTCACTGGTGCAGGCGAAAAACCCAGCAGGGAGAGATTGTCTATTTCATATCACATTACAGATTCAAATCCACTTAAAGCCATCCTGTTCAGCCACAGCTCTACTAGACCACCTCACTGGGCGGGCTGACAGCTCATGCTGTATCTCATTGCTTCTCTCTTGACCTCAGCAGGCTCAGCTTTGCAGCTGGTGGCCCTGGCAGAGTCACTGATGCTGTTTGTGTTACAGCCTGACCGCCTGCCAGACGAGGAGATCACAGAGCTGGAGGAATGCCTCAAGAGCCTGATGCTTCACCAGAGCACCAACAACAATGTGGCTGCAAAAGACTGCACATCTCTGAAGTCCCCATCTCAGCCTCATCCCCCTCAAGGCAGCTCCCTTCCCCCACAGCTCACCTTCATCTTTCAGGGACAAAAGTTTGGTGAGTAGCTAGAGCTGACCAACAGAGCCCTTGGTCTGCCTCACAGCCCAGCAGGAAGAATTATCATCACTACATATTGGGGTCTACCTCAGATAAACCAAGGACTTCCCAGCATCCCATAAGAAAGGAATTACAGTAGTCCCAAGATATTGCCATGATGCTTCACATCAGGCTTCCACCTGTTTTCTTTTCTGGGGTGGCACAGAACCAGATGTTTCAGAGTCTGTGTCCCTTCCACATTCCTCACAACTTAAAATTAATAGTGAAAGGAGGAATATAGAGTATTTTTCTCTTCTTCCATGTCACTTGGTTGAGGTGAGTTAATAGTGTCGGTTGGATCAGATTGGGGACGTTCCCATGGACACCCTCAGCCCTGCTTTCAGACAGGACTGATTTATCCAGGCTCCCTCAGTTCACCAGCTGGCTTTGGGGTCTGGCCCTACAGAGAGCTTTCAGAGAGTCTCAATAGCAATATCAGCTTGAGATAAGCTAGATCATTTCTGAGCTAGCTTAAGCTGTGTATAGTCTCCAGTGCTAAACAGCTGAGGAGAGAGCTCCTGTCAGAATTCCAGTGTTTTGAGGATGTTTAGGTGGGAAACAGGGGACTTTGTCAGAAAGGCCTTACCAAGCTGCCTATGAAAGGCTAAAAAAAAAAAAAAAGGAAAAAAAAAAAAAAAAAGAAAAAGGGCTCTGGCAAACCACAGGACAGTTTTGAGAGAAAAAAAAAAAAAAAGAATAGGCCTTGCCAAGCTTGCAGGGTAGGGACAAGCCCAGCAGAGAGCTCAGACTCCCTGCTCCACAGGGTACTGACCAAACCTTGAACTGGCCCCAGCTGCATCACATCAGCCATAAACCTTCTGTGTCTTACCTGGCCTCTGCCCCTTTCAGACAACAGAACAATCACACCAGATGACCACCAGAAGTTTGCCAAGTCCGTGTCCAAGAAGTGGAAGCAGGTGGGTCGCTCCCTGCAGAGCTCGTGCCGCGCCCTGCGCGACCCCGCCATCGACACCGTGGCGCTGGAGTACGAGCGCGAGGGACTCTATGAACAGGCCTACCAGATGCTGCTCAGGTTCATCCAGTGCGAGGGCAAGAGGGCCACCATAGCCCGGCTGGTCACAGCCCTGGAGGAGAACGGTCTTGTCAGCCTGGCTGAGGAGCTCCTGGGCCTCCATTCCAGCGAGGAGTGCTCCTAGAGCCCGGGGACAGTGCCATTGCTAAGGGCTTCCCTGCTTTAGCTACTGTAGGAAACGGCTGCCAGTGTCTGGGAATGTAAAGTCCTGAACGTCACCACAGGTTTCCATAGGGGTGGAAATGCTCAGGGGAGAGGTTCTGTGTCTGCAGAAGCCAGCATGGACCTCTGATTTGCCTTATTTCATTGTGTTTTCAGAAATATAGCACTACCTTCCTGTGAATGGTGAGAGGCTTTCACCCTGACTTCCTTCAGGACTGTGACAGGGAAGCAGCCAGACAGAGAGCCCTAGGGGAGAATTAGGGAGAGGAGAAAAGCAAGCAAGGCTTCTCATAGAATTTCTCTGGGAAGCAGAAAATGCCACTGCTTCTCAGGCTGTGTCCAGGGCCATCATCTGGAGAGCTGCAATATATTTTTACATTGAAAACATTTTTGCCCTCAGCCATGACATCAAGTAAAGAAAAAGGAGAAAGTAAGGAAATACCAATTTTAGGTTATTTTCCTTCTTTGTTTGAAGAACAAAGAACATTCATGGCCAGAGTATCTGTTCTGCCCTGCTCTGTTATAGCTCCTTCCCACCTCTCACCACCTGAAGGCTTTCCTTCTCCCTGGGACAGCCTCAGTCTTCCACAGGGCAAAAGATTGCTGCTGTACAACAAATGGCAGACACTGAACAAACAACATGGACAAACTCAAATTCAGACAATGATTGTCAACATTTTCTCATCTGTGGCAGACAGTAATACTGTTGATTGGCTCTTGCCTGCCAGCCTGAGGGAGCCTGCAGCTGTGGAAAGCCAAACACAGTGCTGGAAGGAAAAGAGCCTCCTCATCAGCAAGGTGCCTGTGGAGCCTGGTTTGGAGCTGCTCCCTCAGGGCATTGCAGCATCAGATGCCATTCTCAGACCACAGAGCTGAGCAATCAGCACACCCAGCTGGCTGCTCTCACCTCCTGGCCACCCTCAGCCTGCTGGGCCCCTGGAGGGGACAGCTCACCTGCTGTGTCCCACAGGTGTCAGGAGCTACAGAGAGCCTTTCCCTGGCACTGCTGTCACTGTGTGACAATCCAACACCAGCTGCCACCGTGCCTGGATTCACCTGCACTGATTTTTAGGGTAAAAATGGTTTAAGAGACAAATCTCCCAAACCCCAGGGCTGACTTCTGCTTTCAGTTCCTGTGGGAGAAGCTGAGTGTCTCCTGATATGTCAACACAGCAGCTGCACTTCTGCTGTGACAAAGCACAGAGCAGTGAGTGTCTGGCATGACATGGCTCCTGTGAAGCACAAAAGCAGCTCAGTTACCTTTGCCATATTCCCAGTGCTTTCCTGATAGGTTTTTACTGATACTACTCCATTAATTCTATCCTTTCTTTCCCTTCCCATCTGTGGCAATAGCCAGTGGGCTGTGGAAATGTTTTCAGGTGCAGGGGGGGACTCTGGCCACACACACCAAGTCTGTGTGCACATGACAATATCAGGCTGCTAGCAGCCATGGTAGGAACAACTTGGAGGAGCACAACCTCAGATTCAGGTGTGGGCTCAGATCCAAGCTCCTGGGGCTGGATTCCCATACCTTCTGCTGGAACAGCTGAGCATCAGTCACTGGGGATCTGGATGGGCAGGATTTAGATGGCCTGCTCTGAGCCAGCTGGGGTCAAATGAGCTGAGTATCCCATCCTCAGTGTAAGCCAGGGAAACATGACCTGTTTTCTGCAGATTTTGAACCCCTGAGGTTACATACAGAACCAGGAAAGGAAGGGGTTATGTATGGGGAGAAGGTTTTCAGGTGTGAGTGAATCTGTTTCCATCTTGCCCCTACCTGCCAAGGAAGCAGGACTTCATGCAGGCACCATCTCTGCAAAGACTGTGGCTCCATCACCTTTTATTAAGCCATTTTATATCAGTGCCATTGCAGTTTCATCCCCTCCATTCCTGCTCACACATCCCACCCTCTCCCTTCCAGTAGTACCAGTGCTCTTCCCAAAAGGAAGCAATGACCTCTCTGACAGTTTTGCTTTTGGGACCAACACAGTGGTGCTGATCTTGCCTAATTTAGGCTGCTGTGGATCCACACCTCAGAGCATTTAGCTTTCCTGCCAAATCCCAGCTGGGGAACTCCGTTTGGCAGAAACCCATCTGAAAAATTGTATTTTAAAAAATTAAAAAGTCAGAAACTTGAAATTTACTTTAAGAGCAAGAGAGTTTGCTCTTGATTTTGCAGAAATTAATTTTTAAGTAATTGTTGTCATATTCCATATGCATATGACCTTGTTTTTTAAGAAAAGAAGGTCACATGCATAGCCTGCCGTCTCATTTGCAAATAATTTTTCTAAGCTCTCAGACCAGCTATATGTGCACAAGTTGCACATATATATAAGGCAGCCACTGAGTAGTGACAATTACTAGTTTTTGTAGCATGTTAATGCTCAAAATGAGCAAGTCTTATTATTCAGCATCTACTTCAAGTCCAGAAAACTTTTTACTGCTGTTACTGTTTTGCAGAGGACTAACCATGAATGCTTTCTTCTGAATGTAAATGTTTTCTTTCTGCCAGTGACTGGCATGTGTATTTCCTCTTACATATTCCCTGTCAGAAGTGCCATTAAGTGCTGGAGCCCCTGGCAACCTTTCTGGAATGTTTAATCTCCAACAGCATTCACAGGTGCCTTCATTGCAGAGACTTGAAGGAAAAGGGTTTTTCAGTGACATTCCATGGTGAAACTGTCTCCAGCACATGGCATGGTTTGGGACATAGCAGTGGCTGTTTCATACCTCCTTTTCCATGAGCAGTCATCATCATGGTGGGAGATAAGCCATGGACAGTGCTGCTGCTGGAGAAATTTGCCTCATCCCAGTACCTGCTCTTCTCCATATACTGAGATATATCTGTGAAAAAGAAAAAAAAAAAATCAGGGGTCATGCTAGTGTTTCAGAACCAAACACAACATTAAAAGCAAATAAAGGTGCTAATTAATTCCATATAGAATCTAAACCAGAAAAAACATAGAACAAGCAGCAGAAATCAGGCCAAAATCTGCTTACAGGAAGAGATCCAAGAGGGCTTTTTTTTCTGGTACAGATTGTTTTTGTCATTTTAACCATGTTTCGGGTTTGAAGGAGCCTCCATTCAGTCTGCCAGAAGGCATAAAAGTTCCATCCAAAGGAGAATTTGAATGATTTGTTTTGGCATAGCTGACCACAGTGTTCAAACAGATGATAACAAAGAGGAGAGTGAAGTTAAAATTCTCTCCAGATATACTTTGACGTGAGGCATCTGATAGAAGCAAACCTGACTGGATCCCCTGATACAGAAGTGTCTCAAAGGAAGAGACAATTTTGCCTCTGTTTATTTTGCCTTTCATTTCAGAGGCAGGTTCAGCATTGAGGAGCTGTCCTGCTCTCTGGGTCACTGTCTCCCCTCTGTGTTCCCAAGGAACCACACCCTGACAGCTGCCCACAGACTCTGAAACCAGGAGTGAGCATGGGCAGAATGAGGAGCCTCAAATTCACTTACATTGCTGATTTATTTAAGCTGAAAATTCTGGTGAACCTCTGGGACTGTATCTGGTATCCTTAAACCAAGGAGGTACAAGAAGAGGGATCAGGAGGGTTTGTGAGTCTGACCCACATATTGGAGTGTGTGCTGACCCTGGTGCTGTACACTGGACAGGGGGCTGGCCATGTGTCTTTTGTATGGAGATGGACTCAAACACTGAAGCAATTTAAGGCCTAGAGTCAAAAAATATTTTTTTTTCCCTTTGGATTGAATTTTAACGCCCCTGAAGGGAGCTGGCTGTGCAACTCTAATACAAACCTGTATGAGATGTGTGGTTAATGTCTCTTAGTTTTCAGTGGAAAAATCCCTTGCTGACCATCTGATTCCAAATTCCCATGATATTCAGCATCAGATCTCGATCAGCTGTGGACTGCAATGCCAGGCATACTTGGGTCCAGAAGATTCAGCCTCCAAGGAATTGTCTTTTACAGAAAAACCTCTTTGGTATATATATTTTCCCCCGTTCTTTTTTATAAATAAATATATACTTTTGATGAAACTGCCTCAGAGACTTTCACTGAACACTTACCTGCAGTAGTAAGAGAGGGGTCACTGAAGTTCTGGCCACGTGTGGTGATCACCAGCTCCAGAGCAGCATCCAGCCTGAGGGTGGCTGCCCAGCAGGGCTCTGCCCAAAGTCACACATTTCTCCTGACATTCCAAGGCTGGTCCTGCCTGCAAGGGATCAGCTCTGATTACAGCCCCAAGCCTCTGGTTTGTTCAGTTTCCAGTGACTGCTTTGCTGAGCCTTTTTCAGCCAGCATGGCCAGAAGGGGAGGATTGTCCCAGCCCTGGCGCCTGGAGGAGCTCACTGTGTTTCCTCCAGTGCTGTTGGATACCTGGGGCTCCTCTGAGGGCACAGCACCTCTGCAATCTCAAGTGCCTCACTCCCAGTGAGCTCTCCTGTCCCACAGGAGGGGAGCCAAGGAGCTGGGATATAAAACCTGCAGCAGCTTTGCACAGGAAGCCACTGGCTGACCTGACAGCTGAATCCAGGGAAACTCCTTTTGCGTGAACTAGGGCAGAGATGTATTTTGCCCTGAATCTCTTAAATCTCAAACACTGTTTGAAAATCACAAGATCAGCCCTTCTTTATCTACCACAAAGCTGAATTCCCAACTGCATGGCAAAAAAAGTGGGGTTTGGTTTTTGGGTTTTTTTTGTTCCAGGTTTTGGAAGGGATCCTTGGGTCTGTCTCCAGCCTCTGCACTGCTCAGCTCACTCATCCTCCCATCATTTTCCTACTAGGAGAAAAAGAAACAAGTGGATTTAACGTCTGAGCTAAACCCAACCTCTATTTTTCAATTTGACTCTTTGCAGAGGTAAATACTCACAAGGAAATTAAAAGAAAAAAGCCAAAGTATAGAAGAAAAAGAAATTCAGAAAAATTAGTACATTTCCTAGTGAAAAAAGTTACGGTGGAAGGGCAGCAAAGAAAAACCCGGCCTTTTAACAGAATTGGTGCAAATCCCCAACCTGGCTGAGCGTTCTCCCCCTGGACACCCCCGCCCTGTCCCGCCGGAGCCATCGGCGCTCCCGGGCCCATCACGTGTCGGCCTTGGCCGGGGCCCGGCTCTGCCGCGATCGCCGGGCTCGGCTCGCTGCGGGGCCGGGGCTGCGCTCGGGGCCGCCCCGATCCCGGCCACGATCCCGGCCCGATCCCAGCCCCGATCCCGGCCCCGATCCCCGTCCCAATCCCGGCCCCGCCGCAGCGGCAGCCCCGGCCCGGGCAGCTCCGCTCGCTGCTGCGGGAGCGGCCCCGGCCCCAGCGCTGCTCGGCGCCCCCAGCGTGTCCCAGGCTCCGCTGGCTGGCTGAGCTGAGAGCCGAGCGATGTCTCTCGTAACCACATCCAGATGTGCCTGCTTGGCAGCCCGCTGCGCACACGGCACCGAGGGGACGCGGGATCAGCGCTATCGAATGGGCTGTAAGTATCTATTGAGTGTGTTTGATCTCGAGGGGTTGGGGAGGGTTGTGCAGCGAGCAGGGTGGACTGGAGTCTGTCCTTACTGCTTCCCTCTGCTCCCAGCTTTTCTTTTTGCCTTGCTGCTCTCGAATTGTGTTAAATGCGGCAGCCCGGACCGTGATGGTTAACACGCAGCAGGCTCGGCTGCAGGCTCCAGCCCCGAGACATCTGCTTTACTCTTTACTTTCCAAAGAACTTTCTTTGAATGTTTAGGCTGTTTTTACAGAAGTGTGGGGCTTCTTTAGACAATGCCTGCAGTGCTCTGAGACAGGGTTTCCTCCCAACCACAAACATGTCCCAGTGGTGGTATGTTACATTTACAAGCCATTCTTCATCAGGAAAAGGACATGAATCTCCCCCATGTTACAATGTAGTATGCTGTGAGCAAAACATGAGAATTTTCAAGCTCTCTAGGGCCACAAAGATAGAAAAGAATTTAGCCCCTGTGAATCATCAGGCATTTATTTATATTTTTAATAGCTTTTGGGCAGATTCTGAGAAACTTATGTGTTGGGTATAATCTTGAAATTAGTGGGGCACATCAGCATGTACACCCTGTTTCTACCTCGCGTTAAATTTTCAACTCCCTGTCTCACCATCACCCATGGATGTAACAACACATCCATGCTACTGCACTGCAGTTGCTCGGGTTTGGGGTGCATTGGGCAGATTATCTATCAGAAGAGGGTCTGGGAGCTGAAGAGCTGGTGAGCACTGCAGCCTGGGGAGGGCTGGGAAAGGAAGGTGTTTGTTTCAGTTTCTTACTCCTTCACAAACCTGCAAGGCTTTATTCCCCTCCTGGGCCCTGAAAAATTAATGTTTGGAAGAAATACAGCAGGTTCCTTACCTTGGCTACTCGAGACAGATCTGTCCTTTCCCCAAAGCACTCAGGGTGTGAGTTGAGCTGCTGAGCCCTCTGCCACTCTGAAAATCAGACTGCCAGCAGCAGGACTGCATCTGCAGGTAGGACGGTACCTCTGGAGGCCGCTGAGCCTGCAGAAAGTCATTGGGCTTTACCTTCTCCTACCTTGCAGGTGGCTGAGCACCTGTTAGAGGTATGGGGGGCCCAGCCCAGGTGCCTGGCACAGCTCCATGCTCATCTCGGTGCTGTGCAGGCACTGCCCCCTGCCCAGGAGGGACAGAGCAGAGCATCAAGCACTGCCTTAAGGAGCTGCAGCCCCAAACTGTGCCCTGAGTGCTTACACTGGGCCAGCAGGGCCAGGGGAGCAGGGGGAAGTCCCAGGGAGTTCCTCCCCTGAGCTCAGTCCTGCAGGCAGCTGCTCCTGCCCAGGCTCAGCAGGGCTCCCATGGGACTGCAATCCCCAGCAAGGAGCGGCCAGTTCCTCTCTGGGACCCCTGAACTTGGAAACAGACACCTCAACAGCCTCACACAGCAGCTCTGCAGCTCCTCTGTGTTAGGGTTTCTACACTTCACAGAGGTTTCTGACTGGGTTGGAAGGTGAAAGGAGGCGACCACAGCAGCCATTTGCAGCAGTGATCCAACGTGACTGGCATTGCAAAGGGAAGGCTGGCAGTGCCAACAGAAGAAACTGCAATAAAATGGGACCAGCCAGCTGGGAAGCTGAGCAAACTACATATTTGAGGACTGAAGCAGGCAGATAAATAAGGCACCCTGTCCTGTAACAGCATGAATTTCATCCATTCGTTTGCTCTGGCCTGGAAAAAATTTAAAAATGCCCTGAAAAGCAGCTCTGACAGGAAAGTTGGAAATTGTCTTTGGACCAAGGCCTGCATTTTTGTTACCTGCTTCCTCAGTATTTGACTCAACAGAGCTTTTGCCTCCAGGTGCTGCAGCAAATACCAGCAGCAGTGATGCTGCAGTGCTGTGACTGTGGCACTGGGCAGCAGTGTCTGAGCTGTGCCATCCTGGGCAGCTGAGCTCTGAGCCTCTGCTCCTCTCACTGTGCTCCCTTGGTTCTGGTTCATGAACCCAATTCCTGGGACAGCTCTCAAGACACTCAGTTAATTAAATCCTACAGCCTGCTCTTACTTTGCTTATAGACTTCAGAAGTTTTAAGCAGCTGAATAGTATGAGTTTTTATCTGGTAAGGCAGCACAGCAAGAGTTTTGGTTATTTCATTTTTCTAGGGCCTTTGCACTTACCAACATACCAAAAGGGGTCTTTGTATTTCAGCCATCTCTGTCGTCTAATCAAGAAGATCAAATCATTCAGCATCACTTTATGATCCTGTAACTCCAAATGAAGCCTCTTCACAAGCACCCTGAAATGCAGAGAGGAGTTCTTCAACAGCAGGGCCACTTGAAGCCATAACTTTGATAAGGTTACTGACCTCATCAATAGATAAGGGTCATCTCATCTATGAGTGGGGCAGTAGAAAAGCAAAGAAAGAAAGAAAGAAACAAACAAACAAACCCCAAACCCATGGAGGAATAAAGGCCATTACATGACACCCAAACATAGAAGTAGAACACAGCTTCTTCCCCTGCTCCAACACACAGAGCTACTCTTCCCCTTTAAAACCCTTCAGCAAGACATTTAAGTTAAAGTGGTGCAGGCACAGGAGTCAAACACTCTCCCAGCCCTCAGGGGTGCAGGGGATGGGACCAAGGGTGTCAGTGGAAGATGCAGCCTCCAGGGCTGCAGGCAGAGCAGAGTTCTTGGTGTCAGCATCCTGCTCTGGGGGCTGAAAGCTCACCTGCACTCGTCTGTTCCACACAGCCCCAGCTGCAGCATGGGCAGAGGGAATGTCATCATTGCTTCTTGAACAGGGTCAGGATTTTTCCTGAGGCAGAGGAACCCAGTGAGGAGGATCCTGGGAGTTTGCTTCGCTCTTGCTGAGGGAATCTGAGTGGAAAATCTCCCGTAAATGAGGCAGGAGAGGGACACGTGTGCAGCCTTTTCCCCTTGCAGGCCAGAGCCTGGGCAGGTCTCAGTATCCAGCTCTGGCTGCTACAAGATGACTTTGTTCTTGTGGAATGCATTCAGCAAACATGAAATGAAAACAAATATCCCAAACCTGAAGCATTGCCTCAAAGTATCCCCACCACCAATATTGTATAATCTTCTCTGATGATTACAAAAAATCCTCATCAAACCCATCAGTGCTGGATCCCCCACACTTTCTGTAGCTCATTTTATGGGCAGACAGATGGGACACCTCCATCTGCAGCCACAGCCCCACACGTTCCATGGGCACACAGTGTCCCTCTGCTGCCCAACCCAAACCTACCCGTGGCAGCTCCAGCACCAGCAGTGAGGATTGGAGTCAGGAGGGAGCTGGGAGCACTTCCCTGCAGCTGGGAGAGGCTGATCCAAGGACACCCCACAGCTCGGGTGGGATGGATGTTTCTGTGAGCCAGGCTGGCATGAGTGGGCAGCAGAGCTCCTTGCTGGTTTTGTGCCCCCATGCTCAGTGCATCATGTTTTCAGCTTGATTATCTCAGCTGCTTTTCCCAGGGCTGGCTGGATCAAATAACCACTCCTCAAGGCACAAAGCAGCGTGCCAGAATCACCAAGGCTTCTTGACTGAATCTGAGCACAGGATCCAGAGGACTTTTTCCCACTCTGGCCCTGAGCAGAAGTGATGGAGATGTGATGAATGCTGCAAAAAGAATTGCCAGGATGGGCTCAAGGTTTCATATCATTCAACTGGAAATGAAGGGCTAGCAATTTATTTTTTTTATCATCACTTGACTGCTTTTATTGCAGCTGTTCTTGGCCATATTTCAGAATCCTCCTCTCAAATAAATGAGAACCAGGCAGAGGACTGGGCCCTCTGCCCAAGTGTGCAGCAGCACAGGTCAGACTCCTGCCTGGATGTTCATCAGGGTGCCCTGCCCAGCTCTGGCCCCTTCCAGCTTTCCAGCCTTTCATTGTCTCTTGGGCTTTGCAGGCTGTGCCCCCCTGGTTCTTCCAGCTCATTCCCTATTTATGGCTGCCCATCTTGCCACCTCGTGGATATGGGGCCTGTCAGCCTCTTCCTGCTGCCCAGCTCAGCCCTCTGACACTTCTGGTGCCCAGCCCAGGATGGAACATCCCCAGCCCCATTAATCCCATTCAGACCCCATCAGGCCAGACTCAACCCCGCTGTGTCCATCCCCACAGAGCCAACACAAAGAGGGACAGCTGCCTGCTTTTCCAAGCTGGAAGGACACAGGAGGCAGTGCTGGCAGCCAGGCCATTCCTCAAGGCCCTGAGTGATGCAGTTTGTAAGCCCAGCTCCATTTCAGGTTGGATGGAGGTTCCCCAGAGCAGCAGAGGAAGCAGAGGTGCCTCTGCCTTGGACCCTCAGGGATGTGGTGTGCTGAGAAACCCTGCTGTGCTCTCATCTCTTTCCTTTGGCATCAGACATTTCCTGCTCACTTTGATAGCCCTGTAATTCTTTTCCCCTGGTGTCAAGGTGGATGAATAATCCTTTTGGCTTTAGGACATGCCAGAGCATCTGCCAGAATCATCAGTCCCTCTGTATTCGAGAGCAGAACAGCTTTTCCCACACTGACATCCACGGATAGAGCTTACACCACTGTGACAATCAAGGGTATTTTCCTTCCAAAGAAGGAAATACCTAACAAAGACTGGAAAATCCGTATAATTAGATCAAGGAATGACTTCAAGGGCTGGCAACTTCATTTGAAAATGAGAGCTCTGTATTCAGCACTGAACTGTTTTATTTCAGCGTGGAAATCACTCTTTCGGATCCTTTACTTTCAATAAAAGAAAACACTGAGGAAAATCTGGGCTATCTGCCCAGGCTTGTAACAATTCAGGGTTTTTCTTGGCTTTTCCAAGGGCACTTATTGCCAGATTCTGAGATGCTGGCAGTACGAAGCTGCAAGCCATGGAAATTACGAGTTTCATGACACGCTCGTTTTATTCCAAACCCTTGTCGATAACATTAAACACAGGAAAAATCCAGGACTTTCATCCAGCTCCTTAATTACCATCTGAAGCCTGGCAGCTGAAATAAGATCAAACTTGTGCATAGAAAAGGAAAAAGAAATTTGCTGTGTTCTGTGAAGAAAGAGAGGGGACTTCAGATGTAAAATGCAAACCAAGATCCTATACGTGTCAGGAGGGACTGTTCCATGAGGCTGAGCATGGTTCTGAGCCAAGCCACGTGGCAGAAAGAACATAAACAGAAAACAGATCCTGAATATTCTAAACATTTGTACAACAATTTACAAGAGATCTGAGAAAACTGTTCAATCCTGCTATTAGTAACAAAGTTATGCCAGTGAAAACATCTGCCTAGGAGAGGAGTGAAAGGTAAACAAAAAAAGCTAACAAATGAAGAAAAGCCTCTGTCAGAGAGCAGGAAAAAGCAAGAAACAAGGCCTAAGGAAAAAACCCCATGGTCATCGGGACAAGGCCAAAGGGATTTTAAATCCACCAGGAATGCAGAGAGCCTTACACCAAGGCATGGGTATGCTGTTTTCCAAAATAATGATTTCATAAATAATGGAGACAAAAATAATAAGGTCAGTAAACATTTTGGAGCTGCTTATCTTTTTCCCAAGATAAGCAATAGCATATGATGGTGAAATACTCTATTTCAACAGTACCTTGGAGCTGAAGCTAACCAGTAATGAAAAACACAGTATTTAAATAATGATGTCCAAACAAAGTGCATCTAAGAATTTTAAAGGGTCTGGCCAAGAAATCAACTGGTGTAATAATTTTCTTCCTCTTAAGTCTTGAAATATTGCTTAGATATCACAGGTATTGGTACAAAACCACTGTTTTGTTACTTCGTTATTACAGACTCATCAATCTAATTTTGAGTTTGAAAGCTTAACATTATGGCTGATACAAAATGGCTGCTTAATGAACAATTAGCAAGTGATCCAATCCAGGACAGTATCTGCTGAAAACAGGTACCACCAAACTCTTACCAAGCATTTGCACCTTGTCCTATCACTGTATGCCTTTATCAAACATCCCTCTCCATTTTTTTATCCCAGAAGTCATCTTTGGATATGATCTCAGCTAATTCAGGACAGAGAACTGTAATACCTTCACAGGCAGCTTCTCTTAGTACAGCACAGGCAAGAGAGGGCCACAAATCACACATGAACACGATACATTATTAGTGGAGGTATAAAATACTTGTGGGGAAATTTTCAGGTGGGGCTCACCTTCCTTTTTGCTGAGGACAGGTGATGGTGATGGCAACAGATCCCAGGAATGATGATGGTCACTCATCTCCTCCTGGAGCAGCTGTGGGGTCCCTCTGTCCAGCTCTGCTGTTACTGCTGCAGGGAGTGGCTGCACCCACAGGGTGATGAGAGGACCTGCTGCTTGCTGCCTTCTTACTCTTTCATTCTCATTTTGTTTGCAGTTGAAGAACTGATCAAATAAGACAGAAGATCTCCAGGAAAAGTGTAAGTGAGGAAAAATCTTGTATTTCAAAAGGTAGTTTCATCTATGATACATGAACAAAATTTTCCTAACACCATGCTCTGCCTTGCTTCTGCATATTGGGATTTATTTCCTCACCTCTCAGGGGAGTTAGGGTGATTTGGCAGAGGAAAAAGACCCATGGCCCCTTCTAACCTTATAAATGGAAGTTACTTACAATGGTTTAATATTTTATATTAAAGAATTCTGGCAGGAGAAAGGTCCTGTGTGAATACCAGATTGTACCCAATGCATTCATTTTGAGTACAAATCACAGTTCACCAAAAGTTGGCTCTGTGTGCAGGGAAACACCAGCAGCACACTGCTATGAGGAGTCTGCCCTTCAGCAGTCAGCTCTGAGCCTCCCTGGTCAAAAAGGATAAAAGCAGCAAGTAATGGTTGTCAAGCTAGGGGAAAAAAGGTCATTATTTATGGGAGAATGGCATCATTCATAATTTTCCACTTTGCTTTTCCCAGTGAAATCTCTGAAATGACAAAGCATGTTCAGCAGTAAGGGATGCAGGATTTTGGGTTGTGCTTAGAGGGTGGTTTTCAGGATGATGGACTATTGCTTAACCAAGTCTCAGAGCTGGCTGGCACTGGGATCAGCAGTAAGTTTGCAACCCCATGTGCCTTTTGACAAGTTTCTCAATGTCTCTGTGCTTGTGTGAGTAAAATGTGCTTTGCTGCTGGGTTTTTAAATGATGTTTAGTCTTGCCTGCCTGCTTCAGACCTGCCAAATCCTCACTGCTGACACACTCTGTGTTTATTTGCAGATGGGCAGTGGTGCCAGGCAGCTCAAACACAGCTTCTAGCAGTCCCAGGAACAGCAGAGAGACAATGAGAGTTCGCCTCAAAGGGGATGTGATCTGCACCCTCCTCCTGCTGGTGGCCCTTTGTTCTTTGCTCTACTCCCAGCTGGAACATTTGATCCCAGCAGGAAAGAAGGAGCCAGCACAGAACAAACCTCGAGTGGCACCAAAAATACTCAGTGATCCCAGAGCACCTCGGAGGCTGATGCCAGCAAAGGCAACTGCACCCAGACCCCGAGTTACCCCTGCCATGAGACCAACAGAAGTGGCCAAAACCAGGGTCCAAACTACAACTCCACCCCCACTGACTGATTCTGCCTTCAACTTCAAGCTCTATCTCCTAAACAAGGACAACAGGAACTTCAATCTCCTCATTAACCAGCCCAGGAAATGCCGAAAGACACCGGGAGGTCCCTTCCTGCTCATTGCTATCAAATCCGTGGTTGAGGACTTTGACAGGCGTGAGATTGTCCGGAAAACGTGGGGCAGGGAGGGTTTGGTGAACGGGGAGCAGATCCAGCGGGTGTTCCTGCTGGGAACACCAAAGAACAGGACAGTGCTGGCAACATGGGAGACCCTGATGCACCAGGAGAGTCAGACATACCGGGACATCTTACTCTGGGACTTCATGGACACTTTCTTCAACCTGACCCTGAAGGAGATCCACTTCCTGAGCTGGGCTGCCGAGTTCTGCCACAACGTGAAATTTATTTTCAAAGGCGACGCTGATGTTTTTGTCAATGTGGAGAACATCGTTGATTTCCTCAAGAGGCACGACCCCACTGAGGACCTCTTTGTTGGGGACATCATCTACAACGCGCGTCCCATCCGCGTCCGCAAGAGCAAGTACTACATCCCCGAGAGCATGTATGGGCTGAGCATCTACCCTGCCTACGCCGGGGGAGGAGGCTTCCTGCTGTCCAGCTGCACCATGAGGAAGCTCTCCAGGGCGTGCAGAGAAGTGGAGCTCTTCCCCATTGATGATGTCTTTTTGGGCATGTGCTTACAGAGAATCAACCTCAAGCCCATTTTGCACGAAGGGTTCAAGACCTTTGGCATTGTTAAGCCTTCTGCTGCCCCACACCTGCAGACCTTTGATCCCTGTTTTTACAAAGACCTCATGGTGGTTCATAGCCTGAAAGTTGCTGAGATCTGGCTGATGTGGAACCTTCTCCACAGCCCACGGCTTTCCTGTACTCAGAAGAAGCAGGTGAAGAAGCCTTTCCAATGGAAGAAGAAAGCTCAGATAACAACACCAGCATCACCCCTCAGATAATGCAGGCAGAGTGCAGCATTATCAACACAGCAAACCAGCCAAGAAAGGGAGCCTGGAACTGACACTGCCCAACAAACCAACTTTCCAAGTATTTTAGCACATGTTATTTACAACACTAACAGAAGACAACAAACAATTGCAGGAATTTGCCCAAATTCCACATTTGCACATACATATCATGTGGGTCCTTGTGTACTAATGAGTCCAAATAATCATAACATATATATAATTTATTATTATTTATTAGCATTATAGTAGTGCCTAGTGGGACAGTGTGTAAAAGCACATTGAAAAATGCAGCCCTTGGACATTTTTCTGCATGGTCAGAAGTGTGAGAAATGAAAGAAGACATAGGGTAAGAACAGACACCAGGGAGCACAGGGATCATTGTCAACTTCCTGCTTGACTTGGACTCATTGAAAAATGACCAGACAGGAACTGGAGAGCCGGAAATGGAGTCCCCTTAGTGTCTGCTCAGATCACATCACTGCTCCCTGGTTGGTTTTCCACAGGCCTCGTAAGAAGAGAACAACAAACAGCTCCTGAAATGGGGTCCTACAGCTGCAGTTCAGGTGGATTACAAGAAATCAAACTGGGTGCTGAGGCTGGCGTGGCTGGTGGAGCAAAGGACAGGTAAGTAGATGACTGGAAAGGAGCAGACTGAAGGGCCTTTAGAGAAAGGACAAGAACTTCAAATTGATCACTTTGAGTCTTCATTTTTCATCATTCTTCTCAGTTCAAGAATCTGCTCTACTGACATGCTCAAGATTCAGGGGACCAGTGGAACAGGTTTTGGCACTTCCCTGAGCTCAGGCTCTCTGCACTGCACTGACTGACATTCATGGAAAATTCAGAAGCCATCAACAGTGATTGGATCACTCTCAGGATCTAACCCAGATTTTCAGAAGGTCTGCATCTGGAGAGATCCTTTGGCCTCTGCTCATAAGCATAACCCCACACACAGCTGCTGCTTGCATCACATTTGGGAGCTGCTTCAAACCAAAGAGTGCACTGGCCTGGTTTCTACAGACCTTGGGCTCTTGCTTGGCACAGCCAGCTGCAGAGGGCAGCCAGGACTCTCATACTGCTGCAAATGTCATGTGAAGGGAGAAAGTTTTCAGACAAAAGGACTTCAGAATAAAAGTCCATCTAAATTTATTGCAAGAAATCAAAACCACACAGCAATCTTTCTGTTGGCTTTCCAAGGTTCAGTCAGGAGCTTTGTGAGTATTTTAAGCATCAGACAAGAACACTGAATTGCTCAGTTTTTCAAAGTATAGTCCAGACTTTGATGCATTTTGTTTTTCCCAACAGCAGACTACCTTAGAAGAATATACTTTTATCAGACATCAAAGCAGAAGTGAACTCCTCTAAATCAGGGTTACAAAGCTGTGAAATTCATGGGACAAAGAGCCTGAATTCACCTCTGATACTGTGTTTGTTCATTCTTTGACAAGTTTTTACCCCCTCAATAAAACTCCTGTCCATCAGAGAACCCCTCAGGATGGCACATCCACACAGCTTCAAAGGAAAGTACAATCAGCCATCAAAGAAAGCCCAAAGATCCCTTCCCTTGCACAGAGCCTGGAGCACAGCTGCATTTCATATCCGTGGGTGAGCTCCCTCCCTCCTTCCCTCCCTGCAGCACTTTGGGCTCAGTGCTGGTACTGACAATGCACAGGGAGAGCAGCAGGCTGGTAAACAGCCCATGGACAGCAGCTTTACACATTGGTAATCTTCATCATGAGTTCAAGCCTTACAATAATGTATTTCCAAGAAAAAATCAGCTTTATAGAAATGGAAAGATTTCTACATTTAAGATATTTTCAGGATGCAATCCTGAAATACAAAAGGTTCACGTGAGCTTCACAAGGAACTTTGCAGGGTGTGGAACTAAGCCAAAGCCTCACTGGTAGGACAAAGTCACCCCTGCCCATGTCTGCTAACATGTGTGATACATGTGTGTTTATGAGACTGTACAGAAATGTATTACCTGGGAGTAGTTTACAGTTTGGGAAATTATTTATACCATCATTAAAAGACAGCATGCAGATGTGCTTCTCGTTGTCAGAGTTTGTCACGTACACCTGCACACATGTTGTAAGACTAAAACCACAGGGGTTTGGCATGAAGACAGTCACATGAAAAATACATTATTCATTATTTTGGATAACTTGGTGTTTCCTTATGCTGGACTTATTTTAATGGCAGTGACAGAGAAATAAACAGAGTTTACCTTGTGATTTCCTGAGAGGCAGCTAGTCCAGTTCAGCAGTCCTTATTAAGGTTTTCCTTTTACACTTGAAGATGCAGAGGTTGGGTCCTCCCTCTCTAATGTCCTGAGATCTGCAATCTATCCACAGCACAGCAATAATGAGTGCATTCTGTCCCAGATCAAAGCTGTTGTTCAGCATCTGTGTTGACACAGTCTGTGCCAGCACACACCCTGATGGCAGAAACAGAACTAAACTGTTTATTAACTTAGTCTATAGAATAGCTCACTTCTCTTATCCAGTGAATACCAGAATCTCTCCTGATAAAAGATCCATCTGGTTTTGTTCTCCAGCCTCTGCTGCATGGCCTGTTTGACCTGGCTTTAAATTTCCATTTGCCTCTGCAGCTGAGCTGGAAGTTCACAGACACCACATGTGAGGATAATGCTCTGGGGAATGCTGAGGGCTGGGCTGTAACCCCTGCAGTTCATTGAGTTCTGCTTACTGCTACAGTAGACAAAGGCTTTGGCTTCACCCAGGCTGGAGATTGTTTCCTTAAGGATGGGGGTCTTTTCAGAAAACCCTAAGCCCCAGGTGTTTATGACAACTGGCAGGAAGGAGCCTCTACCAACCCTTCTGAAACCCAAACCATCCTTTTCAGAATGACATTCTGAGTAGGTTTTATTAACTGGCCAACTGAGTGCACCAGTCATACTTGCTATAAATATTTGCTTGGCAGTTCTTTTCATGACTAACCCAGGACAAGAAAACATTAAAACAAACATTAAAACATCCTAAGTGGGTGCCACCAGTAGCACACAAGGCAAGCAGACTTTCTCAGTATAAACTTCTGACACTAATAGAGTCCAGTAAGTTTTATGGAGTCCCAAGCATCCACACACAGTCAAGTTTTGTTCTTTTTGTACATAAGTGGCCAGATTTGGTCACTGCAATGAGCAGAGCTGGCTTGAGCCTCACATTCAGCACCTCCAAGTGCATCTCTAGACACACAAATTGGTAGGGAATGCCAAGATCCATTATTCAGTCAAGCCACTGCAGACTCAGACATCACAAAAAAGAAAGCCAAAGAGGACTCTGAAGGAATTCAGTATTAAAATCTTGTGCTTCCTGTCTGCAGTTTAATTATTCATCTTTCTACAGCAGGTTCTCAGAAGCAAACCTCAGCTGCAAACTCCAACAGTACAAAATAATCAAACAGCTCAGAGAACCTTCACTACATATCAGCACTGAGAACATTCCCTGGGGAGTGCTGAAAGACTCAGATCACAGAGAAAAGAAGTCAATCCCAAAGTCCAGCATGAAAAACTGCTGATCTCTTGGTTGTTCCTCTTGCAGCTGGACTTGCAAGTCTCAGCAGCCCAGAAAATCTGCCCACCACATTTCCCTAATGATGCCACTAACTGCAGTGACAGTTTTAAAAACCAGTAAAATTTTTAAATACAATTTTTCATTACTTTCTAGGCTTATGATCAGTAAGAAAACCATACTGAGGAATGAGGGGGGAAAGCAAAGAGCAAAGTAAACCCAAAGGAGGAGCACAAGTGAGTCCCTGCAGGAGTGGCAAACAGCTCCCCCACCATTCCTGGCCAGCCCAATGCTCTCTCCAAACTCAGACTCAGCTCATGGATCTTCTCTCTCCCCTTCTCTTTCCCAGCCCACCTGTTGACAATCCATGGGCTAAAACCTTGGAAAAACCCAACACAGGTTTGCAGTGGCAGCCTTGTCCCAGGGGGTGCCTGGCCTGGGTGGGAATCAAGGTGTGACAGTGACAAATGGTGTCTACAGCCAGAGAAGCAGAAAAGGGAGGAATAATCTCTGTAACCTCCCTACTTGTGGATGCAGCAGAGCTTACCCAGCAAGGGACAGGGTAAATTCAGAATTTCAGGGCTGCAGCTTTTCTGAGATGAGCAGAGGGGAAAAGGGAATACAGCAAATCAGGCTGGTTTGATAATTTAGTTGATTAGATTGCACATTGCATAATCATGCAGGGCTTTCTGTGATTGGTATTTAAACTAAATGTCTCCCTGAAGGATAATAATAAAAGAATTAAACTTAAGCACTCAGTGGAATATATATATATATATATATATATATATATATATATATATGTAGTGTAGGTGTAAAGCATTAAGGCACTTAAAACCATCTTCCAGAATTGGAATATGCAGTACTTTAAAATAACTAAAGGAGTAAAATTTAAAGGGAAATTCATTAATGTATGAAAAAGATAACGTTAAACCAGCCAATCCAGAACAAAAGTTACAGTAATAATGGTATCTTACACCACAGTGAGTGCCCAACTCTACAAACTCCAGCTTACCTTTCCTGCTGTTCCAAGCACTCATTTTTTCCAGATCATGAAGAGAAATGATTTCACCTGTTGGAAAAACAGACATCCCCACAAGCACCACAAGAGCTTGGGATGTGAGCTTTGGCAGATAAACTTTTTAACAGCGACTTTATTAGTTACAGCAAAAATTCACACAGGCAAAGAAGATGGTATTTAAGTTGCACCAGAGCCCACAAAGGAACATATACACTGCCCTCAAAAAATCCTTCATGGGCTCTCCTTTACTAAGCCTATTTTTAATGCTAAAGAGTTACATCTTCAGTAAGATTCAACTTTCATTTCCCCTTGCTTTACTTCAGCCTTACCTTGCCTCTCTGAAACAACCTGGTTCACATTTTATATGAAAAGAACCACCAGAACTAACCAGTATTTTAACTCCACACACACACACAGTGAGGTATTTATCTCCTACAAGTGCTGTGTCACATTGTGGCTGACAGTCAGGCAGACAGCAGGGGCCTTTGCACTGGTGTAATCAAGGTTAAAAAAAGGTGTTTATCAGGCAAAAGTTGACACAGAAAAATTGTAACTAGCACAGAATAACGTTTCTTGCATTGTAATATCAAAAATTATTCTGACCACAACCAGCCCATGGGAAATTGTGCCAAATCAGACAACTTGGTCTTTGCCCAAATACTCTGCAGAAAGCAAGCAGAGAGGGCTTGGACACAACATTTCTTTCAAACTAAGAGCCAAACTAACTCACACAGGCAGATTTACTTGCAATGCACATTTTGAGCCACCAAACACAGAAACCTAGCAGAAGTTCTGGCTTAGAGTAGTGACTAACAGGTTCTAGCAGCAGGTAGAGAGTCAGTGTGAAGGGGGCAGCAACATCCTTGATTTCCCTCTGAAAACAGCAGCTGGCCCCTCACCTCCAGCCAGCCCCAAAGCAAAGATGAATCACCATCTCCTTGTAGTGCTGAAAGATTTTGTTTTAAACAGGTTGGATGGGAGCTCTGGAATTTGAACGATCATGATCACATGAATCAGTTCTCACACACCATATGATTAGTCTTTCAGGAAAAAATCTGTTTAGAATTAAAAATGCAGCAGTTCCTGGCAAGAGAAGATTGCTTTTTCTTGTCAAAACTGCATTTTGGGGAACAGAGAGTTCTAGTATTACACAGCAGCACTTATCTATACAGCACTGCCTGGAACCATCACAGGAGCCCAGGGAGTCCTGGAAGGCTGAAGAACAGGTGAGGAAATGTCAGCTTCACCTCCTTAAAGAAGAGCACAATGATCAGTTTTATCAAGTATAAACAAATGAAATACTGTGGACAGTACTGCAATATACAAGTTAAACACACACACACAAACTCCTCACCTCTTTACAAAGGAAAACAGCACACATCACAAGGTGATCAATGCACTACATGTTTTATTAAAAATGCAGTTGTACTTAACTTTATATCAAACAGTTTTATCACATGAATCCAAAATGGTGGACCAATGCACATGTTGCCAACATGCAGGATCTGTATCAAACCACACAGGATTATCACAAGGAACAAGGCCACCTGCAAAATGGATCTGATGCAGCCCAAATCTCTCAGTTCCTTTGGGAGGGGGCAGAGCTGGCCCCTTGCCCCCCTGAGCAGCCCTGTGCCCAGAGGAGCTCTTGGTTCAAGTGACCTTTCTCACCCAGCCTCCCTTCCTGCCACACTGCCAGCCTTGCCTTGCTCTCTGCTCCTTCTCTCTTCTGATTTAAACCCACCAACAGTCTCCTCTACCCATTCCTGAACTTCTCATGCCAGCAAGTCCTTAAATGCTCCACAATGCTTCCCTAATGCATCAGCTCAGGAACAGCTTGGCTTAGTCCAAAAAGGAGCAAACAAATCAAAACATCCCAGACAAGAGAGCTGTGAACAGCTGCATTCACAAAGGGTAGGTGAGGAAATCCATTAAAGCAGCTCCACATTGTCTCTCCTGGTGCTTCTTCAGATCTGCCTCTCCCAAAAGTCAAATGCTTTGAGCTCAGCCCAGCAGCACCAGCCAAGATGTAAAATTGCCTTTCATTTTTTGTCCGTGCAGAGAATTTTTCAATATCAAGGGGCTGGCCTAGAGCAGTATATGGGTTGTTAAGAGAGAACTGTTAATTACCAATACTATTTTAGTCACTAGGTCTCACCAGAGCATGACAAGTGAAGCTGGGAGCCACTGTAGGTATTAAATACCACAGGTTGGCTGCTGCTCCTGTCCCAGGTCTCAGGGTTCATGCTACAGCAGCAGGCCTGACCTCACTCCTCTGAAGAACTTCAACTCAATATGCTTGAGAGCAGGATATTGGCGGCACCTCCATAGCCATCACTCAAATCATCCCATCAAGGATTTATCTCCTCTTGCAGCTTATCTGGAGCCTTTATTAGAAAAGGATGGATTAAAATTAAAGTTAGCATCAGGATTGCTGTCATACTTTAGTAATAGGAATCAGCACACACAGCATCTCAGTTGAGAGACCACAGAATTCTGTGAGAGGCCCCTGAGCCAGGGCAGGCAGGGTGAGGCTGCAGGAGTCCCTTCCCTGTGCCCTGCATTAACCTTGGAGCTGATTCAGGGCACAGAGACTCCCAAAGCTTTTCTGTGAAGGAGAATTCACATTTGCAGCTTTCACTGCAGGCATTTCCTCCCTTCTGCTGTGCAATATTCCACTCTTTGAAGCTCAGTTGATTTCCATGATCCCCCAAGGGCCCACAGGAGCATAACAATCTCATTTCTGAACACAATGCAGAGCCCACGGTGCTATCAACCACAGTTTAAAGACTTCTCCACTTCAGGGCAAAACCTTACAAAATGCTTTCATGTATCTTTCAAGTTATGTTAGTTACTGTTTCTTTGGAGGACACACTGAACTGGCTATAAAGTCACTATACATTAGTCAGCTACTTATAATACAATGGCTGAAAAACAGTAAAAAAAAAAAGAATTAATTGATAAGAAAACAAAAAGCAAGAACATCCATGATTTTATTACAAAAACACCCAGCAACTGTATTTAACACAAAACAGTAACTGAGAGTCTCTTTTTATTTTTCTTTCAGTGTACATGCTCATTATTATTCCATTTAATTTACAGAAGGGCTATGTAAAATGAAATTAAAATTAGAGAGGAAACAAAAAGGAAGATTGAGGCATAGAATTTTCTTAGCAAGCAACGATCACAGGAGACAGCACAGATTGAACAGGGATTCAACAGGAGTGACACCTAGGGATAAAGGTAAACAGTAACTTTTTCCTTATCCATTAGATTCTCCATGGGGCTTTTTTGTTTGTTTTAGCAAAACAGTTTAGAGTATCACAGTATACAGGAAGACTAAATGGCAAAGAACGTCTCACACACACACACACATTTATCCCTGCTACTGGTCCAGGATCCCAAACTTCAGTTAACATTCAATTTCCTATCTCTCATTCATTGATAAACTATACAGGATTACACTGTACATGGAGTTAAAATTACAAAAATGTCATATTTACAAAAATCTGTACACACATAGTAAAACTCACAAAATTGTCATCTATGTATCACAAGTTGCGACACCAAAATATTAAAAATGGGATAAAATTATACATTTCTCTTGTCCATTTTTAAAAAGGGTTCATTATTTCAAAGACAGACCACCTATTTTCTCCCAAATAAGACTGGTAAGAGAACTAGAAACCTAAAGTATCCTCCTGGGATAAAATGTCGCGAGCAGCATCTCCCAACTAGAAAGAAGCCTCTATCCTGTCTGCTGGGGTGGGGTGTGCAGTTAGCATCTATGTACAGAAATGGTGAAACTACAACGAGGATGTCTTTGGCTAAACCTTTGGCATAAATTAAAATCATACATCAAAAGTTACAGAAAAGGTTATCTCGGTGATGGCGGAATTCCAGAATTTCTTTCTGAGATACCATTATATACAGCTTTTCTTTCTCTGAGGAAATAGAGGAGGAATAAAGGATTTTGGAACAGAGGCAAATGAGGCAACATTATTTCTTCATTAAATTTTTCACTAGTATGAAAAATTGTATCAAATCTTTTCATTAAAACATAATTCAATCATAGAAATAACCCCTTCCAGAATTTTTTTTTCTTTCGAAATTGCATATGAAAAAAATTAGTAAACCAGCCATGACAGAAAAAAATTGTATCAGCATATCAAGTACATATTAGTGCAGGAAGGTGGATAAATTTGATCCACTGTATAAATAAGCTTTATGCGCAGTGTACATTAAATAACCACCACACCCCACTCACACCCAGTACACAGATGCTCCTCAGTGAAGATAAACGTTTATCAAGTAATTAAAGTGTATGTAGTGCAAATGTTACAACCAAGTATTATGCACATGCTACTTGCTTGGTTTAAAGTTACACAAAGATGTGGTGCCTGAAATCATGGACATATATACATCCTTGTCACACTTGGTACAATGTCCTAAGCCACAGAAATACCGAGGTGTTTAGATCTATATATATATACACACACGTTTTCTTAAAATGTGACCACCACATCAATACAGTAACACAAACAGACTAAAATCAATACCTGCTTCCAGATGCTCCAAGGCTCAGAAAGTTTGTGCTTCTAATTCTTGCAGTCATTACGTGCCCCTCTTCCATTTCCCCCTTCTGCCAGCTGAGCAGGAGGGACAGTCTCTTCACGTCTGTGCTGCATAGGATGAGGGCAACGGAGAGGAATAAATGACGGCACAGGCACCTAAGCTGCTTTCCTCCATCAACAGTTCCATGCCCCATGATGAAGGGTTGAGAGAAATTTCCTCTCCACACCACTCCAGGGTGGAAAGGCTTATTGAAAAAAAAAAAAAAAATCATAACGTGCTTTCCATATTATAAGTGGCAGCAAATCAAGGCACGCTGTACTAATTCTGTAGCATTGAGATTAGCTGACTTTGCAGGGGATGCTCACTGGGGAAGGTCCGACGTTCTCAACTGGCTGCTGGGCCGTGTGGGGCCATACAGAGTAACAGAAGCTATGTGGTTATTCTGCATCACCTGCAAAAGCACAGCAGGGAAAAGGGAAATTAAACCAAGTGCTACAATAAACAGAAAATCAGAAGTATTAAAATGGTGAATACAGAAGTGATCTGCCTGACGAAAGAAGTCCCAACGACAGCAGCAAGCTCTTGGCTAGTTCCTAAAAACAGTCTCTTAGATTTCATGACACAACACCATCTGCTCCAACCAACCACATAAATGTATCTCCTGCTAGCACAAGTTCCAGGTGACAAACTTGAAATTTCAGCTTCAACATACAAATGTACAACCTCAGAGAAGAGGTTGCAAAGTTCCCCTATACTAAAATTATACCACTCCCAAGCATTGGCTTTTACTGCCATAGGAAGCCACTCACAGTAATAGCAAACTCATCTTCCCATGTTCAGACAAAAATAAAAGGTTTTTTCCTAACCTCAAAGATCATTCGCTGCAGTCCAAAGCAAAAGGTTGACCCAAATGGGTTAGTGTTGTTTGGAGATGATGACCTGAACAGAAAAGAGGGGAAAAAATTTTAAAATGGGAATCTGAGGATCAGGACCATCTTAAGGAGGAATAACTACTCAGCAACATAAGGTGAATTACAGCATCTTTATCATGGCTTTTATCCACAGAAAGTACCTCTACATTATGCAACACCATTGCTAGACTCCAAGTGAGCCAAAGGAAACTCTGGTTGATGCCACAGAGCCATTACTAACACTTGGGGATAAAGTAAAAAAAAAAGCCACTAGTGACCTCTACAGGAAAACTCTCCTGCACTTAACTTGAACAGGAAGAACCCTAAAAAACCCCCGGATACACAGGAAGAGAGAAGCACCAAGTTACTGCACATTATTTTTGTGCAAGATCCTTCCCTTTGTGTCTCAATCTCTACCATATATATTTACTATATATATAGTCTATTGTTTATATTAACTAGATACTGTCTATTAATCAACTGGATTTACCATGTTAAGAAGATTAATCTATTTGATGCTGAAATAGAATAATCCAAGTTTTATTAAACAGCATTTTTCAGGATCTATGTACCACTTTCTTCTAGTTATTTCCGGTATTTTTGGATTGTACATTGACAATTTCTGTTGACTGCAATGAATTTGAGATTACAGCCAAAAAAAACCCCTAATGAATATTTACCTTTTGTCCTTTCTTGTAAACTGGTCAGTTTTTCAAATTGCATTTCTGAGCCATTTGAGATGTGCTCAGTAAAGCGCTCTCTGGTTGAACTACTCTCTACAACACAGATGGAAGAAATAGAAGGGCTCTATGTCATCACTATTTCACCTTAGCTTTACTTCATTCACATGGCTTCTGCTCTAATCATCTCACTGGCATAACAGGAGTAAAGGGGAACAAAGGGCACAATGAGTCAGGGGGGAAAAAGAAAAAAAAATCAAAGTCAAAATCACGTGAAAGTCTGATAAAAATACATTAATTTACCTGAAATTGCTGTGGTATTTGCACAGTACCTATCACTTACACTTGTCCTGAGATAAAAATCATGGTTTCACATCATAAAATGATAACTCTACAAATAAATAATGCCCATTTAACCCAGTATCCATCTCAATGCTTGCAGAAACACAGGAAATTTAAGGACTATTCCATTCTATCTTCAGTCAGCCTGAAGGAACTGTAGAATCATGTATGTTCATAAAAGGCAAGCTTCCTCAGACAGACTGCTGTTGTATATGATATCATGTGCATATATACTGTGCTATATCATGTCATGTTATTGAAATACTTTTATAAAAACTATAAAAACTCTACACTATTTATTACTCATAAAGAAAGATTTTTCTCACTCTGAGATCTTCTCTGGATTTTGCATTTCAAGGAATTTTGGAAATGCTTTCACTCAGCATGTCAGTTTACTTCCTCTGAGAGCAGCTATCTCATCTTGTTAGTGGCCAAAAACCCCTGAAACTTTAACCAGCAAAGCAGTACAAAAGTAACCAGCACTATAAACATTCTTCATCATCTTCTGTTGTCAACCCAGTCCCTGCCAAGTAAAATAGAGAGATTTTTACCTGTGAAGTACCACTGGCTTCTCTACAGGGTGCCCCAGTAGATCCTGAATACTGTCCCACTGTAAATACAACAATGACTTTGTGTTAAAATGAGGCACAATAAAACTCTTTTTTTTTTATCTAGGAAGAGTGCCATGCACATTTGTTAGTGACAAACCTATTTGTCAAATAAACTTGAGGTATTCACATAAGTATTTTGTGACTGGAGCTATATTCAGTAATGGAACTATCCACTGCTAGGGCTAGTAAGTAATCTTAAGGTATATTCTTATTTTTGTCTAAAAGCAGTTTGGAATTAGAATTATTAATATAAAAATTTCTATTGGGCTTATAGATAAAGTGTTGCTGGAAAGTCTTGTGGCATTTTAGGGGCACTTCAGAGAGCATAGCAGCTGTGGGAAGCTTCAACAAAATATCCTCTTGCATACATTTGCAGAGAGGAAAAATAGCCCCACTGCTACCTCTCCCATAAGTATTTCCTTAATTTAAGCAACAATATTGGAGAAGAGGAAAGCTGCACTATTTAATGACTGGGAAGTGTCCAACAGTTTTCCTCACTTAAACCAGACTCCAAGAAGCTGCAGTTTCACACACAAGACTGAAGTAAGTCAAAGCATTGAAGGGAGTAAGTTAATTCAAGTCAAGAAGCATAGAATGGCATCTTCCAGATTGCTGACTCCAATTTTTCTTCCCACTATGGGAGCCACAATTCACCAAGGAAAGCCTTCATTTGGCACCCCAGGAACCAAGAGAGCAGCAGTGACCCTGGCTGAATGCTGACAGCAGAGACACTGATGAACAGTTTTTGAGAAGTTTTTCAACTTAATGCAGCTGTCAAATATGCAGCAGCACCTGCCCAGCTGGGAAGTTCATTTAGGTGGAAAGGCTGTGGAGTGTTCAAGGAGTCTGCTGTCATCAGATGTCACACTGGCAGTGACATTTTGAAAGGCTGCTGCCTAAGAAACATCCCATTACTGGTGCCCTTCAGAAGAAAGTGGAAGGGCACTGGACTCTCCTGTTCAGTCCATGTCTTCAAGAGCTATGCTTAGAACAATAGCTCTGTGAGAATTTTGTTTAGGAACATGTCTCCAGCTAACATTCAGCCACCACTGCTGCTGTTTTCCCCTATCACTTATTTCACTATTTCTACCTGCAGCTGTGTTAAAGCCATGCCATAATGTAGTAATTTAGTTTACTTGAAGAGTGCTATTACAAATGAATTCAATCATTTAACATAACAAAATATTTAAAACATAAGATACACACTAACTTTTGGCCTTTCACTAGTCCACTTTAAAACAGCATGATACCACTGCTGTAATTTCCTTGAAGTGTGTTGTAAAGTTGGCATGAATAATTTAGATGGTTTAAGAAAATTAGGAAAACACTCAGTTCTGCACAGGCTTACCTTGCTGTATGTTGTACACGTTTCTGTCTGTGAATCAGCACTATCTATGAAACAAAAACAGAAAAGCTTTTATAGCTTAAGCTTGAACAGCCCCCTACATAATCCTTTATTCTGGCATGTTAATTCAGATAGCAGGAGACACAGGAGCATTAGATCAGGTCATATACAAATTTACCAGCATTCACTAGCAATCAGAATTGTCAGTAACACTAAATGCCAGTTAAGGTGATAAAGCAAACCTCCCTATTTACAGCAAGTCCCAACTTCAGGATTATAAAAGTTTAAGCTTTAATCTCAGATGGAAGAACACCACTGTAGAAGAAACCCCATCTCTTTGCACTAAGCTAACAAGCCTAGCACAGCCACTCCTGGAGGTAACATGATGTGCCACTCATTAATTCCAAAACACTCCACTGCACTTGGAAGGAAAGCTGGCTAAAAGTGACATCTGGGGACTCGGGAGCTGGCAGGCCTGAGATCAGTGAAAACATCACTCTTCCACAATAAAGATGGCAGAGAGCTTGGGAATCACAGCCTACCTATTAAAAAATAAAAGGACAGCATTGCATTTACAATTACAGCCTTTAAACAGAAACTGTTTGGTGGTGGTTTCAAATACTTTCATACATATCTTAGACACATATATTTGGGTACTCCTAAATACTGAAAGCTTGTTCCCAAAACAGATATTAAAATGTCAAACAGAGCTTTCAGTCAAGTTAAAGACCATTTGCTCCTCTGTATTTTTCCCTCTCTAAACATTCTCTCTTTGTGCAGAGAGTTCAGTGTCTCTGCAACTTGAACTCTGGCTCTTAATTTATCATCTGAACTTGAAGCACAAAAGGGGACTAATAAAACTGCATCAGACACTGCCACCAGAGGGAAGAAGATGGGCTCTTCAAAACTGTTATAACATCTGTTCACAACCTGTAGCATGTCCTAGGCATAAGCTAGAGGCCAGAAAAGCTGGTTAGAAATGCCAAATAGAGAGACACATTAGGAATAAATTCATAATGCTAGTTGAGGTAAATAAAATTAATCACAAATTAATGCTTTGAAGTACAATAACCTAAGGGAAATAATTTTAGAAGTGAGGATTTTCATGCTCATTCTCTTGGCTGAAGTACAAATCAACTTTCATGTAAGCCTGTATACACAAATATTGTTTTTCCAGGTTTTTAATCCTCCATATGCTCAAACTGCTGTGACAGCCACAGGAGGATTGCATTTCACACAGCAAGCAAAGTGCTTGCAGTAAATACCAATCAGAATGAGGAAAACATCCCTGGCCAAAACCTAGGCAGCATCTGGCATTCCCTGGATAATCCAAATACCTTCCCAGCACACATTTTTTCTTATGTTGAAGAAGTCTACTTTGATCACTGTGATCTTCTGACAGGGCTCCCCTACTTTGCTGAGATTAGTTACTGCACAGAGCTGGGAATATCTTAGTACCTTGCCAAATCAGCACTACTGATTATAGAGTTATTTTTTAATAGATTTATAGATTTATTTTCAAGTGAACACAGACATACTTTATCTGTAGCACACAGAGCCAACATATCTGGACATTTATTTTCATTCCCAGATAAACCAGATTACATTAAATACCAGTGCACTGGACAGATGAGCTCAGACTAACACTGCCTTACAGATTTTGAGCCTCCAGGTACAAGGTAATTGATTTTAGCAGAGCAGCAGCATTACAGGATATTGTGATGTTGCAGCTAAATATTTGCATGATCCAAGTAAGTGAAGAGGTAGTGTAAGTAAAATCAGAGAACTGCTACTTTGCCTTGAAGTGTCTTTTCCACTTAAACAGAAACCTAATCCCAAAACTTCCTCTCTGTCTCAATGACTGTCACTGTTGGCATCCTCTGACAATGAAGGACAATTAGAGAGTGATCCCAGCTCCCCTTGGAGCCCTCTGTGCCCCCTGCAGCAGGACAGCAGGGAAATGCTCACCTCTCTTAATGACAAGTGGAATCTTGAATTCACAGCGATGGTAACTAGAAAGTGCAAATTGTAAAAGCTATTAGAGAACAGAGAAGCCAAGAAACTGCACAGCCACACACTTACAGCTCTTAATAATCCCTTTCATGAAAAGCCATATCAATAATAAAATGAAAGTGATGATCTATGATAGCAGATTATGTTCTCAGATTTTCAACATCAAAAAAGGCAGCAGCCTGGGAATGGCCTAATGCAATTCTTTAGAGGACACAAGAAGTCCTTTAGCATCAATTACTCTATTGTTACATTATTGTTACTCTATTGTTACACAGAGTGGATGGAGAAATACTTAGCTATGAAACAGCACTATAGATTTCTCTGTCATTAACTGCTTTTATCAGGCATCCAATCACTAATTCATAATCCTCCTCTAAAGAGTTTACACTTAGAAAGTATTGAAAATATGTTCAGAAAATGAGATTTTTTAATTACTAATTGAAATCATGTTAGGAAGAAAACAGCAATGTAGCTACCAGAAAATGGGCACTCTGGCTAATACAAAGTTGTCCTCTATCAAGAGTTTGCACATCATACCTGGATCAAGACCTACCTTATCTCATTCACTGCTTTAAGACATACTTGCCAGTATATATAAAGGCATTTAATAGTAAAAAGAAAATACTACAAAAAAAAAAAAGTTACTAATGATGTCTGCAATCTACACAAGTTCCTAGATACATCAAAGAGACTTAGAAAGTATCTTGTAATTCTATAAAGAGAATGTAAGATTTCCTTTTCAGTTGTTTTAATGTACTCTTTAATGGATGAGGACTGTACACTCACATGTTAAAGTTGTAATGACCAGGATAATTTGTATGCAGGACAAATTTCTTCACCTTGTGAGTGTTTGCATCAAAGAGAATATCCTGTTGAAGACAAAAAACAAGATGAAGCAATTTGGGTAAGAAGGGGTGTTCCCTAAACTAACCTGAGAGTATTTAAAATAGCCTCTATATAGAGTGACATACATTTATCTCACTGAAACTGAATCAAATTATGAAAAGTAGTATTTGAAAATAAGACTATTTGTAAATTCAAATAACACATTTCCTCCAGCACTCAATCACAACTGCAGCTTCATCTACTAATGTTGGCAAGTTTTCTGAGGAGGTCCTGTTTTTCTGCATATTATTTACAGTAATGTAAACTAAAGCAAAACAGCTGTAAGAAGAAAAATGAAGATTTAACTACACCCCACAGCTCAGCAAGCTTTCACAACTGATGCTATGGCACACTTGCCTCAGTTCTGTGGCACAGGGGCATGGATCTCAGGAACAAGAACTAGTTACCTATGCATCAGCTACTACAGAAAAAGGAGAAAACCTAAGAGGCTGCTAAAGTGCAAAGAGCCCTCCATCCACTGGTGGAGATAAAATGCTGCTGATTAAATTTGTAAGTGTTAAAGCAAAGTCAAGTGAAGCTTTTCATATCCAGAGATTCCTAAGGCAGCAATCAAGAGCTTTGCAGCCTCTCATTTCCCACAGACTTTAGCCTCCTGAAAGGATTGCTGTGTAACTAAATCAGAAGTTTACATGAATTGTTCAGGGAAGCTTTCCACTCACCACTCCAAGTGTGAAATAATTGAAGAAGTAGTCATTGCACTTTGATGGGACCTGCTTGTGGGGCGAGGGCGAATGGATTTTCATCTGCAAGAAATACACTTTTCAGATGCATGCAATAATGGTTAAAGATTAATACCTTTAATAACAACTCTACATTCAAACAAATTGCTATGATCTCATTTGAAACCTTTGTTCAACTAAGGATGATACTGTGCTTCATGACAGGACGACCACCTGCTTGCAGCAGGCACAGTATCACATCAGCTATTTCAGTTATCATAATTAAAGGTTTACTTACATTATTAAAAGGTCATAATTAAATCATAATTAAAAGGTTTACTTAGATTATGCTGTGTAAAAGCATTAGGAAAAGATCAAAGTGTATACTGAGGTTATTTTACATACACTATAAGTGAAAAAAATAGGCAGCACACACTTGCTAAGGCACATTTGGGATACAAAAGCACTCCCATTTGTAACTATTCTTAATCCAGTTAACATTACATTTATTTTAAAAATCAAATTGTGTAAACAGATTTGCATCAATTTAGAATTTAAAAAAGCTTCTTAAAGCCTATTACATAATGGTTCAGCCTGGTCTATAACGTCAAGCAATATGCTGAGCACTTGTAATTTGTGCTACATGGAAGTTCAACTTCACTGACCTTGCCAAACACAAGCACTATGATGAGACTGAGACACCAATGAACAAAGTCTGTGCCTGAATGAATTCCCTCACCTTGTCTTCAGACTTGTAGAAGACTTTGTGTGGAGAGCCCAAGGTGCTGAGCACATCCTGGCAGGAATCACCGAAGTACACGCAGCGCTCGAATACCCGCATCTTGGCATCAGCTAAAACACCTGGGCCACAGCCTGAGGAACAGAAAACAGCTCTACATCCATCCCTCCTGATCACAGATACATCACTAAATCAACACTAAAAGGTTAGTATCATTCCTCTATTTATCACAAACCAAACAGCTGCATTCCTCAGACAACAGTGCCAAACTAAATTTAACCATTTACTTTGCAGCAGCGCAAATATTTCTTATCAGAGCAGTGCATGTGCTGATTGTTGCATGGTTCCCCATTTCCACCTCCAATTTCAGCCATACTACCTTCACTTCCTTGCCATTCACATGGACATGACTTGGTTTCCCAGCCCATCTCAATTTGATCAGCTGGCTATTAGCAGTAAATAGCAGGAATTATTTCTATCCCTAGAATATTCTACTTTAGCAGCTAGAGATTTACCTCCAGCTAAAATCATCAAGTGCATGAAGTGAAATCCCTCACCTACATAACTATCACAAAACACACATTCTTTACTCAAGATTCCCATAACTTACTAAATCAACAGCAAGTATATCCCTGTGCAAACAACATTAAAGCAGATCTTATTGAATAGCCATTACACAGATGAATTGCTGACAAATGTTACCAGATTTGAGGAAATGGAAAGATGTTGCAGTGTGTGAGTCCACTCGCTTTCAGGAATGCAGCATCTTACATTTACAAGAATGCAAGGACACATATGCAGCAGTTACTGCAAAGCACAGGATGTGCTCTAAATACACACTTAGCTTTCCTCACTATGCATTATTTATGTAGCTAGTTACCCACTACAATAAATCAGAAAATCCAATTCACTCATCCTTGATTTCTTAAGCAACAGTAACTTCAAAATAATACACAGGCAGAGAAACTTGAGCTAGAACAGGTGTGTAATATATTTTACAAGAGTTTCTACAAACTTTGCAAGATAAGAAGGAGAACGTGTCCAGATTGCCTCTGTGCAAGTTTGTCTGAACATCAGTGATATTTTAATAATTATTTTACTCATCAACAATATTTCCTTTAAACTGCATGCATATACATTTTTAACAAAACTTGACACTATACATGTCCAATTTCACAAAATCATTTACATAATTATGATGCTATAGCTAACTCCTTCCCTAGTACATGAGGCAATATGTTCTCTACACTAGACAGCTCTACCTCTGTAATAAGAGATGCAAAGTAGGTTGAAAATATCTGCTCCTTTTTTACTCTTCATCTATAATTTTCTTTTTTCAACTTTTGCATATTGCGGGTGTATTCCAAATGTCTCCTCAATATACGTAGAGCAAGCAATCAGGACAGGTGAAAAGCTGAGCCTCCTAATGAAAATTGTTAAAAATTGTTTTTCTTAAAAACACTGTCAAGTCTCAAGTTATGGTAACTGAACAAGACTCCTTTGCAGCTGTTAAATCTGCCCTAATTTCTAAGCACCCTCCCATCTCTGAAAGCACATAAAAAAAGAGACTCATCAGCCTCTCTTCACTTTCACCACTGTCTTCTACAGTAAATGAAAACAGAACTGAATGGGAATTGCAGTTTAATGCTGCAGCATTAATGTAGTCACTTGCTAGCACTTTAAAAAGCCTTCCAGATTTAATCACAAGAATAGCAACACCATACAGCTCCCTGGAATGTCAGAAAAAGCATATGTACACAAGCTTTCTTGGTTTGTCATGGGTTTTTTAAGTGATGTACTGAGAACAGTGATCTGTTTTCTTCTACATACATCTGGAGACAAATTCCATTTCTGCACACATATTCTAAGAACTCAGAACATGTGAGGGCTCCAGTTCCCAGTAATTTCTCCAGAGTCAGGAAAAAGCAGCATTGAGCAGGTTCATCTTCAAACAGATTTAACTGGGTTTTGTTCCAATAATTCAAAGTAAAGTAGATAGAACAGTTTGAAATCCCTTACTAAATCACTACAAATAACTTGTGCTTAATTTACACAGGTTTATACCCTTATTTCCCTGAGGGGAACAAGCAGTGCAATGTTCTGAGTTTCTCCAGTACCTGCAGTGAGGAGGCGAAGCCGCAAACCTGAGGGGCCGGTTCCATCGCGCAGAACGTCGACGTTCTCAGCATACACATTCCCAAGGAAACAGCTGAGAGGCATCAAGGGAGCCCTGAAACCAATCAAACAAAATGTGCACAGGATTTGCTTCACCTTCAAATTTTCCTCTAACAAGCTGGTACCAGTTCACTGGAACAGAGCACATTAATTTTGACAAAGCTGCATGTAACAGAGACTGAAGATTAAAAGTTTTATTAAACATAAGGATCAGAAAGCATGGGGGAAAAGAAGAGGAACAAGTCAGCACTCAAATGCAAGATCTTTACCATTCATGAAAAAAACCAGCAAGTTTCAAAGACTCCAGGAATTAAGGAATTATAGAAACTGTACCTAGCCTTTGGATATCGCCTATGAGGAAATGTCAGCTCAGATTTCTCTCAGGGAAAATGAAATTGTGGAGTGTTTAGAGCTAACTTTCACCCAAATGCAGCAAAAGAGCTTTCTCTGTGATGCTCCCACTGCTCTTGGGAAGCTACTGCATAGCCCAAAACATGAAATCAGTTTGTGCAGGTACACCCAAGGTACCTGTGCTTCTTTACTTGGGAAGTTCTCAATTTAATTCAACACCAACATTATTTTAGAAAATAATCACAGTCCCAAGTGAGATATTTTTAATTGAAAGGCATATTTTCTGTATATCAACTTGTATGTGCTCCCTAAAATTCCCTGTTCTTATGCTCCTCCTCTGGGTGAATGACAAGCTAGAAGTTGGGCTTTGAGCTCTCTCTTACACACACAACAGAGCCCCATGCAACAATCATGCTTTCACTAAAGCTCACCATATCACAGATGGGCACAGACAACAGCACTTTTCTCAAGTGCACTTATTTCTAATTAAGAGACAATGTCTGCATAAACTAAGCTCCCTCCCTTCTGAGCAGTGTTTATCTCCTGGCCTTAAAACTCAACTGTCTCTCTGAGAAAAATACCCTCTTATCAGTTTGGGTATTTCTAAGATTAGGGATCTTGGAATCCTAGAATGATTTGGGTTGGAAAGGACCCTAAAGAACATCAAATTCTAGCCCTCTGCCATGGACAGAGACTGCTTCCACTAGACCAGGTTGCTCAAAGTCCCATCCAGCCTGGCCTTTAAGATAATAAACTCAGTCAGGTATCTGCAAATACATTGAACATATGACAGATTATGCATATGGCATAGTTTATTAATTTTGTTTAGTAAGAGAATTTAGGACTCTTAATAGGGCCCTGCCATGACATACATATTATCAATATCCTACAAGCTTACAGACTGCCTACACCAAGCTTGATTTGCATAGGAAGAGGTCATCAGCACAAACAAAATCTAGAGGAAGAATAGCCTTAACATGGTGTTACTAAATTCACAATGTTCCCTACTTTAATTCATTTTCAGGTCAACTGAACTTGCCTACTACAGCTGAACCAAGCTCATTTACAGGAACATAAATCAAACCAATGTTTCATTACAAGGGCTGAGGACAACACCTACAGAAATCCGAATTATCTAAAGGCATTCTGAAGATCCAAAGTGAACTAAAAAAATACACTATTGTATTTAGCAATGGCAAAGCACTAAATAAATGAGGGAAAGAGCAGGAGCAGCTGCACATACTTGGTGTCCTGCAGGCTGTTCCCATTGTAGATGTACATGCGTTTCACAGTCGCGCCGTGCGGGATTTGCAGAGAGGCCAGACCATGGGCAAAGTTAGGCTGGGGAAACACAAAATCACTCTTGTTATACACCACAGCAGACACCTCAGCTTCAGAAGACACTTTCAGACACTTCAGGTCAGAAATTGCTTTAGAGATGCTGTATATGCTTACCAATTCAAGCAAGTCTCTAGCCAAAGACAAGGGGGCAAAATAACAGAAAACCCAAGCTTCTAGGTGGTGTTTCTACATATTCCACCACTCCTGGATTCCTGAGCTGGAGTGAAACACTCAGCATGTTCATTCATCAAAAGATGCCACTAGTCTGACAATTAGTCACTGTGTGAACTGAGAATTCAAGTCTTTCCTTGGTTTCATCATGGGCAGCTAGCAATTTTCAAGTATTTGTACTGATACACTGTTGTATTTAAGGTCTAAGAAATCATCTGTCTTAAAGGAAAACTTCCCTTTTTTGTCTCCCACTGCATTAATTTCTGCCTTTTAACATTTTTGCTGGTTCCCAAGATGCTTTATCTGATGAACAGAAACTTGTTCATTAACTAGATTTTCCATTCTCCTTATCACCACATTCTTACACATACTGTTTTGACAGGGATTTGAGTGCTCTCATCAAATAGAAAGCATGTTAAGGAAGTCAGATTGACTCTTACTGCACTAGAAGAAGGAATTTCTTTCAATTCTGAATGTGACAGGACATTCAAGACCAGTAACATACTTTGCTGTCACCAGACAGAAAAAAAACCCTATCTTTGTCACAAGCAGTCAACAAAAACAAGATGCACAATATGCAAACTATTACCTGGTCTACTTTAGCAGGCATCACATAAGGTAAACACACACACAAAAAATTCTTAGGAAAAACATTAACCTAGAACAATAACTTTCAATGCTGTAGATATTAAGAAAGGAACCTCCATTACCCAGCAAATATAGAGACGTCCCAATTTCAATTCTCATCCTGAATTTGCCCAGAATATTAATACCTTTTGCTTCTTAAAGAACATGAAACTACAGATTATTGAAGCGAGCAAAGGTTTTCATGTTCTCCTCACCTGCAGCTTGTTTCCAGCTATACAATAAACTCCAAAGTTTTCTTCATAGTTTTTCCATTTCCATAAGCAGAAGATTATACTGCTTTGCTAAGTAGCTTAGCATTCTTATACCATCTTCCTTGAACTTGACAGATTCAAATTTGACTTCCCTCTGCAATCTTTTCTAATGTTCCTCTCTAAAAACTTTCACAAAGACTTGTCTTCCCTGTGGACTGTTTCATAGTGCTATGTTTTCAAAACAATCCTACTTTTACCTGTTCCTGGGGAGACTTTGGCATTACACTCTTTGCAAAGAACATTTTACTAACCTCACTAGAGCAACTGAATGAGACACTTGGAGAATGCAAAATTACTTTCTCCATTGTTCCATCAGTTTGATTTTCACATCTTTTAGGTAGTCCTGCAAAGAGCAGGGAGTAGGTCTCAATGATGCTCCTACAGGTTCCTTCCAACTTGAGATATTTTATGATCTTTTCAAATCTTTGGTGAAACAATTTACTTCCTCAGTAGCTTGGCTATTTCATTCACCAATGCCCTGGGAACTCTTGCATGAAAACAAGCAGGACTAGTCTTTGTTGGGGCATTCTTTTTGTTTGCCTTATTAGGCTTCTATTCACCTTCCCATCTGAAACCCAACTGACCTTCACTGCTGCTGAACAATAACTTCCCCTGGTTACCCCCTGTGACATGTCAACCACAGCCACTAAAGCACTAAGCTGTGACAAAGAACATGTGTCATTATGTGGGTTGATTTCTTCTTTGTTTTGGCTCTTTATATGCTCCTTTATTTTAATGCTTTTTAACTGGTCAATGCAGATTATACAACTGAGAGCATTTCCATCTTCACACAAACCAAGTTACACATACATTTTCATTAGTACAGAAGGAAACCACAGAGGACCTGATCTTGTTTCCACTTTAGACGGGAATTTCCAAAGATTTCAGAGAATGCAGTAATGTATTTAATTATTCAGTAACTCATCCAAACATTTGGTGAATATGCAAACAGGCATTACAAATAAAACTCATTCATTTGGCTTGCTAGAAGCACTCGTACTGAAGGGCACTTAAAGAAGAAAATGTGTTTTATGAAGTCTATCCTACTTTAGTTGCATAATCACTTCAATGAGATTCAAAAATATCTGATAAAAGAACAGCCTCCCAGTAGATTGCTTAATATTTATGTATTTGCATAGACAGCATTCATATTTTTAGACAACTCCTTTTACCAACAGAATTGCTAGTCCCAGTTCATGATGCAAGCAAAACCCCTAATCACACGCCTTTTGTCAACAGGAAGTAAATTTTTAACTTTGAGATGGTTACACAGCATTAATAAGAACACAACAGAGGAGTTCAATTCCTTCCAAATTACTGGTTTCTTTTGTTTGCAAAAGACAGCAAGACACCATGTAGGTGATACTCTGCGAGTACCATGGAGGCAAAAACACCATCCATTAACTAAGAATGATTGCTGACCTCGTATTTCGGGGTTTCAGTCCAGGAGTCCAACTGAAAAGAAAACGACAGTCCTCTGAAATTGAGGTGAAAGAGTTGCTCAGCTGAGTTATACACTAGAAGGGAAAAGAAAGTAAAAACACAGTTACCAAAATAATCTAAGACTTCTCCAGTTCGTATCTAACAGCACCTTCATCACCTCAATGAATCTCAGAATGCAGGAGGAACACAATTACACTGGACAGTAACAGTTTGCTTTTAATTTCATGCAGTAAAAATACAGCAATAAGAGAAACCATAGATTCATTGCAGTTGCCTCTGCAAGCCTGCAGGCACTAACCTATCCCTAACAATACAATTATACAACATGACACAATCAATTATACCTTAATATCTCTAAGGTAGTTTAAGTAGCCACTGTTGGTACAGAACAATTCTGTTCATTGTTATGTAAAACATTGTACAGTGTTAGCCAGAAAGGCTTTGAGAGAGATGTGCACAAACACTGATAACTTCCTCTTTCACACATGGGGAGTTCAAAGGAGAGCTCACCCTGTGACCTGCATTTCCACCTCTCTCCCCAGGAGGAGCTCCCATGCCCCAGTCAGCTCCTGCATTCCCGGGTAACACTGACACAGCCCAAGGAGGAAATGCTTCAGACACACAGGTCCTAGGCCATTTACAATGATAATTAAAAATAGCATCACCAGAAACAGCAGCCAGCCAGTCAGCTCCCACAAAGAGCACTAATAAATTAGAGCACGCACAGACTTCCAGCTGTCACCACATCACGAGATGTCCTGATTCACTGCAATCAATTGCACAACATCAACTATGAAAACAATAAATGTGGTCCCAGCACTTACTCTAACAAGACACACTGTTTTCTGAGACTGTGGAAAGATTAAAAAACAATCCCCGAAGACTGAGAGCTTGGGAACTGTTTTAGGATTGATTTTATAAACTCCAACCTGTGCCCAGTAGCCACTGGGGGAACAGAGTGTTCTAGTAACACACAGGATCTGACAGCTTGAAAACACCAGAGGCTTAAAACAATAAAAGAACCCTCTAAAAGAGAAGCTGCTTTCTTCCACTTTACCAAAGGAATACCAAAGGCTCAAAATTCCCTTTTTTCTTACAATGTTATATTTAAAATGACATAGCATAGAGAGAAAATGCATATAAAGAAATATTTTATTCCCTCCCTCCCACAATGTCTTTCAAATGTTCAACTTAAAAGACATATCACAGGGTATCTGGACAATGCCAGGCCACCCAGGACAGAAAAATAATAGTTGAGCAATAAGCATTAAACTTTCAAAAGTTATCATTTGCCTTTTCTACAGAATGTGCTGGCTAAGAGTCTTTTCCATGCTTGTCACTGAAAGGAAAACGTGTGGAGAGAGGGAAATGTTTTGATCGGCAGGAAAATTATACAAATCTCTCTCATGTGATAAATTATGATACATCTTTTCCAAAGCCCACAGCCAGCTGGAGAACTATTTTTCCCCTAGTCATGCCAAGTGTGATATCTGATTATACAAATTGCATCAGTTCCCATCCCCTGCAATGTTTGTGGATGCTTGGGTTTAAAGGGCAAGGAATTTTTTTATTTTTGGGAAGTTCTCTCATGTCTCTCTCAAAACCATAGATCACAACCACATGACTGAACAAGGTAAGGATTTTTTGTACTGTTATTTTAAATTTCTTTTTATTCACACAGGTACCCTGCTAATTCCATTCAAAATTGCTGACAGAAGCAAAAAGACTGCTTCTTTTCTACTGCACTCTGGGTGGGGGATAAGGGAGGAGGTTTGCCTTCCAGGAAGGCAGCAGAGTGTGACCAGCTGGGAAATATTTCTGTAGAGCTGACAGGACAAAACCACCAACAGCAGCAAGGCTGCAAAATGGACACAGCTTTACTAAAAGCAGAGGCAGATCCAGAAGTCAATTCCTTCTGGTATCAAGCACAAGACTTTTCTGGCATCTTAGGGGAAGGTGAAGTCCCCTAAGAAGGGAAGTGAGTTAGAGAGCCAGAACACAGCAAGGCCTTTGGGAAGGAGGACTTTTTCTTCTACCTTATGACTTGAGCCCAACCCCACAGCCCTGGTCCTTGCTGAATGGCACTGGCACAAAGCCACATCCATGAGCACTCAGGACAGGATGTGGTTTCAATAGAGCCACTGGCAAAAGCAAGCCCTTCCCAGCAGGAGGTCAGGTCAGAGAATCATGGAAATGTGGGATAAAAATCTTGGCTTTGATGAAGCTGTTGACCTCCAAAGTGGTTGTATTTCAATAAGCCCCATGACAAAGATACTGCAATGTTTCAAACTACCATTAGCCAAAAAGTAATGAAGCTGATTGATTTTTATGATGACTCTTCTTTTTTAAAACCACTGATCTGGCAAAACCAAAAATGCTCACTGAAGGTTGGTTTCAACACAAAACTGTTGCTAACCTTTTGAAATTTATTTTGAAACGAGCACTGTATCCTGTTGCAGGAAAGTTCTGCTGCAACTACCTTGGTTTTAAGTGAAAGACAACATTTTGAGTGAAATTCCAGTGGAGGTTAGTTAACAGAGATAAAAAGCAAAATAAGTTTGAAGTGCTTGCATTGGGGGTTTGGAGGAGCACTAGCACAGAGGAGTAAAGGGATTGTTATATTCCTTTCATTCACGCAACCTAGTATTTAGTGCTTTGGTCGCATTAAGAGGAAGGTTTCTCCTCCCACCCCAGCTCCAATTTTTGTGGGACACAAAAACACCATCACCATCCTTCCCCCATGTTGAAAACCATTCTCCTTCTTCATACTGTTTCAGACAAGCCAAAGGAAAAAAAGAGTTATCAAAAACTTGAGTTGCACAATCCAGTTCAAACTGTTTGTGACAGGCAGCTTAATACAGAGCATTTAGTTCTGCTAAGTAGGCTGTTAATGGAAGAAGTATTTTTCCAATGAGGAAACTTGAATAAGCAAAAGCACTAGTGACATGGTAATAGAGGCCAGCATTTTAATAAATACATTTTCTTATCTACATGTCACTAGATGAAAAGATGTTATGAAAAACTGTCACCAGATGAAGCAAGCATGCAAGTCTTCTTAATTGAGTATGACAGATGCACAAGATCTGCAAATTCAGCACAAGGACACGTGGTGCCAAACTATGTTTTTAAGTGCTTGCATACAATTTTATGCAGTAATAAAATATGCTATCACTATCACAGGCAAAGTTTATGGCTAGATATGTATTTTTACAGTTCATAATACCACAATTTTGGAAGTGCTCCACTTCCACATATTTGCAAATAAACCATAATCACAGAACAAATAAAAATTATAACCCACCCAGGATATGGAACCACTTTTACCCTTCTTTATTTCTACAGTGTCTTGTACATACCATTTCCATAATAAATCTAACCATAGATTTCAGAGCTTCCATCTAAGAGGAACTGTTAATGCCAGGACCAAAATTTAGAAAGCTTAATTTTGGTCCTTGGAGTATTACAGCTAGAAATGTTCCAAGCTTCATTTATCTCAATCTGATATTCATCTACTACTGCAGGCTTTTATGCAATAATACTGCTCTACCCACATGACCCTCCCCAGTTAATAAATCCTGTTCTGTAATGTGCAAGATTGTCTGCAGAGAGCAGAGACAAAGGCTGGATATGCAATCACCATCCATCACAAAGAACATTCGCCTGTTTGGGATCAGCCTGACTACTGCAAATGGACTGGCTTCAGCTAAAAATAGAAAATGAGGCTCTGAAAATGGTATCTTGACTATATGGAGGTAAAATTCTTCCTTGTTGTGCCAGTTTGTGGCTCCATTTCTTGAAAGTTCACAGGCAGTTTAATTATGAAGTTCAAAAGTTTCTCCAGCACCTTATTTTCATGGCCTAGGAATCCTCTGAAATCCACTCCTCATTTTCATACATAAACCAGGAACTTACAGATGGTCTGGAAGCTGCAGAGAGGGGGAACAGCCAAGGGGCTGTGCAAGAGTCAGAGAGGGCTCAGCCAGGTGAAACAAACTTGTCCTGGTTCTGCTCCTGCTGCACATGGACTGAGTGCCCACCTCCCCAGTGGCCCAGCAGAGGAGGGGGCTCAGGAGGTGTGAGCCAGTCACACACAGCTCACGTGTGCTCCTGCCCAGCAGGGGAATAACACACTCACAGAGCATGGAGACTGAGCAAACAGCCCTGGCTGCCCCTGCACAGAGAGCTGCTCAAGGGTCTGTGCTCATGGCACACACAATCCCTAAGGATGCTGGAGAGCTGACTGTGCACAGGGATGTGTAACAACAACAAAGATCACCATTTTCTGGTACTGGCACTTCAAAACAGATCATCAATGACATCTGAATACAAACTCTGTGCCAGTGACTCTCTGCCTCACCATTTCCCTTTTAAAAAGGAGCCACAAGTGAATTGACAATACATTTTAGATGATTTCCCAGCAGTAAGAATATGACCATTCTGGAACACAGCTGCAGATCATATGACAACAGAACTGCCTACACATTGTTCAAGGCAGACACACTGGAAAGGATTCCTAGAAAGAAGTCTGTCAGGCTAGGTGTGCTTCTCAGAAAGTTTTTGGCTTACCTCCTGGATGTGTTGCTCCAAATGACTGATCAATTTGTTCTATGGTTGGAGCAATTGCCTGAGAGTTAAAATGGACACCACTGAAAAAGAAAACAGAATTAATCTGCCTGAAGGAAGCCAAACAGATGCTACAAATATTTACTAGTGGCAATACCACATTTAAATTTTAAGAAGTCTCCAAGACTGAAGAGTAAACTGGTAATTTAACTGAGTGCCATGTTCAAGAAAGGATGATTATGCACACTCCTTCATGACAGCTATTTTTGATTTTTAAAATGAATAATTGAAAAAATGAATTCAGGACTTTATAAAAGTGAGTAAAACCAGCCACTCTAACCAAGAGGAAATCATGGGAGGTCTTAAACCACTTACCAATATTTTAACTTCACCTTAGTCAAGTCATAAACTTCAATCACCTGAAACACAGGAAACAGAAACATTGCTACAGTTCAGACACTTGCAAATCATTACAGAGATAAATCCTTGTCAAAGGGCAAGAGTAGCTAGTGCTGCTTGCTCCCCTCCTTACAGAACTCTGCCATGATAAACCATAGTGTCAGAGATCAAACTCAAAAACTGACTCAACAACTGCACATCTGAAATAAGGCCTGAACACCCCTGGGTTCAGGAGAGAACCCCCATGTCCCATGTACATCAGCACTGCCTGCAGGAAGAAATCCTGTCACTGGCACATCAGGATCTTGATTTCTACAAAGTTTACTCAAACAAATTGAAAGGAAAGCAACACCAAGGATTAGCTAATTAGGGAATCCTCTGATGAATGTCAGCGGGCCATTCCCTGGGTGCTCCTATGAGCCTGAAGAATGCCTGTGAGGGCACAAAGGCCTCACACTGACTGCACTGCTGTAACTTTCCACCTCTTCTAAAGTAAAAGATGAACACAGCAAGGCTTAGCAGTAATATCTCATTTCAATTATACTTTAGATATCTTGCAACCTCACCAAGCATTACAGAAGACAATCAGAAGAACAGCCCATAAGGTATCAGGGCAAGCAATATATCCAGTTCTGATATTCAGAAAATGCTTTAAACCTCACTGAATATTCCAAGGAGATTTCCTCTCTGCAGAAAATATAAGATATGGATCCTTTGCTCTGAATAATTACTGCGAGCATGCATCTGAGACTGATGCCATATGATTTTTATGACTGCCACTGGATTTTGAGGCTATACTGGGCTTTAAGCAGATGATTTTTGGCAAGTAGCCATGGAAAAATACAAGCTTCTTCCACCTTACATATGTGTTCCTATGTCAGCAGGAAAAGAAAACACACAGCTCATAACCACCATAAAGCAAAGGTAAAACATGTTTTTGTTTTGTATAATCCTCCAACAAATAACTAGCAGATTCTGGCAGGACACACTTCAGCAATAGAATAAAGCAGAATTTCCCAGGGAGCTTGCTACCAAGTGTGGCTTTAAAGCCTAAAAATATCACCAGCTGAGAAGGAAGTCTTGGTTTTGGGAGATGCCCAGCAAATAACCCTAAATAAAACAACTTGCCATGTTTAAACCACTACCTCTATATATATTTAGAAAAAAAAAATCAACATTTAATGGCATTTCAAAATATAAGCAACAAGTAGAGCACAAAGCAAGTAACAAATTAACATTTTGGCAGAACCAACAAGACAAAAAACATCCTTCTTAATAAAATACACTTGGAATTATGCTTCTTGGAAAAACCTAGTTATCTAGTATTTTAATTCAAGTGCAGTTGACATGTCCAGATTTCCTTTACTGTTATTAAAGCCTATTAAAAAACAAAGGCTACTTTTATGAAAAGCTAGGACTGATTTTACTGTTTTTTTCAGTGCCCTTGCACATCTTTTCCCTCCACAAAATTTCTTCTGAAAATAGAGAGAACCAGCCCCACCCCAGATCTTGTTTTGCAGCCACTGCTGTGTGCACTGGGCATCCTCCTGAAGTTCTACCAAAACTGCACAGTGCAGGACAGAAGGATGAGCTGAACACCAGGAGCAGAGCACAAAGAACTGCAGGGGCACAAATGTGGTTTCCCCCCAGGAGAAACACCTGAGAGCAGCCAACAGGCACCAGTTTGCTAACAGACTCAAACAGATCAACTCAAATCAACATTTCTTTTTACCAACAGCAGGGGAATAAATGAGTAAAACATAGGAAAAAGTAATGGCAAAGGATCTCATAAGTCATGAAAGTTATAATGAAGACTAGGAAGACTAGGCCAGAGCACTTGAAAAAAAATTCTTCTCTAAATTACAGCAGCTACACTGCCAAAAGGACCAGTGTGATTCTGTGTGCAGAGAAGACCAAGGACTGCTCAGTGATGGGTTTACTACAAGTCAGAACACAGTTGCTTTAAATGAGGAAAAACTGATGTTTCCTCACACTCACTTTTTGATAATTACTACAAAGACTCACAAAAATGTTCAGGTGTCTGTTACCAGCAATAACAGACCAATGCTATGAAAGCCAACTCTGTCTCCACCTCAGAGGGAGGACACAGGAGAGACCTTACTGCTAAAATTCCTCTCAGAACCTGGTCCTGGATCTACCAATTCACATCAGCAACATCTCCTGCAATGCTTTGGCTACTGAAGGTGTCTTTCTCCTTCTCCCTGAAAAAAGGGAGGAAACTTCTCAGGAATATTGCTGACTTTATTCCTGCACCAGCTTCCTTGGAATTGCCAAGATTTTCCATCCTAGGAGCCTATATTTCAATCTCTTTCACACTTTCATAGCAAGTGTGTACTAAAAAAAAATACACAAAGAATAAAGGCCTCCTGATTTTTCCAGTATTGCTGCTGCTGAGCAACACTGAAAACACAGTCACACCATCTTAAAAACAGGCATTACTTACTTTACACCTACTGTATCTTTTTACAAGTGCTGTTGCTCCCTTCTGAACTGATCCCATTGGATTTCTTCTAGAAAGCTTTCTGGACACTTTTACAAGTATGAGTTTTCATAGCCCTGTATGCATTTACACAGCTTGACTATTCATAGTTCAAACAAACAAACAGAAGTATCACTAGACCACTGAACCACAACAAAATAGAAGAGATTGTTTCAAAAATAAAAATAATACAGGAAAAACAAACCTAAAAACACATACCAGAAGAGTTTGGGGTTTCTATTTTTTTTTTCTTTAAAACTACTTTTTAAACACAGGCAAGCATGGGAAAAAAAGCAAGAAATGCAGAAAGGCAAGAAAAGCTGCTGCTTGGTTCTTAGCACACTGGGTGTGACAAAATCAGACCCTCAGAAACTGGAGATGAAGATACATGGTATACATTACTTACAGCACCTCAAAAACACTACAGGATTGCAACATTGCCCAGAAAAGCCAACAAGCAAGCCATGTACTTGAAATCACCATGCCAACTTTTAATTCAGTCTCCTGCAGAATTACATCCAGTTAGAAAGATTCTGTACAGCTGACATTTTCAAGATATTATCTTAAAAACTGTGAGCTCACATACACAGTCTGAATAAGTAAATTCAAAAACTTGTTAAAAAAGAGAATACCTTTATTATAGAAAGATTTCATGAACAGAAACTACCATAAGGCAATTATAAATACAAACAGAAATTTGGGGGGGGAAAGTGCTCAGTTGTCCCTCAGCTGAGCTCAATTTGAACCAAAAATTTTCTTCAAAATGTGTATTTTTATAATATATTTTTAATAATATAAATATATTATATTATAATATATTTATATTATAAATAATATAATAATATTAAATTTTTTTATATAAACCTTTTTAGAAAAATACAAGCACACCATGGTGTTACAGCCTATTCTTAGAGAAATGAGTACTAATCTGAGTTGCTATTCAACAATTTGATATATATATATATAAAGAGCCTGAGTTTCAGCTGATAGCACATGCTTCTCTCCTACAGTAATTTTTAGGATAAAGCAATGGCTGAACTTTGGAGAGGGGTATTTTTCTGCTGGTTTTATTTTAGATGTGAGTAAAGGGCAGAGGGCACCACCTCCCACTGTTCCAAACCCTGCAAGTATGGATGTGAGCACCATATTCCAGACTTACCTAAACTGTAAGCATTCCATTTTTTAGCATCACACTTAACTCCACACTTCTGCTTTCACATGTCAAGCAGCACAGCAGTTAGAGCAGCTCACTCTCACCCAATTAGCCAAATCAACACCTAAACACTTCTGTCACACAGAAATTTACACCCACCAGGTGAGAACCAGTGACAATTATTCAGCACAGCTGGTCTGGAGGAAAGGACCAATCTGAATATCAAAGGTGTTACACATAGATATTTTAAAGGCTTCAGTTGAGAGGTTTTCAAAATTTTCTACCCATGTAGTCATAGCTCTACAATTGCCCACTTTGTATGGATAAACAAACCCCTTCCATTACAAACACCTTGCAAGGATAAATGCCATGGGAAGGCAGTGACCAGCCTGCCTTTTGTTTTGCACCTTAACTACACCAAGCATCCTTGAGAGATGCAGATCAGCTCTTGGTCACCTAAAAGCACAAAAGCAGAACTGAAGACATCAATTGCGAGAATCAAAACCCATCCAGAACAAACTGAAGTCAGTGCAGGAGCCAGCTGCTCACCAGAGGCCTGGATGTGGTTTTCTGGGGGGATCACACACTCACAGCCACACAAGCACTCTGCAAAACTACCTTAAATGAAAACCGTGAATAGGAGGAAGTTTAGCTTCATAAATAAAATGGCAGCCTAGATAAAGGAACACCCTGGGCAGGAAACAACACTGTCTGGCTTGCATTAATGATTATGTGATTTCAAACCCAAGGCTCAGCTTTAGTAAGGGCCTTGTGCATTTCTGTGCCACTCAAGATGGGTGAGGCCACACTGCACCACCACATTTCTGTGGCACTTGTACATCCCAGAGCACAGCTAAGATGTCTTACTTACAAAGATTTAAATCTTAAACCGAAAAAATGCAGTTCATAATCACAGGAGAGCACTCCACTTAAGACAAATTAAATGTCTACAGGAGCCACTTATGCTCTGCTAAGTGTCAATACATCCCAGGGCTTTGGTGTGCATTGTCTGCTTGCAGGAGGAGTGTTTCATTACCTTAAGTCTCTGATTGAAAGCATCAAACAGCAGTTTGATTCCATCCTGAGTCAGGTTAAGGATGAGGTCATGGCTAAGAGGTGACTGTAAAAACAAAGAAAAAAGCTGTTAGGCTTCTAATTTCAAGACTTCTTTGTTAAGATATACATCACTGTAAAAGTATAAATTGGTTACTTTGGAAAAACAAAACAACCTCAGAAAACAATCACTTGTTCAATGAATAAGCATAACTAAAATACATTTGACCAGATCTCTCAAACCTTCCATTTCCTTATGAAAAGAAATAGAAGTCCCTGTATAATATCTGTGCCCTGCAAAAACTCCTAAGAGTACTTTGACCACTACTGTAAGTGGGGAAAAAAAACCCAACAAAACCTCAAAACAATACAAGTCCCAACTCCATTTAAAAAAAAAGAAAAACAAATAAAACCCCACCTTGAAAATTAACATTCCCAGTTTAGCATCAGAGATTTCATCATCCAGGGAGAGCCTCTATTGAATTCTTGGTGCACAAAAACACCAAGGCTCACATCAGAGCCAGGGATGTGCTTGACAAAGAGATGGCTTTCCACTTCAAAAATCAAACTGTCACAGTCTTTTTTAGGCCTCAAAAGGAAGGCTTCAGACTCTCATGTTGTGAATTTAGGTTTCCTTAGTTACTGTGAATCATAACAACTAAAGGCTTAATTTGCAGTCTGCTGGAGTCAATAGGAGACATTCCTCTGGCTTTGCTGGTGTCTGTATAGGCTCTGCTGGGGAAGCTGCTCCTGCTCCACCAGGGCAGTGCACACAGACACAGCCACTTGGCCCCAGTTCAGCTTTTTGATCATGCACCATCTAAAGCACATTTGGTTCAAAATGCTCTATCCCCCACAGCTGTCTCAGAGGAGAATGGCAGGCAGGCAGCAAGATTCATGCCCTAGAACTGCACCAGGCAGTTTGCTAGCTAAAAAACAGAATGGGGATGGACAGCTGGGGCAAATAAAGGCTTCTAAAGTGGACAGCCACACCATACAGCCCTTTCATGAATAAACCATACGCTATCTTTGCTCTACTCAGAGGAGCTCTGAGGTTTGACTGCCAAAAGCCCAATTTTCATCTTCAATTTTCTCACATCACCACTGTCTTCTAGCCTTGATATTTTCTGAGCATTTCCAAGTGCATCATGTCCCACCCCTCCCACAACCATGCAGCCAAGTAATCAGTTCCTAGACCTCACATCACTAAGTTAAAACAAGCCATGGGGCTTTCCATCCCCTGTGATGCAGATTTCCTGTTCCCCTGGGTCACTGCAGCAGCTTTTCCTGAAGCTGGTCCAGTTGGAGTCCATCTTTTCTGAACACCAGTGAGCTGCTGTGCCAACTCTGTCCTAAATGAAACTTCCACAACACTTCACACACTGCCATCAACTGATGGCACCTCACTCTTGCTGACAAACCTTTATGGCTCTGTGCAGAACTGAAGCAGCATTGCAACAGAACTACAAGCATGAGATAAAAAGGCCTAATGTTGATCATGGCAGTCATTTTCTAATCCCTTATAAATCTAATTTAGAAAGGCTACAGATAGAGCAAAACAACCTTGTAATCTGGCATTCAAATACACCAGCTGAGTTGTTCTGCTATGGGATATGCTCTGCATTTCATTGGTTTCTAAATAGTTTCCATAAGGTTATTCCAAAATTAATGAGAGCATTACAAGTACTTTTGAGTGGATGGAAAAAAAAAACCCCAAACATCTGAGGAAAAGCTTGATAATTAGTACAGCAAATAGCTTCTGTTCTATGCTGGTTTCTAATACATGGAAAGATTCAAGGGCACAAATTTAGTTCATGTGACTTTCAATACACAAAACAGAACCTCAAGTATGAAAGATGATGCCAAGAAGCAACAGGAAGAATATTCCTGAAGGAAGCACCACAGATCTGCAGTTATACTGCTGATATACACAAAGATGCAGGAAAATCTTATCACTGAACAATCCCATCAACCACAATCCAGAGAAAAAAGCTCAGGAAAACAAAGGCAATTATTTTAGGCAATTAGGCAACCCCACTTACACTGACCAAAAATGAGTTAAAATTCTTTTATTCACAGAAAAGGATTCATCAAGCTTTTTTGGCACAGTTTGGGCATCCCATTTATGTCAAGTTAAAGAGAGCACCATGGGCAGATCTAATTGCATTTAATTGCCATATAAATTTTTGAAAGGAAATACTCACTGCTGGAGTTCCAGGATCAGAAATTCAAATTTAGAGATGCAACAGCTTTAAATAACATTTGATCACAGTGCTCAAAGGCATTCTTTTACAAGGCAAAGAGGAAAAACATGAAGGCTGTTCAGGTACAGTTTTATCAAGATAGAAGTTGTGCATGGCAAAGTTAATTTAGGGCTTTGAACCTTATAAGAACTGAGCTCTTTGTGCTCAGCTGCTAATGAAATGCATGACACTGTGCACAAGGGTGAGGACAGAGCCAGACAGTCAAATGCACGCCCTGAGTGGTGTGTGAAAAAAAACAGCAGGCACTGAATTGCAATAATATACAGGAGAAAAAAATAATCACCAGAACAATTCCAGAAAGGTGGGAACGACTATTTTGTCAGATGATGCAGCTGCTAAAACACCTTTTAAAAAAACCCTAAGCCACTAAACCTGCCCTCTGCAGCCAGAATAGAAGTTTAGTGCACACAGTCAAGAACATTTTAACTTTCCAAGAGGTGCAAAAAACCAAGGAGTGGTACACCTCTGCTTACTAGCACTGAACCACTAATCCTTCTGTGATTCTACAATCTGAGTGGAACAGGGATCTCATCATTTATCTAAACAACTCTAGAGCAATTCAAATGCACTGTGGTAAGAAAAACTAAAAAACTAAAACTCTCCAAAGAATACAAAACACAAGAAACATGCTCACTGCCAGACAGATGCTCCCATGCATTAATCACAAGGAGCCAGATTTGCAATTCAGTCTCAGAAAACCCATAAATCCACATGAAGTGAAAAAAAAAAAAAATCATTTAGTAACATGAAATATGTATCCAGCACTGAACAGCAGAGTCAAGGTTGTTCTTAGCCATTCAGTACTCACTGCAAATGCACAAGTCCTGAATCCTTGTTTGGATACAAACTAACATTGTACAGACTCTGCCTTTTTCCTGATGCAAAGAGCTGTCATTTGCAACATATGAATATCATCTTCTTGTTAACATGCATTGCACATAAAACATCTGGAGAGTCCCTTGAGACATCTGAGACTGCTTTGTCCTATCTCCCCTTACACTTCCATCAGAATAACACATTTTACTTGATCTAGCAGAAGGGTTTTACTGCTTGATGGAAGTCAAACATATCAGGAACTTACTGCTGAGTTATGAAGAATGATTAAAACATTTATAGCTGGCTCAAATCACTGCACCCAATTTCTGCAGACAAATTTGCAGATGCAGAGAAAAGGTGCAAAAGGTTTTTCATGGGGCTCATCACCACTGGACCAAACACAAGAGCAGAAAGTAATGAGTGATTCAGTTAAAATTGCAGCACCACTTCACAATGATAAATAGACTAGAATTAAATTGTCCAGCTAATTACATAACATTTCATTTTTTAAAGGGAAAACAATGCCACTCCTCCATTGCATGTACAAAACTGACAGTCATTAAATCACTAAACTGCTGTGCTGAGGATTATTCCATCTGACAAGAAACTTTAAAAAGCTGCATCTCTCACAGGGTGGCAATAATTTGGTGTAACTCGATTTCAAGCAGCCCCACAACTCTCCCAAAATGTACAAGAGCACAAAGGATGTTTTCATGGAGCATGAGGAGGCCTTCCTGGGCAGCCCATGCCTGCTCACCTGCTCGCTGTAGAGAACCTGGACGTTTTTGATAATGCGACAGTGTTTCTGAAGAATTGCTACAGCCTGAGCCAACGGCATTCCTGGAAATAAAAACAGGTTTTCTTCAGTGCAGACAGCTTTAACAGCAAGGTTACACATGAGCTAACCAAGCCACCATCAGCAAACACTGAGTTACAAAAGAAAGGTATGTGGTCAACAAACACGCTGACCTGACTCATGGTATCAGCACAGAGCTGGTGTTTGGAAACAGAAAAGTCATTGTTTATCCACCAGTTGTTAGGCATATATGAAAAAAAGGCTCTCTAGACACAAAATTAAACAGCAAAGTTCAAGCAGAAAGAGCAAGGAGCTTGCCATAGCCTGTGCAGAAAGTTTTCTGCTTTTTGGGGTCATCAGTCCAATAACTGATACAATAACCGAAATTAAACTGCACTAGAGCTGGCTAGGGCACTCCTGCACATTCAACAGCTCCTGAAACACCTTTCATTACACTTTATCCACCCTGGTGGAGCACTGGGCACTCACACCAGACACACACAAACACTAACTCTGAGCCATGATTCTCCCCAAACCTCAGAGGCCACATTAGCTGCTGATATGGCTCTCCTTGTGTCAAGGAAGAAACTTTTTCTTCTCACTTTGAAGACAGGATATACATACAAAAATTTGGTTCAATTGAGGCAGTGCACTTACAGTCACTCAACTCCTCATACAATTTCAAGGGCTCTTTTTCTTTCCTTAGTGTGTATCTTATCTTTACAATTATATATTTTTGAAAGCAGAATGGAACAGCTGATTCTGCAGAAAAAATAGCACCACACCATCTCATCATTTATCACACTAAAAACCTTTGTTGCTTTTCCAAATGAAATGTGATCACATTCCTGGGTTCAAAGCAGGCATTTATAAAGTGAGGTTATGAGCTCATAATTGTGAAGTTTAATTTTCCTACTAACTGCTGCAAGTCAATTTAGATTTGTTATCTGACATTTTATTTCCATTCCTTGCCCTGTCCTTTTCTATTTCTAATTTTTAAATGTTAAGAAAGTTGGACTGATTAGGCATAATTTACCTCAGAAACTACATTTATTACATTCAAAACTTTTAGTTACTTGCTACACCAACCAAACTCAGACATTATGTCATGTCCTTTTAAACATTATCTACAGTATTAGAGTGAGAAAACTCTCTTTTCATATATATCTATTTATAACATACACACCTAGCTCACCATACTGCTTTAAAGTTATAATGGCATAACACAGAAAAAAAACCCCAAAAATACAATTTTCATTGTCGTGCCCATATATTGCAGCTTTGCTGAAATGATGAAATCAAGTTCTGGTAAAACAGATGTACAGACTACAACTATAGTGATTCAATTTGCAAATACCACGTACAAACCTGTCTGCCAAACTGGTTTTCACCTTAGCCCATAATCTTGGGACAATTTGGTTTGCAGCTAGGAATTATACATCAGTAGATGATATTAAATAAAAAAGAGTTATTAGTTTAATAACAATAATGAAATTGAAATGCAGAGCCACACAATAAAGCAGCACTGTTTCCTATTATCTAGGAAATAGCAGTTGCCTTGCAGTCTAGGCAGCAGAGTTTGAAGCTGACAGTTATTATGTATTAGATAATATTTTCAAAATGGAATAGAAACATGAACAGAAGCAAGAAGCTAAGATCAAAGATGCTGCTGTGGAAGTTCCACATTTCTCAGCCTAGCATAAAGTATGAATCCAGAAAAAAAAGTAAGGTTGACTGAAGAGTACAAAACCCATGTTCTAAGTCAGTATTCATAAAATACCTGCAGAGCTAAGAGCATGGGCTCAGTTAAAACATAAACCAGTGGCACAGGCTGACAGGACCCAGGGGCCAATGGTGGCAGCAGCCTGTGGGGATTCAGTCAGAAAGCACCCAGCCCAAGAAGTGCAGAAACACCAAGTTCACGTAAACTGATGCAATCCTGGGCTGCTAAGTGTGCAAACACATGGCTCATGTGACTCCCTTACTCACAGCTTTCTCAGGCTGCAAGCAAATGGACATGGACTGCCTTGGTTCAGTTTTCAGCCACTGAGAATCAGATTTGGCCAGGCAGCTGCTTAGCAGAGCTACAGTGAGCAACCCAAATTCTCCAGGAACAGTTTACAGGACCCAAAATGTGTTGAACAGCCAGTATCCTCCCTTTGCCTCCATTTGCCTCTAGAACGTCAAAGGAGGAATAAAAAAATGGGTTATTTTTCTCCAGTCTTCTCATACACAACATCCCCTTTTTCCTCAACATTCGTCAGCCTTTGCAGTCAAAGAGGAAAACAAAGAATTCTTTTTCCCTTGCTCACCAGTCAGGGGAATGGGGAAGCAAACATGGTTTCCAGCACATCAGACACCCAACCAAACTGAGCCATGGCAGTAATGGCCACAAAGACCAGTGCTGGGGCTGCTCTGTCACAGACCTTCCCTCTTCTAAATGCTGCAGTGATACAGGCAGTTCTCTCACATGCACTGGTCAGGAACATCATGGCCTGAAGCATCAGCCTATGCTAAGAGTGTGGGGCTTGAAGGGATGGGGATAGAGAAGTGAATAAAGATTAGGAGAAAAATGCAAGAAAATCTAAGATTAATCATAACACATTAAATATATATACATGATACTCGGTAGGAAAAGTATAAAGCCCAAGAAAAATGCAAGTAAGCCTTAGAAAATATACATCTCAAACACTAATAATATAGCTATAGGCACTATAGAGTAAGTATTTAATTGTTCTCCTTTAAAAGAGCAGGAATGCAGCCCAAGAGGTGCAGTGGCACAGGTACCTAAACTCAGTCTCAGTTAAATTTTTCATGCTCCAGTCACACAGTGAGTCAACACTGGAGCCAGAAACAGAATCCAAAAAGTCATGTACAAAATTTTCCTGGCATTTCCCCTCAGTCATCTCCATTGTGGGCACAGAGCTGGAAGCCAGAGTCAGCAGCAGTTCAGGAATACTGCCATTAGTTCTGCTAAGAGCAGAGCTAAACAAACAACGAGTGGAGCAGGGCTGGCAGTGAGAGCCCCATTGACAGCAGCTCTGTCACAGGGACAACCCTCACACCCCACTGCTGCTGCTGCAGGACAGTCAAGGATCCTCAGAGGCAGGCAGCCTCCTGCTCTGCACCAGCAGGTCAGGCTAATTATACATTAGACACATCACGTGGGGGCTATGTTTACTCCAAGAAATACAGCTGAGTTTCTTCCTCTCACATCTATGCATGTGTGTGTTTGTGCATACACACAGAGACACTGGAAAACTTTAACCATGAGACTGCACTGACAGGCTTTCCTTGGGGTAAGGAAGAACATTTTCTCTTTCCTTTTCTTGTTTTGATATGGAGAATGGAGGGCAGCTGGCACTCTGTATTTATGCTGACAGTCAGGGTAGGCAGCTGGAGGTTGCCCTTCCCCAGGTAACACAGGCACTAAAGGATGGCAGAAGGTGACACAAGCTGAGAGCACAGGACATTTAGGGTACAAGGAGTTCCCCAGATTTCCAAGGGTGGGACCTGAGGTGCTATAATTAGCCTCCAAAAGCCACTGAGCCCTGTCTGTACCATCAAGTTGTACTTGACTGAGAGCACAGCAGCACAAACAGCGCTTTGTGTTTGACGGGTTTCACATAAACAACCCCAAGGCACAGCACCACTCCTCAGGACCAGCCTAGCTCAGGGCAACTGTGTAACAGTGTCCTTAGGAACAGTCTGTGCCCTGGCAGCCACAGGTGACAGGAGCAGCAGCCCCAGTGAAACTCCAAGCAGGCACAGAGGGTGACACCAGGGCTCCTTTACACCCACCAAACCCTCACCACCATCACCTTCACACAGAGCTGCAGCAACGATGAAAAACGGAAATGAAAGAGGCCAACCCTGATCTGTCACACAGCCACCCAGCAAAGGTGACATCTACAGCACTTTCTGATAGTTTTCAGGACTACCAACATCTGCTTGAAAACACAGGTTACCCAGAGAATCCACACCATCTCATTTAAGTGTCCTGCCTGAGCACCAAACAAATCTGCACCAGCTGAGGGAAAGTTCTTTCTCATCACAGTAACTACGGCAATAACTGCCAGGGAAGGACTACTCAGCAAGATGAAAAAATACAAGTGATTGGGGGGAAAAATACTTGTTATCCAACCCTCAGAAAATATCTCCAAAGTTTACTTTCTCCACTGTTTCGCAACCCAACAGCGACACAAAGAAATTGTGAAACTCGACTCATGTTTATGAAGGGTTTGTACAGAAAAGCGCAGCAGTTGGAGCAAGTATCACCTGACACATATTCAGGTGACAATCAGCACATTCATGCTTCCTCTTTTCGGAGTTATTTAAAAGAATGACTAGTCTGCCACGACAAGACAAAAGAAAGCAAACGAGCAGATGAAAGCACACAATCAGATAAACAAAGCACAAGTTGGCACGCAAAAGCTAAAGGTGAAACTATGAACAACAAGGAAACGCTTACAGCCCGTACTTCAGTATTTTTAGCCACAGCGAAAGGCGAGCTGTGCCTCTCGCTCTCTTTTTCTCCCCAACCCCTCGAGAGCGCTGGGAGAGCCCCCCGGGGACCCGCAGAGCGCAGGCCGGGGGTAGAGCACACTTACCTAAGGTGAACTCCCATTGCTCGTTCCCCAGAGAGCGCTCGGGCACCACCTCCAGATCGAGCATTGGCTCCGGTAGCGCGGAGGCCGCGGGCTGGCACGGCGGTCACCGGGGCGCGGCGCCGGACCCCTGCGGAGGGACGCGGGAGGGAAGCGCCGGGGCAGCGGGCAGCCCGAGCCCGGCCCCGCCACCGCCCCCGGAGGGCACCGACCGGCCGCCCCCAGCCCCGGGGCAGCGCCGGCACCGCGCCGGGCTCCGGGGGAGGCGCAGCTCCGCCGCCGCCGCCGCCGCCGGCCGCCCCTCCCCGCCCCGCGGCCCCGCCGCCCGCGCCCCCCGCCCCGCCCGGTGCCGGAGCGCGAGCGTTGCGGCCCTGGCGCGGTCCCGGCGGGGCGGGGGAGCGGGCGCGGCGCCGCCGCTGGGCCCGGCCCGGCCTGAGGGGCCGGGGGGTTCCGACCCCCCCCCGCGCCGCGGGGCCGCGACTCACCTCACTTGCGGCTGCTGAAAAAGTGCTTTGCAGCTGTCGTCAGGCGCGCCCGCGCGGGGGCGGGGAGAGGGTGGGGCCGGGGTGAGCCCCGCCCCTCAGCCGTGGGCGAGAGGGGAAGGAGTCGGCTTGAAGAGCGGGAGACTCGGGTTCGAGTCCCGCCGTGGCACTGTCGGCAGATGGGGCTCAGCCTACAGCCCCAGACACACCCGGATAACCTCGGGATCCAAAACAAAATAACCCACCCAAACTACTGCCCACGGCCAGCCCGCTCTTCCAGTTGAAAGGTCAGAGTGCAGGAAAGAAGTGCTAGGGATAAATTAGTCAGTGGCACGAGCAAAGTTCGGAATGAGCTCGGGAGTGACTCAGTGAGGAGGAAGAGAGGAGTAACGAGGTCAGTGGCTTTGCTGTGCTGTCTGAGCAAACAAATAGTGCCACCCAAGAGTGCTGAGCCCAGGAACAGCCCCATTTCCCTTGGGAGGGGGCTCAGCACAGGAACCTGCTCTGGTTACACCCAAAGCCCCCAGTGCCAGAAACATCCCCAGAAGGAGGAGGAAACGGAACCCTCCCTGTCTGCCAGGATGTGCCACCACCTGGGACAACACACATCAGAGCAGCCCTCCTTTCTATGGTGGAAACTGGATCCAAGATAAAAGGCACCAGGTCAAGCATTGCCCAAATAAGCAAAGAACTCAAAGAGAAAAATCAAGAACATAGACCCGTGCCATGCTCACACAGTGACAGCTCTTCTGGAGTAGGACAGCACCAGAGATGGAAGTTCAAGAGGGTGCAGAGGGTGTGGAAACAGCTGTAACTCCTGCTGCTGGCAGGCTGAGGTTCCAAAGGGGAGCAGAGTGGGGGGAGATGCATTTTTTCCATATTTATTTGAAGATAGTAGCAATCCTACCCTGGCCCCACATCCCATCCCTGTGCCCACCATGTCCCAGCAAGGTCTGCAGCAAGGTGATGGCAGCCCCATCACATGGACTGTCCCACAGCAGGACAGAAAACATCAGGAAAGCAGGATACCCTTCAGGCTGCCCGACAGAAATTTGAGGGCTGCATATTATTTTTTTTTAATTGTCAAACATAATTTCAGCTATTTCAGCTAGGTTTGCGCTGTGGCTCCTTCCACAGGCAGAGCAAGCCATGGCTGGCAGGGGGGATCAAAGCATTGAAAAGAAATCCCAGACATGTTTGGGAGCAGGACCCTGGCCAGGCTCTGCTCTGAACACCAATTTCTCAGCATCTCTCTTCAGGTCACAGAGCTGTCAAAGCAGGTGAGATTTTAATGTATATGGAGTGGAGCAAGCCCCAGGGAAATTAGTTTTCCCTTGAAGTCAGCTGCATGTTGTCTATTTATTATTCATGCCTTGCTTGCTTTTTTTTTTTTTTTTTTTTTTTTTTTTTTTAATCCAAGCATGGTGACATCTTAATATGCTGAAAAGCAGAGAGGGGCTGCCAATGCTTCCCCTTCACTGCAGCCCTCTGACACATCTTCATTGGCTCAAAACCAGAAATTAGCCTTTCCTCTCCTGGGAGCAGAGCTAATCCTTATGAGCCACTTGCCCCTCTCCAGCTCACTGTAGATGTATGAAATATATATATATTTGTATATATACAGTATTTGTGTGTTTTTATATGTAAGTTCATATTGTGACACCCATAAGGAATGTACTTGAGAGAGTAAATATGCAGCTAGAAGCTTTGCATGCCTCATTCATTTAAAGAATACAAACGCAGCACCTGCTTTTGAGCAGGTCCGTGGCAGTGCAGCCCTCAGGCTGAGGTGCTGGTGGGAAGCAGGAGGCTGCAGAGCAGCTGGGCTTTGCAGAAACCCTTCTCCACCTCATTCCTGTGTTTGGTGATGCCCTTTGAACGCCCAGTGCTGCAAACTGGGGGATGCAACGCTCTGGGCTTTCACTCACAGAGATTCAGCCTCCTTTGTAGGAGAGCATCACGAGTACGAGCCCAATTCACCAAGGAGAATAAAGGCCAAATACAATGGCAGAAAAAAAGGAATTATTTCTGAGTGTGCCTCTCCACTAACACCCATTTTCATACATCAAACCCCAGGCTAAGTGGAGAAGGGCTGGGCACTGCCAAGTCTGCCACTTTTGGGGCAGATTGGGCAAAGCACCATCATTTTGGCAACTGCTCATGACAGGAAAAACTTAACTTTTAACAGGATTAAATTACCCTTTTTACTCTCCAGATCATGGAGTACTTCTTGGGAAATTCAGCCCCAGGGCTCAGGAAGCAATGCGCAGCTTTCTGAAAACCAAAATCAATTTGTGAAGCCTGGCTCTGTTGTTAATGTTTCTGACTGAATGAATGGCAGTGGGTGCATCCATCAGAGATGCTTCTACCAAAGCCTTGGGGTGAGATCAGCAGCCATAGGGGATTAATGAATCCCTAAATCAGTAAAAATTGGATTTTTACCCTTTTTTTCTAAAATTTTTCAGAATTTTGTAAACTTGAGGGTTTTTGTTTTTTTTTTTTTTTTTTTTTTTCTAAATCCTACATGTCTGCAGGGAGGTGTTGGCTGAGGAAAGCTGGGCTTCTCAACCCAGCAGGTGAAAAGCAAGCAGAAAGTTGCAGAAGGCACCAGGAGGGACAAGCGCTGCTGTCAGGCGGAGGCGAGCTGCCCTCTCCCGATGGATCCCAGAGCAGCACACATACACATTCCTGCAGGGAAACCTGCCCGTGGCTGCTGGAAAAACTGTTAAGAAAGTTGGACTGATTAGGCATAATTTACCTCAGAAACTACATTTATTACATTCAAAACTTTTACTTACTTGCTACACCAACCAAACTCAGACAATATGTCATGTCCTTTTAAACATTATCTACAGTATTAAAGTGAGAAAACTCTCTTTTCATATATATCTATTTATAACATACACACCATACTGCTTTAAAGTAATAATGGCAAAAAAGTAATAATGGCCTGGAAACAGGTCCCAGCCTTGGCAGCGCTGATTCAGCTGGACGAAAGGTATTCACTGTAAAACTCTGAAGTTGCTCTGATGTATTGGAAGTGCTTTTCCAGCTGCCCCGCACTGGGTTGGCACTCGGGAACGGATCCAGACGGGGCTGGCAGCTCCAAGAGGGAGCCTTGCACTCTCCGAGGGGGGATTATCCCACCTTTGGGGGGATATTTCCCACAGCCAAGGGTTTGGAGCTGGGCAGTGCCAGGCTGGGGTTCCTGGGCAGGCAGCGGCTGCTGCAGCACCGAACCCGAACCTTCCCAAGGAGAACCCCTGCTCCATCCTGCCCTTGCTCAGCGCTTTTCCCGTCCTCGCTGGGCTAAGCCTGCCCTGCCCTACCCATTCTGGGTGGTTTTCAGTCCCCCTGGCACCCTCCGGAGGCTGACACGGGCGGGATGCGCAGGACTCAGAAATTTTGTGCTCGAAACCAGAAATTTTGGTGCTGCGAGGAGCTGCTGTGCAGGGCTGAGGGGCACAAGGTGCCTTTTCCACCGGGCCCACGGAGCCTCCAGCCTGTCCCGAGCCCTGTCCGGAGCCTCCCTGGGCAGCCCCAGGCAGCATCCTCCTCCCTGCTGCGTGCTGGGCCGTGCAGCACAGCCACAATAAAGATCTTGGAGGTGATTTCGTGCTTGGCCAGGGGTAGGGAGGTGATGTGTGCCTGGCACGGGCTGTGGGGAGCAGGGCAAGGTACAGCTTGTGCTCAGCCAGCACCGCGGTGATCGCCAGCATCACTCCTCACATCCCAAATTTGGATGGAAATTCAGGAGAGCTTCTGCACCGTGCTTGGCGTCTGGAGATGGGCAGGAACGGGAGGTGCCAGCGCTCACCCGAGGGTGCTGATGAGATAAAACACCTTAAACACCGATCAGGCAGCAGCACAGCTCCCGCCCCACCACACAGGGCATTTCACAGGGCAGGGGCTGAGATGGATGGGCAGGGAGCACTCCCCAGAAGGAAAGGGAGCAGCAGCTCAGGCTGGCCTCGGGAGGGGCTGCTCAGCACAGGCAGCGGCTCCCCTGCATCCCCCCAGGGCAGCGCTGCGTGTGCATTTCACAGAACTCCAGATCTGTTTCAAAAGCCCGGATTCGTGCAGGGCTGGAGCTAAACTGGCTTCGGCTTCATTAGAAACAGATGCGCTGGTTTCTCTCTCCGCCAGGCGCGGGCAGGGTGCGCAGCCGGGGTAGGGCGGGACCGGGGCACCGGGGATGGGCACCGGGGATGGGCACCGGGCATGGGCACAGGAGATGGGCACCGGGAATGGGCACCGGGGATGGGCACCGGGCGTGGGCACCAGGAATGGGCTCCGGGCATGGGCACCGGGAATGGGCACCGGGAATGGGCACAGGAGATGGGCACCGGGAATGGGCACCGGGGATGGGCACCGGGGATGGACACCGGGAATGGGCACCGGGGATGGGCACCGGGAATAGGCACCGGGAATGGGCACCGGGGATGGGCACAGGGAATGGGCACCGGGCATGGGCACAGGAGATGGGCACCGGGAATGGGCACCGGGAATGGGCACCGGGGTGGGCACCAGGGAATGGGCACAGGGAATGGGCACCGGGAATAGGCACCGGGGTGGGCACCAGGAATGGGCACCAGGAATGGGCACCGGGGATGGGCACCGCTCCTGCCCGGGTGGCTCGGCACGGAGCCAGCGGCCTCAGCAGCTGCTGCGAGGGACCGTCAGTCCTTCCAGGAGCCTCTGGCCACAGCATCCTGCCTTCAGCTGCTGCCCAGCCCAGCACTTGGGGTTTTAATCACACGTTGAAAACTAGTGGGGAAATTTACCCTGGGGAAAAGCACAGGGATTCTGTAAAAAAAAAATAAATATTTAAAGGAGAGGTTTTATGGGGAAAAAAAAAAAGGTAAAAGATGGATCTGGGGATTCTACAGAATTCTCAAACCACTTAATACAAGGCTTTACGGATCCAGAGGTGCTGCACATGTAGCAGGGCTTTCACCTGGGCTCAGTTTCACCTCCAGGTATATTTCCAAGAGGGATGTTTGATTATCACAGCTGATGATGGGAAAGGGCCATGGGGCATGGTTTGAGGAGGAAGGAGGGGAGTCAGCCCCTACACCAGCCTGCTCCAGCCCTGGTGCTTGAGGTTTTGTCATTTAAAAGGAGATGAGTCAGAGCTGCAGGGCCCTCTCAGAGCCCCTGAAGATCTGTGCCCATTTTGTCCCTGACTTCTGGTGAAGAGCAGCGAGGGCGTGACTCGGGTGTTACTCACGGGCTGTGGTGGACAGAGCCAGCTGCAGAGATGCTCCCTGAGCCTCCTCCCAGGGCAGTGCCCGTGGTCCTGTGGCACATCCTGCCCCGAGGCAGAGCTGTGGACGTGGAGAGGGTTTGCAGGAGCTGGTGCTGAGGCTCCTTGCTGGGGCTGGTGGTTTCAGAAAGTCACGCAGCCGCCGGGACCACCGGCCCCAGGTCCCGGCAGTCACACGCCAGATGTGCTCTGCAGAGCAGAACTGAAAGCAGAACCAAAAAGAGGATATGTCCTCTCATCTGTGTGGGAGCACCCGCCAAGGGGCTCTGGGCCGGGGCTGTCGCTGCCAGGGAAGTGTCTGGGGGTTCCTCAGCAGCAGCCCTGACCTGAGCAGGAGGAAATCACTGGGCAGCTCAGGGACAGGGACAGGCTGTGCTTGCAGCTCTGACCTGAGCAGGAGGAAATCACTGGGCAGCTCAGACACAGGCTGTGCTTGCAGCTCTGCCTGGCCCTCCCTTCCCTCCTTGCCCTGGTCCCAGACCTCAAACACAGCCAGAACAAATGACCTAGAAGGTTCCCAGTCCATCACACGGGATGGACTGAATGCTCGCTAAGATTTCTTGCAGCCCTGAGCATTGTATGATTCTGTGACCTGGATCACACACAGGTCTGAGCATCCCCAGCCATCCTCATCCTCCTGGGCCACAGCAGCTGTGGGCACAGGCTCCTGGCTCCATGGACAGGCTGCCCATGGTGGGCACAGGCTCCTGGCTCCATGGACAGGCTGCCCAGGTGTCTGCAGGCTGGTGGCCACCCTCGGGTTGGCTGGGGCAGCTGGGGAAGGGCAGTGAGGAGCTGGATGGTGCTGGAAGGTGTTGCAGTTTCTCACCTCCAGAGCAGGTGCCTCACTGTGGTGCTGCCCCGTGCAGGGGCTGGAGTGGAGGACAGGCTGTTCTTGGTGGGGTGGGAGGGAACCAGGTGCTTCCTCTGGGCAGGTGGCACATCATTCAGGAAAGTGAGATACTCAGCAGCCTTCCTGGCCCTCAGGTGATGGCAAGTCTGGTGTTTCTGGGTAGAGCTGCCTCTTTATTAAGAATTGTCTTCTAGTAAGAGTTGTCATCCCCTAGCTGTGCTTGCAATCCGGCAGCAAACCCACATTCTCCCCACCAACCTCTCTGCTCTCCTCCAAGCTCAGAGCTCCTGGGGTTTCATCAGGATGTCACTCACCCTGTGAACCACTGCTGTGAGGGACCAAAGCCCTGAAATTCTTCCAAAATCCTGCAGTGGCAGCAGAACCACCCCAGTCATCTGCTTCAGCAGCAGTCACATGGGGAGTGATCAGGGACAAGTGAATCCCACAGACAGAGCTTTGGTTCCTTACACTGCTGTTTCTCTATGCCTAGACTGTGCTGGGGTTCTGTGAGGTATGAATAACAAAAGCTGAAAGGATTGGACATGCAGGTGGGAAAGGCTCAGAGGGACAGGTTCTCCCAGCAAGCCAGTGGGTAACAGCTGGAAAAGCCAGAGCTTTCAGGTGTAAATTGTGCTCCAGCCCTAGAAGGTCTGTCTCTTTTCAAGTTAAACTCATGACCTGCTCCAGGAAAGAAAGAAGATTGCAAAGGGGGAAAGGTGGCAAATATTGCGGGGGAAGGGTAGATAAGTCCAATTGTGTCAGGAACCCACGTCTTAAAAAAGGAACCCACCATGCCACGGCAAAACGTCCAGATATGGACAGCATTGGAACCAGACCAGTGAAGAGATTTTTGCTTTTATTTCCAGCACATCAGTCTCAAAACAATCAAGACATGATGTTAACAGCTCACTGATCTACACAAAATGTCTCTCGAGGGTGGGATAATATAGAAAGACATAAAATCATCTCAGTCCAGATCTCAGCCAATCACACACAGAAAACCACATATTGACAAGCATTCCATCCAATCCCACAAAACACACACAATGATAGTTAAAACAAAGACTAGTTCATAGGAGACAAAGAACAGGGCTCTATTCATGCTAACCTTCTAAAGATATACATTAAATAACCTTGTTGCCATCCTAAAGCCAATTCTACAGAGGCCTATTGTTATTTGTCACGTCTGCTGCTTGGGAAACTTTCCTGCTTGCATGGGAAATTTTTCTACTGTTTCTGCAATGCTAACAGAACTCCAGTCTAAGGTCTACATACTTTTTTAACCATTTCCTAAAAACCCTCTAACTTTATGGATTCCAACAGCAAAGCCACCAGTTCCCATGAAAAGCAGAGAATCACAGCCTGTGGAACACAAGAAAGTGGAGACCCAGGAAAATCCATTCTGGGGTTCTCCAAGACCCCATCATCAGGTCAACGGGGTAGAAAACAGTTACATCTCAGAAGAGTTGTGGGAAGCAACAAAGACTTGGCAGAAGTCTCCCCAGCTGTGGTAAACTGTGGACCAGGCCCAGGGAGAGGCACAAAACTGAGCAAGAAGTGTTCTGGTTTCCCACTGCTTTCCCCAGCTATCCACTGTGCCTGGTGACAGCACCAGAGAGGCAGCACTCAACTCTTCTGTGCTACTTTCCCCTCCTCTCACTCCTGAGCTTTAAGAAATGAGCCCAAGGCAATTCTGAAAATTCACTTATCTCAACCTGTAATTGAGAAACCTATTTAATAGTTACTTAAACCCGGAGCAGCTCTGAGCTGCAGCAGTTGATGAATATGCATGGCCTGGGATTTACATTTGGTGGCAGTGTGAAGACAGGATGTCAGGCAAATGAGCTATGAGAAATGTTGCCCATGCAAATGTTCACTCTGCTCTAAGTTCTCACTGCAATTCCCATCCTTGAAGCCATTTCTGTCATTCTCTTATTTGCATTGGAAATGTAGTAACAAAATAATGCAACTTCACAGAAACTGGTCCTAGTTCTGTGCAGACAGGATGGATTCTTTAATACATCTATGACAGACTGGAGTCCTGAACTAACAGCAAACAAAAAAAAAATATAGAAATCCTGTCAAGGTCATCCCAGGCCATGCAGTTGTGGAGCCCTCTCAAACCACATCTTCATCCAGCTTCCCAGCTCTTACCTGAACAAGGCTGGTTATTAGACAAACCAGCAGAGGTCTGCAGGAACAGAAAAGCTGCTGTTTTCACTCACAGTTCATTTTCTCAGTTTTCAGCTTTCAGAAAGGGGAGCATGAGCCCAGGACAGCTGCTGTTTCCCTCCAGAGAAACTAGGAAACCTGCTTATCCACATTTTGAGGACTCCAGTAAACGGACTAAACACAGAGAACCCCACCTGCAATGCTGCCTCCAGCCCTGGGGTCCTTGACAAAAGGACATGGACCTGCTAGAGCCCAGAGGAGACCACAAAGAAGCTCTGAGGGCCAGAGCACCTCTCCTCTGTAGACAGGAGTTCAGCCTGGAGAAGGCTCCAGGAGACCTCAGAGCCATCCCAGTAAGCAAAGAGGCTGGAGAGAGACTTTTGACAAGGAATGGGCTGGCAGGACAAGGGGAAATGCCTTCAAACTGACAGAGGAGAGGTTTAAATTAGTTTTCAGGAAGAAATTCTTGCCTTTGAGGGTGGTGAGGCCCTGGCACAGGCTGCCCAGAGCAGCTGTGGATGCCCCATCCCTGGAAGCATTCAAAGCCAAATTGGACAGGGTTCTGAGCAACATGGTCTAGTGGGAGGTTGGAACGAGATGAGCTCCCTTTCAACCCAAATTATTGGTTGAGAATTGGTTAAGAATTCTGAGAAACAGTTAATACTCTGTTCTTAGAAGATGTCATGTAGGAGCAGGAGGTTAAAAATCCCAGCTGGAAGTGACCATACCTCACCTGCTGTGGTTGGGCTCCAGGTCCTGACATCCTTCTCAATTCCAGTAAGTTCCAGCATTTCCAGTGGTGTCTCACTCCCACATCAAGGACAGCCATCCCTAAGCCATGCTAGTTAAGGCACTGGATTGTGATGCTTTTAAAATTCCTTTCTGCTGTATGTGCCTCATGCAGGGAGATTTTCAGATTCCCTTTGCTTGACACACTTGAGAGGCAAATTCCATCTAGGAAGAGCCAGAGGACAAAGTGCCTCTGTCCTCCACCTTCAGCCAAGAAAAGGCTGGACAAGTACTGGACTCAGCCACTTGTGATGTGCCTTGGGTAGAAAAGTGAACTTTCCATCAGCCTGCAGGTAAATGGACAAATTACCCAATGGCTTTTGAACAGCTGTTTGCAGATGCCTTTAAAACACTGCCTGGACAGCAGGGCTGGCAAACACCATCTGCCCTCTGCAAGAGAAGCAGAGCAATGTGGTTTGCTGTTTGCCTTTTCTAAAGCTACCTCCCTTTCACACTGCAGAACATCTCCAGGAAAGCCACAGGTCACAGCAGCGCTGCTTTTCTTTGGTGCTCTCTGGTCTGTTCACAGCCAGGTGGGAAAAGTCTCAAATAATTACTTCTTATCCTTTTGATTGTAAATATTCCTAAAGCATTGTTATGAAACAAGCAATCCTCTGTCTGATTTCAGGACTTAGCACTGTCAGTCAGTGTTAGCTATTTGAAGTTACACCATCTAGAATTTTAGCAGCTCCAGAAGGTTTTCAGGTGTAGCATACAACATTCATATTTTCCCCACAGAACTTTACCACATTTCCTGCACTGACACATGTAATCCCCCTGTTCCCCCCTCACCCAAAGCAGCACAATTAACAAGGTTTGGTGGCTGCTCTCACAATGTGCCCACAAACAGCACTCTGTAAGCTCACACAGCCCCTTGCTTGGGGCCCCTGGAGCAGATCCACACTTTCAGAGTAAGAAGGGCATATCAGTTTTAAGAAACAAGAGTTTTAGGGCAGCAAAATCCACATTTTCTCCTGTGCAGACCCTTCTATTAAAGGCTGCTCCCAGACAGCAGCTGAACAGAGCAGAGGGGTCCGTTAAATAAGTGACCACTGGATGTCACCACTGCTTTAGCCACAGACACCAAGGCAGCCTTCCACCTAAACAAAATACGTCAGCAGGGACTACCAGGGAGTCAAACAAACTTACAGCACCTTGTTTTCACTACACAGAAGTTTATTATGAAAGTTAAACATACAACACAAAAAGTAGCAAAAGCAATCCTGTAGCTTAAGGCAACTCTTACAGGAGATGAGCTCAAGAAAGATGATGCAACTTCAGTTTAAATAGAAATTATGAAAAATATCAAATTGCATCAATAACTTAAAATGCACTTTAAAAAGTCTGCACTAACCAGCAGAGGGTAAGGGCTGTGATCTTAATGCCAGCATTAAGATATGGAAAGCAGCAGAATGCTAAATGATGATAGGGAAAGTTCAGTATTTACACAGAGATAGCAACGTTAATATCTGATAGCGTCATTTCCTGTGTACTTATGGTTTAAAACCACTGTCTGAAACGTTAGGAAAACCCTTTAAAATAAATCTTCAGACTATTCCATCAAAAATACACAGATGGCAGAGAAGATCCAAGGCCAGGGATGCGTGCAGATGCATGCGTGTGTCCCTTAAATAACTCTTTGCAGAAACACTTTAGAAAAATTATTTCTTTGGGGGAAGAAGAGCAAGAAGAATGTGGCCACAGAGTGAAAAAGATTATCTTTCAGGTGAATCACATTTAAATTGAAGTATCAAAATATTTCTATTTGATGACATTCTCACAGTTTACAGTTAATGACATTTTAAGTGAATGTTAAATATTCATATTATTAACATACAAAGATTCTCCTTCACATTGACATCTTACATTTTTGCAAGACCTCTTTTGCATCAATTGTTTTGCCATTAATGAGGAATGTATAATTGTCTTAATAATAGAATTTAATTAAGATTTAACTCTTCTAACCATATTGAGTTTCTATCTTTAAAATAATTCTTAAAATACTGGATTCAGATCCCTTATTTTAAAAAGGTATTTAAGTGACATTTTAATCAATCAGGCTGTACAGGAAGCACCACATTTTAACAAAGCCAAATGACATCACATTTCTAATAAATTTTCTTCAAATATTGGATGCAATGAAATCTTTGGAGTAAGTCCATTCACCATCATCCCAAATGAAACAAGATTAATTCATACATTAATTCATCCCAAATCTTACCCTGTTAGAAAATGCAATATATACTGCAACAGTCTTAATTTGCATAAGATTTAATAGAAGGGGCCTATGTGCAGTATGAGGCTCCTGCACACAAGCTCATCTCAGCTTTTCACCATTCAGCACAACTTTACAAAAAGCCTAAGATATAAAATATACTTAAAGCAGTTATCTTAAACATGATTTCATATATATCACCTTGGCAGCTGATCACTTTTTTTCCCAGTTTAAATGCTGTTGAATCTGATTGTGGAGTTGCAGTATCCCTTTGAAGAACGAGTTAAAAAAATCCCTGAATAAAACAGAAGCCAGCCTGCGACTTCCTCTGAGTTTCAGTAAAGCACTATATACAGGGTATAACAGCCACCCAAACTCACTTGGAACAGAATAAAATCTGAGACAGATAATGGGGTAGAATGCATTAATGCAAGAGGATATACATTTTAAGATTTTTATAATTTTAAAAGTGGAACCAATGAATTGTTAGCAGTTAAACGAATACTGCAACTGTAATGTTTACAAACCCACAAGGTTTGAAAACTGATTCCAACAGCTCTGATTCACTGGGTTTAGCTTGGAAATAATGCAAAATAATGTCAGCAGTTTTAATAAGGTCTTGCAAATTTAGAAAAAAGAAAACTGAAAGAAAGATAAGAATGCATTATCTAAAATAAAGCAGGAACACAATAAGGACAATCAAAGTTCCAAAAGCCCATATTAAAAAATTAAGCTTGGAATGCATTGGCTTCCAGCAGTTTACAAAAAAAAAAAAAAAAAACCAAACAAAAAAAACCAAAAACAAAACCAAAAGTTGTTCTAAATCTGTAATATCTTGACCTATTTTTAAGTGACAATTTTTATTACAGTTGAGAAAAATGGTTTTATAGCTGCATAAGTTTCCATTTCACTAAAATAGTGCCAACAAAAGTAAGTTTGCATAGAAAAACAAAATTTCGAATTGCCACTGGCTACATGCTTAAAATGGGAAATGCAGGTATTGTAACATAAACATAGTGCAAACCATGGCAGTTCTGGTGACTCTGACTGCCGCAGGTCAGGAAACAGACCATAATATACCCAGTTCTCACAGTTTCTGGTCTTTTATTCAATCCTTTGCCAAGTAGAAGCAATGCACGTGTGCAGAGCCGGGGACGCCGCTGCCGCTGGTTAACGCAGTTTGAGATCATCGCCGCTGCCCAGGTTGGAGCCAGGACTAGGGTCTTGCTGTCTTCTTGCCTGCATGGACAAACACACTCTGAGCATCAGCAACCAGGAAATTATCAGCTCTCTTACTCAGTATATTAACACAAATAAGACCATAAACAATACAAGTTAAACGAACAACACAAAAAGTAACAAAAGTAGCTTAAGGCAACTCTTACAGGAGATGAGCTCAAGAAAGATGATGCAACTTCAGTTTAAATAGAAATTATGAAAAATATCAAATTGCATCAATAACTTAAAATGCACTTTAAAAAGTCTGCACTAACCAGCAGAGGGTAAGGGCTGTGATCTTAATGCCAGCATTAAGATATGGAAAGCAGCAGAATGCTAAATGATGATCAGGAAAGTTCAATATTTATGTAGAGATAGCAATGTTAATTGTAAAGAAATTTTACAATTCCAGCAGTGAGCAAAGCAATACTTTTTAACATCAAAATAATTCTTTCCCCCCAGTTCAGTTTGCCCCCCAGGCTCTCAGGAGGGCAGTGGGTCTGGCAGCCCCTGTCCCTGGGGTGCCAGAGCCTGCTGTGCCTCCCCAGCAGGGACTGTGTGCTCGTGCTCACACACGTGCACACTCACACTGCCAGGCTCCAAACATTGCTTCAGCAACCAGCCAGAGACTCCCACAATAGTTAGGGAACAATTTTGTGTCTCTTCTTCCAAAAATAATTTTCCTTCCTGTGAAATTCCCTTCTGTTAACCTTTCCTGTCAGCTTTGGGGAGAAAGGCTACAATGTGAGCTAGAGTACATCACATCATTTCCAGATAATTTTATGAGGGAAACATTTACTTCAGCATCCTCTAGAATCAAGAGACTTATAGTAACACATGAGCACAATTTAATCCATAGATAGACACACATTTTAACACCTCATGTTTTACTGCTTTCTTCTTCAGTGCACCTGCAAAGTCAACAAACTGAGAAAACTGACACATGACTGTACCCCTGTATTAAAACAAAAGTAATGTAAGTTCTCCTTTAAATAAATTATTGTGTTAAACAGTTTGAGTTAATGACATTGTAAAGAGGTAATTAAGAACGTTCAGTCACAGTAAAAGACACTGCTATCTATTTTCTCCACCTGTACACTGGTACAGCACACACAAATGCTGCACATAAATACTTTAAAACATTTATTTCCTTCAAATTTTAAAACTATACTTTGACTCTGAGAACATCTAATACATGCTAGCTGGTTCTTAAGACATTTTAGTAGCAGCACTTTTATTTAAGTTTATAGAGTGAATAGCTGGCACCGTGGCCTGTAAGTGCCACATGTCCCAAACAGTCCCAGGCCACATTCCCAGCTGGTGGAAGGTGTCACTAGTCAGGCTTTATTCCATCAGCTGTAATAACCTGCCATATTCAGGGCTTTAAAAAATGCAAACCAGTGACAACTTCCCTGTTCTGAAAGACTTTTCCTATGTTCCTGAAAGGTTGAGGAACAGCCTTAACATAGGCATTGTGCCACTGCAATACCCTTCAAGCAGTGACCGTGTTGGCACCATCCCACAGAGCTGTGACTAACAGGGGCACAGGTGCTGCTCTGGGGGCTCCCTGGGCTCTCCTGAGCCCCAGTTACTGACAGAGAGGAGGCCTCCCCACTGCCCAGCAGCTGCCCCAGCTCACCAGGTGCTGCTGCTGCACTCCCATTCCAAAGGGTGAGCAAGCACAGCCTGCTCTCCCCAGACCCTCTGGCATGCACTGCTGACACCACTTTTCCCAACTCAGACCTTTCTTTGTTCACTTCTTCCCCCCTTATCTACCATTCTTCTTGTCTGCCTAATTGTATGCTCCCAGTGCACTAGGTTAGCTGCACCCAGACAGAGAACTGCTGCTTCCTTCTCCTATTTAAAAGCCAATTTAAACTACATTTCCCTTTCATGTGCAATGGTCCCTTTCTGATGCACATGGAGTTCATTCAATAAATCCCTTTAGTAATCAGCAAGTTTCCAGAGCAGACAATCCTCTCCTGCACTCTTCTTAGTGGCCACACTGCCACTATTGCTTTGGAAACACCTCCTCTAACTTAAATATCACAATTGCTACCTACCACATTTATGTATTCAGTGTTGGCTGTACTTTAGGTAATTAAGAGTGAGCCAATCTTTTTGCTCTATCTGCACTAGTTGTACTCTGAAGGAACAATCTGCTTCTCCTGCTTGCAGAAGAAATCTGAAGGTGAGAACCAACACCAGTGCTGGTGCACAAACCCACAGATTTCTCAGTAATCTTTCTGAGGAATCACATTAAAGCAAACTGCTCTAATCACCACACAGCACTGATGACTGTAAGTGCTTAAGGGTGTATTCCTTGAGGCCCTTGAAACAACTTCTGCACACTGTCCTCTTTGTAGAGATACACAGTGTTAGAAGATGGCATTTAATTAAGCTTTTTACATTATTTCCAAAAGCCAAATCATTCAGCTTTGACTATCAAAATCACTGAAGGAAACCCCACACTTCCTTTTTCCTTCAACAGAAAAGTCAACTGTGCTGTAAATATTTTCTTCATATGAAATGGTTGTTCATCAAGTCTCAATAGATACTTCCAGGCTAATTTAAGAGTTGTACCAAGATTAACAAAACAGCAACAGTTCTACTTTGCATATCCTTCTATTGAACAGACTGTAACAAGATTTCTTCTGGTTTTACTGCTGCCTCTTTCTTCTAAAAGGAAACAAAGACATGCTCTGTCTTTAACAATTACCAAAATCTTACTTCTACCAATTTTGCACGCGATAAACATTTTTATACTTAACTAGAAAAGACCAGCAAGTTAATTGCTGCTATAATACTGCTCTAAAAACAACAGTGTTTCTTCTTCAGAAAACAAATCATATGCACAGCAATTTTATTGTCAAATTTCAGTGAAGGCTCCAAGATATGAGCATATGGTTGCATTTATGCTTTGCTTAAAGTGGTCCTTTATTTCAAAGCATATGAAGGAATTTGCATGATTCGTGACCTCATTGCTACTTGTAGAGTTTGCAGAAGCCACTAGTGAACAACTGCCAGATTTGCCCTTTCAAGTGATATGCAAAAGGCATGACAAATGACCCTCAAATATACCAAAACCAGTCATTACAATATCTTACAACAGTGTATGTGGATAAAGGTGCAATTTTGCAATTCAGTAAGTGGGAATTTACACAAGCAACTGCAACATGTTGGAATGACAGCTCTGACTCAGGCAGCCTCCTTTCCTTGTACTACTACTGAGCAAAAAGACAAATATGTGAAGCAGGCTTGTTCTAGCAGTCACAGCCATTCTGCCAGGGCACAACACAGCAACTACAACTGGGCTTCACATGCTGAAAGAAAAATACAAAAATTAAAAGATGCTTGGTAAAGACTAGAAAAATCACTTTGTACAAAGACAGGAAGCACATTGTGCAGCAAGAAGCACCAGGTGCTATTTTTGTTCACTGACAATTGACAAAATAAAACTTCCATAAGAAATGCCATGAGGTCCTTAACATTCCCTTGTAGGAGTGGTGTGACTATCACACGAGTGCCCTACACAAGTGGGGTAGTATCTGCTACTTCTCAGTCTGTTACAGGAAGCTAAACTTCCCTTTTATAGATGTAAACCAGCAATCTCCAGACTTCTCACCACTGGGGGGGTCCTATCCTCCCCAGCAAAGCTAATCAATCCTCTAAATTGCAATTTTTGCTGTAATTTTTTGAAATGCATACCTTTTGCTGCCACACAAAAGCAGCAGTATTACTCTCAGTGAATAATGGGCTCAGCTTCTCAAGGATTAAGGAGACTTGCTTCAATTAAGAAAGATGCATCTATCTTTGCCATTGGGAAATGGAATACACTGCTATGAGTCATGCTTAATAAGCCATGAGAAAACAGCAGTTATTCATCTTTTCTCCGTGTATTTCATTTTTTCAGTCAAACGTTGATTTTAAGTTTGAAGGAGCACTACTTCACATGTTCTTCATCTGTTATTTAGAGAAAGGATAACAAATATTTGCTTGTGAGAAACTGGTAATTAATACACAGATCCCACCAGAGTTGTAATTATCCTAAAAAAGAATGTATTTTAACCAACATTGCCAATTCTCTTGTAAATATCCAGGAACAGAAGAGTTAACTTGATGGACACATCAGGAGTTTCAACACTGAAAAATACTTAGCACTCAGCTTTCAGAACATGAAGCCATGCAAATCTTGTGCTGCACAGAAGGAATTGTATCTGGCCACAAGCCATTGAAACCTCTAACCCTGGAGAGGGTGTGATGACCAACTGAAAGAATTGCAGGGACGTACCTGGCAAAAAACCATTTCAAAGCCTCCTCTCAAATGCTACTCTAGACTGATTCATGCTGAACTCATAATGCTGGTACCATGGGGGTAGTGACTGACAAAAAAGAGCAGAGTTACTACAAAAGCATTTTGAGAGTAAACAAACATAAAAAGCGTGTCCTACAGTACTTCTTACACCTCTGCTCTCTTTAACCTCTGATGTCTGAGCTTTTCTCAAGCCTAAACACAGGCTAAGGAGAATAGACTGAAAGTCTTAGCAAGAGTAAGATGCAGTACCATATCTGTATCATATTGCTTTTCTTCTCTATAAACTAGATAGCTTGGAATCATTAAATCAGTAAGTTTTATCATTTACTTTTCTGAACAAGAACCACATTGGAGGCTTTACATCTGTTACTGGGGCACAACGGAAAAACAGATGGGCAATAAGGAAGGTGGCACATAAGCAGTTCCTCCAGCAGCCAAGACAGTCAGAACACATCTTCCTCCTCCAGCCACTCAATGCTGCAGCCTATTGTGCTTCCATCTGTACTAACAAAACTCCTTAAACTGACTTTAGGAAAGCATCTCTAACCAGCCCCTTCCTGTGCATGTTCTGAGGCCTCAAACATACCTAAGGAAACCAATTTCTCTTACCACATGAGCTCATCAGGAAAAGATAATGCAGTCCCACTGTGTGGGTTACATGATAGCTCTGAGAAAGCAGAACTGAGAAAGTTGGAAGCAAATTTAGTAAGGATGGACAGAGAAGATGGCCCCTCCCTTTCTATGAATCACTTAAAAAACAGCAGCAGGGAAAACTGGGACCTCTGAATGCCACACAGTGAAATGACAAATACAACCATATCCACTGCATATACAACTTGGGACACTGGTGAAGAAGAGGAGGCTAATTTGATGAAGGGCTGTCACAAAAAAGAATAGCCAAAATAAAGTCTCTCCATGGACAACTCCACTGCAATTCTTTAATTGGATTCTGGCAGCTCTGTCCTGTTGAAACAGACAGAGTAAATGCATTATGTGCCTTGGCATCTGCCATCTATAATTTACTAAATAAGTGAAAAATCAGGC